>NC_142783.1:11265000-11895000 GCF_988280905.1 Pimephales promelas
TTAAAAAAAATGAGCGATTGTTTCGCTTGATAAGACCCTTATTTATCGTCTGGAATTGTTTAAAGCCCTTTGAACAAGTTTGCAGTTTGTACTGAAAGTTGAAGAAAGAAAGACATGGACATCTTGGATGACATGGGGGTGAGTAAACTATCAGCAAAAGTTTTTTGAAAAGTGAACTAATCCTTTAAGACAAACCATGTGCATATTCAGAAGTCGACACCATTGCTGAGTATTTTCTCTTGCAGTGAACCAAAGACACGGTTTGAAATCGCTGGTGTTTCTGTCGTCACAAACTACCTTGTAACCAATCACGTCAACGTGCCGGCGGGTCAACAAATCCGTACTTCTCGTTTAAACTGCTTATATTACAGCGCAGCGCGAGCTGAGAACAGGTTTACTCGCAGACCAATCTTGATCACGCGACACCATTACTACACAGACTACACAATTAGCTGTGAGATCTAGTGAGAAGCATTCAAGTTCAGGACAGAAATCTGTAATAAATCATAGATATCCTGACATGGAAACCAGGAGAAACATTGTGCCATGAACGAACAAGTTATAGAAGGCTTTTCCATCCACAAATCACCAAAATTCACCATGGATTAAATGTACCAACTCTAACCATGGTATTGTGGCAGAAATAGTCACTTGTTTTTAGATTACTCCTTTCAGGGTTCCTGCAATTTTTTTTTTTTGAGTGATTTTGTGCTTCCCACTTTTTCCAGCACTTCAAAGCTCAAAATATTATCCAATTTAAATAAAGATTTTATTGCGATGACCAAAATTACGACTAAATTTTCCCATTTAAAAATGTGGGTTTTACACGTTACTGGGATAATAAAAGTTCATTTTATCTACAGTACATCTCAACTCAATCTCAGCGCTTTACTATGAAATGTGCATTTTTTAAGAAATAAACATAATTTTGTTAGTTACTGCACTTATTAATGCAAAAACAATAGTAATTATATAATTAATTTAGCTTTATGATGAACCTGCTAAGTTTTCCCGTTCCGATCTTAGTAGGAAGTAGGAAATAAACTTAATTATGTTAAACAGAGCTGAGATTACTACATTCTTGTTGGGAGATGAAAGCACTACCAAACTAATAATACTGAATAAACGAACATGAGTAATTGATGTTTACCTTCTGCACAAATTTGTAAAGATTCCTTTTCACAAGAAGTCACCTGATTTGAGATATAATCTGTCTGCAGCACAAACATGCAGAATAAGTTACACACCAAAGTTTAATAGTTGACATTGTATTGAATATCTAAGTATGGACTATAAATAGTAACATTTGGCCTTAGTTACAAACACTTATACTTATAACCCACAGCAGCAGAGACAAACAAATTCTACATGCATCATCATTAGCTAATTTTGCCCCACAATCTACACTAAATTATATAGTTCACTCACTTAAAATAAAAAACACAACTAATGTATCAAATGTACTCGTCGCATGGTCCCATGCATGAGGAAAGTCACAAGCTTTGCAGCCATATGACAGCATCACCTGACTTGTTGAAGTCCTTACACAATCACCTGACTTGTTAAAGTTCTTACACATCATGCAGTACTCGTCTTAAGTGAGACGGCTGCAAAATAAGAAAAGATGAAACAAAGATGCGTTTTAAAGCAGAAGATGGCAACTTCCTCATTTGGTCAACCACAGTGGTTTGTGGTGTTTCTAAGAAGGGGTTCCAAATCTTTTCGAGTTTTAAACACAGAAGATCCTGATTCATTCAACAAGAATCAATTTGTAAATAATTCATGAATAAAACCTCAAAAATGTGAAGTTTGTAATAGAGCCAGACCGATTTATCGGCAGGCCGATACTATCGGCCGATATTAGGCATTTTCCAAACTATCGGTATCGGCAGTTATAATGGCTGATAAATGAATATTTCTGAAATAATATAAAAACGGACGAAACACGCTTCAACCATGTCATGAGTGTTGGAGTTTTATAGTTTGTCCACCAGAGGGCACTCAACACAGTCCCTGTTGTCTCGCTGAGTTGGTCACGATACACACATTGCTTGAAAAGAATATCCCCATCAGTTCTCTTAACTCAAATAAGCATGACAAAATTTGTGACAATCACGTCCAGTTTTGCTGCTGTTAAATAAGCCGAGAGTGAAGCGGAATTAGCTAGTAATAATTACTAGGTCTGGGTAATAAATATCGATTTCTCGATATTAATCGATTCTCATTTTTACGAACCGATATCGATTCTTAAATCTCAAGAATCGATTAGTCATACTGTTTCATTTGAATGAATGGGATATTGTATCGCGGCTGCACGTATCCACAAGTTTCCGAGGGGCGCTCCTGTAAAAAATAAAGTGGGTGAAACTTCCGGTGAGGCGGCGGAAGTAGCATTCCAATGGTATTTTGTGTGTTAGTTAGCGAAGAGGCTAGCTGTTTTTCGGAGAATTATTTTACTATTTAAAGACGCAAATCTTTATGAGAGATGTCGTTACGGAGCTCAGGGACAACATGTGCTGCTCGCGGTTGTATGTATAACCGGACTAAACTAATTTAGTGGCTTAAACGGGATTGTTTTGAACATAAGCTGAAAACGAAATCAGAGTGATTCTGCCAGAGCCCGTCTCTGATCCTGCCAACGACTGTAGTTTCCATCACCTCCCAAAAGACGACGAATCTTCCTGTGTACATTTGTTTAAATTCTTAATGTTCTATAAACTCTATCAGCATGTGATTGGCTGTTCTCTACTGATGTTACAGCTAAACTCAGGATCTAAGCCTGTGTTGACAGAATACCAAATGTGCCAGTTAATGTATTCAAGTAGCACATTCATTTATAATTTTAAAGCACAATGACTAAGTGTGTATTTTTTATTTTAATTGTTTGTCAGCTCACACAACTGTCTGTCACGATGCCTTGATGAGTATTGATTATTAATAATGTTATTATAATACTCCCAGATCAACTACTGCGGAGGGTAAAGGTACTGTTATTTCACCCTTTTGAATTTCGTTGAGGTTGTGTTCCCACATCGTTAGCTAGTTTGGATCGCTATAACTTGAATGACTGTCAGTGTCAACTGTTGAATGAACGAGTGTCAGCATGTCAAATCGCGCTTTGTTTACTTCCAACCGGAAGTCGCGCCCACTTTTGACGCAAGGCCTCATGGGGCGTAGGAAACTTTCAAAAAAAAAAAAAAAAAAAAAAATCGCAATAATCTTTGTCCTTTGTTACTATTGATATGAAACAAAGTCTCAATTTTCAAATTACGTCCATTTTCAATAGAAATTCAAAAACATAAATAGCGTTTTGGCGCTGTGGCGTGAGATCGCTCTGGCGCAGCTCAAGAGAAGCAGCAGCGCTGATCTGTCTTCCGGGTTAATAATACCAGTCACAGTGCGAAATAAACATGAATGAGCATCTGAAAGTGTGTTAAAGATAGAGTACAACTTATCGAAATCCGCATCATGTCACATTGATTCGCTCAATCAGCGTTTCAACCGTGGAAAGACGTCAGTTAAACAGCTTGTGATCAATGTATCATCATATTTACCTCAGAAAACCCACATAAACTCATTAGTCAGCTAGAAAAAATAACTCTAGAGAGGAGCATTTTGCTAAATATATTAACCATATTACATATGCATTATAATCTTAATGTTCTTCAATATTTAATGCATATTTGAATAAATCTGGCAAGTTTTTATGACAGCCACCATTTAAATGTTTATATTTCATATAATCTTCTTTTTATAAAAATAAATAAAAGTGTAATTTAAGTGTTTGTATAGCTACAAAACAGTTCATTATAACCTTCATATTAGGCTAATGAAGCCTAGACTCATTTAAGAAATTTGATTCCCTTGAGAAAAATTGCCATTTATTGTAACTGATATCCAAAATAATCAATATTGGATCGATTCGAATCGTAATCGAAATCGAATCGAATTGCAAGCTTGTGAATCGAATTGTGAAATTTGTCTCAATACCCAGCCCTAATAATTACGTTACGTTGTTACAGGTTAGTTGACTGACTGTCCTTTTAACTTTTGACAATAGCACGTGACAGTTATAACAGTGAGACGTATCATCTCTCCTTGGCCTGTTATATTGAAAATGTATGTTTTACAATTTGCAGTATGACGTTATCCATTGCTAAATTATGGCTCATCATAGACTAGCAAACCACAAAGCTAGCTGTTTTAGTTAAAACTCATAAATAACTACAAATAACTAATTTTAGGGAAATCTGTTCATGTTTTATTGCGTGTTTCTGAAAAAAAAAAATCGGCCGATATTTACGGAATATCGGATTTTAAAACCAACAAATATTTGTATCGGTATCGGCCTTCAAAATACTTTATCGGTCTAGCTCTAGTTTGTAAAAACACTACCGAGCAGCACCTCACTGTTTTTATTCCGCCAAACATCTTAAACAAACTGCTAGTTCCCATTAAAAAAAACTCCACCAAACCCCCGCGATGACCTGCAAGGCTTCTCTATGAACACACAGATTGAGACACAAGGGACCAATCATGTAAAATTAGATATTTACTGTTAGTAAACACCTCATTGAGTTTGTGTCTGCTGAGCTGTGGCGGTGTTCCCCAATGCTGGCGGCAATGAGGCAAATCGATACATTCTGTCTTTTGATAAATAGCCCAATCGACTGAATGACAGTAAGCCCATCTCCTCTTGCTGCACATTAACACATCCAGGCAACAGCTGAGCATGAGGACTGAGCCAATCAACTCAACTATACACAACAGAGAAAACTGACCAGGTGGGTGGCTAGTGACTTTCCACAAGGACAAAAAGCCATTGATACAGTGAGGTCATGAGCAATCCACTGCACACCATTACGAAAGCATAATACCAGTGCACTCCTACTCTCAATTCAAATCTGACAACACCAAGTCTGGCCTTGCAACTGTGCAACCTTAGTAGGGATGGGTGGCATAACTTATATTATATAGAGCTTATATACACGCAAATAAGCGCACAGCCATCTTTAACATTTTGTGTTCGAAGTTTCGTTTTTGCTGTAGCTCTGTTTATTTCTATGGCATCGGTGTAGAAGAGTATTTAAGTTGGGGAAGATCCAAGTGATGCGAGTACAGATCAGTTATCCTTTGTATAATACACTAACTGTTAATAGGCTAACTGTTCAAATTAATTTTATAATATATGTATGCAGATATTGTTCGGTTGTCAACGTTTTTGCGTGTGAATTTAATGTACAACGTGTTATTTTGCCAAAGTTAAATACAAAATTACAATTTGTTATGCATGAAAGAGGCGTAATTGTGGCAAACATTGGGCTGTCAATTAATAATGATTTGTTGGCACAAAATATTTTTGTTTGTTTTATTTATAACTGTAACAAAAAGACGAGTAGTCGAGTAACTTGTGTATTGTTTCGACAAGTAACCAACCACGAAAGAAAATAGATCATATATATCACGTAAAAGGAGTAGTTCACTTATGAAAAACTTTTGCTGATAATTTACTCACCCCCATGTCCTCCAAGATATCCATGTCTTTCTTTCTTCAGACGAAAAGAAATTAAGGTTTTTGATGAAAACATTTCAGGATTTTCAATGGGAACCAAACGGTTCAAGATCCAAAAGACACTTTTAGTACAAACTGCAAAATGTTCAAAGGACTTTAAATGATTCCAGACGATGAATAAGGGTCTTATCAAGCGAAACGATCGCTCATTTAATAAATAAATAACAAAGTTTAAGTTTTATAAGCTCAAATGCTCGCCTTGCTCTGTACTGCGATGCACGTTCGTGACTCTCCAGTTCGAACTCATTATCAAAATGAACGAATCTTTTTCCGAGTCATTTGGTTCATTCAACGAATTGACTCGGAAAAAGATTAAAGATTAAAATGAACGAGTTCGAACAGGAGTCACAAACGTGCATCACAGAACAGAGCAAGGCGACCATTTGAGCTTATAAAACTTAAACTTTGTTATTTATTTATTAAATGAGCGATCGTTTAGCTTGATAAGACTCTTATTCATCGTCTGGAATCGTTTAAAGCCCTTTGAACAGTTTGCAGTTTGTACTGAAACTGTCTTTTGGATCTTGAACCGTTTGGTTCCCATTGAAGTCCATTATATGGAGAAAATGCTGGAATGTTTTCATGAAAATCCTTAATTTCTTTTCGACTGAAGAAAGAATGACATGGACATCTTGGATGACATGGGGGCGAGTAAATTATCAACAAAAGTATTTTGAAAAGTAAACTACTCCTTTAATGCTGTATTTCACATGAAATACATTTGAGAAGTAGACATGCTATACCCGAGAACATTGTTTTTTATTATTATTATTATTATTATTATTATTATTATAGTGCATTCAGTTTTAATGACAACATATTAAATGACAAACTCAAGAAACGTTTAAATTTATCACACTGCAGAGTGCTTTAAAGTGATTGAACATAACATGTACACTAAAATAAAATAGATATCTGATTGTGAATATGAAAACACTCAGAAATAAGCTGGAGCAGCTTGGCTGAGTGTGTGTGTGTCTCTAACAGACGTTCCCAGCAGGACTGGCGATGTTTCCAGCACGTGCGAGGTGGCATTCTGGCAGAGAGTCGGCAGCACCAATGATGAGACGAGCTCTGCAACATATGGCATCGGAGCTGCTCATGCCACAGTGGATATCATTAATGAGTGCAGCTTCTCTCGGGGTAAAGACTCCGCTTCTAGGAAATGTGCCTCAGAAATGAGGCTGCGCAAATACATGACTCTGAGAAACTGGCTTCTTTGATTTTTACCCGCCTGGAATCAACTGAACTTCTCACGGATGACTGAGCATATAAAGCACCACTTTTAAAATGCCCAATGTTTATATATTTGAATTTTGGTCAAGCAATGGAGTAGGTACTCTATATAAGCACAATTTCTCAGCCAGGCCAATGTATATCTGAGAATGTCACCATTGGCCAATAACTGCATTTTTAATGGAAAAAAAAAAAATACTGCTGTTAATATTATAAAAGCAATGAGTCCCATAGGTTTACTAAGGGTGTTTTACCAAAATAAAATATCATTATTGCCTTAATGTCATTTTTATTTCAGCCACACTGCCGGTATGTTGATTTCTAGGCATGTTTTTATCAAATTTTCCCACAGGCTTGGGTGTCTTTCCTTTAGTTTTCCTTTAGTTCCGTTGAGCCAGTAGCTCCTAAGATGGTTCTCTGGGGTAAATATTCATATCTCCTGGGGGAACAGCAAGGCTCTAAGAAGCTTATTTGCCAAAGGATGTTGTTACTTGTATTTTGCAACTTATGTAATCAAATGTTCGCGTGGAAGTTAGGAATAAAGGAGCCGCACATGCAGCAAAATTACTATGTGGAATAACAATACTTCCAACACAGAAGGGTGGGAGGACTGCCTTTGTTTGGATATACACAAACAACACATCCACATTTGACACTTTTTTCTTCTTCTAAGTGAGTTAGGCTAGCTATGTTGCCAACTCTTCATGAAAAAAAGGATACAGTCTTAGGGCTCCATTCTGTGTGCCAATAGCCAGAATTTTCTGTACAGGGTCAAAGGCCATGGAAGAGGGTTGATAGGGAAAGCCATGTCGCAGTGTCTGTGAAGCAGAACATGATTTGCATTCAACTACAAATATGACATCAATGGAGTTCTTAAAGGTATAGTTCACACAAAAATGACAGTTCTTCTTCACATTTTGATCTAAACCTGTTGACCACGTTTATCAAGTGCACTATATTCTAAGTGCATAAATTGAAAACTGACAGAAATTGAAGTTGTTCTTTGCTGATAACGTTCCCTGTGACCAAACACGATGTACTAATTCAAAGATGTGGATTGGATAATACAATTTAAAGCTGACATTTTCAGATATAATCCAATCTGTCCCTCAGACAGCCTCAGAAGACTATAGAATATGAAGCTGTTTCACCATACTTTTTAAGAGCTTTGCAGACATGTATGTAAAAGATCTGCATAAAGACATTCAAAAATGTATCCATTTGTGTTCAGGTCAGTAAATATCAATAATTTTCATTTTTTTTTCTTTTGGAAAATAGTATGCCTGACAGATAACATCATTCCATGTTAAAAATTCAAAAGAATCTCTGAAAGACTTGAGTAAAGAAAACACAATATTAGTTAAACATTGCATATGCGGAAACATCCTTAGGTCAGTGCATGATCATCATGATACTTTGAGTATGTCAATATACATGAGGTAAACACAGAAAGGGAAAAAATATAGCAAGGCCTTTCTTTTAATCAGCGATTACAACTTCAAAGTAGTCAAATGCTTACTAAAGTTAAAGTAATACTGTGTGTATTACAGGGTCTGAACAGGGTGGGATTGTCTTCAACCGAATTTTAAATATTCTGCCGCCATAACGCAGCCGCCACAATTCCTAATAGCACAAACATCATATAACATTTGAAAAGTTAAAACGTTGCAATTACAGTATATTCAGTTTATGAAAATTAAATTACTAAATATTATTAGAACATTTAAATATCTATATTTTAATAGATTTTTTTTTATAAATTTAAATGTATACATTTAAATAAATTTATTTAAAAATATAAATTATAATTTTTTTTTTAAATATTAAAAATAAATAAATATTTATTTTATTTTTTTTTTATTTTTTTTATAAATCATTGTAGTTATATTTTCTCATTTGTATTTAGTTATTTTGTGTTTCTGCAATGTCATAATTTTATTATAATAGGGTAATTCTGTCAAATCGACAACATTTCAGAAATTTCCCAAGCTCAAATATTTGATTTTGTTAATATTTTTTTCTGAAGAAAGAAGAACACAAATAATGATGAAAGCCAAAATATTAAAAGTCATGGATGTATATGTATACTGAGTTATCCATTGTTTTGTAGAGGGGGTCAAAAATGACAATTTTCACCTGAGATTTAGAACAGGGGGGTAAAAATGTTTATGTAAAGATGGGAGCATCATTTTTCGTTTACACACAGATTGGTTGGTCTATTATTAAAATTAAAATTAAAATTTGTTTAGTTTGAATTTAACAAACTTTTTGGTATTATGTGCCAATGTGACAGTTCAAAATGGGGGAAAAAGCACTTCTTTTGTTTTTCTTTTTGTTTTTTTGCCAGAAGTTTGCATTGCTGTAACTCAATCTCTTAATATACTTTTAGATTCTAATTCTCAGCAAACTTTTTGGGAGACTTTTGTACTTTTAGGTCATTTTTACCCCTCTTTACAAAATAGACTAATGGATTACTCAGCAAATATACATCCATGACATTTAATATTTTTGCTTTCTTCTTAATGTCTTTACTTTCACCAGAAAAATAGAGTATTTCCTGACAGACAAGTTTGACATAAATTAGTCTGTCATATACATCATACTAACTTAAATCAGTTTCTCTCCTTCCATAACAATCTTCAGGAAAGCAATATTAGATGATTTCAAGATCCACCATACACAGTGCCACTCAATAACATTACAATCAATATAAATAAATAAATGGTAATTCAATCAAATAATAATAAAATAATAATATGTATTATTTAAAAATAGTATTTTAATTATTATCATTATTAATATCAATATGTAATCTTTTTTAATAATTTAAAAATATCTTAAATAATCATTAGTTTGGCTACTATGATTTTCAACATAAACCATGCATTCACACTGTTCTGTTCTAAAATCCGAATTAAACTGCTAGACAAGAGATTGGCACAGGTATTTCTTGACAGACGAGACTGACACGCCTTTCATGACAGAAATGAGTCTGACATTTAAAATGACTCATTCCTCATACTAACTTGAATCAGTTTTTCTCTTTGGAAAAAGTAATTAGGCCTATCAATACGTTTTAAACACCGATTAGTCAACAGTCAACTCGGACGTCACACATGCGTGATTTAACTCGACCGAGTGATTATTCCAGTCGGTGATGGTTAAAAAACGAGAGTGGGTGATTTAACCGACTGTGGTTGTTCGAGTTGAGAACCATCGACTCTTGGCGAGCAGCTTTTAAATGCATTAGAATATCATTAGAAAATTAGGCGAGTTGGCACCACTCACATCCACACACACACACACACACACTCAAGCCCCCTGTGTGAGATCAAAGTAACTAATCCCACCTTGCAGAGCTGGAAATGCTCTGACTGCAGGGTCTCCTGAATCATGTCATTCTCTCTGCTTCCCGATGGAGGGGACGCGGCAGCGGAGGAGGAAGAGGAGGACGCAGTCAAGCCGTCCAACACCTTCCTGATATTAAACTTCTTCATATTACCTCCAGCAAAAGCAAAACGAATGTAAAATGTGCATGAGCAAGAGCGAGCATTAACCGAAGGTGGCGGAGACAGCCACACAAGCGCACTGTTGTTGATGTCTCACATGTCAGGCAGTGTTGTCATCCCGTCTCGTGCCCGAGCGAATGTCATAATCCCACGCTCATTTCCTAAACAAGGCCGGAGGATCGAAATGTCACTTCTTTTTCATCTTACTCGCGTCGCGGACAGCGTAATCCAGTTAGATTTGGCCAATCTCGCTGTGTTCCGTTCCCTCCCCTCGGCTGGTTCCCCCCACTGCTAACACGGAAACGCAGAGCGCTGCAATCCCCGCGACGAGTCTGCGCTGTCGAAGCGACACCCGGATGTGCAGGAGACGCGCCGCTGCGGCGCACTGACTCAGGATCAGTGCGATGACAGTTAGATAAAATAACCTTCAGCCTTCAGCAAAGTCAACAGTACCAACATTACCAACATTGGATGAGGATTATGACCCTCCGGTTTTATTTTTGAACACTCAATAATAACCTAATACAATTTTATTGAAACACTGTGAATGGTAATTAAATAATAACGAAACAATTTGATTTAAAATAATAATAATAATAATAATAATAATAATAATAATAATAATAATAATTAGCTATTATTATTATCAAACAATATTAATAAACAAATAATATTTTAATTTAGTATATTATTATCATCATAATATTTACAATATTTAATGAAAATAAGACTTTTTTGCTGCTCAAAAAAAGCTTTTTATTATCATTATCATAAGCATTTATTATCAATGTTGAAAACAGTTGTGCTGCTTAATATTTTTGGATAAACTAATCATTCATTATTTATAAGAGTTTTTACAAACATAAAACAGATCAAAGTCTCTCAAAAAATCTACAAAAATTATGCTGTACATAAAATAAACAACCAAATGAAAAATATATTTTTTAAAAAGACACCCACCCAAACCCCCCACCAAAAAAGAAAAAAGAAAAAAAAAACGTTTTAATTGTATTTAAATTAAAGTAGTTTTTGCAATGGGAATCTGCCATTATGCTAGTCTATTAGTCAATTATAGTGAAAGCCTATTTGGGAGATTTGCAATTTAGTTTCTCGAACCCAGAATTCAGCACTACATGGCAATGTTTAGAGGTTGGAAAAATGGCAGGATACACCATTTCTCCACTGGCTTTTAACATAGACCTTATTCAGAGCAGCGCCATGACAGGTATGAAAGTGAGGCTAAAGGGATAGACTTAACGTGTTTCCATAGCATCCGCTGTAAAAAGCTGAATAAAGCTCCATTACTTACAATTTTCCACAGCTTACATTGTCGGGAGTTTTTTGTCAACTGAAATTTCTTGGAAAGATATTTTTCCAGTGTTTCATAAGCAGAACAATCCAAAAACACAATAAATAACAGTATAGCCCATTGAAGAGATGCATATCTATCCCTCACAGCCTCGCTTTCATTCATTCATTAAAAATCAAAGATGGCGCTGCCGTGAATAAGGCGTGTGGCAATGCAATGTGTGGCAGGCAATGCCTAATCTTTTAGGGCATCAAAATGGGTAGTAGGAGGAGAGCGCTTGGCTTCTGGGATGCGACTGCCACCAATCAGCGGATGACAGGACAACCATGACTACAACAGTTAACCAATAATATTAAATGGGCATGAATGCAATTTAAGCCCTCTAGTCTAAATCAAGGAGCATCTCGATAGGTAAAGTAAAGATAGTAGATAAAATTCTTCATTAATGGTGAGCCAATACCAACAGTTTCTGAGAAGCCAGTGAAGAGTCTTGGGAGATGGTACGATGGGGATCTAAAGGACATGGTTTATGGGAGAAGTTAGACGACAAGCATTGGAAGGGTTGAAGAGCATAAGCTGCGCTCTACCATGCAAACTAAAACTCTGGTGCTTTCAGTTTGGTCTACTGCCGAGGTTGCTGTGGCCACTGACTGTGTGTGAGGTTTCTTTGATAACAGTGGATAAGCTGGAAGCGTTAATAAGTTCATACATCAGGAAATGGTTGGGAGTTCCACGCTGCCTCAGCAGATTGGGACTTTGTAGTAAAGGAATGTTGCAGCTGCCAGTCTCTACTTTAACCAAGGAGTTTAAGTGTGCCAAGGTCAGGCTGGAAATGACCTTAGGAGAGTCACGCGTCAAATATGTACGGGAGTAGCACCTGTGTTAAAAACTGGTAGAAAGAAGTCAGCAAAGAAATCTGTAGTAGAGGCAAAGGCTGCCCTTCAAATTGGGGATATTGTGGGACAGGTACAGCATGGAAGAGGGGGTTTTGGGCTCAGTTTAGCTCCTCCTAAATGGCACAAGGCAGGCCCAGCTCAAAGGAGGAAGCTGGTAGTCAACAAGGTGCGAAAGCAGGAAAGAAAGCCATTTCCCTTTGTGGATGAGATGGGAGCATGTGGAACAACTCAAGAGGGGCTGGCAAGACCTTTTGTCAATGGAAGAGAGTAGGATCAGTTTCCTTCTCAGGTCAACATATAATATTCTCCCATCACCACAGGACCTAAACCTCTGGGTAGGAGAGGATCCCTCTTGTCCTCCTTTATGTCCATCACCTGCCACACTAAGGCACATTCTGACAGGATGTAAGGTGGCTCTTAGCCAAGGTCAGTTTACTTGGTGCCATGACCAAGTACTGCGATGTTTGGCTTTAGCATTGGAGGGCAAGCGTACTATGACCAATAAGTTGCCCCCTGCAAAACATTATACGCAGAAGACAATATTCCTCCGCCCAGGCGAGCAACCACCAAGAAAAGGTGTTAACACCAATGCTCACCCAGGACAACTGGAAGCTGCTAGAAGATGCTGGCTGATCTTGATCAACGGCTTATTTTTCCACATGAGATTGCTACCACTAACTTACGACCAGATATTGTTTTGTGGTCTGGATCAGCACGCATTGTTCCACTGATAGAGTTAACAGTGCCATGGGAGGATGCGGTAGATGGGGCATATGAGAGGAAGAAACTGCGGTATGCTCATCTGGCCACTGAGGCAGAGCAGCGAGGATGGAGAGTCCAGGTTTATCCAGTGGAAGTGGGTTGTCAAGGATTGGTGGCACTCTCTACAACCCGGTTTCTCAGAGACTTCGGATTCAGTGGCCAAGAGTTGCGTCGCACAGTAAAGAACTTATCTGAAGCAGCACAAAGGAGCAGCAACTGGCTGTGGTTGAGACGGAAAGATTCTGGCTGGCTGTGTACAGGCCGCCACGGTACGCTTTCGTAGAATTCTTGAAAAACTCGGTTGTGGTGCTGGTCCACTAGGGAGACCACACTGTAGTTGAAGCCGTTTGGTGTGCTGACGTGCCAAGTACAATGCAGCCATTAACGCCGGACAGAAGGAGATTCACATCACCATATGGAAAGAAGCGTAAATGGATGGAGAAGCATAGGTTACTTTAAAGCTAAGTCTTAGTTTGTGCTTATCTTGGCAAAAGCCGAGTACAAATGAAATCAGCATGAAGTTTTAACATCTACTTAGCCTGGCAAGCCGGACCTATCAAGATGTTAGGTCTGGGAACTCACAATTGGCATACCTCAATCTGAGGGGGGGGGATAAAAGGTTGTCTTTCAATATCCTTCTGCGCGCAATAGGATAGCGCTAACCAACCAGAGCAACGAACGGCTGTGGCTGAGTGAGTCCAATGCGTTTTCCCTCCAGCGGAGCAAGTCAATATATTAAACTTTCTCTTAAGTGAACTCCAAGTCATCCAGAGTCGCGGCCAAAGCCGATTCGAAAGACCGCTGTTCGCCAGCTGCATCTTGTTTGTTTTAAAGTAGCAGGGAAATCACCTATGGAAAATCACGCCGCAGAACCGTCACAACTCTGCCGTCATTGTGTTAAGCCCGCCCACCAACTCTATACACGCTGTGATTGGCCTGACTAGAGTTTGGTTTTTCCACTTCGAAAGCCAATGGAGAGTTGCTAGACCACACTTTGCTGCAAAATAATTTTTGCTGCAGCTAGGGTGCGTCTAGTTTTCTAGGCTAACATCTACTCTCATGTAATGGAAATCAGATATTATAATAAAATGAACAAAAGAAGCAAAGAACAAGTCATGAAACAGCAACATCCACAATATTCATTCAATGATGTAATTGACTGTATAAAGTATAATGCAGCTTTCCCAGATAACGATGTGGAAATTGCAAAAAACACTATATACATAAAAAAATCTACATTATAACTCGAGTATTTTGAATGTGGTTTTCTGTTTTTAGTATGACAGAATTCTCAAAAATATAATCCAGTTTTGATGGCAACTACTTCCACAGAAAACTGTAGTGCAACTGAACTATTGTTTAATATGCCAGTATACTTATAAACAATATATTTATATATTTTTTTTTTACATTTGTTATATTTACAACAAATTTAATTTGTTGTTTAATTTGTTTGTATATTTGTAATCCTGAGATATGGGATTTTGTAGTTTCTGAGTTATATCTATAGTTATATTTGGATGGAATTACTGGATATTTTTGTTTTAGTTTTGTTAATGTGTAATTTGTATTTTGAGGGAAATAAAAAAAAGAAACTAATTATATAATTACCTTCTAAAAACTCATGACCAGATGAACAATACAAGACATGAAACTGCTCTTTAAATTCTTTAAAATAAATAATGTGAAATTGCATAAATTATTCAAAGTATTATACAAAGTATGTAAAGGGAGAAGGTTACATTAAAAAAACACACATACATTTGCTTGATTCTGATTGGTTGACATGTGTGGCTACTAAGGATAAAGTAGTTCCAGGCAGGTCTCGACCACATAGTTCCATTTCACTTCGCCAAATGATTTCAGTTATTTCAAAGGTCCTTGCAGACTACAACAACAAAAGAACCAAAACCCAAAACGGGTAGATGCACAGACTGAGATAATTCACACATTTAATCTCTCTGTCTCTTGCCCTGTCCAAATACCCACAGTTGCAGTCTTTGCACTTGACCACTTGCCAGTACCTGACATATTTCCTCTATTTGGCCCAGGTGTTCAAGTAGGTGTGAAGACTACAAGTGTAGAACTGTTGATTACCCGATGGGACATTGGACACAGTGTCGCAAAAATGCGATGTTTACAGATATTTATTTTGATTCTCAATACTTTGCATTTTAAAATAAACTTTTAAATGCCTGCCAGTAGTGCCTATGTAACAGAAGTCAATTTAAAATTGATAAAGTGATAAAAAGCACAGCAGTTGCAAGTGTTGTACAAACTATACATAGCCTTCTCCTCTTTGCACCAATAAAAATAACACTTTATGTTTTACTACCAAATTATGTGTAATATCTAATTAATTAAACGTACAGTGGAATGTTTTCCTCAACATCTTGCGATTTCGGGGCACTTGAGTTCCCAAACATAAGGCATTATGGGATATGCTTAGCCTCGAATACCACTCCGAAGTGCATTCAAGATAGGCCCTGTACCAAATGGCACCCTTCATATGCACTTTCGGTCTTGTGGACTTACAATGGCTGCCTCTTGCACGTTTCCTTTAAGTCCATGAGACCGTAGGGTGTACCATTTGTCATAAAAGAAGGGTGCTCACAAGCTCCTCTTTTGCGGTCGATATGCGCCCTCTCAAGTGGCCAAGACCACAAGTGTGGGTATTTGGACAGGGCATCTCTCTCTCTACGGCTGTTTCTCTATGCATTCTTGTCTGTACTTGTGTTCTTGTGGACTTATGAAACATCAAAGCCAATGGCAAGAAATTTCATGGGTCTGCAGAATTTGCATAGCGTAACTCCGCCCCACCTCGTGGGTATATAAGGAAGAACGTTGGCAGAATGCATACAAGTTTTTGCTTCGGAGTCAAGAGGTCCTCTTCACTCCTAAGTAAGCATGAATTCTCTCTGAATACACAAGCAGCTCTCCAGTCAGTGTTGGTGTAAAGGCGATTCCCAGTGAGTTTCACATTCCTGTCTGCTGATCTGTGCAGTGGTCTACATCCAGCGTGTGACACTCAGGAGGCTGCTGAGAGTCCTTTCACAAATGAGCTTGCACTGGAATGTCTTTTTCAAGATGTTTCGCCCATGTATTTCTGGGTGCGGTCGTTCCTTCTCATTATCTGATGGGCATTATCGTTGTCTTGCATGTTTGGGCTTAGTTAGAACATGCAAAGGCAGCTTTTCTGGATGAGTCATGTTCTCACTGCGGGAACATGACCATCACTGCACTAAGATTGAGGCTCTGTGACCTTATTAAAGGTAGAATCCCCTCTGCCACACCCGATCTATCCCCTCCACAAGAGGTGACACTTTGGCTGGTGGTGAGGGTGATCTGAGGGTTATGGTGTGGAACACATTCCCCCGATGATGCGCCCTCGGGCCACACCCCCCTCACCAGCGAAGCAACCTGTGAGCACCTCGAGTGCAGCCGCAGGGCCGTCTTCGGATGTGCCTCGTGTCTCATTCAGTGCTCCAGATGATGAGGCAATGAATTGCCACATCACAAGGCGAGCTGGTATTTTCTGTGGATGAGGATTCAGATGTGCTGCCGCCCCCCGGGGTTTGCACATTGTCCGACCCGGAACTAACAGCTATGCTTTCCTGGGCCGCTGTGAGTGTCGGGTTAGAGTGGTGCTCTCCACCCTCTCCTGAATGCTCGCGGTTGGATGATTGGTTATTGGGGGCTGCATGTGTTGACTCTCGTCGGCTCATCAACCCCCCCCCCCCCTTTTCCTTTCTTCATGGAAGTGCATGAGGAGGTCACAAGCTCCTGGAAGTCCCTGTTGTCCTCCCGGGATTGTTTGGCAACCTTCTCCACCTTTTCTGCCCTTGATGAGGCTGCAGTGAAAGGGTACACTGGGGTCCCCCCTTTCGAACGCTCTGTTGCGATGCAGCTGTGTCCACAGAGTGCTTTGATGTGGCGTGGTGACCCAAAGCACCCCTCCAAAGCCTGTAGGTTTTCATCTACCTTGGTGGCAAGTTCCTACAGAGCTGCGGGGCCGCCACCGACCTTACTCTCAGAGCGACGAAGGTGACTGCATGCTCCCTTGGTGAGGTGATGTCCCCAGCTGTGGTCCAGGAAAAACACCTGTGGCTTAATCTGGTCGATATTCGGGATACCGAGCAGACACTTCTCCTCAACTCCTCTATATCCCAAACAGGCCTTTTTGGTGACGTGAAAAGTTCTCGGCCGCCCAGAGACAGACTGAGGCTATTAAGCACATACTGCCACGGTGGCCAGCTGCTGCCTTTACCCAGTCACCGGCACAGCTCACTCAGTTCGCCACCAAGGGTGCCCCCCTGCGACTTTCATCCCTCCTGCTCGGCCCCAGCAGCAGCCTTTACCAGGCCGCGCCAGGGAGGTGGTTAAAAGGAAGGCGCTCCAGTCTCAGAGATGGCCTACAGTTCTGCCAAGGGGACAACTGATAGCAGGGCCACTCCTTCCCCTGGTGGAGGACTGGGTAAGAAACTCTTGTTCTTGCCACTGGCTGGCCGGCACCCCTATGTACAGAACTAACACCCCCATTTCTGAGCCCCCAGAGTGCGTGGATGACAGTGTGTGCAGCTTACTGGCCTCATCACTCTCATTCCACTCTATCACAGAGTTCTTGGATGACAGTATGCGCCGCTTGCGAGCCTCGCCACTCGCGTCCCCCTCTATTGCCAGACCCCTGTCAGACAAGACCCCAATGGAACGCACATCCTTCCCTGGTCTCCTCTGTCAGGATGCTGTCTATGACTGTGACTCCCACACCAGGATGCTATGACTCCCCAGTCCGAGCCAGTCATACCACCTCGCTGTCTCACCGAGGGTCTGCTGTGATCCCCATTTTTGGGAACCTGGCTTCAGCTTCCCAACCTGTCCGGCTGCCAGGACCATCAGGCTCGGCTGTGCGATTCAGTTCGCACAATCTCCTCCCCGCTTTCGGGGAGTCCACTACACTATGGACGATGGCAATGCCCCTGTCATGTCATGGGGAAAGGTGCGGTCGAGATTCTCCCTCCAGCCCAAAATGAAGTTTGAGTTCTACTGCCCCTACTTCATTGTACCGAAGAAATCTAGTGGGTTACGGCCAATCCTGGACCTGCGTGTTTTGAACCGATCCCTTCACATGCTTCCGTTCAAAATGCTCACGCCCAAACGCATTTTTTAATGTGTTCAGCCACCGGATTGGTTTGCAGCAATCAGCATGAAGGATGCCTAATTTCATGTCTCCATTCTCCCTTGACACAGACCGTTTCTTCGGTTTGCCTTCGAGGGGAAGGCATATCAGTATCCGGTTCTCCCCTTCGGGCTAGCCCTGTCTCCTTGCGTCTTTACGAAGGTCATTGAGGCAGCCCTTATGGTGCTTCGGCTACACAAGGTTTGCATCCTGAACTATCTGCGACTGGCTAATTCTAGCTCACTCTTGAGATCAGGTTTACGAACACAGGGACCTAGTGCTCCGACACCTAGCTCATCTGGGCCTTCAGGTCAATTGGGAGAAGAGCAAACTTTGCCTCGTGCAGAGGATCTCTTTTCTTGGTATGGAAATCAACTCGGTTGCCATGTCCGTGCAGGTTACGAACGAGCACACGCAGTCACTGCTGACCCGCTTGCGTCAAATCCAGAGCAAGAGTGCGGCTCCATTGAAACTATTTCAGAGGCTGGAATACAGAGGAATGCAACTATTCCTGGGGAATATGGCATCCGCAGCGGCAGCCACACTGCTTGGGTTGCTTCATATGAGACCGCTTCAGCACTGGCTTCGCGATAGAGTCCCGAGATGGGCATGGCAACAGGGCACGCTCCGAGTACCAGTTACTCCGACCTGCCATCAAACCTTCCCGTGGTCGAACCTCAGCTTCCTACGGGCCGGTGTGCCCCAGATCAAGTTTCCAGGCATGTTGTTGTGTCAACAGATGCCTCCTCCACGGGTTGGGGTGCCATGTACAATGGACATGCTGCTGCGGGCGCCTTCTGCATGTCAATTGCCTAGAGTTGCTGGCAGTACGATTGGCTCTGCACCGCTTCTATGCGTTGTTCAAAGACCCACACGTACTTGTCCATTCAGACAATACGTTGACAATATGTAAAAACTCGCTCGCCACCTCCTCTTGTGTCGTCCGAAGCGTCAGAGGTTGCTTCATGCTATTTACATTCCAGGAGACCTGAACTGAGCAGCCGACAAGCTCTCACGGATTCAGCCTCTCTTCGGCAAATGGCGACTCCATCCCCAGTCAGTTCAGCTGATTTGGGAACAGTTCTGGACGCTCAGGTAGATCTATTTACCTCCCATGACTCTTCCCATTGCAGCCTGTTTTATTCCCTGACCGAGGCCACGCCTGGAACAGATGCACTGGTGCACAGCTGGCCACAGGACCTCCGCAAGTATGCGCTTCCCCCAGTGAGCCTTCTCGTACAGACCCTGTGCAAGATCAGGGAGAACGAGGAGCAGGTCATTTTGGTTGCGCCCCACTGGCCCAGGTTCTCCGAACTTGTACTCCTCACGACAGCACCTCCCTGGCCAATTCCTCTGAGGAAGGACTTCCTTTCTCAGGGACGGGGCACCCTCTGGCACCCTTGTCCAAATCATTGGAACCTCCACGTGTGGCTCCTGGACGGGACGAGGTAGGTTTGCGTGCCCTACTACCACCACAGTATTTATCAAAAGCAAAAGAAATGTTTGTTTTAAAATAAGATTTAAAGAAGTATTAAAATGCCTATTTAGCAAAGGTAAACTGCATGAGAAAAGGTTTTATTTTAGGGAATTGGAAATTGAAGAGCCACCAGCCTTGTGAAATGTAAAGAAGGCCTGAAAATTATTGTGTATTTATTTAGAATCTGACACAAATATATTCAGAATAACTGGGAAGGAATTCATGATAAGATGTGTGACCTTTTGTCACGGTGGGCATGGGTAATGCCTCAGTTATCATTTAGGGGAGAGTCTTGGTCCCAAACAATGTGGCTGCTTCAGCACTTACTAAACATGTTGAATCCACCTGATAAAGTAGATAATTTACTACAAAAGAATGTAAATTACTTCTTTTGGCCAGGTCAGCACTGGGTAAAGTTTGCTATTTTATATTAAGCAGTCGGTGAAGGTGGACAAGGGTTAATAGATATAAAAAGCAGAATCAAGGCTTTCAGGCTGCAGGGAGCACAAGTTGCTGTACTCTGGGAAAGTATGTTAGGCTGATACAGATCGTTCCTTATTACGCAGTATGAACTGTTTTAAATATGATTTAAATTTGTTTCAGCCTTAAAAATATGGAATGAAGGATTTTTCTCTGTTTCATAAATCAATTCCAAAAGTGGGGGATTGTGTCTTTCAAGTAAAGAGAGATTCAAAAAGCATCAAAAAAGCGTCAAAGTGGTTGGATCTGTTTGGGCAAGACTCATTTCATGATGTTGTAAGTCCCTGTACAAGTCACCCATTGAAAAACGCACTGCAGATCTTCAGTGGAGGATTGAACATTCGGCAGTTGTGACAAATAGATATTTGGCACGTGTTGACCCACTGTGGGGAAAGGATGTTCTTTTTGTGGTCATGAAGAAATCTATTTTTAGATTGTTCTAGGTAAAATGGTTTGTTTCAGATTTTAAAGAGGTGAATTATAACACTTGGAAAAGATAGATGAAAATATATTTATATTTGGCCCAAAGTTGCCACAGATTCTCTTATTTTTTCTTAATTGGTAAAGCAAAGCTGGCAGTATGGATTACAAGGATAGTGGAACGACTGTACCTGAAGTTTTTTTTAAAGGCTTTATTTTTTTATTTAAAATGCAAATTAGTGAGTTTTGGCGACAGACAGAAGTGTTGTGTGTAGAGGAGATTTTATTCTGTTTTTTTTTTTGTGTGATTTTTTTGTGAATTTATTGATGTTAATTTATGTTCTGTTCTAATATAGGCTAATGAAATTGCAACAGTTTCTAGATATTATCATTGCTGGCAACAGATTTCTTTCTGAGACATGAGTGATGTGTACTGAGTTTATCAGATCATCTGGGAGCCTCAGTCTGAGTTTGTGCTTGGTAACACAAAAGTCTCCAGGGTCTCCTCTCCTCTCTGTGTCTCAAGAGTTTAATGCTGCAATTTACAATCCAACACTAGTGTGTAAAAATGCTCAATAATCCATTTGCAATCATTTTTTTTATTGGTTAACGTCATCACAGTTCTGGAAAACAGCACATTCTGGAAAAATTGAGATTCATGATTTATTTATTTATTTTCAAATGCAAATCACGAGTCGATTCTGAACAAAGAATATCAGATATACAGATATAATTAATATATGCTTGACTTGTTTCATTTCTGCATGAATCAGAGTTTTTACAAATCTCTTTTCCGATCTTCAACGATCTTTTAATCTCAACTGTACACTTTTTAAATTTGAATTTTTAAGATTTCTATTATATATTGTGGCCAAAAGACAAACCTGTTTAATTTTTGCAACAAACAAAGTCAGAAAAACTATTACTTACAGCACATTTTACTACAGCACAAACAGGCCACTGGGCTTCCTGAAAGCACTGAATGAAAGGGCAGTGTGTTTTTCCCACACTAGATGGTGCCATAATCATTCTTAGATGCCCAAACTAACATTGCCAAAGATGAAGACCTACTACCCTATGGATTCTAAATGAAAAGAAAACAATCACTATATCCAAAAAGACAATTACTTATGTATAGCATCATCAGCAATATTGTGTAATGTTTTTTTTCTTTGTGCAGCATACGTTCAAGTTAAGTATTATCAAAATATATTTTCAGCATAGCATTTATGAATTTCTTCTTTTTTTACTTTTAAAAAAAACATTTTAAACCCTAAAACTTATTTTTGCCAATGAAAATCTCATATTTTAATGTCAATCCCACTATACATTTAATAGCTTATCAAGCACAAAAATACAAGTGAAGTGCAGAAAGGTCTTATTGGTTTGTAGAGTAATTTTCAGCGCAGCTCTTCGTGTATCCTGTGGATTCTCTTCTGTCCAGCATCCCTCCCTTGTGCGATTCTCAGACTCCGTACGTCAGCAAAGTCACCATCCGCTTCTCCATGAGAGCCATCTGCTCTCACACATGGAGCTGCCGCTTTACCCACCAGACACAAATGCAGTGCCCTTTGTGTTCTGCATGTGACAAAGTCTTTTAGGGGTAAGCTGTCATATGTCAAGGGGAAAGTTGGGAATATGTAAATGGTTTATGATCTGATTTATGTTCCGAAAAAGACCAGAAAGGGTTTAATTCAGACATTAATTTGCCCCTAAATTTCTGTGTACTGAAAATGAGACCAATACAATAGTATTAAAATTTGTTTTTGTATTTGTCACTGACACACTTTACCCCACAGATACCAGTTTGGGCTTTAATAATTCATTGATTTTTAGCCTCTAACATGTATAAAATATGTATCATGCAGAATCAATATCCATGTAATATGTATATATATATATATATATATATATATATATATATACATTAAATTACTATTTTAGCTCAGGTCAATTTATACAATTTTAAATAAACTTAAAAAATAAAACTTTTGATTGTAATTATTAGTAAATGTTTAAATTAACAAACTAAGATTGAGATTTTACTAATATACTGTAGTTAAATCAAGCATTGAATTTGCATTAGTTCAGGCAGGTCAAGTCAGTCAAGCTCGCATCAGCTGATCCATGTCTACCAATTAGGGATACAATGCCCATCACAGCATCCCTATTTAAGGTCCATTCAGTGTTATCATCAACATTATAATTTAGGATCTAATTACCCCCCTCCATCCCCAGCTCCTCTCGTTCAGTCAGGACTTGGCCTTCTGAGATTCCAGACTCACTTTTCTTGAATTATGTTATTACATTAAATCATTGAACATTAATGATATCAGTTATTGCCTCTCTCCCTGCTCTTATCCATGCTGACGCATCTTAACCACTCTCTCCAAGGGGATAAATTGCTCTTTGGCTCAGATTAGGCAAAGCAACCTTAGCCATATGAGAAATTGGTTGGCTGACATTAATGCTAATCACTATTAAATAAACTTGTACTTTTAAGAGAGTAGAATTCTAAAGTTTTGAAAATATTTTATACATGATATTGTGTCTGTGCTTATTATATTAGTATTTCCAACATATATTCCTTCACTCTGCTTCTGAAACTAGGTCTGAAGTAGGACACAGACTGTTTTCTTTGTTTTTCCTCTTAGCAAAATATCCACTTTGAATAGAATCAGAAACAGTTATAATGCATGTTCATCCATCAGAGCAGAGCAATTCAAGCAGTGTGAATCAGTCACATTTGATACAAAGGTAAGAAAATCTTAAAGGTTTTATGTGCTAAAAATCAATTATAATTTAAAGACTCTCTGCTATATCAGGACAGATGTATTCAATCCACAATATTTGTAAACAACTGCAGTGGAGGGGCTCAAATAAGTGGTATGTAGAACAGATCCCTAGACACACACCAAGGACTCTACAAAGTAAAACTTACGGGACAGTGTGGAACAGATGGGAGAGTAAAAATATCTGCCCTCCTAAACGCATCATGTCAGCAAAAACATACCTTCAGGATCAGTGCAGTAATGCAGTAATGAGTGAGACCAGAATGAGACCAGCACAGAAAAGAGGGAGACCAGAATGAGACCAGCACAGTAATGAGTGAGACCAGAATGAGACCAGCACAGAAAAGAGGGAGACAGAATGAGACCAGCACAGTAATGAGTGAGACCAGAATGAGACCAGCACAGAAAAGAGGGAGACAGAATGAGACCAGCACAGTAATGAGTGAGACCAGAATGAGACCAGCACAGTAATGAGAGAGACCAGAATGAGACCAGCACAGTAATGAGAGAGACCAGAATGAGACCAGCACAGTAATGAGAGAGACTGAATGAGACCAGCACAGTAATGAGTGAGACCAGAATGAGACCAGAACAGTAATGAGTGAGACCAGAATGAGACCAGCACAGAAAAGAGGGAGACAGAATGAGACCAGCACAGTAAAGAGAGACCAGAATGAGACCAGCACAGTAATGAGAGAGACCAGAATGAGACCAGCACAGTAATGAGTGAGACCAGAATGAGACCAGCACAGTAATGAGAGAGACTGAATGAGACCAGCACAGTAATGAGAGAGACCAGAATGAGACCAGCACAGTAATGAGTGAGACCAGAATGAGACCAGAACAGTAATGAGTGAGACCAGAATGAAACCAGCACAGTAATGAGTGAGACCAGAATGAGACCAGCACAGTAATGAGTGAGACCAGAATGAGACCAGAACAGTAATGAGTGAGAATGAAACCAGCACAGTAATGAGTGAGACCAGAATGAGACCAGAACAGTAATGAGTGAGAATGAAACCAGCACAGTAATGAGTGAGACCAGAATGAAACCAGCACAGTAATGAGTGAGACCAGAATGAGACCAGCACAGTAATGAGTGAGACCAGAATGAGACCAGAACAGTAATGAGTGAGACCAGAATGAAACCAGCACAGTAATGAGTGAGACCAGAATGAGACCAGCACAGTAATGAGTGAGACCAGAATGAGACCAGCACAGTAATGAGAGAGACCAGAATGAGACCAGAACAGTAATGAGTGAGAATGAAACCAGCACAGTAATGAGTGAGACCAGAATGAGACCAGAACAGTAATGAGTGAGAATGAAACCAGCACAGTAATGAGTGAGACCAGAATGAAACCAGCACAGTAATGAGTGAGACCAGAATGAGACCAGCACAGTAATGAGTGAGACCAGAATGAGACCAGAACAGTAATGAGTGAGAATGAAACCAGCACAGTAATGAGTGAGACCAGAATGAAACCAGCACAGTAATGAGTGAGACCAGAATAAGACCAGCACAGTAATGAGAGAGACAGAATGAGACCAGCACAGTAATGAGTGAGACCAAAATAAGACCAGCACAGTAATGAGAGAGACCAGCACAGAATGAGACCAGCACAGTAATGAGAGAGATCAGAATGAGACCAGCACAGTAATGAGAGAGACAGAATGAGACCAGCACAGTAATGAGTGAGACCAAAATGAGACCAGCACAGTTGTATTGTGTTGTATTGTTTATTGATCCAACAATCAGCTATCTCATATTCATATGAGTGCTGTTCTTCCTGTGGTCAAAAATCACTATTACATATATATTTTTTTTTTTTACAAATTAAACATACATTCATACAACAAACTGACCATAAACCATACAACAAACATCCATAAACAAAAACATTGAGTGAGACCACAATAAGACCAGCACAGTAATGAGAGAGACCAGCACAGACTAAGACCAGCACAGTAATGAGTGAGACCAGAATGAGACCAGCACAGTAATGAGTGAGACCAGAATGAGACCAGCACAGTAATGAGAGAGACCAGCACAGACTAAGACCAGCACAGTAATGAGTGAGACCAGAATGAGACCAGCACAGTAATGAGAGAGACCAGCACAGAATGAGACCAGCACAGTAAACTACTGAATTTTGAGTCACACTCATAACTCATCTTTATCATAACACAATGATGCAACAGTGCCTTCTCGTTTGCTCACATACTCACATGGAAATCTGCCAGAAAATGTAAAAACGCTACACCTATACAACCTGTCTGGCAGCGCTAACAGATGGGAACGCTTGGGGCCTTGACGAAAACATTTATCATGCCTCTGGGGGAAAACAATGCACTGCACACCATCAGACCTGTACTACTTGATGGATGCTTGTGTACGAGCACATAAACGCATTCAAACCTGCTCTTCCATCCACAGAATACAGAATCTACTGGCAGCTGATGCCTACAGTCAGTTCAGGCGGGTATGGAGGCTTGAACACAGTATTGTTTGCTCAATATAGTACAGATCTCTAGGGGGAGCATCAGAACGCCAGAGTTCTTAACATTCCCTCAAAAACGCACAGCAAAAATGGGTCATGCTTGGAACTGTTTCCTACTTCTGTGACATTAGCCGTTGTGTATGGAAGCTCCCTTCTCTTTAATCGCTCCCTTGACCTGGATAAATGAGTATATGAGTGTATGAGAGATATTTCACTTCTATATTTTATACTGTATATTTGATTATTTAATAAACTGGATAAATAGGGCAGGGCATTGGCCTAGAGTCAGTTTTCTAACTTCTCAATTAAGTTTGCAGAAATATCTGAAAATGATGCAAATGGAAATTCGGATTTATTTGTCAAATAATGTAAAAAGAGCTTTAAGATCACAGATATATTTATTAGTATGTGATCTGACTACATTCTGAGGCATTTACGCTTGATGGGACAACAGATAGCCTCTAAGCCCTGATGAATTTTACCCTGAAGGTACTTTTATTTTTCATCAACTTATTTAGATTTTTTTTATTTTCAAACCCATTGCTATACCCTATTGCTATTTTCCAAAGAAACAAATTGACAGTTATATGTGACAAAATAGAAAATAGGCCATGTCCCTGTGCACAGTCCTTTCTGAAGAGAGAAACATAATGAATATTTCTGTTCACTTGATCAAATATTTTAGGCTGATGTGTGTACAGCGGATCTCAGTTAGTTTCCGTCCCGCTAATAAGTTTAATAACCAGTAAGCATGTAGCGGATTAGCAGTGACAATAAGACTCATTGCCACAGGGGTATTTATTGGATACTCACCATGGCACTCGTTCAAGGCCACTGAAATTGTTCAGACAAGTGTTAATCATTGAAAATAAAATACATAACAAATATTTAATAATTTCAAAATTATATACTGCAGAAAGAATTATATAGTAGAGTTGGACTATTAAATCATCAGCAGGCAGCGCAGAACTGGTGGGGTTATCCTCATTGGTCTTGAGAATGTACTTCACAAGGAATTTAGCAGCTTCATCCACATTGATATTCTACTAAAAATAACACAAAAGACATAACACAAAACTTTTATTTTAATTTAATTAAATCTAGGTGGAAAATTAGTGACAACTGTATATTTGGATCATATTTTATATTGGCTCATTAGTGTGTGTGTGTGTTTACAGTATATATATATATATATATATATATATATATATATATATATATATATAGTTAAAAAATGAAAACATATCAAGTTAAGTTTATGACATTCCAATAAATAATTACAAATTGTTGTAATTTTTTAAATTATTTATTATGAGAAATCCCTTGTTCTGTGAAGGTTGAAAAAAATCTCAGGTTATGATTGCCACCCTGAATTCTCTGAGAAAGGGAAAGAGACGCTGTGTCATGGAATTGACACTATGGGGATGCCCTCACCGTCACCGGTGTCTGAGCACGTGCTAAACACTCCAATTTTATTGGTTTACGGCAGTCTATGATGCCAAAAGCTCTAATAAAGGGCTAGCTCTGTCAATACTTAGACAAAGCTCTTGGGGAGGAGCTTATCAAAGGGAGTAAATCAACTGCAACCTTCAATGTACCACTACTTCAAAGGGGGAGAATATAACCTCCACTTTCATCAGAGAAGAGAGTGGCATAAAATAAATGCCAAAAGCTTAAGCTCCCCTGCTGTTGTGATGTGATGCTGTTGTGAAGGGGTGGTGATGGCGCAGTTTATAAGACACATGCCATTGGTGTGAGAGACCCGGGTTCGAATCCACTGTGAGACACCAATGTGTCCCTGAGCAAGAAACTTAACCCCTAGTTGCTCCAGAGGCATGCTACCTCTGACATATGATACCTCTGACGTATGAACTCTGACATATATAGCAATTGTAAGTCGCTTTGGATAAAAGCGTCAGCTAAATGAATAAATGTCAATGTAAGCCCTACTCATTCACTCTAAAGTGCTTAACCCTATTTGAGCAAATAACCGAACCACTAGGAGACTCCATACACTTATCTAATCAGAGTGCGGCCCTAACAAGAAGGGAGGCCAACATTGACCAACTAGATGCCCAGCACTTTGCACGATACCCAGCCATAGGGGAGTATAAGGTCCTCCTTCAAAACCCAACCTTAGTTGGGAGGGAATTTTATGAATACCTTTCACAATTCCATTCCATCTTCCTGGTCTACCCCACGGGTATTGAAGGCAGTTCAGAACCCAACAATAGTTGGGGAAGGAGGTAAATAAAGCATGGTTCGTTCACCATGCTCTACCCTAAGGGTATTTAAGCAGCTATCACAAATTTAGCAAGCAAGGCTGCTTAGAGATGCTACTCCTCTAAGAGGGAAGCCTACTTCTGTACTTTGCCAAAAAGGAAGGGCATAATGCAATGTGCCCAGTAACTCCTACCCAGGCTTTAACCCAAAAGGAGCCGCAGGGGAGTTCAGGCCCTACTTAAAACCCCAATGTCATTGAACATTGAAACAGCTCTTAACTGCTAAAGCCAGAAATTAGTTTAAGTAGAGCACATCCAAAGAAGTGTGAAACCTCTACTTCAGAACCCAATAATAATGGGGAGACTGGGAGATGTGAATTTCCGCTGTTCTGTTCAATTTGCTCTTCTTTCAAGGGGAAGCCTACTCCTCTATATTAACCACAGAGGGAGAAAATTAAAGCAATGCATAATATAGTCTGCCCAAAAACATATGATCACCTAGGCTCCAACCCGAGGCTACCACCGGAGAGCTTGAGTCTACTTAGAAAACCCTGCTCATGAATGATAGACTGCAATCAGCCATAAAATTTCCATGCTTGGTACACGTGTTCCCCATAGCGTCAACTCCATGATGCTGCCTCAAAGTTTCACTTCAAAAGGGAACCCCAGCTTCCTACCCTAAATATATAGTCTTAAAATGGAAACTAGCATTATACAAATCCAGTCACCTTTACTGATGTCTGAAACCATCCAATAATGGCGCTTTTCCATTACCAGTACCAGCTCGACTCGACTCGGCTCGCCTCAGCTAACACAGTCTCATCCCAAAAAGTCATATAACTGACGTCTTGGGACGTCTTTTGACCATACGTCAATATCCGCCTTTTTAGGGCCCCCTTAAACGTCGGTAGATGGCGATCCCGGGCCGTCATACAACTGACGCTTTACCTTTAACGTCAGTTAGGTGACGGGTTAGGTTTAGGTCTGGGGTAGAGTTAGGATCCCATAACCTCATCTACCGACGTTTAAGGGGGCCCTAAAAAGGCGAATATTGACGTATGGTCAAAAGACGTCCCAAAACGTCAGTTATATGACGTCTTGGGATGAGACCGGGTTGCCTCAGCTCGCTTTTCGCTTCTTTTTCCATTGCAGACAGTACCGACACAAAATTGTACCTGGTCGTAATAGCGACGCCTTTCGTTCCTCGTTGCCCTATCAATCTCTCGCAGGATCCTCTCTTCGGCAACCAAAAAAAGGAAAGTCTGCACCTCCTCGTTTGACCACAGCGTATTCTTCCGAGTTGCCATAATAATAGTATTAAGTTTAGTAACTATCCCTGGCCAAACTATTTAAGAATAGCGGGGTTATTCTAGATAATCCATATGACGTGTGTAATGATGATGCAGTGAATGGTGACAGTTCTCTCTGACCAATCAGCAGTCGGCATTGTTTTCACGTGACATTTTAGTATCGCCTTAGCTCGCTCAGAACCTCGCCGGAGGTGATTCAAAGAAAGTACCTGAAAGCAGGTACAGGTACAACGTTTACACAATGGAAAACCAAACAAAGGCGAGCCAAGTCGATTGAGCTGGTACCGTGTAGTGGAAAAGCACCATAAAACCCTTCTCCAAAAGAGAGGCATTCATCTGCCATAATTTAGTCTCATCACATGTAGAACAGCAGGGATTGGACAGCCATTTTTCAACATTACTTTGCAATCAAGTTCTTGTTTCCAGTTCAGAGCTCCATCCAATTTTTTGACCCGTTTGTCACATCATACATAACAAATGCACCACTGGATCCCTTGAAGTACATTCGTTTCAGTCCCCTCACGCTCGACCTAAATAACAGTAAATAAAAACATTTTAAAAGCAAATTATGGTCCCAGTTTCATGAAAACACAGGCACTGATCAGTTTACATGCATTTCGGATATCATGCGATTTTTGCTTGGTGCTTTGTACTCAATAAATATGAATATAAAATGAATGAATATGCAAATGAAATGTGAAAGGGAAACTGTGCCATGATTTTTTTTTTTTTTATAAGTGCTTAAAATGCTCCATTTTTCCTCATGGTACACATTACCATTATTAGTTTTATGCATTAATAATCTATTATGACAAATCAAAATAACAAATGTAACCTACATAACTGTATTAAAATGAAAAGGTAATACGACTTACCTGCTATATCCCAAAGCTGTAATCTCACACGTGTGTGACTATCCCAATCGATCACCTTCATTGGAAAATCCACATTTTCAACTCACATATCGTTTAACTAAGGTGGTTTTCCCTACTTTATGGTCTCCAATCACTATCATTTTCAAGAAATGTTCAGTGAATCTTAATTCTGAGTCCTTAGATGGTTCTAACAAATCGCATCTGCAACAAATGACCTTCAGGTTTATTCTGCCATTGAAATCCCTGTTATGTTTTCCAACTACCTAACACAGACAGTTTCCAGCATCAAAATGATAAAATAAAGAAGTTACATAAAACAAATAAGTCACATAAAAGGTATAAAAGGCCATTTCAAATGCAAAAAACAAGCATAAAGTGACAGTGAGACATACGGGTGTTGTAGACAGTTCTTTAACATTGTCATGAAAGCAATAACTTGTCACATTTTGGGAAATTATTAACTGAACATCTGCAGCAACAACCCTGAGAGCTTATTAACAATGTACAATATTTCACATAAACCCAATAAAACATGCGCACTATTATAAGATAAGCAATTCTGACGAAGACAGAACTATACTTTATATTTAAACTGAAACATGTAGTTCATCTACATCTATGTTATGCAATAGGACACAGATGATTATTTTCAAAAATATATAAGCACAAAATAGATATAGTTTCAAGACTATAGTATGCAATCTGACAAGATCAGAAACAAACACATATTGCATTGCAAAGGAAAAAAAGCTTCCAGCATAATCATTAATATCTAAAAGTTACAACAACTTTCTATAATTGCTTAAAAAGTTCAATTCTATTAGTATTAATAATAATAATTTAGTAACCATCAGGTCATACAGAACTTAGATGGTCATAACATAAATAAGAGGATATAACTGTCTACAGGTACAGTATGCTGCACACATACAGTATGCTGACTCATGATACATTCTGGTGAAACTGCCGTCGGTGGCCCTGTTGAGCATTAGGGGTCCTTGAATCTTCATTAACACACTATCTGAAGCAGTATTGGGAACTGATATGAAAACATTCAACCGACAATAAACAGACCAAATACTGCATTGAAACTGAAAGATCAATATATGAAAAGGTCTATGTAATAATACAAACTCTGGCTTTAGGTTATGACCATTTAAATCCAAATCTATAGATATTTACATTACTTCATAACTTTAAAAAATCACACATATGGAAGACAATTAATATGTACACTTTCTATTGTACTTCAAACACACAAACTATACAAAAATTACATGGAAAAATACAGTTAGTATTGACATTGGCACTTAAACACTATCCGTTAATTGCTACATACTTGTAGGCATTGGTTATCTACACTTAGTTTACAGCATACATAGACTGATATGATGCTTTAACTAGACAAAACTGTTTGATAATCATGTTCATTTAATATAGTTGCAGTAAAATGTAGTTTATAAAAGTCATGTAGACTGATTGTATAAAACACATTAAACACATTAAATTGTCACTCATAAGAGTCGCTGCACATTTTTTAAATGTCTAAATCTTCAGTTTCTGCTACAATGGTTATTTTCTGCTGGTCCTTTAGATATTTTGATCTATAATTAAAAGCTTAAACAGCACAGAATATACAGCATTACAATGACTGATGTTGTTTTCAAGTCAACTACTGCTGCCATACTAAAGCAATTGATAGTGACAGAAATCAAAGGGATCCTGCATGTTTGGGTTTCTGCTTTTACTCAAGTCAGCAGCATTAACATCAGGGTCCAAAATTAACTCTTTTTTTGGCCACACCTGCCATTTGTGGGTGAATTGTGAAAATGTGCATGCTATGACATCATAAAAAATAAATAAAAAAATAATTATATATCAATAACCTTTTTGGCCACACCTGCCAAATGTGGGTAAATTGAGAAAATGTAATGGCCATTAAACAGTAGGCTATTTAGTTTTATTGTTGGTTATTGTAAAATAAGCTACAATTATATACAAGTTTCATTACTTACTTAATAAAATAAACATTAAAGGGGTGATGAATTGAGAAATCAAATTTTCCTTGAGCTTTTGATATCTAAGAGGTTATCATATTATAAGAATATCCTGTAAGTTTCAGAACTGAAAACGTCCTTGTTAGTCCAATAAAAGCTTTTATTTACACCAGCCTCTGAACACGTCTCGTTTTGAAAAGTGGGAAACTATGACGTCGAAGGGGTTAAAACACCACCCCCGCAGAAGAAGATCAATGCCTGCTTCAACACGGCCGGTTTAGCCCCGCCCACCGATTCGCGCATTACACGCATAGCTAAGTAGCCTAACGTATGCCTACCTCGTGATGAAACCGGAACGTTCTACCGAGCAATACAGAATATTTTGCAGTGCCTGGTTGTGGCAGAAGACAGTCGCTGCATAAGCTTCCTCTGGATTCCAATAGGACTTCAGTTTATGGATAAACTTTATTTTTAATGACGTTCCAGCTGATGAGGGTAAAACATCGTCGTCTGTTCGCTTCATTTCACTGAGGATTGTTTTGTAAACAAGACTGGATTTGCAGACCGATTAAGAGTAAAGAACGGTGCTGTGCCGTCTATATTGGATCTGACAGGAATTGTGCAACACACGGACTCTGGGTTGAACATGTATGGGCGAATCCGGTTGCCATTTGACAACATTGGACGTTTTCCCCCACATACACCGACGGGTGAGTTAAACTCATTATAATATGCAAAACTGTTATCCACTCACAGCAGTGGGCGTTTATTTCCAAGTCTTCAGTGCAACACGCCCATAAAAACCGACCGTTTTTCAGGAAAGCTTACAACTTGGGTACAAAATAGCCTATTACTTATTCATTTTGATGTTTTTGAATGCAAAAACCAAGCGAACGTCTTAAGTTGACCTCAGACAACAATATAATAACATTTTAAAAGCCAGTTCATGACCCCTTTAACTGAAATAAAATGAAATATGTAAATAAGTAAATAAATGTAAATAAATAAATAAATACTATTTCAGCTGGTCGCCAAGGCAACATTTCTCATTTTCATGTAGTTCAACCTAGTAAAGTAACTAAAATGAAAAGCAATACAAACTATATAGACATAACAAATAATGAAAATGACAAAAACATAACAAAATTACTAAAACTAAAACTGAAAACTAGTTCAAAATAATAATACAAAAACCTATAATAGTATACCAAGGATACTAAAATAACACTGGCTCATTAAAATAAATGCATTGTTCACAAGCTCCATGCCTCCATGCCTATATGCAACTTTAAAAGACGTACTGGCAAAATTTGACTTGCATTTGGCACTTGTTAATTTTGGACCCTGGTCAACAAACATCCATACAGTTTCTTTAAATACTCTGCTATCAAACAAATATAATATTAAAGCTCTCCAGTGCAAGCGACTTAAGTCACACCAATGTACAATCTAGCTATTATTTCACAATAGCTGACATGATCTCTTGAAATAAATGTGTTTCAAAGGGTCGAGGAGCTTTGCTTAAAGTCTCTGAGAATGACGGACGCGTACGTCACACTCGGCGGCGTGCATAAGATGGACTCAGACACCGGGGAGTTGGGAACGGGGCTCCCCGAGCCGAGAGAATCGCGAAACGGGGAAGGTGGCATCAGATCCAGAGAGTCCTCCATTGACATTTTGATCTGTACCAACTCCTCCTCATCATGGATCTGTGCATTGTCATACATGTAGCCATGAAGAAGTCCAAACTGCTCGTTTTCATCCTCCTCCAAAGGGGAGACAGGCTCGTCTGGGTAAGCACCCAGTTGCATGGGCAAAATTGGATGCGGATGCAATATTTGGGGTTGAAGCGGCAGCATCACCCGGTCGCCTGGCTCGGGCAGGCTTATGATCTCATCCAGATCGGGCACGAACTTGACCATGTCTTGCTGAAAGTGGTCTGCAATAACATGTTGGGGGAGAACACTGTTTTTTTGTGGCACGTGTTGCTCAGAAGTGTAAAAAGTCAGATGGCCGCCCCCCTCCTTCATAGGCTTGCTGACAGGCGACAGCCTGAGAGCCATCAGAGGAGGGCTGCCCGGGGGATTGTATCTTATCGGGTCGCCCTCGTCCTCCTCGGCTACGTTGTATAGAGTCTTGGTGCTTAAATCGGAAAACTCCATGCCTGGGTTATTGTAGGTATTAGTTAGGGGTTTGATGACAGCCGTCTGATTGGATCCGGCTTCCTGCCTCTTCACATGTACAGACAGTCTGTGCCACATGTGTTCCCCTTTCGGAGGATGTCTTGAACCTGGTTCAGACCATGACACAGACTTTCCATTAGAACTATGAACAAAATAAAGACGACTGTTATTTCACAGGAACCGAGAAAGGTGAACACAAGAACAACATTTCTCGTTCGTGTAAAAAAAAGTTTGAACAAGCAAAAATGATGCTGATTATTATTATTATTATTATTATTATTCAGACATCTAGAGTATCCATGAAAAAAAAGAATAGAGGTGGGTGGAAATCTTTTATGACCACAGAATGAACAATTTTATATTTACAGTGGGGACCAAAAGTCTAAAACTAACTTAAATGTGGTATTTTTCCACATAAACCTGGATCATGTGTCTCTTTGTACAGAAAGTCAGACATTTTTCTATTAAATGCTCATTGGAACATGGAGAATATGATCATCAGAGCTCAAATCAGCTCCAGTCCCAATGTCATTAAAGTCCAGAAAAGTCCATCCATCCATCATAAAAGTGATCCATATCACTTCAGGGGGTTTATAAAGTCCTTCTGAAGCGAAGCGATGGGATGGGAAAAAAAAATCCATATTTAAAACTTTATAAACTAAAGTATCTAGCTTCAGGCAGATGGCCTACTCAAGTCGACTTGCGCCAAAAGAGTAGCTTCTGACGCAATGATGTAGGATGTAGCATACGCCATAAGCTCTTGCAGTTCAAACAAACAGGGCTGGGCAAGTCAAGCTCCTCTTCTCTTATATCATAATCTTCCGATATTTCTCTTTCAAAATTCTCGTTATAGACTATCCTTTGTGCTTCCACATTCGTCAGTGCATCTTGTCAGAGGTTACTCTTTTGGCATGAGTCGGTTTGCATAGGCTGTCTGCTGGCAGCTAGTTATTATAGTTTCTAAAGATTTAAATATGGATATTTTTCTTACAAAAACGCATCACTTCACTTCAGAAGGACTTTATTAACCCCCTGGAGTGATGCTCCATTCACTTCCATTATAAAGCTTGGAAGAGCAAGGATATTTTTTAGGATATAACTTGAGGGTGAGTAAATCATGGGATAATTTTAGTTTTTGGGTGAACAATCCCTTTGAAGCAAAAGTAAAACTAAATACAAAAAGATTCAGAAATATGTGGAAAATTCAATTAAACTTTTCACTCAAAGATTATGCTAATTAATCGCAAATGAAAAAATCTAATTTGGCCTAGAAATCACGCACAAAAGATGGTTTAAAGACATTTTTAAATGTGTTAAATTAGAAAATCAACAAATAGACAAAACAATAATTAGCTTTAGAAAGAAATATTTTATTTGATTTAACAGAATTTATTACACATACATTTTTTGGCTACAACGGCCATGATTTTTTTTTTCAGGAGCTGCATGTGAATTGGTATTTGATATATTTTAAGACCAAAACAGTTTGGTTACCAATTTTATTCAAAATATCTGTATAAAAATGTTCCACAAAAGACAGAAAGTCATACAGATTTGAAACAACATGAGGGTGAGTAGTCTAAATGTAGGCTAAACAAACAATTTTCCTTTTTGGGCAAACTATCCCCAATATTAAAAAAAAAAAATGTAATGAAACTATAAAAGAGAAACTAAAATGTTGCGGTAAATGTCTAAATAAGTAAGTAATTGAGTCGTTTAAGTGGCTAATTTATTCAGGAATTTAGTCAGTGGCTCTTTATGAATCATTGGTTCACTCAAAATGTTGAGTAATGCATATAACTACTAGTCCGCTGAACTAAACGTAAAGGGACCAGCACCTCCACATATTATTCCTGTGTTTTCAAGGGAGCTATAGCCCCTGGCTTAAAGGGTTAGTTCACCCAAAAATGAAAATTCTGTCAGTATTTACTCACCCTCATGTTGTTCCAACCCCGTAAGACCTTCGTTCATCTTCGGAACACAAATTAAGATATTTAAGATATTAAGATCACTCCTGCATACTAGTCCATAAGCTTCTTGAGGGAATGACACTTGCTGGCATCGAAAAGTCATTAAAGACATCGTTAAAATAGTCCAAGTGACTACAGTGGCTCAATTTTAACTTTATCAAACGACGAGAATACTTTTTGTGCGCAAACTATTCACTTCCTTCTCCATGGGCCTGTAGTCAGTTAACGTAGTGTGATTGCGTAGAGCTACGTCACACATAGGCTCACTATTGGCCGACGCTGGTCATGTGTGTGATGCGTGTGACGTACAATAACAGAAGCTTACGCTATTAAACTAATGAACTGACTCGAGGCAGAGGGAGAAATAAACGAATAGTTGAAATAAAGTCGTTATTTTTGTTGTTTTGCGCACAAAAAGTGTTCTCGTCGTTTGATAAACTTAAGATTGAGCCACTGTAGTCACTTGGACTATTTTAACGATGTCTTAAATGACTTTTCGATGCCAGCAAGAGTCATTCCCTCAAGAAGCCTATGGACTAGTATACAGGAGTGATCTTAATATCTTAAATATCTTAATTTGTGTTTCGAAGATGAACGAAGGTCTTACGGGGTTGGAACAACATGAGGGTGAGTAAATACTGACAGAATTTTCATTTTTGGGTGAACTAACCCTTTAAAGCTCCCCCGGTAAGCACAGACTGAGCCACCGTCGCCGCAGTGACATCTAGTCAGTAAAACTGTGCAGCGATGCACAACTGGCCTCCACTCAAATGTCCTCTACAGACACACTTCTAAATAGAGCCCATGATGTCGTCATGCCTCCTGCCGGCAGAGCCGAAATTTTAATCTTGTATGCAATAGAAATCGCCTCCACTATCCAATGTGAAAGGCAGTGTTTAGATAGTGGTTTCACACTTTTTCTTTCCACAAATAGTTGGCCAGAAGAAAGCACAGCCTGCGTGTGCTTCAATTCTACCGGCAAACAGTAAATTTCGCACATGACCACAGTCACCTTCCTCCGAGTCAATAGAGAGGTTTGACAAAGCTCGAAAGAGATGCAACACCACTCTTGACCATGGAGATCACCAACGTGCTTCACTGACCCAGTGCCAGCAGCTGTTTTATGAGACAGCATCCTTGGATCCAAGGACTCTAACGTCTCAAATAAAGGTTCACAAATCCCCTCCAGAACTACAATCAAGTCCCATGATGGCAGCATTGATTTTGTAACAGGCCATCAACACCACACACAAGAAACTGAATGGCAAGGTGCACACTTACCACAGCACCATTAATGCCCCAATGACAGAGCGAAATGGCCGCCAAGTAAATTGGGAACTACCTTCCTCCAGTAATTCTCAAAATTCCATTAACAAGGCAATAAAGATCTTTGCCCGCACCACTCTTCAAATATGCACATAAATCTTGTTATCGACAGCAGCCTTGTGCTCTGTATTGTGGCCAAGACATTGATTGGGAGCCCGGCTGCCTTCAGATTCTCCTTCTCAGCGTATAGAGGGTCCAGGGGCTCATAGAGACCACAGTTCTCTATTTATAGAGCTCCCCATCCATGTAGTTACACATCTGTTGTCACCACTATAGATGACGTAACCCTGCTCAGGGAAATTACCTCTCATAACAGATCCTGGGTTCCCAGGGGATCAGAGCTCAAACGTACAATAGCGTTATCATGACTTGTTCGTTTAAATGTCACGTGGCATTCAGGAATGTAGGCATAAAGAGGAGACCCAGCCAAATGGCCGCTATCGTTGAGGCCATGAGCCCCAGCAGTCTCAACACTTTACGAAAACGCACTCACCAGCCAAGCTGAAAAAGACTTCAGTTGCTGTAAATCTAGGATAAGGGCGCAAGCCCTCACATTTCTTTGGAAAGAGGCAGTAACAGCTTTAAAACCCTTCCTCCATTTTCCCTTATGGAACGACCTGAATTGCCCTTTTGCTGAGGAGAGCACAATTTTCTTCCCTCAAGACTGGGGAAGCCTCTTATGACACTGAAGTCATCATTACTCCGCTGAAACAGGGGAGGTGCGTAGGTATTCCGGCCGATAACCCCACTGAATTGTGCAAAGAACTCACTGTGTTATAGTGTGCGCTACTGCTCGAGGCAGACAGCGAGGATCCCTGGCATCACCTGGGGAACCCCGCATCTTTTTTGTGAACATTGCTGGATATTGCATATAACTGCTTTTTTCTCAACTGTCGGGACACAGCCCGATAGTGAGGTTAGTGGTTCTAATGCATTTAGATTGTTTTGACAAACCAACACATGAGGCATTGTATGCTGAAGACAAAATGTCTTTATTGATAACAAACTTAAAGTTGAACCTGCTCTCTTGCAGGGTCTTTTTTTGCACAGAGAGAAGAATGCGGCTACATCTGGGCCGACGCTCTTCCCTCGTTTAAGTCTAGGGATCCGACTGCCTCTTCTTTCCTACAGAGAAATATCTCCCTTTCGCCGGGGGCGGACCCTTCTTCCCTGACCACGCCTACTGTTTAGGCTGTGTGTTCACCTGTTCAGCCTCCCCAGCACTGTGGGGAAGACGACCTGAACTTCGGTTGTGCAGACGACTGCTATGCACTGGTCTGCTGAACCGCTAGGCAGTGAGCGCTTCAGAGATTACGCCTGTTTCTTGGAGTTCTCAAACCATGCCTGAAACACGTCAGATGGCAATGAACCACCACTGGCCATCGCATAACCTAAAGACACTAAGGCCCCGTCCACACTACTGCGTTTTCATTTAAAAACGGAGAATTAAAACGAATACGATCTCCGTCCACACCAGCGTTTTATCTGCGTATTAGAAATGATCTCCGTCCACATTAAAACGACTGAAAACGCGGATCACGTGACCATTCACCAACACTGGGCATGCGCGTGCCGGTGTAAACAGTGAATGACGAATCAGGGAAGGATACGTCATGACTGATAACACCCAATCATAGAGCTGAGCGGGAGCCTCTGCGTCATCGTTTATAAACTCCTCCATTTTGTACCGTCCATACTAAAACGCCCTCCGGAGATTCAAAACGCAAAACGGAGCTACAGCGTTTCTAAACTTCTCCGTTTTAGGTCTTCGTTTTTCCCGTTTTAGTGTGAACGGGAGGTGCAAACGTAGCAAAAGGTCTCCGTTTTTAAACGAAAATGTAGTAGTGTGGACGGGGCCTAATGTGCAACATGTTGCACATAGTATGTAGTTGGCCGTGGACTGTACTTCCCCTATAAGCTCGTCACATGTCCTCCCCCTGACACGGACTTGCTCAGCTCCCTCAAGCAAATAGCTCAGAGCTCTAGCCATGCAGGTCTGATCACTATAAATCCTGTATGAGCTGTTTGTATGAGAACCCCGGACAGAGGAGGTGGAGGGGCAGTCCACTACACCGAATAAATCCTAAATCAGAATAAATTCTGCTGAGCTGTTTAAATGAGAACCAGCATTGGACCCATGGTACAGTTCGATGGCTCAAGTGTGTAAATAAATAAGACATAACAACATTGTCTTTAGAAACCCTTTTTTTGTGCAAAACTACTTCCTTCCAACCACAGATTCAAAACTCAATTTGACAGTTTAACAGTTGAGCCCAAGCCTCTGGCTGAGTCTAAAACGCAGGAATGCTAAGTTGCTGGTTACACTTTATTTCGATAGTCACTTTAGACATTCTACTAACTATAAGTAACTTTTCAACTACATGTCAACTAAGTGTCATTAGAGTATTAGTAGACTGTAGTAGACTGTCAGTAGACTGTTAGGTTAGGGTTAGGTGTTAGGGTTCAGGTTAGGAAAACAGGTTGACTTGTAGTTGCTAAGTTACTTACAGTCAGTTGAATGTCTGTTGGGGGACCAACAAAATAAAGTGTTAGCAGATAAGCTGACAGTCTACTAATACTCTAATCAATGATAGTTAGTTGACATGTAGCGGCAAAGTTACTTATAGTTAGTTGAATGTCTAAAGTGGACTATCAAAATAAATTGTTACCAAGTTGCTTCATTAAAGCTTATTGAATAGGTGGTTTGCAGTCACGTGATTGTGATGACGCACGGAATGCAGATGGAGGGCAAGGAGTGAAGAGCGCAATGGACGAGATGGAGGAAAATCCGTACTGTACTACTTTGGACGCTATTACAAGAGAAATATATAAACAGAAAATCGAAACATATGTTGGACGTGATCCTTATGTAATGAAGAGGACCGATTTTCAACTGAATTGAGAGATTTGCCTGCCATCGAGGCTGTAGATATCAGCAACTAACTCGTCTTACAGACATACTTTGACTTTACAAAGTTTGGAAACTGGTACGTTACACGAACAGCCACATAAGTGTATTTAAACACCTGAATAATGTAATTATATGCCACATAAATAATGTATTAACTCACATTTGACGAAGTGATCACTGCACACACACACACATAGGCATTTTCCCATTCGGCTCCTCCCGACTGCAGACGTAGGTTTGCAAGGCATTTTTCCCGGTGTTTTTCTGTCAATTTCTTGTATTTCCCCCCCTTATGAACAACAACTTTGGGCACATGATAAAAACTCCTCGTGGTTTGATTGATTTGAGCAACCATAAACGACGCAAAACATAGGCATTTTGAGTGTGTTATAGTGCTTCCTAAATATAGAAAATCACTTCCTGCCCTCCATCTGCATTTCGCGCCATGGCAACGCAGTGGCGTGACGTCACATGAAAACAAGCTATTGTGTAGAGAGAGAGAGAGGGAGAGAGAGATCGACTAAGGGAGTGAATTACATGCATTTATCTGATATTCTTCTGGTCAATCTTATATTCATTATAAGATTCATTATTCAACATGGCATCATGACTTTTGCATAAACACACGCCACTTTCAAGACAAGCTATCCGCGTGTATGCGTGTATGTCTACGCCGTTAAATGTCCGGGGGATTTCGCGTGTATGTACACGCAGTTAAATGTCCGAGCGAAACGAATCAAAATGTAGTTCTACATCTGGGGAGCGATATTTTCTTCCTAGGATGGTAGGGGAAGACCCTAGTGGTATTAACCCCAGTGACGGGTAGGTTTAGGGAATGCGTTGGGGTAGGTCATATATACAGTAATGTAACGTTAAGTCAACGGCATTCATAAACACGGTGAAAAGCGATTATGTGTGTTGATAGCACGCCAAAAATGGAAATACGAATTGCCGTGTCATATATACGTCATTTCATGAGATCAGTCTGCATTATTCATTACCATGCTATAGTCAATTAAAGGGTTAGTTCACCCAAAAATGAAAATTAAGTCATTAATTACTCACCCCCATGCTGTACCAACCCCGTAAGACCTTCGTTCGTCTTCGGAACACAAATGAAGATATTTTTGATTAAATTTGAGAGCTGTATAACTACCACATTGGCTGCCTAAGGGACTGCCTCTTGACGGCCCAGAAAGTCAATGAAGAAAATGTTTAAATATCCCAAGTGACTACCGTGGCTCAAATGTTTATCAAGCGACGCGAATACTTTTTGTGCGAAAAAACAAACAAAAATAACGAGTTTATTCGACTATTTCTTTTCTTCCTTGTAGGCCAGAAACGAGACTTAAATAAACTATAAATAACGTCTTGCCAACTTGCTACTGACTCACTCATAAAGACAGTCTTTGCTGCCTAACTTTCACACGCTGAATGGTTGCTGATGGCCTGGTCCACAAACAAATTGTCAAACAGGCGCTATGTTAGTCACGCATTTGAGATCTAAATAACAACATTTTCTCATAAAAAAACTCTTAAACCTACATTCCATCACACAACAACTGTAGTATTTGTAAATTATAGTGGGAATGCTCATCCACCATGACACTCAATGGGAGTAATACTGCAAGCGGTGTGATACAAAAGGTGAAACTGCTTCTTTGGGGACACTGGTAGAATATCGCACGGCTGGAGAAGACTCTTAGCCAATCAGATTCGAGAAACAGAACTGTTGTGTGTGTGTATATTATATATATATATATATATATATATATATATATATAATATTACATTTATAAATAACAAATAGCAGCATTTCTACACTCAGACTTTTGATCCCCACTTTATATCAAAATATATTTTACAAATAAAAGGAACTTCAGCTTATTTTATTATTTTTGGACTCAAACCAAACACCAGATTATTCATAACAAATAATTACTCTGGCATCAGTGCATAAACAACTTCGTATTATGGGACATTTGAATTGAAAAAATGCTTTTAAAACAGTATTTTAACAGTAACAGTAAAACTAATATTATAAAACAATTAGTTCCAACTCTACATTATACCACAGCTGTTGCAAAACAGCATATACATAATTTGATCTATATTAAATGCAACAAGTTGCAACCATAAACAACTAGGTGCAGAGGTCATACATATCTTGGCTTATTTGTGAGAAGTCCTTCTCTGTACTCCTGCTTTACTTTTTTTGTTTCACTGCTTTCAATTGTAGATACCCCCAATATATTTACTGTAGAATAAAAATTATAGCAAAATCTTTTTCTGGCTGATACATTCCTTCCATTATCTGATATACTCCATGAAACTGTCCAGCAACTTAATACTTGGTTGTAGAAGAATAATTAACTCTTGCACTTGCCATACATACATTTAAAGCTACTGTAGTCACACAGTCTCTCTCAGCCTTGCTGCTTAGACGCCCCTGGGTGTGCAGGTTTTAATTGTAGTTGACCTGAAAATCACAAGATGTCTGAGAAAGCCGTTAATTGAGTAGGCTCCTGGAAATGGCATGATCCTGAGATCTGGAGAGAATTACAGGACTGGATCCATGGGCTCTAGCGCAACAAGACGGAGAGAGACTGTGCTAATGCCGCTGAGCTACTTACTTGGCATTTCCAGATGTGTTCTTCTTACGTTTGAACATGTTTAGTAGGCTGTTGCTCCTGCAAGCAATTTTTCCATCGCCCACATGCATACGCACCACATCGGAGGTGGTGAACGCGCTGCGTACGTTCCTCTCGGGCTTAGCGAGTATTATGTACATTTTTGGCGTGAACATGCATCCGAGAGCTACCGTCACGCTGAGACTCACAGAGAAGGACGTGGTGATGATCTTGTAGTTGGAGCCGAAGTAAATGGGCACAAAGGCCAACCAGATAATACAGGTGGTGTACATGGTGAAGGCAATGTACTTGGCCTCATTGAAGTTGGCAGGGACATTGCGAGTTTTAAACGCATAATAGGTGCAGCTGAGAATGAGCAAGCCATTATAGCCCAGTGGCGCCACCATGCCCACATTACTGGTATTGCATATTAGAAACACTTCTCGAATACTGGGGTAGGACTTAATCGGCTCTGGAGGCTCCAAGATGATCAACGTGACCTCCAAAGTCAGTTGCACGCTGATGAGGATGAATGCGATCACCACTTGTGCCCAGGCACTCATGAAGCGCGGTTTACGTGTGCATATCTTCTTCTTGCTGCCGGCCAGAATGCGAGCAATGCGGTTGGTCTTGGTGACGAGAGCCGAGTAGCACATGGAGGCAGAGAGGCCAACGAGGAGGCGCTGCAGGTAACATGAGGCTAGGGTGGGACGGGCGATGAGAGTGAATGGGCAAATGTAACCCAGGAAGATGCCAGCCAGGATGATGTAGCAAAGTTCACGGCTGGAGGACTTGACGACTGGCGTGTCTCGGTACAGTATGAAGATGAAGGTGACAAAACTGGTCACTAGGATGCCCAGACATGAAAAGACGACAGCAGCAATGGATTCAGGATGACTCCACTCCAGGTAGCGCAGGGGAAGTGGCTCACAGACTGAAAAGACAAGACAAAATTATTATATCAATGCGAGACTATTAACACAATGCATGACATTAGTATTAAAAGTGTTTGTCAAGGCAAGCATCACTATTGCTGTTGTAGTACTCGAGACCACTTTTTGAAGGTATCGGTCTTGTGTAGGTATCAACCGCATTTGTTATTGTACTAGGTCTTGTCTCATCTCAATCTCAGACCAATAGGACTTTGGATTTCAAGAACAGTCAAGACCACAACTGCAGGGACATCACTAAATTTCCTTTGCATTGTCAGATTTATTTTACATGGTCTACATAGTGTATTATTATTATCATAACTGTATACACTGTTATTGTTACACTATTCTAACTTTATTTATTAAATATAAGACATTTCTCAGGAAGTAAATGTGTATCTTTCAGATGAAATTGCAGAGTGCTGGTCTAGTCAGGTCTTGTCTTGTTTTGGTCTCAACCCCTCAAGTCTTGGTCTTGGTCTCAACACACTCAGTCTTGGTCTTGGTCTCAACACACTCAAGTCTTGGTCTTGGTCTTGGTCTCAACACACTCAGGTCTTGGTCTTGGGCCCCGTCCACACTACTGCGTTTTCGTTTAAAAACGGAGACCTTTTGCTACGTTTGCACCTCCCGTCCACACTAAAACGGGAAAAACGAAGACCTAAAACGGAGGAGTTTAGAAACGCTGCAGCTGCGTTTTGCGTTTTGAATCTCCGGAGTGCGTTTTAGTGTGGACGAGACAAAACCATACAAAACGGAGAACTTTAGAAACGCTGACGCAGAGGCTGACGCTTGGCTCTATGATTGGGTGTTATCAGTCATGACGCATCCTTCCCTGATTCGTCATTCACTGTTTACACCGGCACGCGCATGCCCAGTGTTGGTGAATGGTCACGTAATCTGCGTTTTCAGTCGTTTTAATGTGGACGGAGATCGTTTCTAATACGCAGGTAAAACGCTAGTGTGGACGGAGATCGTATTCGTTTTAATTCTCCGTTTTTAAACGAAAACGCAGTAGTGTGGACGGGGCCTTGGTCTCAACACACTCAGGTCTTGTTCTTGGTCTTGGTCTCAACACACTCAGGTCTTGGTCTTGGTCTCAACACACTCAGGTCTTGGTCTTGGTCTCAACCCACTCAGGTCTTGGTTTTGGTCTCAACACACTCAGGTCTTGGTCTTGGTCTCAACCCCTCAAGTCTTGGTCTTGATCTTGGTCTCAACACACTCAAGTCTTGGTCTCAGCACACTCAGGTCTTGGTCTTGGTCTCAATACACTCAAGTCTTGGTCTCAGTCTCAACACACTCAGGTCTTGGTATTGGTCTCAACCCCTCAAGTCTTGGTCTTGGTCTCAACACACTCGGGTCTTGGTCTTGGTCTCAACACACTCTGGTCTTGGTCTCAACCCCTCAAGTCTTGGTCTTAATCTTGGTCTCAGCAAACTCAAGTCTTGGTCTTGGTCTCAACACACTCAGTCTTGGTCTTGGTCTCCACCCCTCAAGTCTTGGTCTTGATCTTGGTCTCAACACACTCAAGTCTTGGTCTTGGACTCAACCCCTCAAATCTTGGTCTTGGTCTCAACAAACTCAAGTTTTGGTCTTGGTTTCAACAAACTCAAGTCTTGGTCTTGGTCTCAACACACTCAGGTCTTGGTCTTAGTCTTGGTCTCAACCCCTCAAGTCTTGGTCTTGGTCTCGGTCTCAACACACTCAAGTCTTGGTCTTGGTCTCAACACACTCAATAGAAAAAAACAATAGAAACCATAACAGAATTCCTAATGGTTTTAATGGTTATAAAGGGAAATGTCTTGGTTTTAATGGAAACTGTAATGGTCAGGTCTCTATTGGTAATTTGCTTTCTTTTATTGGTGGCATGTTTTGTCTTTTTCTCTGTATTGGTTTTAATTGAAACTGTGATGGTCCTAGTAAGTCTCTATTGGTAATTTGCTTTCTTCTATTGGTGGTATTTGTTTTTTTATGGATACCATTATGGACCAATAGAACACCTTTGAAAATTATAGGTTACATGTTGGTATCTACTGGACACCATTATGAACCATTAGGACTCCAATAAATTTAGTGTTTCCTTTGGTTTGATAATAATGATTTAATGTAGGCTACACATGATTAATAGGCTAGATACAGTTTTTTAAAAACTGGTCATAGCCATTGGTCAAAACATTGGTCCCATGTGATTTCAGGTTTAACAGCTCTTGTCGGGAGTGATCAGGTCAAAACCTGACCCACACACATCGGTTGTCCTAACCATTAAATATGTTCAAATCATGACCAATACAAATTTGTAATGGAAACCATTAAATATATACAAATCATGACCAATACATGTTTGTAATGGAAACCACTACAAATCAGAACCAATACAAACTGTAATGGAACCCATTAAATATATCATTACCAATACAAATTTGTAATGGAAACCTATACAAACCAATACATCCTAATAGAATATGGCCCAAAACACACTACGTAATGGACACCATTTTGTAATGTTTTAATGGTTAACGGCTGATGGTTTGTAATGGTTTTGTAGTGGAAACCATTACCATTTCTGTAATGGTTTCTATTGTTTTTTTCAGCAGGTCTTGACTACAACACTACACCGTGCTATTATCGACGTGCAATTAATTTTATAAGCATCAAACTTTCGATTTAGTCTGATGTACAATAAAGTGACCAAAAGAATCCAAAAGACTTACACTGATGGGGGAGCCTTGCCAAAAATACAGATCAGAAAATACTAGGGAACCACTTTGAACACCAAACTGCATTGCAACATACAAAACATACTCACAGAGCTGAGAGCACAGAGCACATTAGCAACCACAAAGCAATGTTTTGGCAACCAGCCACAAAAAAAAAAAAAATTGAATTGAGTTTTGTTGATTTGAACCAGTAAGTAACCACCTAGCAATGCCCTCGGCAACTACTCAGAAATGCACTAAACCCCACTCAGAACATGGGACAGTAAGTAACTACCTAGCAATGCACTAGCAACCTCATAGCAATGCACAAAAAACAAAACCACATAGCAACATCCTGGCAAATGGCCACAGAATTTTGAAATGTGTTCTGTTGATTTGGACCAGTAAGTAACCACCTACAGTAGCAATGCCCTAGAAACAATTTTGAACACCCTAGCAACTGCATAGCAATGCACCACAACCTCAAACGACCTCAAAAGTAAAAATTATGAACATCCTAGCAACTGCATAGCAATACAGTTAATTGTTTCTGAACACCTTTTAACCACCTAGCAATGCCCTGGCAACCTCTCAAAAAATGGGTCTGTTTTATTTTACCAAAGGCCAACACACCTGCAGACTCAAATTATTCATAAGATGTGATGCATTATGAATTTATGCCTCCACCAATATGCAAACACTTTAAGAGGCCAACAGGGGAGTGAGATCAAAGCGTACATTGTTGAATGTGAAATAAAAATGGCAAAAGCGTTCACTTTGCATTTTGCGTGTCTTTGTAGGACTGGCCATTTGAGTGTGGCCAGCTCGCTTATGCACCAAGTGCTAAAGTAGGTTTCCAGCTCACCTAAAAATAAACAGCATCTCCACTAAGGGACCGGCCATAAGAAAGAACCAAGCCAAAGGAGACTTGAGAGACTGCAGCAGGAGAGAGGAAATGAATGCTTCCTCATTACCAACACCAGAATTCATGAAAGCCAGACCCTTTTAAGAAAGATTAAAACTCAACGACACAACCATTTACATCTAGCAGGATATAAATAACTTCCTAAAAGATCAATAAAATTCATATTTTTCAGCATTCCTCCTGACCAAGGGTTTTTCTTGAGCTATGGTGAATCTGTGCATTACGGCAGAAACATGGAACTATAGAGCTAATGAAAAATACATTGCTAGGACACTCTAAGCTTCTGCATTGACATTGACCATCATAGTGTATGAAAATAGGCCAGAGAAGTAGGCAGTGAAGTAGGGCTGTCACAGGCGATAAGTTGTACGGCACAAGCAATCTGTAAAAATGATAAATGGCCTTCAGGTGTCATGGGAAACCTTTTGAAAATAGGACAGTGAAGGTCTCGTAAAGAGCCAAATCAGTAATAATGCAAGACTCGGAGAATAGTCCTCTGCATGGGTGTTTGATTCTTTGATTCAGACACATTTTCTTCAAAACTCAAAACCGATTAAAGTAAATTACCAAAACTTTTGGCAAAAGCACCATATAGGTAAATCTTTAAGGTACTGGATTTTGACATTTTTCTGAAGACGTTTCCTTTGTTTGTCCATGCAAAAGTCACCACAGTAAGTTTAATTGCTTAGAAAAATAATATTACACCTCTCCTCAAGAAGCCTGCTAAAATAAATGCTGACAGATAATGGATTGTTTTAAGATGTGGACTAGTTTGTATATTTGAATATTTAGTTTTATAAAAAAAACATTCAAAAAAAAAAAAAAAGACTGGTTGATTATGTCACATAATTTCCCTTTAGTACAGTATCTCCATTGTTTCTCAAAGACAACTACAAGACTAAACAGAGAATTTTTGGAGACTTTTGCTGAAGTCTCTTGATTCTCAGATTTGTATTTACTTATTTATTGCTAAGAAAAAGACCTCAGTAGTCTCATCTCTCTTCTACGGCTTGAAAAGAGATCTCAAACTCAACAGAAACTAAGATACTTAAGCTTGTAATCTGAGTCTTCAATACGACCTCAAACATTTCTCAAATTCAGTTCAAAGATCAAATTTAATTTTCTCAGTTATACTATGCAGATTCATTTTATACAGTAGATTTATACTTCTACCTGGTCCTCTATAGTCACTATTAGTATCTATTTTAACTTCTCCTGAGGAATTTTACGAGAAACATCTGACCGTGTGAAATCTGACCCCATTAAAGCTGCAGTCCGTAGTTTTTCCTCTTTGTCGCCATCTGTGTTCAAAATCTGCCATTGCAGTTATTTGCGTAATTATCAACTTTACATGAGTTGTGCCTCGGCACGGCACAGCGCGGATGAACACAATGTTTTGAGGAGAGTGTGCGGCTGTCAGTTGCCACGCCAGTGTGGAAATTGTCATTCAGAATCACAGATCCTACTTTTTGGAAGTATGACCAACATAAGAATTTTTTACTGGAAAACATCATCTAAAGTAGTAAGTAACATCCACTTTTGTTCTGACCAACTAAGGGATTACATTGCAGTAAATCGCGCTGATTAAATCTAACGATTGCTTATCATATCACGTCAAACCGTGCGAATTATTCTTTGTTCTCAAATTGTTAACATAAACAACACCAGCATTGCATGACTACATTTAATGCCCTTCCAATATTATCCTTATTTTCGCATGGGCCGGTTGCAGTCTCTTTTTTTTCTGCAGTCACTCTGAAGTCCGAAGTCTTTTGCGTTTTACAATGGGTGAGTGTCCAGTTGTCACTGGTGATAGTCATTTAAACTTGGAAAAGACTATAAATCTCCACCTCCAACATCCTCACATGCAATATAACCTACTAGTCTAGACTCTTCTTTATGTGTACAGTTGTGAGTTGAATCTCCCGCGGAAATTCACTAGTACCACTGGTATTAAAATATTATTACAAGCTTACTGCTTTGAATTGAGCTAAGGCAAGCAAGCTATGTACTTGGTCAAAAATGTATTTTGGATAATGTTTAATCGGTAACACTTTACAATACGGGTGCACTAATGTGCATTAATTCATCCTTAAAGGTATAGCGGAGGATTTTCTTTTTCCGGGTGGGTAGTCTATACTATTGGTCCACCTAAGTGTCAATCATTCTGGTGATATGTTTACGTAAGGCCGTCGTAGGCTACGTGCTCATCCCTATGTAGTTTTCACTTTCAGGTGTATTATGTCGGAGTTATGGTTTCAGCCATTCCTTTGAAAATGGCTGAGGGTCGAAAGAGAAAAAATGTTTACGAAGTGTATGATAAGAAGAGAAAGGCCACAGAATATAGAAACAAGACCAGAGTGATTTTGGGTGAATATCACACGCTGGCGTGCGCTAAAAGCACAGGTTGGGCTTCTCACTGATGCCGCAGTCGCGAAGATTCTACCAGACAGGTAAAGTTTGTCACGCTATTTGGAGAAATCCATTTAAAATCACTAGTAAAAGTTAATGCAAGCTACGATGCTAGCCCTGGCACGAGTCATGCACCGCATAGACACGGTAAACATCTCAATTTGTCTAAAGTAGCCTTTTGACCAAAATGGTAAATGGTATCACGCTGAAATATTCTAAAACCTTGTGTGTTTATTATTACACAAATGCAACAAGCTACTTCTCCATATGCAACTATGTATAAAAATAACGTATTAACAATGAGAGATATTAGGTTAAGGACCAATGTAATAGCACTGCTTAGCCTATATGTTGCTATGTAACGTAATTGCGATTTGCAAAATAGTTTCCTCAGAACGTATTTCGTGTGATACAGGGTTTCACATATCATGTCTCGAGTCCTCGGTCACTCAATCGATCAGTATAATAAGTAAATAAAACACGGAAGGGCATTTGACATGTTGTCTTTTTTATGAATATTTTTGAGTTAGTTTAGAATTTGCAACATAATTGTGCATGGCGTAATAGACGTTCCCTCTCGGGAGCAAGAGTGTTGTGTTTGTGCATTTTTTTTAAAAATTGGAGAGGGTGGGTCTTCTCTAAAATTCGGAAAGATCCTCCGCTATACCTTTAACTAATGCACAGATAATCATGAGTTAATGTATAACTAATGAAGAACTGAACCATTAATTGATGATTACTGCATCAGCAACTAATAAAGAGTCAATATGATTAATAGATTAAGTAATACATGAATTGCTATTAATTCAATGTGTCATTGTATATTAATTTCTTAATAACATATTTTCTTAACTAATAGTGTAAATTAATGTTAATTATCACAATTAGTCAAAGCTATGCACTTCAACTTCCACTTGACTGCTTTAATTAATCATTAGCTAATGATTTGCAAAGGTATCATTATGGTATGACTTTACTTGATGGGGCACATCATTATTAACTAGTCATTTAGTAATTGTAGTAATTTGCACATGAATTTGCACTACCAATGAAGTAATTAATCATGAATTAATGCATATTAGTGTACCTGTTATATTACTTGGAAGCTGAAATACAAGGCTTTGGCTCATTCTGGTAATTAACACTATTAGTTAAAAAAATTAGTTATTATGGAATTAATCCACAATCAGTATTATCTGTGCATTAGTTAAGCATGAATTAATGCTTATTAGTGCACACGTATTGTAAAGTGTTACAGTTTAATCCCCAAAAGTTACGGACTGCAGCTTTACCAATAACTATTGCAATAAAATGATGACTATTGCAAATGAAATACCGTGCAGTTCTTCGTCTGGCCACCATCCCAGTTCACAGGCTTTGCAGGTGAATTCATCCTGGACATATTCATTGTCCTTGCAGGCTGTACAAATCCAACAACAGCTCACCTCCCCTTTCCTGATCACCTGTGAGGACACATAACACACATTTCCCCAGTGGATTAAAGTTTCTTTAAGAAGACGCAACGTAAAATAACGGCAATAAAAAGGTGAGGGTTTTTGCTAAATGCTAATAAATATACAAACTTACCTTGATTTCTCCTTTGGAGCAGGGCTCACTGCAGACAGATCGGACCATCTCACTGCGGTTCATCTGGATCATATAATCATCAATACTCAGAATGCCTTCATGCCACGAGCCGACGTTTATATAGTCGTAGACTCCAGGCTCTACATACTGCAGGTTCATAATGTCATACCTTCACGAAAGAAAGACACAAAGTTGTTTTACAGTCAATCATAATTATCATTGTTGCTATTGCTATTGATTGATTTTATATTCTGACTTTATAAAACGCAGTTGGGAGATATAAAGTCAGAATTGCGAGATCTAAACTCCCTAGTAAAGCGTTCTCAAAACATCCATAAATTCAAGTGAGTGTTTGCTGAAGCCAGGCCATTGGACTTATTGGATGCAACTCCACGGTGGTTGAAAAATTAATTAATAGCTATTTTTCTTTTATTCATTTAGTGCATGAAATATCGCTTTATGTAGGCCAGTAAGTAAGACTGACCTGCCAGGCGAGTCCCCGTTTTCATCGAACCACACATCTTCTCCAGACACACCAGTAAAGGAGGTTTTGAGGAGAAAGTCTAGCAGTTTGCTGCCATCAATGGGGTCCATCGCCTCACAAAGTCCCTCGTGACCCGGGCACAAGTACTCATGCATATCATGAAGGCCGTGGGCCATGGCGTAGATGGCATTAATGACGAACCCCATCTTACTGTCCTGGACATAGTTATCCTCAAGGCTTTCATAACCTGAGAGAATCAGCAAACCAAACAGCAATTATTAGAGCATCACCGTGTCAAATTGAGCGTCTTAGTCAACATAAAACAACCCAATTTACTTCCTTATATATCATTGTTAACATTGTCCAACAGCCTGCTAAGTGATGTTAGCTGAAAAGGAAAGTCTTTTTATACAGACAATGAAGACAAATAGTTTTTCTTTGGAAAATCGTGCACAGTAAAACACAGAAACATGCATTAAGAAAGTAAATAGGGTCCATTTTGATTTCATATTGACTACACTAAATCATTTAGCAATACCTGCAAATTCTACGAAATAATTATTTTACTAAACGAAAATCACTGTTACAAAAAAACCCATTGTAACAGTTCAGCCATATTTTCCAACCACATTTTATAGAATTTTTGAGCACTTGAAAGGCAACGATAGGGTGTCCAGAGACATATTATTATTCCGAAGCCACGGGCGACAGGACAGTAAGTTCGTTCTATTTCCATTAGACAGGGACAGCAGCATTAAAACAGAAGATCAAAAGGAAATGCTTGTTGCCATGGTGAAGCAAACCATTTATGTAACCAAACTCAGCATTTAATTAGTAATGGTCATGATGTTGACATTATTATTAATTGAGCATGGAAATTAATTATTCATCCATGTTCTCATTCTTGCCCGTCTCCCTCAAGCAAATGTAAATGTGGCTGACAATAGGGAAAAAAGGTCACTGTATTAATTCAAAGGAATGGGCAATGTCAAAGGACACCCTATCGGATCATTGTCTGGTGATCTGTAACAAGCCAGCAGGAAGCAGTATCAGGCACCGAAGCTGATAAATATGATGATTTTGAAGATTAAGAAACACTTTTTCAAAGAAAACTCTCATCATAACATGGCTCTCACATTACATGTGTAAAATAAAGGGCATTGCAGCAAGCAACGGGCGAAAGCTGAAACCTAGGCATGCTTTGCTGAAAATGCTGTCTTGGTTGATCCCTAATTTAAAAACGCACTAACCATAAGAAAGCAGTGACACTTTGAGGACAAACTGAAACATTAAATCCATCTTTTATTAATGATAGAGGCAGATTGCGAGAAGGATTTCTCAGTGTTTCTTACACCCTCGCTTCTCTATTCAATCATTTATGTGCAAAAGTAACATATTTTTGTTTACATGCAAAGAGAAATATTTAGGACAGAAGGTCTCAGTAAAGATATGATACTGTGATATGATATTTCAACTCAAATATCCACCCATCATATAAAAATGTTTCATCAAATCTCATAAAAAAAATCCCATCAATATCATTACGATAATGAATGATAACTATTAACGTTAATGATAACTATTAACGTTCAAAACTATTTTTTTTTACATTTTGTAATATTTTATGGCCTATACTATGCCCATAAAATATGATATATTAATATATACTATATGCCCCATTTACCATGTTTAAAATTCAGTTATTTGTGTCAAAAATAGTGAAGAACAAAACACCAAACACTCTAAAATTCTTCCACCACAGTCACAGTATGACATCGATACAGTGTTTTTTTTTGTTGTTGTTGTTGTTGTTTTGCTTTTTGGTGCATATTTAGCAGATAGCAGTTGTAAGTGGAGCCAAATTTATAGAAATAAGAAGCGTGACCTCTTTATTTCTTCTCTCTGAAGGCTCTGATTCATATTAGCACAAGCAACTAAAAATGCTCTGAGCTTAAAAAAAGTTCCCCATGCAGCATAGCCAACTGGCATGAGAGATCTAGTTAATGTTATTGGGATATACAGTAAAGTTCAAACCAAAGTACCCTTACAGATGCCAATATTTTGGGGATAAAACATCCCAATAACTTCATATATTAGAGGTCAACCGATATACAGTGCCGCTTTGTGACCTTATTGACAATAGTAAAGGACAATCTTTTCTAATAACCTTTACTAGTGATCCGAAATTGTAGAAAAAAAGACTTACAAAATCACAGAGCGTAATTTACTTTCAATTCATATGGTTGTACAATATCAGTCGACCTCTATCTATATTTCTGAAGTGAGGTGTCTCCACGTTAGCTCTTCAGAAAAATATTCACTTACCATCTTGGAGTTCTAGACAAAGAAATAATAACAGAACAACACACTATGACCATTTCTCTGTTTGATTATTTGTAACAGTTTTCATTTTGGCTTTATGTTCGTTGCACAGAGTTAAAATGATCATTTTGCTTCAAAATCATTTGACCAATGAAAGTTCACCTCTTGCCTAAAACAACTAAAATAGAAAATAAATAAATAAATAAAAAATTATATAGCAAAGCAATACACACACAAATGGACAACTAACATGAAAGTAGCATAAAATCAGATAATAAAGTGAGTGGCATGCTTCCCTATATTTATAATGGCACTTAAATAAGTTGTATAAAGGTTAAAAAAAAAAACATTATTTATCACAGTAAAGTATTTATTGCACTGTGAAAGATGTGGCTGCAATTGCAGAAAAGAAAGTCAAGTGTCATTTTGACAACATGCTTACAGAGTGTTGTAGTCTTTAAATAGGGATGTTAAATAACTTATGTTAATACATATCAACCCAGCCAGCCAGAAATGTGCCATGAAAAAAAGTTTAATTTACCTAGATCACCTTTTTCAGTCAGCAGAGAATGTTTTGAAGATACAAAAAGAGCAAAAAACACAAAAATGTGGCTTTAAATTAGTATAAACCTAATAAGCAAGTATTTTATTTTCTTTTGTTTTGGGAAATAACAGCTATACTGTAGCATGCGAAATGGGTCATTCCTGTTCTGCAGTACAATTTTTTTAACTTTTCTTTTAAATCTATATTGCAATTGCAATTTAAGAAGATATGTTTATATCATACTCTGGTCAGACACTAATAACTAAAAAAATAACAGCATGAGAGCTAAAGCTTGCTCAGTGAAGTATTGACTAGTAAACATGACTGTAATTTAATCAAACAAGATGAAAAACAAAGCATGATATTTAAGAAATAGAGTAGAGTAGTTTTTTTAATAGAGTAGTTTTTTTTGGTTTAACTTAAAAAATAAGTAACCTGGTTGCCTTAAAATGTTAAGTTCATTGAAATGGAAAAATTGAGTTACTGTAATACAATGAAGGAGATTGATTTAATTATCAAACATATCTGAACTACATTAATTATCTAATTATCTAAGACAAACTGAAAAAATGTTGTGATTACATTTTTTTTACAGTGTGGGTGCAAAGAGTAAGGCCATTTAAGATGATTAGGTCTGGGTGGGACATTGAGTTTGTACAATATATAGATATTTTTTTATAAACGATAGGCTAATGAGGCAATAACGAGTACAGAGCCCACATTAGTTTGATATTATGAGCGCATCTGAAAAATAGCAAATAGCGGAGGAACTTCCGCAGGGAAAGTGCATAATCCAATTAGTAATAATCGATGCTTTATATCAAGAACTTCAAAATAATTGTATACACTGAACAAAATTATGAACGCAACACTTTTGTTTTTGCCCCCATTTTTCATGAGCTGGACTCAAAGATCTAAGACTTTTTTATGTACACAAAAGGCCTATTTCTATAATATTGTTCACAAATCTGTCTAAATCTGTGTTAGTGAGCACTTCTCCAAGATAGTCCATCCACCTCACAAGAGTGGCATATCAAGATGCTGATTAGACAGCATGATTATTCAGCCCATTCTCACTCCCAAGGCGTCACCTAACTGACGCCTTGGGAAGCATTTGACCATGCTTCAATATCTGACGCTTTAGGCGCCCTTTAGCGTCAGTTAGATGACGCCCTAGGATCGCGTGTACCCTACCCCAACCCCATACCTAAACCTAACCGCGTCCTCTAACTGACGCTTAACTGACGCGCCTAAAACGTCAAATATTGAAGCATGGTCAAAGGTGACGCCTTGGGGTGAGAATGTGTTGGATTATTGCACAGGTGTGCCTTAAGCTGGCCACAATAAAAGGCCACTCTAAAATGTGCAGTTTTATCACACAGCACAATGCCACAGATGCCGCAAGTTTTGAGGCAGAGTGCAATTGCCATGCTGACTGCAGGAACGTCCACCAGAGCTGCATGTTGCCCATGATTTGAATGTTCATTTCTCTACCATAAGCCGTTTAAGAGAATTTGGCAGTACATCCAACCGGCCTCACAACCGCAGACCACGTGTAACCACACCAGCCCAGGACCTCCACATCCAGCGTCTTCATCTCCAAGATCGTCTGAGACCAGTCACTCGGAAAGCTGCTGCAACTATCAGTTTGAATAACCAAAGAATTTCTGCACAAACTGTCAGAAACCGTCTCAGGGAAGCTCATCTGCATGCTCGTCGTCCTCATTGGGCTCTCGCCTGACTGCAGTTCGTCGTCGTTACCGACTTGAGTGGGCAAATGCTCACATTCGATGGCGTCTGGCACTTTGGAGAGGTGTTCTCTTCATGGATGTATCCCGGTTTTCACTGTACACGGCAGATGGCAGACAGCGTGTATGGCGTCGTGTGAGTGAGCGGTTGTGGGTCGAGTGGCCCATGGTGTGTTGGGGTTATGGTATGAGCAGGCTTATGTTATGGACCACGAACACAGGTACATTTTACTGATGGCATTTTGAATGCACAGAGATACCAGGATGAGATCCTGAGGCCCATTGTTGTGCCATTCATCCACGACCATCACCTCATGTTGCAGCATGATAATGCACGGCCTCATATTGCAAGGATCTGTACACAATTCCTGGAAGCTGAAAACATCCCAGTTCTTGCATGGCCAGCATACTCAACCGGACATGTCACCCATTGAGCATCTTTGACATGCTCTGGATCGGCGTACAGTGTCCTGCCAATATCCAGCAACTTCACACAGCCATTGAAGAGGAGTGGACCAACATTCCACAGGCCACTATCAACAACCTGATCAACTCTATGCGAAGGAGATGTGTTGCACTGCGTGAGGCAAATGGTGGTTACACCAGATGACTGGTTTTCTGATTCTCCCGAGAGCAGAATGATGCGCTTGAGGCGACATGGAGTCACAGCGAGTCCGCATTGAAAAGTTCAAAGCACAAAGGAAAGACATGCGTAGTGTATTATACAATATCTATCTATAATATAGTTTATTGAGCCTTTTCTTTTAACAGTTTTAAATTTCAGTTACTGTGCGCGTGAAGAACAATTACAGTGCTCTGACTCTACTCTAGTGTTGTAATCTAAGGCCCTGTCCACACTACTGCGTTTTCGTTTAAAAACGGAGACCTTTTGCTACGTTTGCACCTCCCGTCCAGACTAAAAAGGGAAAAACGAAGACCTAAAACGGAGAAGTTTAGAAACGCTGCAGCTCCATTTTGCGTTTTGAATCTCCGGAGGGCGTTTTAGTGTGGACGAGACAAAACGGAAGACTTCAGAAACGAGGCGGACGCTCGGCTCTATGATTGGGTGTTATCAGTCATGACGTATACTTCCCTGATTCGCCAACCACCGTTTACACCGGCACGCGCATGCTCAGTGTTGGTGAATGGTCACGTGATCCGCGTTTTCAGTCGTTTTAATGTGGACGGAGATCAATTCTAATACGCAGATAAAACGCTGGTGTGGACGGAGATCGTATTCGTTTTAATTTTCCATTTTTAAACGAAAACGCAGTAGTGTGGACGGGGCCTAACAGACACCCGGTAGAAAGTAACATGATTAAGTTACAGCAATAAAGTCCAGCAAGATAAAGTTGTTTTATGCGAAACCATAGACCTTTATCTACAGATCAAGTATAATAATAGTAACATTAAATCATCTTGGAGAGAGTTTCATTGTCGTAACCGAACGCGGTCTGCTGTTTGAATGCTGAATGAAGAATGATTGACAGCCGCAGCGGAGGGAAAAGTTTACGTGATCTTAAATTTAATGACTTAAATATCAAATATCTCATATTATACTACATAATGGCTTCAGAACACTTATAATATAGTGCACGAAAACTTGGTGCTTTATAATGTTTTGTGCCTTTTGTGGGCTTAACAAACACAGAATAGTATACACACAATATCGGATTTGGATCAGCCAATCTGGCAAAAATGGCAGTATCAGAGCCGATGCCGATACACAGTACCGGATCGGTGAATCCCAACCCTACATACAGTACCACACAGCCCTAAAGAGTATAACATGGTTACAATAGTGACAAAATATCTGTTTTATTCACAGAAAATTATAGGGGGCAAAGGATAAAGGATAATATTTTTAAAAAACTTAACTGATTGAAAATTAAAACAATACCTAGAAGCTTGACAGTTCAATTAGAGAAAGGAAAATATGAAGAAATACCTGGAATATTTCTAAAAAAAATATTTGCCCCATTTGAGAAATTAGTAGGCTACTTATGAGTCTTTAATTGTGATACTTTAATAAAAGAAAACTAACTCATATGAATTCATTAATATTCTGTCTAATATATGGGGGCATGGAAATGTACTACATACAGTAGGAATGACCCATATACAGCCTCTCTCTCTCTCACTCCTCATACCTGAGCAGTTCTTCTTATAATTCGTGTTTTCCTGTGGGTGTCCATGGAGGCGACACTGGAAACGATACTGCCAGAATTCAGCAAACCAGGGGTTTCTAGTGTTGGTGTTGAGGCGTAACTTCAGGTAGTAGTCATCAAAGGACGTGACCTCTGCCGACTGAAGCTTCATAGTGATGCCGCCAACAGCTTCCTGCTCATAGCCCTCCACGACCTCATCTCGGTCTGCCCAGCCATCACTGAAGGAAATTTGGCATAGATTCAGTAATGCTTACAATGCTTACTCTGTGTTATAAGTTTCATCATTAGAGCATAAGTGATGAGATGATGGCTGCCAGCAGATTGATATAATCTTTTCTGAAAAAACATCTAAGAGGTAATAAGTTGAATAGTGTGCAACTAGCAATGCATAAACTGCTGGCATATCAAAATAGCATGAAGACGTTTACATAGCAGGCGATGGTCTATATTAGGCCAGCATTGATCCAAGGTTTTTTTTTAGTCCCAGTCCATTCCTGCTTGAACCGTGAACGTGTGTTGCTTGAGCTCATAATGAAGGTATCTTTCTATGGCCATGGCAATATCAGCACCATCTGCCTCTCAGCATCTTCCTAACAGAATGCCAAAAACTGACTATTACAGTTGACACTCGTATTTCACAGATGACAACAATTTACCTGCAGCATCGTGTCTTCTCAATGTATTAAAAGCCATAATCAATTGTTTCTTCATCTTCATGCACTTTTATGTCCCATGGAATGATTTTAATTTACATTTTTAGGTCAAATTAAATCTGTCTTGGAAAGTTTTTGCCATGTCATGCGTGAAAAACTTTTTTTTTTCTAACAGTTAATGTTTTATATAAATTGAAGTTAGATTAACACTGAATAAACATACAATATAAAATGACCTCACGTTTACCATTTTAAGAATAACTGCAAACACTGCAGTTTTATAGTTTTATATATAATTTGAAACAGCATGGAAGATGCATTCGACACCGATCTGCGTTATTTTAAAGCTACATTATGTAACTTTTTTTGTTCAAAAATAACATTTAAATAATGAGTCAATATATCATCAACCTTTTTTCCAAAACGTTAGTCGCCAAGGTAAGCTTATTACTCACCTAAAGGATTATTAGGAACACCATACTAATACTGTGTTTGACCCCCTTTCGCCTTCAGACTTCCTCAGTTCTACGTGGCATTGATTCAACAAGGTGCTGAAAGCATTCTTTAGAAATGTTGTCCCATATTGATAGGATAGCATCTTGCGGTTGATGGAGATTTGTGGGATGCACATCCAGAAGCTCCACCACATCCCAAAGATGCTCTATTGAGTTGAGATCTGGTGACTGTGGAGGCTATTTTAGTACAGTGAACTCATTGTCGTGTTCAAGAAACCAATTTGAAATGATTCAAGCTTTGTGACATGGTGCATTATCCTGCTGGAAGCCATCAGAGGATGGGGACATGGTGGCCATAAAGGGATGGACATGGTCAGAAACAATGCTCAGGTAGGCCGTGGCATTTAAACGGGGGCCTAAAGTGTGCCAAGAAAACATCCCCCACACCGTTACACCACCACCACCAGCCTGCACAGTGGTAACAAGGCATGATGGATCCATGTTCTCATTCTGTTTACGCCAAATTCTGACTCTACCATCTGAATGTCTCAACAGAAATTGAGACTCATCAGACCAGGCAACATTTTTCCAGTCTTCAACTGTCCAATTTCATTGAGCTCTTGCAAATTGTAGCCTCTTTTTCCTGTTTGTAGTGGAGATGAGTGGTACCCGGTGGGGTCTTCTGCTGTTGTAGCCCATCCGCCTCAAGGTTGTACATGTTTTGGCTTCACAAATGCTGTGCTGCATACCTTGGTTGTAACGAGTGGTTATTTCAGTCAAAGTATCAGCTTGAATCAGTCGGCCCATTCTCCTCTGACCTCTAGCATCAACAAGGCATTTTCGCCCACAGGACTGCCGCATACTGGATGTTTTTCCCTTTTCACACCATTCTTTGTAAACCCTAGAAATGGTTGTGTGTGATAATCCCAGTAACTGAGCAGATTGTGAAATACTCAGACCGGCACCAACAACCATGCCACGCTCAAAATGTCTTAAATCACCTTTCTTTCCCAATCTGACATTCAGTTTGGAGTTCAGGAGATTGTCTTTACCAGGACCACACCCCTAAATGCATTGAAGCAACTGCCATGTGATTGGTTGTTTAGATAATTGCATTAATGATATATTGAACAGGTGTTCCTAATAATCCTTTAGGTGAGTGTATGTGTTTACATTTTAGACCTTAAGGGTCTAAAATCAAGTAAAAAAAAAAACCCCATCTCTTCAAGGTGACAATTTCAGGTTACCAGTTTTTATAGCTGTCACAGTGAGTGAGAAAGGTTGAAAGCAGATCATTCTCAAACCTCAAACAGGGAATCACCCATTTTAAACAAGCGCCGAGCAGAGGAGAGTCTGCTGGAAAAAAAAATGCGACAGAGCTTGTAATAAAACAAGAATCAACATTGGCTAGGCATTTTTTTGGAGATGGGATTTGAAATGTTAAAATGTAAAAGTGACACAGAGACTATTTATTTATTTATTACTCAACAGGTGAGTAACAGAGTTCATTGTAAAGCATTATCTATTGTAAAGGGTCATTTCATTATGGATGTTGTAGTGCTGTGTAATTTATTTTCAAGGAAGTAACGTGTCTATTAATGGGTATAAGTACAGTAATGTCTTCAGCTTGTCGGCTTGAGATCCTTTCCATCTAAATTCTCTTAAATGTGCTGTATGTCTGTTTTTGACTGTACTTAAGAATAAAAAACATAATATGAAACAACTCTGGCGGAAGACAGGATCTAAAATCTTCTGATGACACGCAGATTGTCTTTTGTAAGTTACCAAACCCGTGTTCAGAAAAGAGCGGCGCTCTTTCACTAAATGATGTTATCGAAAAAAAAATGTTTGTGTGTTTTTGGAATGCAGTGAGTTTTCCCAAAATAAAAATACTCTGATAAACCATACCAAAGAGAACCGTAATTGCGTAAGTGGTGCTTCTTAATTTGAATACCCAACAATAGTTTTATAACCTAAATATTTACAGCTTTTTAACTTTTAAAAATTTAGAATGAAAAAAATTCGGAATACATTTTGTTACATGTCTTAAATCAGAATATACTAAATTGAAATATTTTCATCATTTTAAGTTTCAGGGGGTTTCTAAAAATGTCTCAAATCCACCATTTATCTCAAATAGCCTACATAACATTAAAACTGAATAATTTTCTTTGATGCAGTACACACTTTTAACTATAGTCAAATCCACCTAGTCTGACTAGTATGTCTTGTATATGGCTTTGAACTAGCCTCCTTTAAAACTGTCTCCTTGACCTAGAATAAAGCATCCTTGGCCAACTGATGTTCCTCTTTTCACTTCATAGAGACTCCACTGGCATTAAGACAGAGGTTTGAAATAGTTTACATCAACAAGAGAGGGATCTCCTGAGCAAAAATTTAAATAAAACATATGGGACAGTCATCCATCATTTATAGAAACCTGCAGCATCAGGAAACCATGATGATTTCTAAGCAGAATAGATCCGGTGCTTTATGAAACTGCAACTATCAAGGATTATGCTTTAATTTCTTTAACTGTCCTTAATGTCCTTAAACTAAACATAGTCACCTTCCGATTAGGAGGAATTCTCCAGCTACACCAAGGCGTCTCATGGCCATGAGGAGACCACGAACAGTCATTCCCTCGCAGAAACAGACCACCACGCGAGCTTTGGGCAGACGCTCTCGAAGTTTCCTCAGCAGCCGGTCGAAGTGTTTCTCCCCAGCGTTGCTGTAGATCTTGTCAGAGTGTGCGATACACAGACCCTCCTGAGATGCCAGTTCCTTAAAGGCCTCCATCCCACTCTCACCATAGTTCCCTGAGGAACGAACACCAAAACAAGAGCATCTGCATCAGAGCTTCTCTCATGACCTCGATCCAGCTCGCCTGAGACTGCAGTGAGATTGACAACTCAACAGCATCTTCAAAACAGATGAACGATGCAAACTGACTTTAGACTAGAGACTAACTAATTAACACCCAGTTTCACAGACTTATGTTAAACTAGTCCCAGATTAAAATGCATATTTGAGCTGTTTTAACTGAAAGCAACTGAGATATATTAAATCAGTGCCATTGTTTTTGTAACCAGTAATGTTGTCACTAAAAGCTACTTTAATGTCCTAATTAAACTAAGGCCTAATCCTGGCTTAATCTAAGCCCTGTCTGTGAAACTGCGCCTTAAAGTTTCATGTCTTGAATATTGCACAAAAAACAAACCCAGAGTTGTCTATTAGTATTCAGAATTGTAATCAGGATATTGAGTTGAAATGGCAAAGTATGTGTATTATGTGAATTGAAAACAACATCCGTATTCACAATTCAATTCGAAAAGCATTACTGTTACTTAAAATGTACAATATGATGTTAAGGGTGATTGAAAAATATTAATGGTTAAAAAGAATGAAAGAATAAACAAACAAATGAATGAACGAACCAACGCACAACACAAATAATGACCGACTGACGAATGAACAACTGAAATGAACAGTGATTGAATGAATAAACTAACAAAATAACGTTTGAATGAATTAAGCAAATGAATGAATGAAACTACAGATTATGACACAGGCATTTATTTAATTGAATGATTTGAGAGCTCGGCTTGTGATTGTGCTTTCAAATGCTGTTAAGAAGATTACAGTGTCACTTTTTAATCACAGATTGGGTTATATTTGGAATTATGTGCTGTGCTTGATATGAGACCAGTATCAACCACTTGATAATGATATGGTGATTAAAAATGTCTAGCGGTTTTGACCCTGCATGGCTCCAGTGATATTTGATCATTTCATGCTATTTAAATGTTTCTCTTGGACAACAATGAGAAAGTTCAATTCACAGTTTCATTTCTCAGAATAGATCTTAAGATGTCAAACCATCCTCCGATTTGATTTCAATACAAAGCATTGATCAAATTCTTCCCAAATCAAATGATCTAAGCTACTAGACACATTCACTTGCTCATTCTTAACTCTTGTTGTTGTGCATCAAAATGTGTCTATATTATTTCTCAGGAGAAACATCTTGATACTTCAGAACTCCAGGTCACAAAGCTTTTACTCACCCTCGGTGTGAACGGCTGACACATACGTCCAGTTGTAGCGTTTCACGATGTCCAAGAGAGCCCTGGCCTGAAGAGTGTCAGAGGGCACGACCCTAAGGAAGTACTTAAAGAGGGTTTTATCGCTCAGATCGATGCTTGTAGCCGAGTACGCGATCTGAGGGATGTTGAAGAGCTGCAGCAGGTTCTGAACTTGAATGGCCACTGAGCTGGATCCAGGTCCGATCACACCGGCGATTGGCTTTTTGGTGGCCGGCGGCTGAGCGGAGGGATTTCCCTCAACACACCACTTCAAGCCGTCTCTTTCATCACGGATGGAAATGAGAGAATCCCTTATGAACTCAATGCTCTGTTCCAAAGCCACTGATGAGTACCAGCAGGAGTCCCTGATCTCACAACCCAGAGTGATGTTGGGAAGGAGGTAGGGATCGGCGTTTATTCTGTCCAGCGTGTGGAACATCGCTTCCACCCTTTGGATCCCGTACTGTTCCCTGATCTCACCGCACTTTCTCTCCGAGACCTTCTCTGCCGCCGGTTGATGATGGACAGAAAACAGAGCGCCGATGATGATGTCGCCGTCCATCCTCGCCACCGAGCGGGACGCTGGCCTGGGAATCACGGACCTCTGATGTACGTCAGCTGATGAGATGGGATGGGTACGGAACAATAAGACTGGAAGACACAAAATAACAATGGCGTTTATTCTCTGCATGATCTTCGTCATGGTGTCAGACGTCTCCACTTCAAATCAGCTCCATCTTGCTGGTAAGAGACATAGATATGTGTTGCATTCCAGTCCAGCCATGACAATCCAAAACGCTTCCCTGCAGAATAAAGATGAGAATGGATCACTTCATGAACTGGAAATGGTTTGTTCTGGTTATGCCAGTAGATTAAAGTCACTGAATTAGACTGTGTTGAACCAGAAATCCACTTTGTCAAAAGCGATTCAATCAACGTGAAAGTATATCCTGGTGCTTTGTAGATTATTTCTTGATATTCAGAAACAATATAAATGCACATCCTCCTAGATATCTGCCATGACCACGTTATTTCTGAATCAAATAGCATAGATATTGAAAGTTTCGATCTGAACAGGTCAGAGTTTCCTCAACATTGCACCCTGTGCCTGTAGACGGGCTGTTCTGTGTTATAATTTGGCAAAAATATCATAACTGGTATAACAGCCGGCATGCAATAATTCCAAACAGGACATTAGTTAAGTGATCTGACTCATGTATGTCTGTGTCATTTAATCTGCTCATTCTCACCTGAAGTCACAGCGTGTGTCGTCACATCTCTCTCCTGAGCTGCTGGAGCACAAACTGAGCGTCCTGTTTTCATCCTCCAACATGAGCGCAGGAACCTCCTCCTTTAGCATCACTTCATGTGAAAGCAGGTCAAACACCAGACACAGACACAAATACACAAAAAAACAATCATTATACATTTAATCAAGTGTGATATCTGTATGAGTACCTTTTTGTAATGAAGAAAATGCAACTAAATGTGTTTCTATAATGTTGACTTCAGTTATATTAGGCTATATGAAGGCAGCCAGAAAAGTATACAGTACCTCTACTGCAGATCTCATTTCCAGAAAACATCTTCAAAAAGAAACAGATACATTCACAAATGCACAGAAGTAACACAATTGGTATTAGGGTTTGTTAGGAGACACTAATGATGCAGGACATGAGGAGATATATTACATATCACGGTGTACAGAATGTACAGACATTCAGACACGCCATTGCATTGAGCAGGTGACAGAGACCCCTAGTGGTGAGGTGAACGCACTGGATGCATTCATTTGACCTTGAAACATCAAACCATCCAGACAAGAGACATGAGACAAAACATGACCCAGAGTTTCACGTTATTAGATTTTAAAACCGTTTTATTTCATTCTTTAATAGTGATATTATCACTACCCCAAAACCTTCCGTGGTGAGACCACAAATGAATAACACACAGTATGTCACGACAGAATAAGGTTCATTTTAAAGGTTTCACAGCCATGTCTCTATTTTTAGAAGTGCTGTAAACTGGATAATACCTGTTGTGCAGTATTGTCCAAGACTTCTCTTATAAAACAGCATTTTTTTTGTTGTTGTTGTAGGCTATACTCTAAAAATAGATCATTCCAAAAATAATGTTTTAGAGTAAATATGTTGAAGATTAGCCAATGGGCTGTCAATTCATTTAAGGGGTTATGAACTGGCTTTTTACATTTTATTATATTGTTGTCTGAGGTCAACTTATTACGTTCGCTTGGTTTTTGCATTCAAAAACATCAAAATGAATAAGTAATAGGCTATTTCCTACCCTAGTTTTGAGCCTATGAAACGCTGGGTTTTTATGAGCGTCTCGCACTGAAGACTTGGAAGTAAACGCCCACTGCTGTGAGTGGATAACAGTTTTGCATATTATAATGAGTTTCAACTCACCCGTTGATGCACTTGGGGGAAATTGTTTTGCGAACGTCCAATGTTGTAAAATGGCAACCGGAATGATTCGCCCATGTATGTTTGACCTAGAGTCCGTGTGTTGAACAATTCCTGTCAGATCCAATATAGACGGCACAGCACCGTTCTTTAATCGGTCTGCAAATCCAGTCTTGTTTACTAAACAATCCTCAGTGAAATGAAGCGAACAGACGGACAATGTTTTACCTCATCAGCTGGAACGTCATTAAAAATAAAGTTTATTCATGCAGTCCTATTGGAATCCAGAGGAAGTGTATACACTGTCTTCTTCCACAACCAGACGCCTTTCTTTTACTGTCTATGCCAGGCGCTGCACAATATTTTGTATTGCTCTGTAGCTGGTTCCGGTTTGTCATCATGAGATAGGCATCTATGTTATTTAGCTATGCGTGTAATGCGCGAATCGGTGGGTGGGGCTAAACCGGCCGTTTTGAAGCAGGCATTGATCCTTTTCTGCGGGGGTGGTGTTTTATCCTCTTTGACATCATAGTTCCCCACTTTGAAAACCGAGTCGTTTGCTGGGGCTGGTGTCAATAAAAGCTTTTATACTAACATGGATGTTTTCAGTTCTGAAACTTAGCCTACAGGATATTCTTATAATATGATGACCTCTTGGATGTCAAAAACTTAAAGGGATAGTTCACTTTGAAATTAATTTTTGACATGTTTTAGCTTACAACGGGGATCCAAGATGTAGGTGTCTTTGTTTCCACAGCTTTTTCAATTTTGACATTTTTTGGTCAAACCGTTATTGTCTGTCAGTCATATAATGGAGGTGAAGGGTGTCCTCAATCGGTTCACCTCAAAGAGCATGCACAGAGAAGCCCAAATTAAACATGATTTAATGACTCGTACATGTAAGTACACATTGATGGCCTAAGACACGAAACGAGCAGTTTGTGTGAGAAAACGAACAGTATTTATATTGTTTTTACCTCTTGTAATCATAGCCATGACAAAATGATCTGACGGCACGGGCGCTTCGGTCTGCGCGTGCGCTGGAAGTGATCGCTTGCGCGCCTACGTCACTCTTTGTATACAGAGATTTCGGTAGTTTTACCTTTCACTAAACATATTTAGATATACGGGAAACCGCAATGGAAGACGATTTCGGTATATCTAAATATGTTTAGTAAAAGGTAAAACTTCCGAAATCTCCGTGTAAATATTGAGTGACGTCACACGCAAGCGATCACTTCCGGCGTAACATTGAACCGATTCAGTTCGGTTCAGTTGGACATTGAACAACTGATTCAGATCACTTGGATTACACGAGGTAAAAACAATATAAATACTGTTCGTTTTCTCACACAAACCGCTCGTTTCATGTCTTAGGCCATCAATGTGTACTTACATTTACGAGTCATTAAATCATGTTTAATTTGGACTTCTCTGTGCATGTTCTTTGGTGGACCCCCTTAGCCTCCAGTGTATGACTGATAGACAACAACGGTTTGACTGAAAAATGTCAAAATTGAAAATAATGTGGAAACAAAGACACCTACATCTTGGATGCCCTTGAGGCAAGCTAAAACATATAAAAAAAATATTTCAAAGTGAACTATCCCTTTAAATTTGATTTCTCAGTTCATCACCCCTTTAATGTATATTAGTGCACCCGTATTGTAAAGTGTTACTTCTCCATTATTGATATTTACTTTAGTCAAGGTCACTGTTTACAGGTAATTTTTGCGTTATCTGGAGAAAATGGTGTCTACATCTATTATTCGTTCACACAGCCATAAATACAGCATGCAAGCTGTATTATGAAAAAGAATTGGAGAATCACATCTGATTGGATGCCTGTCAAACACTGACAGTGTGAACATTCTCCAGTGTTTCGCCTCTGCCTCCATTACCACCATTTCAGTTCATGGAGCTCTCTCCTGAGCTGATGATCTAACAGGATTGCGAACTGCACTGGTTTACAGAGTGAGAAACTGCTCCCTAACAATGCTTTAGCTGTTTGAATCATTGAATCTCAAACCAATTCCGGAGCTTTTGCTTGCTTGGTTCTGAATAGTCGACAAAAAACACTCTGTCAAGCATGCATGTTTTCTTGAGCTCTGACACCTCCAGCACAGGCAAATATTGACCTGGACTGGCCTTTATAATTTACAAAGAATAATGGCTAAGATTTTCAATCTATTATTTTGCCTGCATGCCATCAAAGAGTTTTGTTTATGGTTGCTGACCATACCGTCCGGAAACCAAGCTTTACTGGGACCTTAGCTGAGGTGGAAAGATGAAACAAGATTGGTTCATGCAAGTAATTAAGCTGTGAATATCATTGTTTGCATGAAGGACCCATCAGCCTGTGCCATCTAGAGTTTCATGACACAACTATATATTGGCGATGTGAGCATAATGGAGCACTAAACACTCATGTAGTGCAATCACCTGTATCTGTTATCCATAAGCCTCGTTAACAGCAGCAGATAAAAGCGCACACCTTGCACCAGTTCAGTGTGTCCAGTCTCGTTTCTGTGGACTGCTTACCTGTCTCCAGCAATATCCTCCTGTGAAATCTCCAGCATCTGTTCTCCATTGTGTGTGCCTGTTGTTCTTTTTTTGTATCTCCGTACTTATCAGTCAGTGAGGTGTGTGTGTGTGTGTGTGTGTGTGCGCGCGTGTTTGCTTCAGTCATCTGTCTGTCCAGCCATGAGAAAATTTCTGCCAATGCTGTCAATAAAACCTCATTCTCTGTCTCTGAGTCTAAATGATGCAACAACACAGTCACACACTTACAGATCTACATAAAGATATTGAAATATTTCATCTTTGAAAGTTTTAACTGCCTTTTGCTTCATAGAAAATCAGATTGAGTCAATATAAAGTTCAGTTTCTTTCTTGAATGATATAAAGTGTTAAAGCTGACTGCAGTTCTCCAGAAGACCATTTAATACATTTTCATCAAACAAATTGGCCATCAATATACTTTGTGATTGAAATAACAAACAATTTGCCAAAATAGTCTTACAAATGAACCAAAAAGTATTTCAAATCAATTTCACCTTTGAATTACAAAGCAATGTTTCACTGGGTAAATCCTATTTTTAATTTTTAATTATAGCCTACCACTTTGTTTGTGAATGCAATTTTGATTATGAGCTGAAACTTTTCCTGCTCAGCTATTCCAATAAGGCAAAGACCGTTTCTGTGACATTTTACATTCCCTTTGTAAGGTGTTTGTTAATGACTAACTCGTTGACTAATTAATCATAAATCCATGAGTCATTTTTAACTTGTAAGTGTATTTATTCACATTTATTTTATTCAAAACCAGATTCCTGATTTATTGCAAAATAGTGTGACTGAAGGGTTTTTGTTTGGTTTTGTCAATATCTCATGACACATTTCTTACTATAACGTTGGATATTCTGCAAAAAGGTCATGATGCCTATGGTATCCACAGCAATGTATAAACTTATTTCTTGTTAATCAAGATGAAATCTTTAAACTTTATTTTGAGAAGAAAAAAAAATCACAAGCACAACCATAACTTGATGAGACATTAATAATTAATGTTTATTCCAGTATAGTTACCTGTGAACCTCAATGTAGGATGGACACCTTTGAACCATTTATTCATGAGTTATAAACATTAGTAACACAAAAGTGAACATTAATGTAAAGTGGACACACGTGAGTCATGTATTTATTAATCATACACACACAGAAGATAGTATTTTTTTTCTACATTTAAATATTTTATTGATGCACTGTATCAGTAAGCTCAACTTTTAGCTTGAAACAAAAAAAGATTCAACTTTTCTTTTACAGCACATTGGAAAATGACTGAACATGACAGTGGCTTATGCAAGTACACTCACATAAAACAATTCAGAGTGTTCCAACAAAAGATAACACCTATAAGCCAAGAAATGTGATAAGTCAATCTGACTTACTACAATCCGAATAAAGGCATTTAAATATGTATTTTATTTAACTGTTGTGTAATAGTCATTCATTCAAAGAGAAATTCATCAATGCAATGAAAACTTTGTCTGACCTCAACATGGAAGAACCCACCAACTCACAGCTCATACATCAGCTGACACACTCACGTCGGCCCTCTGTGATCCTATTGGCCATTGGAGGATGGAGTGGTGGCAGTAAACCATGTGAAGGCAAGGCAGACCCCTGGCCTGGGTCAGTGTGACTCAATAAGATGAATGTTCCAGAGCCCACCATGGTACAGCAGTCCTGGATGAGTTTGTCTGTAGCCTATATGACAGAATGGCATATTGAGTAAATTCAATCGCATCAGACCATGAGGCAAGTAATGTTGTTGGTCAGCATATAACTTTGATTTATCTTCCTTTCCAACAGTGATGGTATCTGATTTTACTTTCATATGGACCACAGTACTCCAAGTAGCCTACAATTTCAAAAATCATGTTAATACCATACTAGAGTAATACTAGAGATCAGAGGAGAATGGGCCGACTGATTCAAGCTGATAGAAGAGCAACTTTGACTGAAATAACCACTTACAACCGAGGTATGCAGCAAAAGCATTTGTGAAGCCACTACACACACAACCTTGAGGCGGATGGGCTACAACAGCAGAAGACCCCACCGGGTACCACTCATCTCCACTACAAATAGGAAAAAGAGGCTACAATTTGCAAGAGCTCACCAAAATTGGACAGTTGAAGACTGGAAAAATGTTGCCTGGTCTGATGAGTCTCGATTTCTGTTGAGACATTCAGATGGTAGAGTCAGAATTTGGCGTAATGGATCCATCATGCCTTGTTACCACTGTGCAGGCTAGTAGTGGTGGTGTGTTGGGGATGTTATTTTAGGCCCCTAAGTGCCATCGTTTAAATGCCACGGCCTACCTGAGCATTGTTTCTGACCATGTCCATCCCTTTATGGCCACCATGTACTGTACATGGTGGCCATAAAGGGATGGACAGTCGACAAAAAACACTCTGTCAAGCATGTATAACGTGAACATGTTTTTTTTTTTAGCTCTGACACCTCCAGCACAGGCAAATATTGACCTGGACTGACCTTTAAAATATACAAAGAATAATGGCTATTTAAAGATTTTCAATCTATTATTTTTCCTGCATGCCATCAAAGAGTTGTGTTTATGGTTGCTGACCATACCGTCCGGAAGCCAAGCTTTACTGGGACCTTAGCTGAGGTGCAAAGATGAAACAAGATTGGTTCATGCAAGTAATTAAGCTGTGAATATCATTGTTTGCATGAAGGACCCATCAGCCTGTGCCATCTAGAGTTTCATGACACACCTATATATATTGGCGATGTGAGCATAATGGAGCACTAAACACTCATGTAGTGCAATCACCTGTATCTGTTATCCATAAGCCTCGTTAACAGCAGCAGATAAAAGCGCACACCTTGCACCAGTTCAGTGTGTCCAGTCTCGTTTCTGTGGACTGCTTACCTGTCTCCAGCAATATCCTCCTGTGAAATCTCCAGCATCTGTTCACCATTGTGTGTACCTGTTGTTCTTTTGTGTATCTCCATACTTATCAGTCAGTGAGGTGTGTGTGTGTGCGTGTGTTTGCTTCAGTCATCTGTCTGTCCAGCCATGAGAAAATTTCTGCCAATGCTGTCAATAAAACCTCATTCTCTGTCTCTGAGTCTAAATGATGCAACAACACAGTCACACACTTACAGATCTACATAAAGATATTGAAATATTTTTCATCTTTGAAAGTTTTAACGGCCTTTTGCTTCATAGAAAATCAGATTGAGTCAATATAAAGTTCAGTTTCTTTCTTGAATGATATAAAGTGTTAAAGCTGACTGCTCTCCAGAAGACCATTTAATACATTTTCATCAAACAAATTGGCCATCAATATTTTTTGTGATTGAAATGACAAACAATTTGCCAAAATAGTCTTACAAATGAACCAAAAAGTATTTCAAATCAATTTCACCTTTAAATTTTACAAAGTAATGTTTCACTGGGTAAATCCTATTTGTAATTTTAAATTATAGCCTACCACTTTGTTTGTGAATGCAATTTTGATTATGAGCTGAAACTTGTCCTGCTCAGCTATTCCAATAAGGCAAAGACCGTTTCTGTGACATTTTACATTCCCTTTGTAAGGTGTTTGTTAATGACTAACTCGTTGACTAATTAATCATAAATCCATGAGTAATTTTTAACTCGTAAGTGTATTTATTCACATTTATTTTATTCAAAACCAGATTCCTGATTTATTGCAAAATAGTGTGACTGAAGGGTTTTTGTTTGGTTTTGTCAATATCTCATGACACATTTCTTACTATGTTGCTATAACGTTGGATATTCTGCAAAAAGGTCATGATGCCTATTGTATCCACAGCAATGTATAAACTTATTTCTTGTTAATCAAGATGAAATCATCAAACTTTATTTTGATAAGAAAAAAAAAACAAGCACAACCAAAACTTGATGAGACATAACTTGATTAATTAATGTTTATTCCAGTATAGTTACCTCTGTGAACCTCAATGTATGAATCTATACATTGTGAATGATTGATTTAACTCTTACATAGTCTTTGCTAAACTCTGTGAGAAGCATTGATTTTGTGATCTTTTTATTACAATAGGCATAGCCTAATCTACACATGAAAATATACATTTTGTGTTGTGTTAAACAGCCGTCTACAATCATGTTTGCATTGTCAGTATTATAATTTGCATTATTATTTTATTATTATTATACACATACACAATAATCATTCTCAGTCTGAATAATTATCATTTATCTATAAAATAATTCTAAACAAACTTAATATTTAAAAAGGTATGAATACAGATATCTGCAGAAGCATGTCCATCATAATTAGCCAACAGATATAATATTTCTACTTCCACGTCACCCGATTTTGCAAGTAGAAGAGTCCCATACTTGGCTGTACAAGGCTGTTTAGCGCCATCTAGTGTTTGAGATATTACAGTGCATTGGCATTGTTTTGGTTTAGACTGACGTCACTTCCTGTATTTTAAATATGGCGGAGAAACGCATGAAAATGTCGCTCTGGTTTTGGAGCTTATAAAAGTTATTTTTGGACATTTTTTTTGCTGCTGACAAGAACACATCCCAAAGCAAAACAAAGGTACATTTCGACTGCTGATGAAGCGGTATACTGATATTCAGTATTCTGCAGCGTTTGACTGAATGAATGGAATAACGTTACATAATAATTTCAATTCTGATATTGTTTATTTACACTGACGTCCTACGGAATTCTGTTCAATTTACCACAATAGTTTGTGTGCAGAATTAAATAGAATTAAAGCTGCAGTCTGACATATTGCAGTGTAATAGTGCAGAATACGTGATTCTGTAAAGGAGAGAATGTGTGTAGTTTTGTAGCACTGTACGAGATTTTGTTTGAACATCTGTACTTATTTGCACTATTGTATTCATCTTAACAATACTGTTTCAAAATGAAGTGGTGTATAATTCTGCTCATGCTTGCTGTTACATTTAGTCTCATTTGATTTGAAGCATTTTAATTCAACATGGTAAATAAATAGGATAATTCAACTTTGTGTCATCTTATCTCTGCAGGTTTCCACTATGAGCAGCCGAAGGAAACGTGCGCCGCCGGTGCGCATGGACGAGGAGGCCAAGAGGAGACTGGAGTGGGATATGCTTGAAGATCGAAAAAATGAAGGAGATTATGAAGACATTCAGGGGTCAATCCCAGCACCGTCGGTCAACTGTCAGCCTGGACCAGTGCTTGAGAGCAGCCAGGAAGAGGAAAGCCCGTGTTTCATATCTTCTGCAGGCACTGAGGAAGGACCAGGAGGGCGTCCAAGCTGCTCCATACAGGATTCTCTTCCGGATACCACAGAACTCAATGTGATCCCCCTTTCTGCTCTCGAACAGGGGTGGAACGCCCTGATTGGAGAGTTTGACCTCTATCCAAAGATTCCTTTTGTGCTTGGAGACGATTCCTTTTGCCTGCAGAAAACAGGCGACAATCTAAGTCTGAGTCTGGATAGTCATGAATTAAAGGTTGAGACGGGCAGAAGTGATCCTCTCTGCCCTGTGCCGATTGAATGTTGCTTTGGTGGAAAATTGTTGGAGGACCTGGATTGGCTACAGAAGAGAAAGGTCATTAAATTGTGCCATGCTTCAGGAGATGAATCAGTAAAGGTGTGTATTTCAAAATCGTCAGAATTGAGTGGTTTTGTGACTGTGGATTCAATAATCCCTAAAACACAACATTAACGAATCACTTAACGTGTTTTCTCTCCATTTGCTTTTTTGAACAGCTGAAAATCTTTCTTCTCGAATCAGGATTGGGCAGACCAGAATTCCTCAGTGAAGGAAATGGGCGCATTAAAAAAGCCAATCAGCTTCTGCAGAAATTAATGGAATTCTTCTATGACTTCATCATCCCCGGTAATCTTAAAGGGATACTACACCGTTTTTTCATATTAAACTATGTTATTCCCTTAACTAAGACAAGTTGATACATACCTCTCTCGTCTCGGTGCGTGCACTCAATCGCTCTGGCGCGTGAGACACTTTCATCGCATGTACTAGCCCAGTTCATTACTATATTGTATGGCGGAATGTCACAGCAAGTGCTTGGGAGCACTTCGACTCGCCGCAGTAATATCATCACTCCGGAGAGTGAGAGGACTTTTTACGAGTGATGACGTTACTACGCCGAGTCGAAGTGCTCCAAAGCACTTGCTGTGGTATTCCATCGATACAATATAGTTATCCTCTTTACACGCTTAGAAAAGTGCAACGTTTTATTTTGTGTCCCCATTCTTGGTTGAGTTACACTGTATTTAAATAGGGAAAATGTGGAGGTTTTTGGTCGCTTCTCTGCTTGGCCCATATTGAATGAACTGGGCTAGAAGTGCTATCAAAGTGTCTCGCACGCCAGAGCGATTGAGTGCACACACTGAGACGAGAGAGGTATGTATCAACTCCTCTTAGTTAAGGGAATAACATAGTTTAATATGAAAAAACGGTGGAGTATCCCTTTAAATATAATTTTAATATGCCACCATTCAGATTCCTAGCAAAAAGTGAGGGGGTCACATCAAAAGTACATTATTTGTCATTTTGTAAAAGCAAACAGGAAACATAAATACAGTGATGCACTTGAGCCTGGAGGTGAAGCTGCACTCCAAGCCCACAAAAATTGATTTCGAACAAACAATAAATGCAAATTTTTTGATTAAATAATACAATACTTTAACAGTACAGTACTATGATGAGTTAAAAAAAAATGTTATGTAATATTTTAGACACATTTATAATATGTCTTTATGCAGGATGATGCCTTTTAAAGAAGAACTCCGGTCAATTTTAACATTGAGCTCATTTTTTGTACGTTTGGAGTGTCTTTCACTTTTTTTGTACGTATCTTTCACGTCTACTGCAGTCAGATTGACCGTGGTCACTCTTAATAACACCACTCACATGGCTGTGCACTCGTAATGTCAAATCAAGGATGATAAGAGGCTAAAAGCAGGTTTAGAACTTGCCCCACTGAAGTCAACAGGGTGCGAATTTTAAAAAGAAATCGTGCATAGTGCAAAACACTGTGTAGGCAACACCGATTTTTGTCGTTTTTGTCTGTAGTCTGTACTGACAGCACTCCAAATGCACAAAAAAATGAGCTCAATGTTAAAATCGACCGGAGTTCTCCTTTAAACCTATTTAAACCTACCTGTGAGATTAATGGTGCTAAAATGTATTTTTCATTTTTATAAACTGCAGCTGAAATTATGCATATTCTGTGCATAGACATTAGTTCCTGTAATACTCTTTTTTTATTGTGATTTTTATTTTTTAGAGGTGATGGACAACGAAGAGGAGGAGTGTGACACTGATCTGGAGCGTCAGAACGTTGAGGAGCTGTACGATCATGTCAGACACCTCCACCTGACCGAAGCAGCGGAGCAGAGCTTCGACGTCCAGCACCCGGGCCTCATACCTGTGCTGAGACCCTATCAGAGTCAGGCGGTCAGCTGGATGCTGAGGAGAGAGAAGTACAAAAGCAGCAGCTCTCAAGGTTTTTCAAAGCTTTATCATCATCTTTGCTGTATGTCAGTGCATGAGAATAGTTCAGTGCTAATATAAAGTCTTTGGATTCCTTGCACAGAGCAACGGTTGCATTTCCTTTGGAGGGAAATCATCACGATTTGTGGCAAAAAACTCTTTTACAATCCTTACTCTGGATGGTATGATTGTTTTTCTACTTTGAGCAGTAAATATTGAAACTGTAGTTAAAACTGATGTGCATGAACTATCCAATAACATCAATATCATTTAATTTTGTAGATCAGTCTTGCTTGTTCTAATTACCTTGAGCTCAATCACAGCTTGATCCGAGAGTTTCCTCTGGCTGGAGTGGACTGGCCTGGTGGGATCCTTGCTGATGAGATGGGGCTTGGGAAAACCGTGGAAGTACTGGCCCTTATTCTGTGCAACACCCGGCAAAACCTGGAGCATGGGGTTCTCACTTTACCTGTGGTAAGTTTACAATTACATGTGCCCTTAAATGCTTGTAAAATATTTGACAGATAAAGCTTCCATTAGTTTATGTATTAACTAAAAATTAGGGCTGTGCAAAAATTAATTGCATCCAAAATAAAAGTCTGTGTTTACATAATATATTTGTGTGTGCTTTATATAATTATTTTGTATATATAAATACCTATGCATGCATGTATATATTTAAGAATTATTTGTGCTTAAATTCTGTATATATATAAATACATGATCTATATTATATAAATATAAATATTTAATATATGAATAACACATTTTCTTAAATATATACATGCATGTGTGTGAATTTATATATACAAAATAATTAGATACAGCACATACAAATATATTATGTAAACACAGACTTTTATTTTGGATGCGATTAATCGCAACTAATTTTTGCACAGCCCTACTAAAAATGCAATACATTTGTTAACGCATTTATTCATCTTTGTTAAAGGGTTAGTTCACCGAAAAATGAAAATGATGTCATTAATGACTCACCCTCATGTCGTTCCAAGCCCGTAAGACCTCCGTTCATCTTCAAAAAACAGTGTAAGATATTTTAGATTTTGTCCGAGAGTTTTCTGTCCCTCCATTGTAAATGTATACACGATATACTGTCCTTGTCCAGAAAGGAAATACAGAGACAACATCAAAGTAGTCCATGTGAGTGACATCAGTGGGTTAGTTAGAATGTTTTGAAGCATCGAAAATACTTTATTTTGGTCCAAAAATAACAAAAACTACGACTTTATTCAGCATTGTATTCTCTTCCGGTTCTGTTGTCAATCCGCGTTCAGTGACACTGGTAATGTAAGACGCTGCTGACGTGTATCTGGTGCGCCCGAGCTTCTTTTACAGTCTGAGGGGGACACACACGCTGTAAACAAAACAATCTTCGCAAACATGTTTAAGGATTTCGACACAGAGGAAGACTTGTATTTTTTTTTGCCCAGCCATATTTATTTGAACCCGGATACACGGACGCACCAGATAACACGTCAGCAGCGTCACTGCGGACTAGTGAACGCGGATTGACAGCAGAACCGGAAGAGAAAACAATGCTGAACAAAGTCGTAGTTTTTGTTATTTTTGGACCAAAATGTATTTTCTACGCTTCAAACTACTTTGGAGTTTGATGATGTCTTTATTTCCTTTACATACATTTTCAATGGAGGGACAGAAAGCTCTCTGACTAAATCTAAAATATCTTAAACTGTGTTCTGAAGATGAACGGAGGTCTTACGGGAAAATTAAATATTTATTTGGCTTTCCATAAATTAGTAAAAAAAAAAATTGGTTTGTTTTACTGTTGTGTCTCTGTCCTCCCCAGGGACAATCTGTGAATTACTTTGTCCCTCCTCCACCATTAGAGAAACAACGAACCATTAAACATGAGGTGAGACCCAAGGAGAAGATCATTTATCCAGGTAAAAAAGTTTTTTAACAGCTTTCATTTTATCAAATGTGATGTAACCAAACAGAACATGTTCCTGGATCAACATCCTGATTGGTCCTAGAGCAGAATTTTTGGGGTAGGGGACAAATATTTTTATTAACATTTTTATTTATGTCACAGGGTAGATAGAGGTTGTTGATCCAAGAACATATGGCAAGCCGTTTAAACATTTAATCATTTTAACCTACTAGTCTATGTTTTCATGCTACTAGTACTTATTTTTTAGATCCTAGTACTTATTCATTAGATACTAGTCCTTATTCATTAGATACTAGTCCTTATTTATTGGATACTAGTCCTTATTTATTAGATACTAGTCCTTATTTATTAATTACTAGTAGTTATTCATTAGATACTAGTACTTATTTATTAGATACTAGTACTTATTCATTAGATTCTAGTCCTTATTTATTAGATACTAGTGCTTATTTATGTAAGCAATAAGGTACGAGAGGCTGTGCTGTATCGTGAATAAGTAACGGCTGAAGGGCGTTGTTAGGTTGTAGTTCACGATACAGCACTTGCCTCGAGTATCTTATTGCTTTTAGAAAACGGTTGCCACACAATTTTATAGTAAAAAACAATGTATTAGTGCAACTTTCATGTAGTTAAATCAATAAAAACATTCCTTCCGCTAGAAAAATATAGTCCCTGACCATGAACAACAACGTTCCAATGTGTAATATGCAGGAAAGCTCAAATAAAAACTTTGTCTCATTCTTTTTATTTTTTTACAACACAAAATTTGTGAAATTTCCTCACACAAATATGCATAGCTTATCTCTCAGCAAAATAACAAATAAAATAAAAATAAAAAGACAAGGGCACATAATTTGATAGATAACAGTTAGGTCTTTTAATCTAGTTATTAATTTAGTTGCTAAAATGCTGCCTAACAAGAGATACTTTATTTATTGTTGTTTATTTAAATTTATTTGAACATCTCCGTTTATTGTGCACGCATTAAATATTTGTCTCATTTCAATCAGCTCCACTGTGGTGATATTTAACGCGGTCCTCTTTAGTTGGGGCTCAGCGCTGTCAGCGGTGTTTTCTGTGGAGCTTCTGACAGTTCCGTAGAAGTCGTGGATAAGTGCGCTGAGTTCCGTCTTGGTGATTTGTTTAAAATCTATGCTGCAACCTTTTTCACTACACCAGTCACCCAAGCATTTCACTGCCCATTGGGTTTGCTGCACGGTATTTTTTTTTTCATTACGAGTCTTCTCGAATGTGTCAATGTTACATTTCAGCACTTCAGCATGACGTTTCGTATTTGTAGAAGTCTCTCCAAATTGTTCCTCAAACCACTTATCCATCGTTACCCCACCTAGTAAATTGAAATTTAATTTAAACAGTTAAGCCTTTTTAATTCTTAAGTTTTTTTTCTATGTTTATGTTGATATGTGTGGTTGCTAAGGGTGTTGCTAAGGGCGCAGTGATAAATAGAACCGTTGGGTGAAGCGGCCATAGCCTGTCATAGCGTGTTTTATCGTGAAAAAAGCACAGCTATTGACCAATCAGAATCAAGGATTGGAACTAACCGTTTTATAAGGACTAGTATCTAAAGAATAAGCACTAGTAGCCAATGAATAAGTACTAGTACTTAATGAAATAGATACTAGTATCTAAAAAATAAGTACTAGTAGCATGAAAATAGAGACTAGTAGCTTAAAATGATTAAAGGTTAAAACGGCTTGCCATAAGAACATCTCCAATGTGCATAAATAATGTATAATAAATAAGTTATTGCATTCATGTCCTCTCTTTTTTCAGCTGTTCGTGAGATGCTGTTGACTGCGATCAAGGAAATGAAGGTTGGGAAAGGAGCATCAATCAATGCCATTTTTGCTTATCTAAGGACCATGTACAAGTACGACACCCTAAAGAACCGTAACCATATTAAGAAAATCTTGACCAAACTCATTAGTGAGAACATTGTGGAACAGATCAAAGGACGAGGGCTAGCAGGATCCTTCAAACTGGGGAAGAACTACAAAGAAAAGAAGAGGAAGCCCGCCGCTCATCGAACTGTGTGTAATTTTCACTTCTATAGAGATTTTTTTTGTTGTGTATTATAAATATCGAAAACATTTTTTATTATATATTAGTATTTATTATTGTTTTTTAACCAGGGGAAAATCTTATTTTAAAGGATTAGCCAAGATAGGAGCCACAAAAAAAAAAACACAAAACCAATACAAATAAGATTGTAAAAAGATTCAACATTAAAAACATTTACAATTCTTTGACTCATCTTCCATGTCTTTCTAGTTATGTCTTTAAAATCTGTTTGAAAAAGTTGATAGCGGATACTAATCTTATTGTGCATTTAAGGAACAGTATTTTCTAGCATAAGGATGTTAGGGATAGTTTACCCAAAACGTTTTTTTTTTTTAAAGAATAATAGTGAAAATTTTCTAAAATATATAAAGACTATTGAAATGTGAAATGAAACGCACTTTTTTCATGTTTTGTACTATTTTTGCAGAAATCATTTGACAGGGCCACTCCCAGGAGAACATCTCGTCGAGTTTCTGCTCCGGATAAAGAGGCATCGCTGACCTCTTATACCACAGCATCGGATTCTGAAGACAGCGTGGCTCCTCTCCTCACAGAAGAACTGAAGAGTGAGTCAGGTTCCTTTCTGGACGCAGAGAATCCACTGCAGAAGACGTCAGTAGACATCACAGATGAAGATGATAAAGAAACAGCAGACAAACCCCAACACCAAATGACAAAAAACATTCATATTGAGAGTACTGAAGCAGATCTTACTCAAAACTCAAAGCCTGAACCTGAAACCCCAACTAGAGCGTCTGTGATCCCGTTTAACACCTCAGATTACCGCTTTGAGTGCATCTGTGGAGAGCTCGGGTTGGTGGACTATAAGCCTCGGGTTCAGTGCCTAAATTGTCTGCTGTGGCAGCACGCGGAGTGTGTCAACTATAAAGAGGAGAACCTAGACACAACCCCGTTTTATTGCCCTCATTGTCTGGTGGCCATGACACCTGTGTCTACTGGAGCCACTCTTATCATCTCACCCAGCTCCATCTGTCACCAGTGGGTGGACGAAATTAACCGGCACATTCATACCTCCTCCCTTAGAGTGCTGGTAAGGACCAACTAGAGAGCTGCTACTACTATTTAGTCAGTTTAACCTGTAGTGGGGACCTGCATTGTTTATTTAAAAGACTTAAAGAGATAGTTCACCCAAAAATGAAAATTATGTCATTAACGCTTTTCACAATATAGATTGCATCAAAGCAGCTTCACAGTAGGGGTTTCACAACTACTGATTTTTGCTAGTCGACTAGTTTTGCATAACAGTCGACGACTAGTCGACTAGTCGTTAAATGGTTTATTCTAGGGGTGTGCGACAACACGAATAGTAAATGTCTCCACAATCTGCTTTTGAAGAAATATGGTAGTAGTAGTATCGTGTTACAGTGCATTCTATCAGTTCTGGCGTCTCTCAACTGTACAACGCGACGTAGCCTACACATCACACGTTAAGGAATAGGTACGGGACAATGCAATTCACAAAAGTTCATTGTTTGCATAAGCCTTGCCGGTTAAACATTTAATTCACGCGCTGTTCTAACGCGCTTTCCTGAGCGCGCGGCATATCCCCGACGCTCACAGGCATTAGAAGCCTGTCAAACAGCGCCTGAATACTGGACTAAGTTATCTTTCAAGTCTTATTATGCTAATACTGTTAAATACACACAATTTTTACATAAACAGAATTGGTTATGTCTAAAGTGCAGCCTCCCCATATAGAAAGTGAAAGCAAACATTTGTGAGAGAAAATCTGGTGCTAATATGCGTCTATATTAAACACGTCGCGTGCTGGTCTAAAAGCGAGAGTAGTACTGGTATTTTCCGCACTATAAAGCGCACTTAAAAGCCTTTAATTTTCTCAATCCGGCCTTTTCTCAAACTTTATAATCCGGAGCACATTATATATGGATCAATTGCTCGCGCTCGTGTCCATCTTATGCCCGCTTTGTCACACGGCCAGTTCAACCTCGTATAAAATATCTCCCACTCACGAGCGCTCTCTCTAACACACACACGAACAGACACTGCTGTCAGCAGGCTGCGAATGTAAGTTACGTGCCCGCCCCGCGCGCTCACGCTTAAATAAACGCCTCACCTCCGACGCCGCGCACTCGCTGCATTCCCTTTAGCACATCTAGTGGATGCATAATGCAAACCCAGTCAAACGTTTGAAAAATGTTCTAAAATAGGTCATTGAAGGTGCGCCTTATAGTGCGTATACTGCCGCTTGTATTTAAAGGGATAGTTAACAAAAAAAATATATCTATATATATGTCATCATTTTGTTTCCGACTAGTCGACTAAGGCCAACAGCGCCAACTAGTGGTTGTGACAGTCGACTAGTCGACTAGTTGATGAAACCCCTACTTCACAGTATCAATCAAAACATAATAACCATGTTCGTTTCTTATTGGAAAAACATCCATGTTTGTTAGAGCTGATCAATGGTATTACTGATTGGTTAATTAATTTGAATATCCCCAACTGAGTAAGCCAAAGGCAACAGTGGAACCGGAAAAACTCCATCAAGTGACCTAATGGTGTCCTAAAACTCCATCAGGTGACCCAATGGAGAGAAAAAAAACCTTCAAGTGACCTAATAGTGTCCTAAAACTCCCTCAAGTGACCTAATGGTGTCCTAAAACTCCATCAGGTGACCCAAAGGAGAAAAAAAAAACCTTCAAGTGACCTAATAGTGTCCTAAAACTCCATCAAGTGACCTAATGGTGTCCTAAAACTCCATCAGGTGACCCAATGGAGAAAAAAAAAACCTTCAAGTGACCTAATAGTGTCCTAAAACTCCATCAAGTGACCTAATGGTGTCCTAAAACTCCATCAGGTGACCCAATGGAGAAAAAAAAAACCTTCAAGTGACCTAATAGTGTCCTAAAACTCCATCAAGTGACCTAATGGTGTCCTAAAACTCCATCAGGTGACCCAATGGAGAAAAAAAAACCTTCAAGTGACCAAATAGTGTCCTAAAACTCCATCAAGTGACCTAATAGTGTCCTAAAACTCCATCAAGTGACCTAATAGTGTCCTAAAACTCCATCAAGTGACCTAATGGTGTTCTAAAACTCCATCAGGTGACCCAATGGAGAGAAAAAAAAACCTTCAAGTGACCTAATAGTGTCCTAAAACTCCATCAAGTGACCTAATGGTGTCCTAAAACTCCATCAGGTGACCCTATGGAGAGAAAAAAAAAACCTTCAAGTGACCTAATAGTGTCCTAAAACTCCATCAAGTGACCTAATGGTGTCCTAAAACTCCATTAGGTGACCCAATGGAGAAAAAAAAAAACCTTCAAGTGACCTAATAGTGTCCTAAAACTCCATCAAGTGACCTAATGGTGTCCTAAAACTCCATCAGGTGACCCAATGGAGAAAAAAAAACCTTCAAATGACCTAATGGTGTCCTAAAACTCCATCAGGTGACCCAATGGAGAAAAAAAAAAAATGTGCATGCATAAATCACGTATGATTAATACTGCAGTATTTACTTGAAACTTGTTTTTAGGTGTATCAGGGCGTGAAGAGACATGGTTTCATCCAACCCCACATTCTGGCTGAGCAGGATGTGGTCATCACCACTTACGACGTGCTGCGCACTGAACTCAATTACGTCGACATCCCCCACAGCAACAGCAAAGACGGCCGTCGATTCCGCAACCAGAAGCGCTACATGGCCATACCAAGCCCACTAGTGGCCGTGGAGTGGTGGCGCGTCTGCTTGGATGAGGCTCAGATGGTGGAGTGCACCACAGCTAAGGTCATCACATCAGTCACATTAATATTACTGATATTTATCCTGTTCATAATCTCAGAAACTGCACAATCCTTTTTATGAAATAGTTTATCATCTGTACAGGCAGCAGAAATGGCTTTGCGTCTCACATCTGTTAATCGTTGGTGTGTCAGTGGAACACCTGTGCAGAGAGGTTTGGAAGGTAAACAGAATTAATATTTCATTCAAAAAAAAGTCTTGATACACACTACTGTTCAGAAAAAACATTTGTTAATATTTTCATGGAATATTTTTGTATGTCCAAGTTGTTCTATTGGGTGTTTATATATAACAAGTTCTGTCATGAAACTCTAGATGGCGCTGGGTGTTAGGTCCTTAAAGGGTTAGTTCACCCAAAAATGAAAATGATGTCATTAATGACTCACCCTCATGTCGTTCCAAGCCCGTAAGACCTCCGTTCATCTTCAAAACACAGTTTAAGCTATTTTAGATTTAGTCGGAAGAGCTTTCTGTCCCTCCATTGTAAATGTATACACGATATACTGTCCTTGTTCATAAAGGCAATACAGACATCATTAAAGTAGTCCATGTGACATGAGTGGGTTAGTTTTTTGAAGCATCGAAAATATTTTTTTGGTCCAAACATAGCAAAATCAACGACTTTATTCAGCATTATATTCTCTTCTGGTTCTGTTGTCATTGCCTGTTTACGATTCCGCAATGACGCTGCTGACGTGTTATCTTGTGCGCCCGAGCTTCGTTTACAGTCTGATGGAGACGCGCGCTGTAGTCAAGCTTTTCTACATTGTTTGTATTTTGGTAGTGCAATATTTTTTAAAAATGGTTCATAAGTTTGCATGTCGCGGATGTCCTAATCGTCCTAATCGGGCGCACAAGATAACACGTCAGCAGCGTCATTGCGGAATCGTGAATGAGCAAAGACAACAGAACCGGAAGAGAATACAATGCTGAATTAAGTCGTTGTTTTTGCTATGTTTGGACCAAAAAGTATTTTCGATGCTTCAAAAAATTCGAACTAACCCATTGATGTCACATGGACTACTTTGATGATGTCTGTTGGCAGTGCCTGTACACAACCATCATTTAATGATAAAAATCAATCCAGTGGTTTTGTTTTAATCTCCGTATATGTTTTCCCCTGTCTCAAATCGAGCCGTTTCACCGTGTGATGTCACACGGCGCATGACGCTCCTCCCACGATTGTTGATTGACAGCAGTGTTTTAAGGCCAAGTGTCCACCAAAGCGTTTTTTCACGCGCCTGGCGTATGTTTTCAATTGTTTTCAATGGGAGAATCCATTATTCAATGGATAAAACGCAGCGCTCATCACTGTCGCTTTTTACCCAGCCGTCCAATCACAATGGAGGAGGGGCGGGACTAAACCACACCGACCAACTGTCACAACATTCAACTGCTGCGGATATTCTGTATCATAGCAACGAAACGTCTCAACGGAAAAAACGCTGCACTGCCAAAACGCTCTCAAGCGCCCAAAGCACGGCATCTTCAGTAGAGCGTCTAGCGTTTTCAGCTGGCTAAAAACGCTTTGTTGGACACACGGCCTAACACAGACCCGCCCTGAGCGAGCTATCAACATAGTCCGTCATTGTTGATACGCTGGATCAGATTGTGTTGTTCTGTTCTTGGGTGCAATAACAAACACAGAAATCATTCTGATGTTCCTAAATTTGAACCGCTGAAGACGCAGCGGCTGAGTTTTGTTTACGATTGGAATATTCCCCCACGATCAACGTCGATACTTTCATGTTTGCGCGAATCCTTTCTCAGCAGACTGCTTTATAAACCAAGGTCAGTATAAAGCTGGTTTTGCTAAGAGGCTGCTCCTGAAAAAATAATCGGTAGGTTACCAACTATGTATGTTCCCTCTGCACCTCCAGAAGTAAGTGTAAAGTTTTATTAACCTTTATTTTAATTAAAAGTTTTTCATGACCATTTGTTGTAACGTCAATCTGTCAATGAACTAACATACATCAGTAAACACAGCGTTCCTATCTCACTACTCTACCCCGCCAGTACATACAAAGATAGATCAAAGTAACATTACGTTAACCAACCATTCAGAAACGTCCTCAAGCCGAACTTTATTGCAGCCGTCATCTTGTTCCGGGTGCGACTCCAGTTCAAACTGATACGGTTGCACAGACTCCCGCTGCCATTCTTTCTCCAAAATATCCCTCAACTGTTGTCAATGCAACACTTGACATGCGCTGTGTCTACGCCCGCAGAACAGAGGGGCGGGGTTTATTATTTAAAGGCATATGCACTAAAACGGAGTGCTGAAAACAGAGCTGATTTTGACTAGGTAAAATTAGTGTTTTCTTAAAATACTAATGAGAATTTTTAATAAAAGTATATTACAAAGTTTTCATTTAGACCCTAAACATTCATATTAACTTGTACAAAAATGACATTATATTATATGTATAAATATGTATAGTAAAATGTACTGTATGGCTGTACTGTAGAAGAGTATGAAATCAGCATGTTTCCTAAATATCTGCAAACATATTATGGTATTGTTATGCTTTAGTAGAGCGAAAAAAGTTACATACAGCACCTTTAAAAGAACTTCCCAGTTCGTTTGACATTTTTGCCACTGTGGTCAGTCACAAATAAAATATCTTGGCATTAACGTCAGCAATGAATCAGCCTAATATAATCAGAGGACAGTTTTATTATGTGATGATAATCATTTTTGATTTATATGTTATCTTTTAGACTTGTATGGTCTTGTCCTGTTCTTGGGAGTTGATCCCTATTGGGTGAAGTACTGGTGGGACCAGTTACTGTATCGCCCGTATCGCCATGGCAATACAGGACCACTCTACAATGTCATTGGTCAATTACTGTGGCGATCTGCCAAGAAAGATGTCATTGATCAGGTTAGCAGGTTAAATCTTTGACTTAAATTGTCTAATCTTAACCAACATCTCATCTGTGCTTTAATTTGGTGTCATATACTTCATTTCCAGATCCAAATCCCCCCTCAAACAGAAGAGACCCATTGGCTCAACTTCTCCCCAGTGGAAGGACACTTTTACCACCGTCAGCATGAGGTTTGCTCCCAGGATGCTCTTGTCAAGCTAAGGAAGATCTCTGACTGGTCACTAAAGCTGGGTAGTTTGGACCGACGTACCGTCACTACCATATTATACCCTCTTCTGCGTCTACGCCAGGCCTGCTGCCACCCGCAAGCTGTCAGAGGAGAATTTCTGCCCTTCCAGAAGAGGTTCTTACAAAAAGATTTTAGATGTAGTTGATCAGTGTTTTGGGAGATGAAGTCTTTCGGTTCATTTTATCCACATTGATTTGTTTGTTTCCTGTTCCAGCACAATGACAATGGAGGAATTGCTGAAGTCGTTGCAGAAGAAATGTCGGGTGGAGTGTGAAGAAGCCCACAGGCAACTGGTGTGTGCTCTGAATGGTCTGGCTGGAATCCACATCATTAGAGGTGTTGTGAGCCTTGTTTCTGAACACCTACAGTCTGTACCTGTACCTGTACCTGCCTCGACTGCTGTAGACATTAATGAACGGTTTCCTGTCCTTGCCAGGAGAGTTTGCAGATGCAGCGGAGATGTACAGGGATGTGTTACGATCATCTGAAGAACATAAAGCAAGACTGAAAACTGATTCCCTTCAGGTAAATCATTCACGTCTGTCTGTCGTTCTGTTCTCTCTATCCATTGTTTTTTATGTCATTCTATTCGCTCTATCTATCGTTTTGTCTGTCGTTATAATCGCTTTATGTTCTGTCTGTCATTCTGTTTTGTCTATCGTTCTATTCGCTCCATCTAACGTTCTGTTCGCTCTATCTATCGTTCTTTTCTCTTTCTTTAGAAGTCTGTTTCTCTATCTATCTTCTGTATCATTCTATTCTCTCTATCTATCTATCTATCTATCTATCTATCTATCTATCTATCTATCTATCTATATCTATCATTCTATTCTCTATCTATTGTTATGTCTATCGTTCTATTCGCTCCATCTAACGTTCTGTTCGCTCTCTGTCGTTCTTTTCTCTCTATTTAATAGTCTGTTTCTCTATCTCTACTGTATTCTATCTATCTATCTATCTATCTATCTATCTATCTATCTATCTATCTATCTATCTATCTATCTATCTATCTATCTATCTTTTCTCTCTCTCTATCTATCATTCTTTTCTCTCTCTCTATCTATCATTCTTTACTCTTTTTATCTATATAGCTTTCATTCTTTTCTCTCTCTCTCTCTCTCTCTCTCTCTCTCTCTCTCTCTCTCTCTCTCTCTCTCTCTCTCTCTCTCTCTCTCTCTCTCTCTCTATCTATCTATCTATATATGATGTTCTATTTGCTTAATCTATCGTTCTGTTCGTTCTATCGTTCCATTCACTTTATCCATTCATCCAGTTCCAAATCCTCTGTTTTTTTTTTTTTTTTTTACTTATTTGAATTCATTGTTCCAAATTCATCTTTATTGTTGTTTTGCACAAAGTTTTGTCACATCCTATTAAAAAGATGTTGAAAATTGTTCCAGAGTTTTTATTTTGGTGTGCAATTTATTGTTGCTTCTCAACGTTATTGGGGATTTTTTTGTCTGAAATTATAGAGGCTTCATGCAACTCATAATCTGATGGAGCTTCTAAATGCAAAGCATCCTGGGATTCCACCAACCCTGAGAGATGACAGTCTCAAAGAAGAGGTTGGCTTTAATATAATACATTTTTTTATAAGAAACTGAGTTCAGTCTGCTATCATTTCTAGTTCCATGTGTTTTCATCCTAGGCTGAGCAGCTGAAGCAGCATTACATGGCGAAGGTGAATTCGGAGGTTTCAGAAGCACAACAGAACCTGCAACCTGTTCTTCAGCACATCAAAGAGCTGAAACGCAAGGTAAAAGCTCAGTTATCATAGAGCTTATTTTTCATCTTAGTGTTTTAGTTGAGTTCTTTTTGTATTCAGTATAAAAATTGATAATTGTGTGCTTTGCCCTAGGTGAACGTTCGCTCTCCCTGGTGGCTGGATGTCATACAGCAGGCCATTCAGTACTCTATGGATGATGACCTTGTGGGCCGCATCCAAAATGAGCTCACTTGCAGTTATAAACAACAAGCCAACAAGCTCTCTTTGGCAGACAAGTAATCTTCCTCCATTCACTTTAATCCTTTTTAACAGACAAATGTTTTTTAATGCATAAATTACCATTTAACAAAAACGTCTCATTCATAGGTTTCGAGATGCGCGTGGTCTTCAGTTTCTGCTCAGCACTCAAATGGATGATTTGATGAAATCACAGAAAACGGTCCAGGATGCTGTAAAGAAGCTGGAGGGGCCGCCATCTCAGCAAGTCATAGAGGAAACAACACTTTGCCACCTACGACCTGTTCGACTGCCACTGAACAAGTAAAATCTTTTCAATGTTTTATAGGTGAAGTGCACACTTTATATTACAGTTGCAGCAGGACCAAACTGAATTGGAAAAAAAAGACTGTTTCCAACAGTGTGATTCAAAAATTTAAGGCCCCTAAGATGTACTACATTTTTCATTGCACATTATAACAGTAATGCATTGCCTCTATGTTCAATATGCTTTGTAACTGTCATTGTTTTTGCAATTTTTGCTGCAATTTTTGAAATTACACATTACACCTTAAAGGGTTAGTTCACCCAAAAATGAAAATTCTGTCAGTATTTACTCACCCTCATGTTGTTCCAACCCCGTAAGACCTTCGTTCATCTTCGGAACACAAATTAAGATATTTAAGATATTAAGATCACTCCTGCATACAGTCCATAAGCTTCTTGAGGGACTGGCTCTTGCTGTCCCCGAAAAAATCATTAAAGACATCATTAAAATAGTCCAAGTGACTACAGTGGCTCAATCTTAAGTTTATCAAACGACGAGAACACTTTTGTGCGCAAAAAAACAACAAAAATAACGACTTTATTTCAACTATTCGTTTATTTCTCCCTCTGCCTCGAGTCAGGTTACTAGTTTAATAGCGTAAGCTTCTGTTATTGTACGTCACACGCATCACACACACATGACCAGCGTCGGCCAATAGTGAGCCTACGTGTGACGTAGCTCTACGCAATCACACTACGTTAACTGACTTACAGGCTCATGGAGAAGGAAGTGAATAGTTGAAATAAAGTCGTTATTTTTGTTGTTTTTTTGCGCACAAAAGTGTTCTCGTCGTTTGATAAACTTAAGATTGAGCGCCTGTAGTCACTTGGACTATTTTAACGATGTCTTTAATGACTTTTCGGGGACAGCAAGAGCCAGTCCCTCAAGAAGCCTATGGACTGTATGCAGGAGCGATCTTAATATCTTAAATATCTTAATTTGTGTTCCGAAGATGAACGAAGGTCTTACGGGGTTGGAACAACATGAGGGTGAGTAAATACTGACAGAATTTTCATTTTTGGGTGAACTAACCCTTTAAACGTCATACTTGCAAATTGTTGTAATTGTTTACCTCATTTGAATTTAAAATTTGTTCTTTTATTATTTTTTCCATAGCTGTGTGTTTTGCAAAGCTGATGAACTTTTTACGGACTATGAATCAAAACTTTTCTCTCACACGTAAGTTACAATATCACATTAAATCAACTGGTCATTAGATATTGTGCAATTTATGAAATTTCACCAAGAAATGAAAGTTCTGTCATCATTTACTCACCCTCATGTCGTTCCAAACCCGCATGACTTTTCTTCTTCTGTAGAACACAAAGATGTTTAGCACAATGCTAAGCCACTTTCATCCATAAAATATAGGGTTACACTTTATTTTAATGTGTCCCTCCCTGTTACAGTGTAATTTCAGATTTAAGTACTTTGTAATAATAATTATCTACATTAACTACTTACTATAGGGTTAGGGTAGGATCAGAATTTGGTTGAGGGTTAATTGCATGTAATTATGCCTGATTTATGGGTATTCCTATAAATCGTATTAGGTATAGGTATAAAAATATAGGTATCACTATATGGCGTGGTGATGGCGCAGTGGATAAGACACATTCCTTTGGTGTGAGAGACCCAGGTTCGAATCCACTGTGAGACACCAATGTGTCCCTGAGCAAGACACTTAACCCCTAGTTGATCCAGAGGCGTGCGACCTCTGACATATATAGCAGTTGTAAGTCGCTTTGGAATAAAGCGTCAGCTAAATAAATAAATGTAAATACATGTAGCGTGTGTAACAAGGACACATTAAAATAAAGTGTTACCAAATAAATATAGTATCATCATAAATAATAAATATCATAAAAGTTGTCAAAATGACTGAATACATTATATTCCAAGTCATCTAAACCAATAAAAGAAAGTCATGGGTTTCTAAAGACATTTGGGTAAACTATTCTTTATAAAATTCTATATGCAGAAAGCAAAGTCGGTAAACTTTATTTTTTGGTGACACTTTACATTAAGGTTTCATTATTAACATTAACTACATTAGCATGAACAGTACTTCTATAGCATTTATTAATCTTAGTTAATGCTAATGTCTACTGTCATTGTGAACTAACATGAACAAACAACTAACAGTTGTTTTTAACATTAACAAAGTCTAACAAATGCTGTAAAAATATATTGCTCATAGTTAGTTCGTGTTAAGTAATGCATTAACTAATGTTAACAAGTCAGACCTTATTATAAAGTGGAGTTTTTTTTTATGCGTTTTGGGCAGAGTAAAGGGGCAGACGGCCATCTTTGAGGAAATGATCGAAGATGAGGAAGGTCTGGTAGACGACAGGCTCCCCACCACCAGTCGAGGATTGTGGGCGGCCAGTGAGACCGAACGAGCCCTTAAAGCCACCCTGTCCTTTGCCAAGGTCCGCCGCTTGGAGTCTGGCCTCATAGAGGAGGGAAACTCTTTCATGGAGCTCTTTGAGTCCTGGAAGAAAGAATATAAGGTTTGTGATCGATTTCTCATTGCATGATGAAGTGCTTTAATGCATTCATCAAAATGCCTGTCTCACGACCATCTGGTGCTCTTTCAGCTGCTGCACGAGTACTGGATGTCCCTGCGGGATCACGTCTCGGCCATAGATGAGCTGGGCATGGCCACAGAGAGGCTGCGTGTGCGGTTACCTGATGAGCCCAAACCCAAAGTGCTGCATATCATAGAACCTCACGAGGTGATGATGACGACAAAAAGAATCCTATCTGTCATCCTAAATGTGACTAAAGAGACGTAAGAGCCTTTAGTTTGTCTCTTTTTACATGTGAACAGGTGGAGCAGAATAGGATAAAGCTGCTCAATGACAGGGCAGTGGCCAAATCACAACTGCAAAAAAAGCTTGGGCAGTTTCTCTATCTCAATAACCTGGAGAAGGTAAAACATGATGTCTTTCTCATTTTAAAGGAACTTTAGTAATGTATTTACACAAAAGTCTATCCATTTCCATCCTCTCTCTGAACCTTGGACCGAAGTATTTTTTGCTACTATACCTTTAAGAGTTCTATCTTAAAGGGATAGTTCACCCAAAAATGAAAATTAGCCCATGATTTACTCACCCTCAAATGTATATGAGGTTCTTTTTTCAGACGAATACGAGTTATATTAAAAAATCTGGCTTTTCAGAGTTTTATAATGGCAGTGATTGGCTGTTTCTGTTTTGAAGTCCATAAAAGTGCATCTATCCATCATAAAAAGCTCCACACGGCTCCGGGGAGTTAATAAAGGCCTTCTGAAGCGATGCATTTGAGCCATGTGGAGCACTTTTATGATGGATAGATGCACTTTTATGGACTCAGAAACAGCAAAAAGAAGAATATATCATATACACCTAAGGTGAGTAAGTCATGGGCTAATTTTCATTTTTGGGTGAATTGTCCCTTTATGGCAAGATGCAACAGGTAAAACCATGTTTTGTTTTTTGTTTTTTTTCATGCACTGTTCCGTAACATGTCTTCTTTCAAACTAGTAGAATGAAAACATAAAAAATGCACATTTAAGTGTTTATTTTATTACACTTTATCTATTTGCCTTTGGAGATTTAAATTATAATACGTATATTTAAAGGCCGTTTTCTCAACAACAACAAAAGATTTTATGTACTGAGCCAGAAATCTCAATTTTATTAGCTCTTACTTGCACCAAACTGTCTATATTCTGAAGGTTTTTAGTTCATATAACATTTACCTGAACTAAACACAACATTTTATTCCTAAAAACATGGTGAATGTTTGTGATTTATGGAGTGATAAACAGAAATATCCCAAAACCCCCTAGTAAATTCTTTAGCTCTGTCAACAAAATGAAACAGAAAACGAGCTCTATCTAATTTTCAGATTTCTCTTCTAAAAATGTATGCAAATGACAAATTAGTAAGATTAGTCGATATTTAGTAAGATGGATGATGCATATAATTGTGTATTTAAACAACATTTCAGATCATTTGTAATACAAAATAATTCTCTCTATGTACTGTGATTAATCAACTAGTGAAAGTCTGGTGAAATCTATCAGCTACATTGTTTACTTTATTCGCCTGTAGTGTCTTGTCTTAAAGATACATTACACAACTTCTGTCATGACTGGCTGAACTGTCTTTATGTGAAACGAGTAGAAAAGTCTCTAGTTTAGCTTCTACAAAAGTTCTGGGTGGATTAGGGATGGTATTTTACTTTACGATGTAAAATTGAGCCTGTCTACATAGTATATTAAAACATATATTCAAGCATGATATGTCTTTAAGATGTAGTGCATGTATAGATGAACAAAACTGTTGCATTTGATGTAGTAATTCATCTATCGATTGATTCAGTCTCAGGATAAGTCCACTGGCGGTCTGAATCCAGAACCATGCCCAATCTGTGCTCGACCACTGGGTCAGGAGGTAAAATAAAAACAAAAATGAGTTTGGCAAGTGTATTTGTATGTATACACTCTGAGGGTGTTTTTGATTGGTAGTGGGCCGTACTGACCTGTGGACACTGTTTCTGTAACGAGTGCATCGCCATCATCGTGGAGCAGTACAGCGTCGGCAATCGTCGCAGAGCCATAAAGTGCGCCATATGCCGGCAAACCACTTCACATTCAGAGATCTCGTATGTGTTCACCACTGAGAGCGCCCACCAGGGGCAGGACATCCCTGTGAAGGTCAGAGGCAATTCCTGCTGTGTTTTTAAGCTTTGAATGGGTTTTACAATGCAGGTAAATACAAGTGTTCTCACTGGGATGAAACACTGATGTGAATTTTCAGGCAGGTCACATATGATTGTGGCATCTCTGTAATCTCTTTATCCTGTAGGGTAGCCACTCCACGAAGGTCGAAGCTGTGGTTCGAGTCCTAAAGAAAATCCAGATCACCGACCCGGGAGCCAAGTCTCTTGTGTTCTCCACGGTAACGCTCTCATTAAATGAGTTACTACATCAAACAGCAGACTACAGCTCTTAACCTTTGACCTTACATTTACGCCTCATCTGTCAGTGGCAGGGCGTCCTGGACATCATTGCGAAAGCCCTTTTCGACAACAACATGGAGTTTTCCCAGATCAACGGAATTCACAAATTTCAGGTTTGTGTTGAATATGATGACAATGTTGAGTTTTTTCCCCTTTGCTTTTTGTAATTAATAAAATATCTCATTATAAAACGAGTAGAGACACTAAAATGAGCCATGTTTTATAAATGTAATTATTTCTGTTACCTTTACTCATACCAAACGTGTTTAAAAAAAAATATATATATATATATATATATATATATATATATTTTTTTTTTTTTTTTTTTTTTTTTTTTTTTTTGAGATGCAAAGCTCTGGAAATCAGATAATCCATTTTAATCCATCCTGTTTTTTGTTTTATTTTTTAATGTATAAAATTAATGTATTAATTTCAAATGAAACAAAACTGGACATTAAATTAATCAACTTTGCAATTTTTTTTAAATGTACTATTTATTTAATTTTGTTTATTTTAAATGAGACTAACAAACCTCTGGAAATACATTTCGGAACTGTTTTTTATTTATTATTATTTTGGTTTATTTATCTATTTATGTTTGAATTTATTTTATTTCCGATAAGACAAACTATGAAAACTACACTTAACTATGTTATTCAGATAGTTAGATAGATAGAGTTCAGTTAATGGTTCATGACAATCTTAAAATGGCCAAATTTCATCCAAATAATTGGACTGTTTGATTATCCCCCACTGCATTTTTTTAACCACAAAGCTGTCTCCCCATAATAGATATAAAATGTGAAATGGTGATAGATGCATTAATTTTTTAGGAGAATCTGAGTGCTTTTAAATACGAGGATAAGATCAACATCTTGCTGATGCCGCTGCACACGGGCTCAAACGGGCTGAACATCATCGAGGCGACGCATGTGCTGCTGGTGGAGCCCATCCTAAACCCCGCCCACGAGCTGCAGGCCATCGGAAGAGTGCACCGGATTGGCCAGACCAAGTAAGCATCAAACCATTCACAATGTGTTCAGCACGCTCTCAACACATGTTGCTCACATGAATCATGAATCTGGCTTGCAGTATATTTCTTTTATCAATAAAATGGCACAAAGTCCAAAAAGGTTTTGGTATATTTAAACACAGCAAAAACAGTGAGACCTGTGATGTTATCAGATTATTCACATTTTTTTCATCAATTTTCCAGACCCACTTTTGTTCATCGGTTTCTGATCAAGTCCACCATTGAGGAGCGAATGCAAGCCATGCTAAAAACAGTAGAAAAGAGGTGAGTCCTTCACACACAAGGCGGGCATTTTAAATAATTAGTCCTTGAAATCAAAATTATACTGACTTTTAGTCTATGTATGTTCAATCCTATATAACCATCCTCATACAAGTGCACTGCTAGAAGTTTCCCTTTTTTTAAAAAAATATCTCCCACCCTTATTCCCTGGTCATCACAGGAGAGAAAACCTCATTTGTTAAGTCACTTAATGGGATCAGAGTAATTGTACTCTTAAAGGGATAATTCACCCTAAAATGAAAATTAAGTCATAATTAAAAAAATAATAAATGTCTAGCTCTCGCTCATCCATATTATGGCAATGAATGGTGAAAAAGCAGTGAAAAAGCATCAAGCTTTGTTTAAAAAAATTCAAAAGTATCACAGAATGATCCCATGTTGTATATTCCGAGTGTTCTGGGCATATACGATATGGTTTGGTGAAAAACAAATCTAAATTTAATGAATTATTAAACAAAATTCTTGACTTTGGCCTTTGGTCTGCTCTGCATGCCTGCAATGACTTTATAAGCGCTGCAGTAACTAACTAATAACAAGTAACTAACCCTAAACCAAACCCTAACTTTAACTCTATAGTAAGTATATGTAGTTAATATCACTTAGTACTCATTTGAGTTAATACAATGTAACTATGTCACCTTAAAATAAAGCGTAACCCACTTGGAATATACAACACGATTCACATGGGATCATTCTTGATCATTTTGCGTCTTTTAAAAAAAAAAACTCGCCATTTACTGCCATTATGTGTACGAGCATGAGCAGAACTTTTATTTTATTTTATTTTTATTAAATTAAATTAAGTTCTTTTTATAAAAGAAAGAAGGTTGTATGCCATTTGAACAACACCAGTAAATTATGACTTGATTTTAATTTTAAAGTGAACTATAATTCTTCTCATAAATATAATTTATAACAGCAAATAGACAGTTTTTCATCATCACTTTTATTCTGTAATTACTTCTTGCTGACTGTAAATAGATAATAAAATAAATAAATAAATAATAATAATAATAATTTATAAGCATATATACATTTTTTTTTTTTTTGTGCTTTGTTTACTTAAAAAATGACCTTGACTAATCTGTCTCAAATCAACATCTTCTTCAGTCATGGTTCCACGTCCATGAAGCATTCGGAGGCCTCCGTATTTACAGTGGCGGATCTGGCCGAGCTGTTCACAGAGGATAGCGAGGCTCTTGAGTAAATGTCTCAGTCCAGAGGCCAGTAATGTGAACACTACACTAACACCAGCCAGGAGACGAGCTGACCGCTGCTCTCCAGCACGCCAATATATTTGCTTTGCACATTCCCCTTTCTATACGATCTGTCCCTTGGTGTAATTTATTCATTATACTCGATGTGGAAAAGAAAATATTTGAATGTATAAGTCTTGTATCTCTGTTTGTTTTCTAGATCGATTGATAGTAGGTGCGATTTTTATTAATGCCTTGTTGTGCATAAACAAATGTTGTTTTTTTAATAATGTTTTATTTAAATTAGAATACATTTCTAATGTTAAACAAGCTGTACAGTGGATTCGTTTTATCATTAGCACTCGTATATTTGTGATTAAATCGAACAAGCGTTTTATAAGAAGCCCACTGTAATCACAGTCTGTCAATCTATGCTGTTGAGTTGATAATTCCAATAATATGTCAGACATCATGTTATGCGCTTGTCCTGTTTTATTTTTTAATCTAAATGCGTTTTATGGGCTTTTCCATTATGTTTAGGAAGGAAATCGTTTGACTTTACTGCACTGATCTCTGGGGGAGTGTCTTCCGTTCAGACGCTCCATTCAGTGGATTGTCTGCAGAAAGTAGTTGCAGACCATGTAGGAGCATTTATCTGGTGCTATTTGCAAGACAAAAGACACAAGAGTGTCTGTAAAACTCTTCCAATAAAGACCACTTGTAAAAAGTAAAACCAGAAAGTAAAAGGAAAAAAAGAGACGTTCTTTGTCTTGGAATTACCATGTACAACGACATAGAAACTGTATTCTTTCTGTTAAGCTGTACTGAAAAAGATTTGAATATCTTTTTTATGATAATATCATTTTGTGATAACCAAAATACAGTCTTGCACATTTTCAAATGGAACAAAATTAACCAATAAATTGACAGAAAGAGAAGCATTTTTTTGTATATTTCCATTGTGCAGTTTCCCATGCCAATTAGAATGTCATTATTTCTCTCAGGGAAACTCTTAGCAGACTGATCATTTTATTGAATATCCTCTTAAAATTCAATTCAGACATTGATTTAGGGTGTCCGTGGGTCTTAAAAAGTCTTAAATTCATGAAGTTATGGCATTAAATGTTGCATACATTGCAAAAAATGCTTGTTTTCCTCAGTGTTTTTGTCCTGTTTTCCCAATACAAATATCAAAACATTTGATATGTTTCCTTGAGATGCAATTGAAGTCTTCAAAAATGTATATCTCCAGTAAATGCATCTTGATTTAAAGGGTTAGTTCACCCAAAAATTCTGATCTCAAAAACAGATCTCATTCCCCATTGACTACTATAGTAGGAAAACACATACTATGGTAGTCAATGGGGAATGAGATCTGTTTGATTAAAACATCCTTCCAAATATCTTCCTTTGTGTTCAGCAGAACAAATAAACACATAGAGGTTTGGAACAACATGAGGGTAAGTAAATACTGACAGAATTTTCATTTTTGGGTGAACTAACCCTTTAAGAATAATATGGAAATGGAAAATACTGAGGAAGAACATCCTTTGTTGCCATGTGATCAGAAGATACAGTAAAAGTTATGTCCATGTTCTTGTGGTTTATAGCAGAGGTATTGTTTTTTTGGAAGATGAATTTAAAACTAATGGATATCTGTTGGAAGTGGTTTTCAAACTCGTGTTTGTCCCTAGACATTAACGTTTCGAGAACGTGTTGACGTATTGTGTTCCCTTCAAATTTTCTTGACGTCCTCTTAAAAAGGTCTTGGAAAAAGTCCCTGTTAACTGCAATGCCATCACTTTGCATTTTACCATCTAACATTTGAAAATCTCCCTCACAAGGTTGAACGACTGACCTCTTTCTCGGTCCAAACAGTCTTAAACACGTCAACTCCATTGCAAAGGTGTCACTGAACTGCCCTTGACTCAGTCTGACGGGATTTCTTTTCAAGCGAGTCGTTGGGGTTCCCGAAACAGTAAAGCGTTTGCCATGCCCTTTAAAAACCTATACAGACAAAAGAGTGAGATAAAACAAGACACTGCCCGTGTACCTCTGTTCCCTTTGCATGACAAACAAACTCCTTGTCGACCAACGCACTGAGACATGTAGTGCGGTGTCTGCTAAGTGGGTTGTTAGTAGTATTTTTTCTGCCTTTGCTTGAAATCTAGTTGGTCGGTGTTACCTTGGACTCCCCCCAGCTTGTCCTATTCATGTGTGGAATCTCATTGTTGGTGTGGACATCATTCAAGCCGGTGTTCCAAAGCAACTGGAGGTTCCCACTTCATTAGAGCTGTGATTCGAACGTCTGGAAAGACCGCAAGCACTACGTCTGACTCTGACAGCTAGTCGCGGTGATCGCCGAGTAGATTTGGTGGAAAGGGCCGAAGACGGAACTAAATTTCAGGGGAGAAAGAATCCGCTTCAAGGATGACACCTGTTACCCTGGCGCTCACATGGTGTTTGCTCTCAATATGGACTGTAACTTCTGCTGTGCAGTTTGAAGAAAAAGGTAAGTCTAGTCAAACACTTGCATAGAGAAATATTCAGATGCATAGTTTTATTATTGCATGCATATAAACCAGTTTGGATTTGGGGTATACATGTTGGCAAATTTTAGTAAAAGAAACTTTAAAAATGCACTATTTTATATATATTTATATTTTAAATTTATATATATAAATGCACTTTGAAATAACATTTTATATTTATATATCAGAAAATAATATTTGGATGCTATTATTATTATTTTTTTAGTATTTTTTCTTTACTTATGTACCATTGCCATTATTATATACATTAAAAAAAATACTAATATTTAAACATTCCTTTCCGTTTTGTCCTAGAACTCAACGAGACCGTCATTTGCAACAACGATCAGATGCAAGTTATCATCCCCAGTGTGTTTTTTCTCAACAAAGAGCCGCCTGTTTACGTACGTTCATGCCATTTGTTTCACAAATAATTCAGTCAATCGCAATAAATCTTGCTTAAACGTGAATTTAACTTCCCACTGTCATTTCGGCTCAGGTTTGGGATTTGCAACTGAATGATCCTGACTGTCGAGGTGTTGAGGTTGAGAACGACTATGTCTTCAGCATCAAGGCGAACCTCACAGACTGTGGCACTATTATGGTAATCCTCGTTAGTGTTGTCAAGGCAGTGTGTATAATCATAAAACAGCTTCAGACAATCCCGAGGACTGGGGAACGTCCTCGGCCAATTACAAATTGATGTCAGAACATTAAAGCCTCTTAAAAAGGTTGTAAACACATGTTGCTTTAAGACAAACTACAATTTGGGCCTCTGTTGGGCTGTTAAACCTAAAAATACAAACAGTAAATTTCCTTATTTTACAATCCCTCCATAGGCTGAAAGGTGACCGTGTGCTTTATATATAGAATAGACTTTCTAAAACAAATTTGAATAAGCTAATTGTTATACGTCTCAATCGTGTTCATAATTATGTGCATTGTAATAAGTGACAACCATGAGGGTTTAATTTTCCTTTTTATTTCAATAAATAATTATTTTTTTCAATATGCAAATGCAAAGTGTTGTTCGTTTCCCTCCAGTTCGGCTGGCTAGTCCTTTCAGAGAGCTCGGAGGGGAGGGCAAACAGCCATGCGGCTCTAAATTATCCTGATTTATATGGAAATGATTACTGTGTTTTCAGCCGTGGTGAATAAGCCGGCCATAATTCAGTGTCTTACTTTATAGTCGTCCTTTTATTCTGCCCTATAACAGCGCTACAACAACCCCAGAGGACAAGCTTCGCTCTGGCATGGCATAAATCTGTACTTGAGACCACGAGTATCGTTGAGAACCTCTCTCAGGATTCACCAGACTTTTTCTTGTAAAGCCAGTAAAAGGTTAACGCGCCTTTGAGAGGGGACTAATCCCCTCTTTCTCCCCCTTTAGTAGTTTTACAGGCTTTTTTCAAACTTGCTGGTCAAAGAAGGGCGTTTTTGGATTAGAAAAATAAACTCATTGGTTGTTGAAATCAGCTGCTTTTGAGAATTGGATCTGGGAGCAGTTTTCCGCTTGATTCAAACTTAAAGATGTGAAGAATATAACACAAGCATTTGATGATAGATAGTGACGTCATGACGATGATTGGTTTTCTGAATCAGGAGGTGTGTTTGTAATGGTCAGGGAAATAAAAGGGCAATAAACTTTGTTTTACCGGATGTGGTAGGGGGCAGTTTGGCCCCTTCAGTAGCACGTCGTTTCCTTGTGTCGCCCTTTAACTTCTCACCTTTTATTGGCTTGTGAATGTCACTCAGACGTTAAACTCAAGAGTTGTTTTGCAATTGTGTCAAAAGAATGCCCACGTGAACTACAACGTTCCTTCTATTCAAATGAAGGAACATTCATTTGAATATTAGTTATCCTAGTCTGTAATTTTACAGCTGGATGAAGAATACTTTGATACTTTGAATAAACTTGAAGTTCGAAGCTTATTTTGACTCTGAAAGTTTAATATATTACTTGTTATGGATGGATGGATGGATGGATGGATGGATGGATGGGTGGATGGATGGGTGGGTGGATGGTTAGATGGCTGGATGGATGGATGGTTAGATGGATAGATAGATAGATAGATAGATAGATAGATAGATAGATAGATAGATAGATAGATAGATAGATAGATAGATAGATAGATAGATAGATAGATAGATAGATAGATGGTGGGTAGATGGTGGGTAGATAGATGGATGGATGGATAGATAGATAGATAGATAGATAGATAGATAGATAGATAGATAGATAGATAGATAGATAGATAGATAGATAGATAGATAGATAGATAGATAGATGGATGGATGGATGGATGGATGGATGGATGGATGGATGGGTGGGTAGATGGATGGATAGATAGATAGATAGATAGATAGATAGATAGATAGATAGATAGATAGATAGATAGATAGATAGATAGATAGATAGATAGATAGATAGATAGATAGATAGATAGATAGATAGATAGATAGATAGATAGATAGATAGATAGATAGATAGATAGATAGATAGATGGTGGGTAGATAGATGGATGGATGGGTAGATAGATAGATAGATAGATAGATAGATAGATAGATAGATAGATAGATAGATAGATAGATAGATAGATAGATAGATAGATAGATAGATAGATAGATGGGTGGGTGGGTGGGTGGGTGGGTGGGTGGGTGGGTGGGTGGATGGATGGATGGATGGATGGATGGATGGATGGATGGATGGATGGATGGATGGATGGATGGATGGATGGATGGATGGATGGGTAGGTAGATAGATAGATAGATAGATAGATAGATAGATAGATAGATAGATAGATAGATAGATAGATAGATAGATAGATAGATAGATAGATAGATAGATAGATAGATAGATAGATAGATAGATGGTGGGTAGATAGATGGATGGATGGGTAGATAGATAGATAGATAGATAGATAGATAGATAGATAGATAGATAGATAGATAGATAGATAGATAGATAGATAGATAGATAGATAGATAGATAGATAGATAGATAGATAGATAGATAGATAGATAGATAGATGGGTAGATGGATGGATGGATGGATGGATGGATGGATGGATGGGTTGATGGATGGATGGATGGGTAGATAGATGGATGGATGGGTAGATAGATGGATGGATGGGTAGATAGATGGATAGATAGATGGATGGATAGATAGATAGATAGATAGATAGATAGATAGATAGATAGATAGATAGATAGATAGATAGATAGATAGATAGATAGATAGATAGATAGATAGATAGATAGATAGATAGATAGATAGATAGATCAATTGATTGATTGATTGGACGGACGGATGTTCATATTTACTCCATCATTAAAAATATTTTTTTTCCCAGGCATCGGATGATACTCACATCATGTTCACCAACACGATCCGTAACAACGAAACAGATGTCATCACCAGAAGCTACATCAACATCACATTTGGGTGCCGATACCCCATAAACTACATGGTCCAGCAGCAAAATGGGGAAAATCTGATCAGAGTGGATGTCAGGTGAGCTTCTCCTAGTCATGACATCACCAGTTAATTAAGTCTGCAACTTTAATTTCGTAGCTCGTCTGTCTGAGACTCCAGCACTCTATAAGTAGTAATGGCTTTAATTATCACTGTTTTTCCAAGCTTAAAAAAGGCCAAGCCCCTCACTAATTGTTTGTTTGTATGTAAACACAATAAAGGAAGCTAATGGTAACAAAAGACTGCCCTGGGGTCCAACTCAAGAGTTTCCTTCAATATTCATTAAGCGAACCTTTCAGCCTGTTCAATGAGCCTTTTAACATTCTCTGCCCCGCAGGACAATCACTCTAAACACTGAGGATGGAAATTTCTCGGTCTCTATGCTGCTCTATAAAGATGAAGAGTTTCAGGATAAATGGACCACTGTTCCTTCCCTCACACTTGAGGACAACATCTATGTCAAAGTTTACATGGTGTGTGTCGAGAAGAATAGGTGACATTACAAACTACAAGCTACCGAGGGCTTTCATGATAGACGCCATGTGTTTTCTTTATGCTGCAGTTGGGAACTATAGTTCTTTGTTTTCAGATGAACAGAGCTTTGCTTTCATTAGTTATTTTGTTTGGGTTAAAATATAATACCTAGACTAAATACTAAATACCTATCCACAAGTTTCCTACACCCCATGATGCCTTGCGTCAAAAGTGGGCGCGACTTCCGGTTGGAAGTAAACAAAGCGCGATTTGACATGCTTGACACTTGTTCATTCAACAGTTGACAGTCATTCAAGTTATAGCGATCCAAACTAGCTAACGATGTGGGAACACAACCTCAACGAAATTAAAAAGGGTGAAATAACAGTACCTTCACCCTCCGCAGTAGTTGATTGGGAGTATTATAATAACATTATTAATAATCAATACTCATCAAGGCATGGTGACAGACAGTTGTGCGAACTGACAAACAATTAAAATAAAAAATACACACTTAGTCATTGTGCTTTGGAGTTTATTCAAAATTATAAATGAATGTGCTGCTTGAATACATTAACTGGCACATTTGGTATTCTGTCAACACAGGCTTAGATCCTGAGTTTAGCTGTAACATCAGTAGCGAACAGCCAAACACATGCTGATAGAGTTTATAGAACATTAAGAATTTAAACAAATGTACACAGGAAGATTCGTCGTCTTTTGGGAGGTGATGGAAACTACAGTCGTTGGCAGGATCACTGTGATTTCGTTTTCAGCTTATGTTCAAAACAATCATGTTTAAGCCACTGAATTAGTTTAGTCCGGCTATACATACAACCGCGAACAGCACATGTTGTCCCTGAGCTCCGTAACGACATCTCTCATAAAGATTTGCGTCTTTAAATAGTAAAATAATTCTCCGAAAAACAGCTAGCCTCTTCGCTAACTAACACACAAAATACCATTGGAATGCTACTTCCGCCGCGTCACCGGAAGTTTCACCCACTTTATTTTTTACAGGAGCGCCCCTCGGAAGCTTGTGGATATCTATCTGTCTGTCTGTCTGTCACTCTATCTACCTGTCTATCTATCTTTCTATCTATCTATCTATCTATCATCTATCTATCTATCTATCTATCTATCTATCTATCTATCTATCTATCTATCTATCTATCTATCTATCTATCTATCTATCTATCTATCTATCTATCTATCTATCTATCTACCTGTCTTAATGTCTGTCTGTCAATCTACCTGTCTGTCATTCTATCTACCTGTCTGTCTGAATGTCTGTCTATCTGTCATTCTATCTACCTGTCTGTCTATCTGTCTGTCTGTCTGTCTATCTACCTGTCTGTCTGTCTATCTGTCTGAATGTCTGTCTATCTTTCTTTCTATCTACCTGTCTGTCTATCTACTTGTCTATCTGTCTGTCTGTCTGTCTATCCATCTATCTACTTGTCTGTCTGTCTGACTGTCCTTCTATCTTTCTATCTACCTATCTGTCTATATAGCTGTCTGTCTATCTGTCTGTCTGTCTATCTATCTATCTGTATGTATGTCTGTCTGTCTATCTGTCTATATTTCTATCTGTCTGTCTATCTATCTATCTGTCTGTCTGACTGTCTTATCTATCTATCTATCTATCTATCTATCTATCTATCTATCTATCTATCTATCTATCTATCTATCTATCTATCTATCTATCTATCTATCTATCTATCTATCTATCTATCTATCTATCTATCTATCTATCTATCTATCTATCTATCTATCCATTTATCCATCTATCCATCTATCTATCTGTCTGTCTGTCTGTTTGTCTGTCTGTCTGTCATTCTACCTATCATCTGTCTGTCATTCTACCTATCATCAAATGTATAAAGAAAAGATGTAATGTGGAAAATCACGCAAACTACTTTGAAATTAACACGCCAACCAAAATTCCCTCTTTAAAACGCTATGATCCTATGAGCGGTGTACGGAATGTACCAGTAATGTACCGTCTTTGTTCTTGGAAGACGCCGGCACATATTCTGTATATCTGGTGACAAGCAGACAATGGAGTTAAATGTGCTAATGAAGCTATCTGGACTTTTTTCTTGCAGGTTCCAGCAAATCTGTTTCTGAGAGTGGAGAGATGTTGGGCCACACCAACCAAAGACCCTTACAGCAACATTCAATACACCTTTATCAGGGACAGGTCAGTGACACAATCAGTTCAATCAAAATGTTATAATGCAGCCATTCATTTTTAATATGTTTGACATGAGCTTTTTTTAATTGATTTAAAATCAAATTGTGATTAACTATCTGTCTATTGTCTGTTGTGTAAAATGCCCTCCTTCACAGCTTCATTACTCCTTTGCTCGTGTTGTAAGTGAGTGCTTCATTCAGTCATATAACCAGTGGTGTGAAAGGGTGTTGTTGAGACACACAGCACGGCTTTGAAACCGTTGCTAAAGGAGTGGGTGACTAAACAAAGTATGTTGCTTCAGTCATGTGACAGTCTGTGGCCGTGTGCATTTCAGTTTAACAGCTGTGCTTATCCTTGACTACCCAGAGAGATTCTCCACCAGGGAAAAGCTATGAAGCATGTCATTTCTAGGAACAATAGAGAAACAGGTCCAATTTAAATATCATTTATCAGTACAAATATCATACTGCCAACTTTTCTCTCCACATCAGCTGTCCAGTGTTATGGAATGACCAGACATTAGCCGTGATGAGGAACGGTCAAGGACCGGAAGCTCTGTTCAGGATACAAATGTTCAAGTTTGTTGGCAGCTCCTACACAGATGTTTTCCTGCACTGCAATGTCCAGATCTGTCATAACACCGGAGTGTGCCAGCCTGTGAGTCAGCCTTATTGACACCTATTTACCATTCAGTCTGATTTTGAAACAAGTCTTTTCTGCTCACCAAGGCAGCACTCATCTGATTAAAAGTTCAGTAAAAACAGTAATATTTTGAAATATTATGTTACAATTTAAAATCACCATTTTATATTGCAATATTTTTTTAAATAGTAAAGTAAAGATATTTACTGTCCCTTTTGATTAATTATTCGATGGCATTATGATTATAAAATGCACAAAACCACCATGAAAGTACTATAAAGTATAAATGTAGTCCATATGATTTGTGTAAAATCCTGCACTTTATATTCTTTTTGGGCCTTGTCAATTTGAACCGCCAACCTAAACATGCACATGGGTGAAAAATAATAATAGTTTTCTTGTTTTGGTAAAAATCTATTGGTTGAGAAATATTGTGTGACTTTAGTGACTTTAAACCCTTGGATTACAGAACTGCTCTGCTGAAGATGTATCACTACGGACACGCAGGGATGTTGCGTCGTCTCACACTGTCTCGTACGGACCAATCAGAAGGCTCAAAGCTAACCTGGACAATACTAGTCTGAGTAAGTCTATAAACCACCATACTTATTGATGTACTGGTAACACTTCATTTTACGACCTGCAAACAACAGCGTAAGTAAACCGAAATTACGGTGTATGTTTCTGTAATTATAGTGTACTTCTGTACAGGGAACAATATGTTAAGTTTTGGGTAATAAAGGGGTAACAAGCAGATATACAAGCAAACTATTTAAAATGTAATAATTTTTAAACTAACAGGTACCTATTCTGTTAATATATTCCAGGCAAAAATTGCACATCTGGTGTATTTAAAAGTTATCACATTTCTGGCAAAATATGTTCTTGTGCAATTTTACAGGGTAATTTTGACATCTGTGGGTTGAAAATGAAACGAGTATATATATATATATATATACAGGGCCTGAAATTAACACCCGACCACCTGCCAAATGCGGGTGAATTTTTCTATTGGCGGGTAACACTGTCAATCTACCTGCCACATTGGCAGGTAGCCAATGAGAATTGAGTGATTCATTAGGATTTTTACATTTCAACTAAGTCCGCCACTGCGTTTGACTTTAGCTAAAATGTGGCGGCACATTACTGGGGTAAAGACTAAGAGGCCAGCTGAAACAAACAACCAACAAAAAGATGAGGATGAGAAAGTAAAAGTAGACATTTTAATACAAAGTGGACAATTGGCGGCAGTGGCAAGGTTCGTGAGCGGCTGATTTATGACAGCGACTGTTTCGTAACGTTCATGCGATCAGAAAGGCCCTTTTCTGACTACGTTTGGATGTGCGAGTATTAACCTGTTGGTGAGATGGGATAAGATAATTTAACGCTGATGTACTGTAGCCTACAGTACAATGACAGTTGCAAAGATGTTTGTGCGTGTGCAACTGTGCATGTTGGGAGTTGGGAACCAGTGAGAAAATATTCGATACCCGGTAACTTTACCAGTAATAACACTATTAATTTAGTTCATAGCTCCTGAATGCTGTAACTAAAAGCTGTCAGGATCTGTCTACGTGACTAAATCAGCCATCAACACAGCCACGTGTGATTTGTTTACATATACGAGCTGCGGTAGGTCTATCTGTTGAGTACATACTAAAATCAATGAATAAAAAGATTTAAAAAAAAAGTATGTTCTTAGAGTTATTATTATTACTTGACAGCACTTAAATGTGTATTCTTACAAGTGAAAGAACAATATTGTGAAATTCCCCCTTTTTTTCACCTTTAGCCTATATAAAGGTGAAAAAACCCCAGGAATTTCACAATATTGTTCTTTTTACCAGCCATTTTTTTGGCTGAGGCAAAATATGAGGCAAAAAAAAAGTGGCTGGTAAAAAGTCTCTGTGGCAGGTGAATTTTTAGATCCACCTGCCACAGTGGCCGGTGGCCAAAAAAGTTAATTTCAGGCCCTGTATATATATATATATATATGTATATGTGTGTGTGTGTGTGTGTGTGTGTGTGTGTGTGTGTGTGTATGTATATATATATATATATATATATATATATATTATATATTTTTATCAAACTTGTATATTTTATTTCATTAATTTCACTTAAATAACAATTAATAGGTAATTATCATTGCCATTTAAGTGAAATTACTGAACTTAAATATACAAGTTTGATAAAAATCATCATTAAAGAAGAAAATTTCAAATGGCATTTAGAGGCTTTTGCATCTGAACTCTTCATATATATATATGGCTGTATGTAAGCACAGTATGATAAAAAAAAAAAAGAATTTATTGGCTTTTCTTACTAGGTTACGTAATGTTAAGTAAAAAAAAAAAAAAATGTTTCTGCTATGATTTAATTTAGACCACACCATGTTGTACTTAGTACTTATCACATTGTATTGCAATGACACTTAAATGTCAGGGCAAATATATCTCTATATATATATATATATATATTTTTTTTTTTTTTTTTTTCCTTTCTCTATTACTGTGCAAATAGTACTGTGTAAATTAAAGTGGCGCTTGTTATCCCCTTGTTCTGTTTAATTACAGGGTAAGTATATTTTATTTATATATATATATATATATATATATATATATATATATATATATGGCTGTATGTAAGCACAGTATGATAAAAATTTAATTTATTGGCTTATTAACGTGTATATATATATATATATATATATAGGTGTCAAAATTACCCTGTAAAATTTCACATAAACATGGAAGTACACTATAATTAAAGAAAGTACACCGTAATTTCGGTTTACTTTTGCAGTTGTTTGCGGATCGTAAAATAAAGTGTTACCCCTATTTTTAATGCCTATTTGAACATATCCTCTTCCAGGTTCAGATATGCCCTCTGTCGAAACCTTTGTTTTGGCTGGTCTGCTGTTCGTCCTGATTGTCATCACAGGAGTTTTTGGGAAACTCTGGCTGCAGAGCAGAAACTCGTATCCGGCCCGAGAGGCCCAACTCACCCTCTCCAACATCCACCATATCTCAGAGGTGGCCAGCTAACCTAGGATCTCATATACGCACAGTACTGTATGAAAAGTGTCGTCTGCTAACCTGTAGTGCATTTTATCGTAGTTGTTCTTTTTGTCTTTTATTGTGAAATAAATGAACAAATAAATAAGATCTCTAACAGCTTACTTACTACAAATGATGTGCTGTATTTGAGGCACTTTATGGTTTTGAAAAAATGATGAAGAAAATTTTGTAAAAAGAAATTCTCTAGATTTTAGGCTGCGTCCGATATAACATACTCTCTTGAGTTGGTACTTATTTTTTAAATAAATAAGACAGCTAAAAAAGTATGTTCTATATAGTATGAGTGTGTAGTATGAATATAATCTGGATGTACTACATTGGCCATGTTGTCTTTATCATGTGACCTGTGTCATTCACAAATCCTGTCCTATGGCCTCATGGGATGGTAAAGTGTCCATCGTTTGCACACTTCAGAATCTCAGCGAAAGTAATAGGTCATCCGGGTACTTTTTGCCAACTCTTTTAAGAGTACTTTGAATTCGGACATGCTTCTTTTGTCACATACTGTTTTTTTTAATCAATATATTATAGGAAAGGATGCTATTTCGGGCACAAATTCAGTTATCTAATCCAATGACATTTGTTTAATTTTAAGTGTGACTTAAGTGAAATACATTTTTGAGGGTGACTACAACATGAAGTATTTTGTTGACTATAGTTCTATAGTCAACAAAATATAGTTCTATAGTTCTATAGTATGTAACTAGTTCTATAGTTCTATAGACTATAGTTCAAGACTATAGTTGACTATAGAAACCAAAAGTTTAAGCTGACATTTGTTTAGGTTTAAACATGCATGACTGTGCATTAATATTGGTAATGAATTAGTTAGATTAATCTAATGCTTTTAACAAAGCAAACAATTGTATGTTACAAAGAAAATATCCTAAACACATTTAAAAACTGCCATGGCCATGTTTGCATGTATGAATTACCAGGACAGGTTTTAAAATGTCTCCCCAACATTTAACAACGATAACACTCAGTTAAGAGCATAGTGAAAAGATACAGTAGGCAAGGTGTTGATTTTAAAAAATGTAATCAGCCAAATCACATTTTGTCTTAAATCTACTGATATCAACAGGTGTCTGTTGGAGCTAGGGTAAAGTACACATAAATAATTATTTCAAATAAGTATGAAAAACATTGTGTTTATGATAACAGCTTCAGACATGAAGGGACTGAAATAAAACAATAAAAGCAACATAGGACATTGGTACAGTTAATGGTATAATATGGGACTGTGGTTGGGTGCTTTGATCTGATGATGCCATTTACATGGTAGCCTACTCCAATATACTAAAAACTATGGTAGTATTTTAACAGGAGTGCATTTCCCTAAGCCAACTATGGTTGAAGTTCCGTCGTTACCAATAGACTTCAATGGAAATTGCGATAGTTGGCCAACAATGCTTGGAAAACGAACGCACACCAGCATAGGGTCATCTTGATTTCGCCAAGTGCATGTTCCTGGGACTGGTCAACATATTTTGTTGATCCTGGAACAACATTCCTGTCCAAAAATGTATTCCTCCTAGTCCTAACCCTATCCCTACCCATAATAACTTATTCCAAAAATCAGATGGAAATTATAGGTGAAAAACACTGATGTAGAAGCATAACTCTGATTGTAAGCCTAAACTTGACATAAACTGTAAACTTGTCCCTCGAATCTAATTGGTTGATTGGAATGTTGTTCCAGGATCAACAGAGATGTTGATCCAGGAACATGTTGCACTTGGTGAAATCACGTTCCACGGTCACCCCAGCGTGGTATTATCATAGCACTTTTTGTTAGTGTGTCTGTTTAGTCTCCGCCCATCTAGGGCCTCACTTCACTTTAGTATATCAGTACAGTGATACACAGATTTCAACAGAAAAAAAAATACAGACTGCAGTGAAAACATCGTCTCTGTCATTATACTCGATGAAATATTTATAATAATTAATTAAACACGTCACTGCCCACTGTCAAACTACTGAAGACTCGTCACAGATTGACGGTAAGACACTTTCATGTCTTTCTTTGTTTACTTTGACTAGTTTCCTCACCGGTTCCGGTCGTTGTTAAAATAGCTAACTTTAAACGTATATTTCCCTCGGGTTAACATGATATATGTTTGTTTGTCTACGACGTTTAATAATTACGTAACGTTATGTTTGTCGTTTATTATTTATTATCCTGCAGTTCGCGGCTAGCCAGCTAATGCTAAAGGCTTTGTGTTTGTCAGTTTAACAAATTAAAACATTGACCTGTCATGATACTATAAACATAAATATGTATGAGGATGGTTCATTTGCGTTTAATCGTTGATTATTGATCTATAGTTGATCATGGTAATGTCAGGTTCATGTTGTCAGGCGGGAACAACAACAACAACAAAAGCTGCATCAGGTTTCATCAGGAGTTTGACTTGATTGAGTTCAAGGCATCTGTAAAACATGTTTGGTATCATGTCATATTTGGGAAACATTTCATGTTCTCATATTTAGTCTTGTATAGGATAACTGGAGTCATGTCATATTAATTTGAGGTTACCATGGTTTAACTAGATGTTCATTTTTGTTTTATTTGTAGAAAATCCATAGTTAATTTTCCTAAGGGTTGGAGGATTAAGAGCCACAGGTTCTAGACCCTTTATGGCTTAGGAGAGGATTAGCTCTGCTGTCTGCTATCACTTTTGGCAAATGAGTGTTTGCAATAAAAATAATGATGAGATTTAACTATTCAATGATCTGTTTTTCCATGTAATTTACAGTATAGCTCAAAACATAGCCTACCCCTCAAGCAGAAGCAGGGTAGAATGGAATTAATAAAATAATTATAATTAAAAAAAAAAAAACATGTCTCTTTTCTCCACTTTGGTTGTGATAAGGTTCTCTATCATTATCTTGTGTCATGCACCCCATCAGAATTTTATAAGAACATGTATTATTATTATTATTATTGTGTAACTATATTGTTACATAATAATAATATATATATATATATATATATATATATATATATATATATATATATATATGAAGAGTTCAGATGCAAAAGCCTCTAAGTGCCATTTGAAATTTTCTTCTAGAATTATCATTTTTATCAAGCTTGTATATTTAAGCTCAGTAATTTCACTTAAATGGCAATGAAGATTACCTATTAATTGTCATTTAAGTAAAATTACGGAACTTAAATATACAAGCTTGATAAAAATGATAATTCTAGAAGAAAATTTCAAATGGCACTTTTGGCTTTTGCATCTGAACTCTTCATATATGTCATATTTTCTTTTCATGCAGTAAGGTGATTAATTTAAGCATCAATCTTTTTGTTGGAAGACATTAACATTTCTGTGTGTAGCTCATCATGAATTGTCACATTACTAGAATGTCATTTGAAAATGTATTATAAGTCTATGTGCACTTTACTTGACAATTACTTTTTTTGTAATGCTTAAAATTAACCTATTACAATTCCAATTGGATTGAATTTATTTAGTGAATTAATGAAATACCACCATATGCTTTATGTTACAGCACAAAATAAAATGAAACCAAATGAGCCTTTTTCTGATATGCATGAATATCTGTGGACTATCAGATTGAAGTGTGACAGTTTTTTTTACATGTCTACTAATAAACAAACATAATTATTTATTATTATTATTTACTATTATTTATAATTATTATTTACTAATAATTGAGTTGTGCAAGTTTCAACAGACCATTAAGTTATTCCATAAAAATGTAGCCTACATCTGTATGTTTAGCTTTGAGCCCCACTAAGACTGAAATCCTCAAGTCATGTCATGTTTTGAATAATTTTGACATTCTGAAACCATGCTGTCTGTTGTAAGTACCACTGCTTGTGCAACTATGTTATATTCCACGTGAGCATTAGATACCAAACACCTAAGTGTTCAAAAAAAAAACATCCTCAGAAGTGTTTTGCTGTTTCAAAAGAAGACAGGCAGGCTGACACGCCGGCATTGTACACAAACACACAAACATCTCGCAATGTCTTTGCCCAGCTGGAATTACGAGGACTATGTGGAAAGTGAGCTCGTTAATTCAAAGCTTACACCACAGTATGACCAGTACCCTAACCCCCACCCCCCACCCCAACTGACTCAGACAGTTTCCATGTAGGTCATGCCGGCTGAGTCTAACTGCATATGTCCAGTCAAGCCCTGTCATGTTAGAAAGGGAGAAGCTTCTTAAATGACATTGCAAGATCTTTATGGAAGTGTTTCTTTTGAGTTTAAGCCATGTCTGATTCCTGTAACATACCGTTCAGAAACAAGGAGTCGTGTACCATCTCAGTCCTCGAGGAACGTGACTATGCAACATTAGGAGAGTTGTGAAATGGCAATGCAGTGGTTTAGTAATTTGGTAAACAGACTGCGAGAGGTCAACTGATTCTGATTTACACTTATCCCTTTTAGGAGGCGGTGAAACTTTCCACATGAATGGCATGCATAGATGTTAAGCCAATGACACCCCACATGGGTATCCAAAATAAGATCAGGTCTAACGGTCTGTTTTCTTTTCTTCCACAGTGTTTGCCGTAGTCTCTCTGTGTCAAGAGACTCATTCATATTTTCAATGGAGGAGCTTCATATCCATTGTCTGAAATGTGTCAACCGCCGATGTATGATTAGACCAGAGGCCAGCATTTCCTGTGACCTCATGGGTTGCCCTCTTGTGTGTGGGGCAGTATTCCACTCATGCAAACTGAATGAACACCGCTTACTGTGTCCGTATGAAAGAGTCCCGTGTTTGAACTTTGGATTCGGATGTCCGTTTACCCTTGCCAGGGCCAAAATGGCACAGCACCTTGAAACATGCCCTGCCAGTGTTGTGTGTTGCACCATGGAATGGAATCGATGGCCAGTGAGTTACACAGATCGCAAGTCCTACGAGAACTTGAGTAAGGAGGTTTTTGATGTGGAGCAGCTGGACATGGCTTTGGCCCTCCAGGATCAGCGAATGTTGCTGGAGTCACTTAAAATGGTGACCACTGTGACAAAAGCTCTGAAAGAGCAAAATCAGGACAATTCCAGTCCCCAGGAATTGGACCCGGAAAATGAGTTGATTGAAATGGACGTGGAACCATATGGTGAACCTTACACACCTTCAGTGGAAAACAGTACAAACTTTGCTGCCACTTTGGACATTCTCCGTAGTGCAAAGAATATTGACTCAATTGTGAACAATCCCAATGGTGTGGAACAAAATGGAGCTTGCAACGGTGTCAGGAATGGCGACGAAGACATGAGGAACGACCCAACGAAAGAAAGTGACACTGATTCCGATTCCGATCTGGGAGCGGTAGGTGGAGCTGACTGTCCTTTTCCAGTAGATCCTGAAGACGAAGGAGATGATTGGTTGGAGACCAGTGGATGCGGTGAATCTTCCGAAGAAGAAGGAGACGTGAATGGTGGGATAGAACTAAATGGACTTAGTAATGAAGGGGATGGTGATAACCAGGTCAGACTTGAAAGGGTCAGTGGCTCTTCAAACATTGGGCAGGTTTTACCTGATCATTCCATTCCTATTTTAGCACAAGATCCAGAAATGGCCCACTTGCCCCAATTACCTCTTCCTATGCCCATCCCTCTACCTAACCTGATGCGCAACAATGTTCTGCACCATTTGCCTTTCAGAATTGAGGACCGATGGCTGGAACGCAAGTTGGACAGTCTCCAGGTACTCAGGGGAATGAACTTGTTTACAATCAACGGTCGAAGGACTCTGTTATCTGACCACTATTTTTTCAAAGCCAAGATGGAGGACAAAGCGGTGGACACGTCAGACCTTGAGGTGGCAGATGATCCAATGGGTCTCCACGGCGTTGACCTCATCACTGCTGCCTTGCTCTTTTGTTTGGGGGACTCACCTGGAGGTAGGAGCATCTCGGACAGCCGCTTTGTAGACGGGTATCGCATCGACTTTGGCACACAGACCTTCTCCTTCCCTTCTGCAATACTGGCTACCAGCACCATGGTAGGTGACATCGCCTCAGCATCTGCCTGTGACCATGCCAGTCCACAACTCTCCAACCCCAGTCCATTCCACACCCTCAGATTAGACCTTGTTCTGGAATGTGTTGCTCGCTATCAGACCAAACAGCGCTCAATGTTCACCTTTGTATGCGGACAGTTGTTTCGCAGGGATGAGTTTTCTTCCCATTTTAAGAACGTCCATGGGGACATCCATGCTGGACTTAATGGTTGGATGGAGCAAAGGTGCCCGTTGGCGTACTATGGATGCACCTACTCGCAAAGAAGGTTCTGCCCTTCGGTACAAGGTTTCAGAATAATCCATGACCGTCACCTGGGCTCATTTGGAGTGCTACCTGGGTTAGCAGCATGTCCCAATGAGCCTCTATCCAGAACTGACACCTGCCAGTTTAGGTCCCACTGTGACCACCTTAGTGACCTGCCCTTTGAGTTACTGCAGCACATTGCCAGCTTCCTGGACGGCTTTAGCCTGTGCCAACTCTCCAGAGTGTCTTGCACTATGAGGGACGTGTGTGCCAGTCTTCTTCAATCCCGTGGCATGGTGGTCCTGCTCTGGGATAAGACGAACCGAGCAGATGGAACCTCATCCTGGCAGATTACAGACAAGGTAATCAAGGAAAATTCATCTTTTTATTATCTTTAAACACCAAAAAGCTTTTATCTCTTTTTTATTTTATTTTATTACAATCTAAGTTGTTGATTTTTTTTTTTTTTTTTTTTTTTTAGGTGTGGCGGTTTAGTACAGCGTTTGACACTGTGAACGAGTGGAAGTTTGCTAACATTTCCAGCATGGCCGACCACCTCAAGACGTGCAAGTTTAACATGATAACAAGGAGGGAAGAAGCAATCCCACTCCCATGCATGAGTTTCACAAGAGAACTTACTAAAGAGGGACGCTCACTACGTTCAGTGCTTAAACCAGTGATATAGACTGTAGTCAAATGCTGAAGAAGATTTCATTTTATAATACGACATGCCTTATGTGTTTTGGTGAACAGCAACATAATCATTAAAACAAGCCTCAACTTAATAAACCACTTTTGAAAGTGATGAAACAATATCTACCTGTTGTATTTGGTAATGGTTGTGCTGTCTTGTGTTTTTGATACATTATATTCAGTCTTTTTTTTACAAATTCATTGCTTTTGTTGAGATATGTAGCTTCAAACCAGAAACACTGAATTGTTAAATGGTGATGACCAAATGGAAAACCATCGTCTGCATTTTTGTAAATCAAGAATACAGGATTCAAGTGCTTCTATAATGTAGATCAGTGATTCTCAACTGGTTTTTATTTTGGACCCAAATTTACGTTGTACATGATATGGTGACTGTACATAATATCGGGTATAACCCATATTTACTGTTGCCTTGTTCATGCTTTCTTTTACCTTGCATAGCTTTTCTCCTTGAGGATTAATATCAAGCAAACAGTCTTTTTTGGAATTTCATTTGACAGATGAATTTGATCCAAAATACAGTTTGATTGGCTGTAAAGCATAAGATATGGGAACCATTCCACCTTTTAAAAGTCAATTTTTCCCCCTGCTGTCACAAAACAGATCTGCAAACCACCAGTTGAGAACCACTGATGTAGATTTTAATCTCCTGATTTCTCTCTCGTAGATTTAAAAGTCTACGACAGTCTTAGATATTTTTCCTTTTTATCAGTCTATCAGAACTAACTAACACAACAGTAATTTCTCTAAGAAGCATTTATGGAGTTTTTAGCTGTGTAGTATATAGTACTTGACACTTGACACTTCCAGTGGTCATCCTTTGTCTTTTAAAACGTAAACAGAAACACATGTTAATGTGGTTGATCTATGTTGATGGCATGTGCTGATTGACAAATTACATTTTACAATCTTCCTGATTGTGAGTCGTTGCACAAAACCTGCAGGACAGGTACAAGACTGCAGTTGTAGCCTGTCATGAATCTTTGGTTGCACACGGTGCATCTGCAGATGTACTTTTTTTGTCTCAGGGGTTTAACATAAAACACATGCCATTATAGACAGTTTATCTGTGAGAAACTTGATTTGAGATTGTGATTCTTCCACTTTTATTTGTTAAAGTCGAGACAGAGTTTACTGTTCAGTTTTACTGTGTCTTTTCAGGTGTGCAGTTGCAATGTTTCAGTTCATTAACCTTTTTTTAGGTTAATCTGAGAATTTTTTTAAGGAATTAGTTGTGTGATGTGCTTGTACTCTATGTGCTTTCTACAAATATTGAGTATGTTTCCTTATATTTGTGTTGAGTGATGAAAATTGAGCATCATTGTGAAACATTGGAGTTTCTGAATAATACTTCTAGCATCTTTGAAAACTGAAGAGTCATAAAATGCTTATTTTTAAAGACTTTATCAAAGTTGACATCAGTTGTCGACGTGCACCGTGTTGTTTTTTTCTGGAATTATTTTCCCCCCCCAAAGGAACAAAATGCAGTGTGGAAGCCATGTTTTGGTTTTGAAGAATTTTTTGAATTAATTTACATATATTTACTTCCAGCCATATATCAATGAATGAGGGGACTCAGGTATTTAAAGAAGAGTTGTGGAAAAGGTTCTGTTGGTTTATTTGATTACTATGTGGGGTTTCCATTGTATTTTTAATTTTGAAAGTTCTTTTACAGTCAATTTACTCATCTCCAAACCCACTTTTGTAATTCAGTTTTCATATTTGTGGTTTCACATGAACTCCGCATTAACCCCCCTTTTTCTATTGTAAAAAAATCAAACTTTGTCCATCTTGTTTATTTACAGTTGTTTCACGTTTCATCGTTTGTATTTTTTAAATATTATTTAATAAAGTTTGAAGAAATCCAGGTTGCCGGTGTGTTGTTTTATTAAGCTTCAGATATGCAGAGAACCAAGTGTCAAAGATTTCAAAGAAAGTGAATTTTCCCGTTTGAAATCTATCTTGGATTATCCTTTGCTTCACTAACGTTACTAAGTGCAGCTTTTTAACCATTGAAATATTAAAAGTAATCTAATAAGTAATGAATCCACATTTATCGATTGACTGACTCTAATTTTATAATAAAATGTATTAAATGTTTATTTTATTTATTTATTTATTTTTTGTAAAGTGTTTCACCGCTAGGTGCTGCTGCAATTGAGAATAAAAAATGCAGATCTTTTTCACGGCATTTTTCCTGAGAGAAACTCTCAATCTGTAAACTACTACATGCTCATTAATGTTGCTTCTGAATAGCCTATGGCCATTAACGAGGCCATACCTCGCTCTATAAAATACTTTGCTTCTCCTTTTCAGCCTCTTTTTCAGTCATTTCGTCTCTGCGCCGAAACACCGGTGAAAAAAACATGATGAATGTCCTGAACGGATCCAGAGTGGGCTCATCTGCTTCAGTCACCGAATGGAAATTGGCTTTTACAGCAAAAAATCTCAGGAGGGTTTCAGACAGACAGATAATACAACCACAACCGTCACCCGGTTTATTTAGCAAAATAAAGAATCATATTAACATTTTGGAAGCATGCAGCAATGTGATGTAGGCCTACATAGAGAGGTTTTTGAGCTTTTTTGTTAGCAATTACATCATGATCGAGGGTTCCTCAAATAATTAGCCTGTTAAACAGGCATTACAAATATTCGTAATAACGCAAACGTGTAAGTTTCACGTTTGAGGGGATTAAACTGTGACATCTACACATTTCCCAAAGTGGACTGTATTTAGGCTGCTTCATTAAAAATGTGACATTTAGACGTTTTCTTCGGCGTGGATCCAGGCAAATGAATCCTTTTCACCTTGAAAATAATAAATGTTTTGAGTTTTTTTTTTTTTTTTTTTTTTTAAATAATAGACCATTTCTCAGTGATAGTCAATAAAACAAAATTCCATTTTTCGCGGTTTAATGAAAACCAAGAATAGGTCGTGATGGTAAGTTTTAAGTGTAAGTTTCACGTTTGAGGGGGTTTAAACCGTGACATCTACACGTTTTCAAAAGTGGACCAAAGTGATTATTTCACTTCTTGTCTGATACCGGGTTGAATAAATATTGTTTTGGCCACTTTGTTTGATATAATCACAACAATTTAACGCAAGCAAGTATGGGAATTGAACTCAGATCTTCTCGATTAAAGCCCAACGCTTTATCAACTGAGCCACTGAATGTTAAGTTCAAGGGGTTATTGGATGGGCTTTTATTGCAGGTTTGGTTTTATTTGTTGGAAAAATAAATATAGAAATATAATTTGACACAAGAGGGCAGTATAGCCCTATTTATGGTTTTGAGTTTAAACTAAACCGTGACATCTACACGTTTTCCAAAGTGGACCAACGTGATTATTTCACGTCTTGTCGTGATACGGGTTGGGCACTGAAGTTACAGGAGTTTCTTACCGTTGCTCATGGCCCTCTATCAGAATCCAGAGTTTTGGGAAGATTGGAGAAACTTAATTTTTCGCCCAAAAAAAAAAAAAAAACGTTAGGGGTACCACTGTGGTTTTTTTTTTTTTCGGGCCGAATTTTTGAGTTTCGATATCTCAGCTCTGGAAGGGGCTAGAGCCTCAATTTTTGCACTCAGGTCTAAGTCTCATGGCCCTCCATCAGAATCCAGAGTTTTGGGAAGATTGGAGAAACTTAATTTTTCGCCCCCCCAAAAAAAACGTAAGGGGTACCACTGTTGTTGTTTTTTCGGGCCGAATTTTTGAGTTTCGATATCTCAGCTCTGGAAGGGGCTAGAGCCTCCATTTTTGCACTCAGGTCTAAGTCTCATGGCCCTCTATCAGAATCCAGAGTTTTGGGAAGATTGGAGAAACTTAATTTTTCGCCCAAAAAAAAAAAACGTAAGGGGTACCACTGTCGTTTTTTTTTCGGGCCGAATTTTTGAGTTTCGATATATCAGCTCTGGAAGGGGCTAGAGCCTCCATTTTGCACTCAGGTCTAAGTCTCATGGCCCTCTATCAGAATCCAGAGTTTTGGGAAGATTGGAGAAACTTAATTTTTCGCCCAAAAAAAAAAAACGTAAGGGGTACCACTGTCGTTTTTTTTTTCGGGCCGAATTTTTGAGTTTCGATATCTCAGCTCTGGAAGGGGCTAGAGCCTCCATTTTTGCACTCAGGTCTAAGTCTCATGGCCCTCTATCAGAATCCAGAGTTTTGGGAAGAATGGAGAAACTTAATTTTTCGCCCCAAAAAAAAAAACGTAAGGGGTACCACTGTCGTTTTTTTTTCGGGCCGAATTTTTGAGTTTCGATATCTCAGCTCTGGAAGGGGCTAGAGCCTCCATTTTTGCACTCAGGTCTAAGTCTCATGGCCCTCTATCAGAATCCAGAGTTTTGGGAAGATTGGAGAAACTTAATTTTTCGCCCCAAAAAAAAAAACGTAAGGGGTACCACTGTCGTTTTTTTTTCGGGCCGAATTTTTGAGTTTCGATATCTCAGCTCTGGAAGGGGCTAGAGCCTCCATTTTTGCACTCAGGTCTAAGTCTCATGGCCCTCTATCAGAATCCAGAGTTTTGGGAAGATTGGAGAAACTTAATTTTTCGCCCCAAAAAAAAAAAACGTAAGGGGTACCACTGTCGTTTTTTTTTTTTTCGGGCCGAATTTTTGAGTTTCGATATCTCAGCTCTGGAAGGGGCTAGAGCCTCCATTTTTGCACTCAGGTCTAAGTCTCATGGCCCTCTATCAGAATCCAGAGTTTTGGGAAGAAAGGAGAAACTTAATTTTTCGCCCCCAAAAAAAAAACGTAAGGGGTACCACTGTCGTTTTTTTTTCGGGCCGAATTTTTGAGTTTCGATATCTCAGCTCTGGAAGGGGCTAGAGCCTCCATTTTTGCACTCAGGTCTAAGTCTCATGGCCCTCTTTCAGAATCCAGAGTTTTGGGAAGATTGGAGAAACTTAATTTTTTCGCCCCAAAAAAAAAAACGTAAGGGGTACCACTGTCGTTTTTTTTTCGGGCCGAATTTTTGAGTTTCGATATCTCAGCTCTGGAAGGGGCTAGAGCCTCCATTTTTGCACTCAGGTCTAAGTCTCATGGCCCTCTATCAGAATCCAGAGTTTTGGGAAGATTGGAGAAACTTAATTTTTCGCCCCCAAAAAAAAAAACGTAAGGGGTACCACTGTCGTTTTTTTTTTTCGGGCCGAATTTTTGAGTTTCGATATCTCAGCTCTGGAAGGGGCTAGAGCCTCCATTTTTGCACTCAGGTCTAAGTCTCATGGCCCTCTATCAGAATCCAGAGTTTTGGGAAGATTGGAGAAACTTAATTTTTCGCCCCAAAAAAAAAAAACGTAAGGGGTACCACTGTCGTTTTTTTTTCGGGCCGAATTTTTGAGTTTCGATATCTCAGCTCTGGAAGGGGCTAGAGCCTCCATTTTTGCACTCAGGTCTAAGTCTCATGGCCCTCTATCAGAATCCAGAGTTTTGGGAAGATTGGAGAAACTTAATTTTTCGCCCCAAAAAAAAAACGTAAGGGGTACCACTGTCGTTTTTTTTTCGGGCCGAATTTTTGAGTTTCGATATCTCAGCTCTGGAAGGGGCTAGAGCCTCCATTTTTGCACTCAGGTCTAAGTCTCATGGCCCTCTACCAGAATCCAGAGTTTTGGGAAGATTGGAGAAACTTAATTTTTCGCCCCCCAAAAAAAAACGTAAGGGGTACCACTGTCGTTTTTTTTTTCGGGCCGAATTTTTGAGTTTCGATATCTCAGCTCTGGAAGGGGCTAGAGCCTCCATTTTTGCACTCAGGTCTAAGTCTCATGGCCCTCTATCAGAATCCAGAGTTTTGGGAAGATTGGAGAAACTTAATTTTTCGCCCAAAAAAAAAAAACGTAAGGGGTACCACTGTCGTTTTTTTTTCGGGCCGAATTTTTGAGTTTCGATATCTCAGCTCTGGAAGGGGCTAGAGCCTCCATTTTTGCACTCAGGTCTAAGTCTCATGGCCCTCTATCAGAATCCAGAGTTTTGGGAAGATTGGAGAAACTTAATTTTTCGCCCCAAAAAAAAAACGTAAGGGGTACCACTGTCGTTTTTTTTTCGGGCCGAATTTTTGAGTTTCGATATCTCAGCTCTGAAAGGGGCTAGAGCCTCCATTTTTGCACTCAGGTCTAAGTCTAATGGCCCTCTATCAGAATCCAGAGTTTTGGGAAGATTGGAGAAACTCAATTTTTCGCCCCCCCAAAAAAAAGTAAGGGGTACCACTGTCGTTTTTTTTTTTCGGGCCGAATTTTGAGTTTCGATATCTCAGCTCTGGAAGGGGCTAGAGCCTCCATTTTTGCACTCAGGTCTAAGTATCATGGCCCTCTATCAGAATCCAGAGTTTTGGGAAGATTGGAGAAACTTAATTTTTCGCCCCAAAAAAAAAAAAAACGTAAGGGGTACCACTGTCGTTTTTTTTTCGGGCCGAATTTTTGAGTTTCGATATCTCAGCTCTGGAAGGGGCTAGAGCCTCGATTTTTGCACTCAGGTCTAAGTCTCATGGCCCTCTATCAGAATCCAGAGTTTTGGGAAGATTGGAGAAACTTAATTTTTCGCCCCAAAAAAAAAACGTAAGGGGTACCACTGTCATTTTTTTTTCGGGCCGAATTTTTGGGTTTCGATATCTCAGCTCTGGAAGGGGCTAGAGCCTCCATTTTTGCACTCAGGTCTAAGTCTCATGGCCCTCCATCAGAATCCAGAGTTTTGGGAAGATTGGAGAAACTTAATTTTTCGCCCCCCCAAAAAAAACGTAAGGGGTACCACTGTCGTTTTTTTTTTTTCGGGCCGAATTTTTCAGTTTCGATATCTCAGCTCTGGAAGGGGCTAGAGCCTCCATTTTTGCACTCAGGTCTAAGTCTCATGGCCCTCTATCAGAATCCAGAGTTTTGGGAAGATTGGAGAAACTTAATTTTTCGCCCAAAAAAAAAACGTAAGGGGTACCACTGTCGTTTTTTTTTCGGGCCGAATTTTTGAGTTTCGATATCTCAGCTCTGGAAGGGGCTAGAGCCTCCATTTTTGCACTCAGGTCTAAGTCTCATGGCCCTCTATCAGAATCCAGAGTTTTGGGAAGATTGGAGAAACTTAATTTTTCGCCCCAAAAAAAAAACGTAAGGGGTACCACTGTCGTTTTTTTTTTTCGGGCCGAATTTTGAGTTTCGATATCTCAGCTCTGGAAGGGGCTAGAGCCTCCATTTTTGCACTCAGGTCTAAGTCTCATGGTCCTCTATCAGAATCCAGAGTTTTGGGAAGATTGGAGAAACTTAATTTTTCGCCCCCAAAAAAAAAAAACGTAAGGGGTACCACTGTCGTTTTTTTTTTCGGGCCGAATTTTTGAGTTTCGATATCTCAGCTCTGGAAGGGGCTAGAGCCTCCATTTTTGCACTCAGGTCTAAGTCTCATGGCCCTCTATCAGAATCCAGAGTTTTGGGAAGATTGGAGAAACTTAATTTTTCGCCCCCCCAAAAAAAACGTAAGGGGTACCACTGTCGTTTTTTTTCGGGCCGAATTTTTGAGTTTCGATATCTCAGCTCTGGAAGGGGCTAGAGCCTCCATTTTTGCACTACTCAGGTCTAAGTCTCATGGCCCTCTATCAGAATCCAGAGTTTTGTGAAGATTGGAGAAACTTAATTTTTCGCCCAAAAAAAAAAAAACCGTAAGGGGTACCACTGTCGTTTTTTTTTTTCGGGCCGAATTTTTGAGTTTCGATATCTCAGCTCTGGAAGGGGCTAAAGCCTCCATTTTTGCACTCAGGTCTAAGTCTCATGGCCCTCTATCAGAATCCAGAGTTTTGGGAAGATTGGAGAAACTTAATTTTTCGCCCCCAAAAAAAAACGTAAGGGGTACCACTGTCGTTTTTTTTTTCGGGCCGAATTTTTGAGTTTCGATATCTCAGCTCTGGAAGGGGCTAGAGCCTCCATTTTTGCACTCAGGTCTAAGTCTCATGGCCCTCTATCAGAATCCAGAGTTTTGGGAAGATTGGAGAAACTTAATTTTTTGCCCCCCAAAAAAAAACGTAAGGGGTACCACTGTCGTTTTTTTTTCGGGCCGAATTTTTGAGTTTCGATATCTCAGCTCTGGAAGGGGCTAGAGCCTCCATTTTTGCACTCAGGTCTAAGTCTCATGGCCCTCTATCAGAATCCAGAGTTTTGGGAAGATTGGAGAAACTTAATTTTTTCGCCCCAAAAAAAAAAACGTAAGGGGTACCACTGTCGTTTTTTTTTCGGGCCGAATTTTTGAGTTTCGATATCTCAGCTCTGGAAGGGGCTAGAGCCTCCATTTTTGCACTCAGGTCTAAGTCTCATGGCCCTCTATCAGAATCCAGAGTTTTGGGAAGATTGGAGAAACTTAATTTTTCGCCCAAAAAAAAAAAACGTAAGGGGTACCACTGTCGTTTTTTTTTCGGGCCGAATTTTTGAGTTTCGATATCTCAGCTCTGGAAGGGGCTAGAGCCTCCATTTTTGCACTCAGGTCTAAGTCTCATGGCCCTCTATCAGAATCCAGAGTTTTGTGAAGATTGGAGAAACTTAATTTTTCGCCCAAAAAAAAAAAAACCGTAAGGGGTACCACTGTCGTTTTTTTTTTTCGGGCCGAATTTTTGAGTTTCGATATCTCAGCTCTGGAAGGGGCTAAAGCCTCCATTTTTGCACTCAGGTCTAAGTCTCATGGCCCTCTATCAGAATCCAGAGTTTTGGGAAGATTGGAGAAACTTAATTTTTCGCCCCCAAAAAAAAACGTAAGGGGTACCACTGTCGTTTTTTTTTTCGGGCCGAATTTTTGAGTTTCGATATCTCAGCTCTGGAAGGGGCTAGAGCCTCCATTTTTGCACTCAGGTCTAAGTCTCATGGCCCTCTATCAGAATCCAGAGTTTTGGGAAGATTGGAGAAACTTAATTTTTTGCCCCCCAAAAAAAAACGTAAGGGGTACCACTGTCGTTTTTTTTTCGGGCCGAATTTTTGAGTTTCGATATCTCAGCTCTGGAAGGGGCTAGAGCCTCCATTTTTGCACTCAGGTCTAAGTCTCATGGCCCTCTATCAGAATCCAGAGTTTTGGGAAGATTGGAGAAACTTAATTTTTTCGCCCCAAAAAAAAAAACGTAAGGGGTACCACTGTCGTTTTTTTTTCGGGCCGAATTTTTGAGTTTCGATATCTCAGCTCTGGAAGGGGCTAGAGCCTCCATTTTTGCACTCAGGTCTAAGTCTCATGGCCCTCTATCAGAATCCAGAGTTTTGGGAAGATTGGAGAAACTTAATTTTTCGCCCAAAAAAAAAAAACGTAAGGGGTACCACTGTCGTTTTTTTTTCGGGCCGAATTTTTGAGTTTCGATATCTCAGCTCTGGAAGGGGCTAGAGCCTCCATTTTTGCACTCAGGTCTAAGTCTCATGGCCCTCTATCAGAATCCAGAGTTTTGGGAAGATTGGAGAAACTTAATTTTTCGCCCCCCAAAAAAAACGTAAGGGGTACCACTGTCGTTTTTTTTTTTCGGGCCGAATTTTTGAGTTTCGATATCTCAGCTCTGGAAGGGGCTAGAGCCTCCATTTTTGCACTCAGGTCTAAGTCTCATGGCCCTCTATCAGAATCCAGAGTTTTGGGAAGATTGGAGAAACTTAATTTTTTCGCCCCAAAAAAAAAAACGTAAGGGGTACCACTGTCGTTTTTTTTTCGGGCCGAATTTTTGAGTTTCGATATCTCAGCTCTGGAAGGGGCTAGAGCCTCCATTTTTGCACTCAGGTCTAAGTCTCATGGCCCTCTATCAGAATCCAGAGTTTTGGGAAGATTGGAGAAACTTAATTTTTCGCCCAAAAAAAAAAAACGTAAGGGGTACCACTGTCGTTTTTTTTTCGGGCCGAATTTTTGAGTTTCGATATCTCAGCTCTGGAAGGGGCTAGAGCCTCCATTTTTGCACTCAGGTCTAAGTCTCATGGCCCTCTATCAGAATCCAGAGTTTTGGGAAGATTGGAGAAACTTAATTTTTCGCCCCCCAAAAAAAACGTAAGGGGTACCACTGTCGTTTTTTTTTTTCGGGCCGAATTTTTGAGTTTCGATATCTCAGCTCTGGAAGGGGCTAGAGCCTCCATTTTTGCACTCAGGTCTAAGTCTCATGGCCCTCTATCAAAATCCAGAGTTTTGGGAAGATTGGAGAAACTTAATTTTTTGCCCCCAAAAAAAAAACGTAAGGGGTACCACTGTCGTTTTTTTTTCGGGCCGAATTTTTGAGTTTCGATATCTCAGCTCTGGAAGGGGCTAGAGCCTCCATTTTTGCACTCAGGTCTAAGTCTCATGGCCCTCTATCAGAATCCAGAGTTTTGGGAAGATTGTAGAAACTTAATTTTTCGCCCAAAAAAAAAAACGTAAGGGGTACCACTGTCGTTTTTTTTTCGGGCCGAATTTTTGAGTTTCGATATCTCAGCTCTGGAAGGGGCTAGAGCCTCCATTTTTGCACTCAGGTCTAAGTCTCATGGCCCTCTATCAGAATCCAGAGTTTTGGGAAGATTGGAGAAACTTAATTTTTCGCCCAAAAAAAAAAAACGTAAGGGGTACCACTGTCGTTTTTTTTTTCGGGCTGAATTTTTGAGTTTCGATATCTCAGCTCTGGAAGGGGCTAGAGCCTCCATTTTTGCACTCAGGTCTAAGTCTCATGGCCCTCTATCAGAATCCAGAGTTTTGGGAAGATTGGAGAAACTCAATTTTTCGCCCCAAAAAAAAAAACGTAAGGGGTACCACTGTCGTTTTTTTTTTCGGGCCGAATTTTTGAGTTTCGATATCTCAGCTCTGGAAGGGGCTAGAGCCTCCATTTTTACAATCAGGTCTAAGTCTCATGGCCCTCTATCAGAATCCAGAGTTTTGGGAAGATTGGAGAAACTTAATTTTTCGCCCCAAAAAAAAAAAACGTAAGGGGTACCACTGTGGTTTTTTTTTCGGGCCGAATTTTTGAGTTTCGATATCTCAGCTCTGGAAGGGGCTAGAGCCTCAATTTTTGCACTCAGGTCTAAGTCTCGTGGCCCTCTATCAGAATCCAGAGTTTTGGGAAGATTGGAGAAACTTAATTTTTCGCCCCCCAAAAAAAAACGTAAGGGGTACCACTGTCGTTTTTTTTTTCGGGCCAAATTTTTGAGTTTCGATATCTCAGCTCTGGAAGGGGCTAGAGCCTCCATTTTTGCACTCAGGTCTAAGTCTCATGGCCCTCTATCAGAATCCAGAGTTTTGGGAAGATTGGAGAAACTTAATTTTTCGCCCCAAAAAAAAAAAACGTAAGGGGTACCACTGTGGTTTTTTTTTCGGGCCGAATTTTTGAGTTTCGATATCTCAGCTCTGGAAGGGGCTAGAGCCTCAATTTTTGCACCCAGGTCTAAGTCTCGTGGCCCTCTATCAGAATCCAGAGTTTTGGGAAGATTGGAGAAACTTAATTTTTCGCCCCAAAAAAAACCCGTAAGGGGTACCACTGTCGTTTTTTTTTTTTTTCGGGCCGAATTTTTGAGTTTCGATATCTCAGCTCTGGAAGGGGCTAGAGCCTCCATTTTTGCACTCAGGTCTAAGTCTCATGGCCCTCTATCAGAATCCAGAGTTTTGGGAAGATTGGAGAAACTTAATTTTTCGCCCCAAAAAAAAAACGTAAGGGGTACCACTGTCGTTTTTTTTTTCGGGCCGAATTTTTGAGTTTCGATATCTCAGCTCTGGAAGGGGCTAGAGCCTCCATTTTTGCACTCAGGTCTAAGTCTCATGGCCCTCTATCAGAATCCAGAGTTTTGGGAAGATTGGAGAAACTTAATTTTTCGCCCCCCAAAAAAAAACGTAAGGGGTACCACTGTCGTTTTTTTTTCGTGCCGAATTTTTGAGTTTCGATATCTCAGCTCTGGAAGGGGCTAGAGCCTCCATTTTTGCACTCAGGTCTAAGTCTCATGGCCCTCTATCAGAATCCAGAGTTTTGGGAAGATTGGAGAAACTCAATTTTTCGCCCCAAAAAAAAAACGTAAGGGGTACCACTGTCGTTTTTTTTTTCGGGCCGAATTTTTGAGTTTCGATATCTCAGCTCTGGAAGGGGCTAGAGCCTCCATTTTTGCACTCAGGTCTAAGTCTCATGGCCCTCTATCAGAATCCAGAGTTTTGGGAAGATTGGAGAAACTTAATTTTTAGCCCCAAAAAAAAAAACGTAAGGGGTACCACTGTCGTTTTTTTTTTTCGGGCCGAATTTTTGAGTTTCGATATCTCAGCTCTGGAAGGGGCTAGAGCCTCCATTTTTGCACTCAGGTCTAAGTCTCATGGCCCTCTATCAGAATCCAGAGTTTTGGGAAGATTGGAGAAACTTAATTTTTCGCCCCCCAAAAAAAAACGTAAGGGGTACCACTGTCGTTTTTTTTTCGGGCCGAATTTTTGAGTTTCGATATCTCAGATCTGGAAGGGGCTAGAGCCTCCATTTTTGCACTCAGGTCTAAGTCTCATGGCCCTCTATCAGAATCCAGAGTTTTGGGAAGATTGGAGAAACTCAATTTTTCGCCCCAAAAAAAAAAACGTAAGGTGTACCACTGTCGTTTTTTTTTTTCGGGCCGAATTTTTGAGTTTCGATATCTCAGCTCTGGAAGGGGCTAGAGCCTCCATTTTTGCACTCAGGTCTAAGTCTCATGGCCCTCTATCAGAATCCAGAGTTTTGGGAAGATTGGAGAAACTTAATTTTTCGCCCCAAAAAAAAAACGTAAGGGGTACCACTGTCGTTTTTTTTTCGGGCCGAATTTTTGAGTTTCGATATCTCAGCTCTGGAAGGGGCTAGAGCCTCCATTTTTGCACTCAGGTCTAAGTCTCATGGCCCTCTGTCAGAATCAAGAGTTTTGGGAAGATTGGAGAAACTTAATTTTTCGCCCCCCCAAAAAAACGTAAGGGGTACCACTGTCGTTTTTTTTTCGGGCCGAATTTTTGAGTTTCGATATTTCAGTTCTGGAAGGGGCTAGAGCCTCCATTTTTGCACTCAGGTCTAAGTCTCATGGCCCTCTATCAGAATCCAGAGTTTTGGGAAGATTGGAGAAACTTAATTTTTCGCCCCAAAAAAAAAAACGTAAGGGGTACCACTGTCGTTTTTTTTTTCGGGCCGAATTTTTGAGTTTCGATATCTCAGCTCTGGAAGGGGCTAGAGCCTCCATTTTTGCACTCAGGTCTAAGTCTCATGGCCCTCTATCAGAATCCAGAGTTTTGGGAAGATTGGAGAAACTCAATTTTTCGCCCCCAAAAAAAAAACGTAAGGGGTACCACTGTCGTTTTTTTTTTCGGGCCGAATTTTTGAGTTTCGATATCTCAGCTCTGGAAGGGGCTAGAGCCTCCATTTTTGCACTCAGGTCTAAGTCTCATGGCCCTCTATCATAATCCAGAGTTTTGGGAAGATTGGAGAAACTTAATTTTTCGCCCCAAAAAAAAAAACGTAAGGGGTACCACTGTCGTTTTTTTTTTCGGGCCGAATTTTTGAGTTTCGATATCTCAGCTCTGGAAGGGGCTAGAGCCTCCATTTTTGCACTCAGGTCTAAGTCTCATGGCCCTCTATCAGAATCCAGAGTTTTGGGAAGATTGGAGAAACTTAATTTTTCGCCCCCAAAAAAAAAACGTAAGGGGTACCACTGTCGTTTTTTTTTTTTCGGGCCGAATTTTTGAGTTTCGATATCTCAGCTCTGGAAGGGGCTAGAGCCTCCATTTTTGCACTCAGGTCTAAGTCTCATGGCCCTCTATCAGAATCCAGAGCTTTGGGAAGATTGGAGAAACTTAATTTTTCGCCCCAAAAAAAAAAAACGTAAGGGGTACCACTGTCGTTTTTTTTTTTCGGGCCGAATTTTTGAGTTTCGATATCTCAGCTCTGGAAGGGGCTAGAGCCTCCATTTTTGCACTCAGGTCTAAGTCTCATGGCCCTCTATCAGAATCAAGAGTTTTGGGAAGATTGGAGAAACTAAATTTTTCGCCCCAAAAAAAAAAAACGTAAGGGGTACCACTGTCGTTTTTTTTTTTTCGGGCCGAATTTTTGAGTTTCGATATCTCAGCTCTGGAAGGGGCTAGAGCCTCCATTTTTGCACTCAGGTTTAAGTCTCATGGCCCTCTATCAGAATCCAGAGTTTTGGGAAGATTGGAGAAACTTAATTTTTCGCCCAAAAAAAAAAAACGTAAGGGGTACCACTGTCTTTTTTTTTCGGGCCGAATTTTTGAGTTTCGATATCTCAGCTCTGGAAGGGGCTAGAGCCTCCATTTTTGCACTCAGGTTTAAGTCTCATGGCCCTCTATCAGAATCCAGAGTTTTGGGAAGATTGGAGAAACTTTATTTTTCGCCCCAAAAAAAAAAAACGTAAGGGGTACCACTGTCGTTTTTTTTTTTCGGGCCGAATTTTTGAGTTTCGATATCTCAGCTCTGGAAGGGGCTAGAGCCTCCATTTTTGCACTCAGGTCTAAGTCTCATGGCCCTCTATCAGAATCCAGAGTTTTGGGAAGATTGGAGAAACTTAATTTTTCGCCCCAAAAAAAAAAACGTAAGGGGTACCACTGTCGTTTTTTTTTCGGGCCGAATTTTTGAGTTTCGATATCTCAGCTCTGGAAGGGGCTAGAGCCTCCATTTTTGCACTCAGGTCTAAGTCTCATGGCCCTCTATCAGAATCAAGAGTTTTGGGAAGATTGGAGAAACTTAATTTTTCGCCCCCCCAAAAAAAACGTAAGGGGTACCACTGTCGTTTTTTTTTCGGGCCGAATTTTTGAGTTTCGATATCTCAGCTCTGGAAGGGGCTAGAGCCTCCATTTTTGCACTCAGGTCTAAGTCTCATGGCCCTCTATCAGAATCCAGAGTTTTGGGAAGATTGGAGAAACTTAATTTTTCGCCCCCAAAAAAAAACGTAAGGGGTACCACTGTCGTTTTTTTTTTCGGGCCGAATTTTTGAGTTTCGATATCTCAGCTCTGGAAGGGGCTAGAGCCTCCATTTTTGCACTCAGGTCTAAGTCTCATGGCCCTCTATCAGAATCCAGAGTTTTGGGAAGATTGGAGAAACTTAATTTTTCGCCCCCAAAAAAAAAACGTAAGGGGTACCACTGTCGTTTTTTTTTCGGGCCGAATTTTTGAGTTTCGATATCTCAGCTCTGGAAGGGGCTAGAGCCTCCATTTTTGCACTCAGGTCTAAGTCTCATGGCCCTCTATCAGAATCAAGAGTTTTGGGAAGATTGGAGAAACTTAATTTTTCGCCCCCCCCAAAAAAACGTAAGGGGTACCACTGTCGTTTTTTTTTCGGGCCGAATTTTTGAGTTTCGATATCTCAGCTCTGGAAGGGGCTAGAGCCTCCATTTTTGCACTCAGATCTAAGTCTCATGGCCCTCTATCAGAATCCAGAGTTTTGGGAAGATTGGAGAAACTTAATTTTTCGCCCCAAAAAAAAAAAAACGTAAGGGGTACCACTGTCGTTTTTTTTTTCGGGCCGAATTTTTGAGTTTCGATATCTCAGCTCTGGAAGGGGCTAGAGCCTCCATTTTTGCACTCAGGTCTAAGTCTCATGGCCCTCTATCAGAATCCAGAGTTTTGGGAAGATTGGAGAAACTCAATTTTTCGCCCCCCCAAAAAAAACGTAAGGGGTACCACTGTCGTTTTTTTTTTCGGGCCGAATTTTTGAGTTTCGATATCTCAGCTCTGGAAGGGGCTAGAGCCTCCATTTTTGCACTCAGGTCTAAGTCTCATGGCCCTCTATCAGAATCCAGAGTTTTGGGAAGATTGGAGAAACTTAATTTTTCGCCCCAAAAAAAAAAACGTAAGGGGTACCACTGTGGGGTTTTTTTTCGGGCCGAATTTTTGAGTTTCGATATCTCAGCTCTGGAAGGAGCTAGAGCCTCAATTTTTGCACTCAGGTCTAAGTCTCATGGCCCTCTATCAGAATCCAGAGTTTTGGGAAGATTGGAGAAACTTAATTTTTCGCCCCAAAAAAAAAAAACGTAAGGGGTACCACTGTGGTTTTTTTTTCGGGCCGAATTTTTGAGTTTCGATATCTCAGCTCTGGAAGGGGCTAGAGCCTCCATTTTTGCACTCAGGTCTAAGTCTCATGGCCCTCTATCAGAATCCAGAGTTTTGGGAAGATTGGAGAAACTTAATTTTTCGCCCCCAAAAAAAAAACATAAGGGGTACCACTGTCGTTTTTTTTTTCGGGCCGAATTTTTGAGTTTCGATATCTCAGCTCTGGAAGGGGCTAGAGCCTCCATTTTTGCACTCAGGTCTAAGTCTCATGGCCCTCTATCAGAATCCAGAGTTTTGGGAAGATTGGAGAAACTTAATTTTTCGCCCCCCAAAAAAAAACATAAGGGGTACCACTGTCGTTTTTTTTTTCGGGCCGAATTTTTGAGTTTCGATATCTCAGCTCTGGAAGGGGCTAGAGCCTCCATTTTTGCACTCAGGTCTAAGTCTCATGGCCCTCTATCAGAATCCAGAGTTTTGGGAAGATTGGAGAAACTTAATTTTTCGCCCCCAAAAAAAAACGTAATGGGGTACCACTGTCATTTTTTTTTCGGGCCGAATTTTTGAATTTCGATATCTCAGCTCTGGAAGGGGCTAGAGCCTCCATTTTTGCACTCAGGTCTAAGTCTCATGGCCCTCTATCAGAATCCAGAGTTTTGGGAAGATTGGAGAAACTGAATTTTTCGCCCCAAAAAAAACCGTAAGGGGTACCACTGTCGTTTTTTTTTTCGGGACGAATTTTTGAGTTTCGATATCTCAGCTCTGGAAGGGGCTAGAGCCTCCATTTTTGCACTCAGGTCTAAGTCTCATGGCCCTCTATCAGAATCCAGAGTTTTGGGAAGATTGGAGAAACTTAATTTTTCGCCCCAAAAAAAAAAAAACATAAGGGGTACCACTGTCGTTTTTTTTTTCGGGCCGAATTTTTGAGTTTCGATATCTCAGCTCTGGAAGGGGCTAGAGCCTCCATTTTTGCACTCAGGTCTAAGTCTCATGGCCCTCTATCAGAATCCAGAGTTTTGGGAAGATTGGAGAAACTTAATTTTCGCCTCCCAAAAAAAACGTAAGGGGTACCACTGTCGTTTTTTTTTTGGGCCGAATTTTTGAGTTTCGATATCTCAGCACTGGAAGGGGCTAGAGCCTCCATTTTTGCACTCAGGTCTAAGTCTCATGGCCCTCTATCAGAATCCAGAGTTTTGGGAAGATTGGAGAAACTTAATTTTTCGCCCCAAAAAAAAAAATGTAAGGGGTACCACTGTCGTTTTTTTTTTCGGGCCGAATTTTTGAGTTTCGATATCTCAGCTCTGGAAGGGGCTAGAGCCTCCATTTTTGCACTCAGGTCTAAGTCTCATGGCCCTCTATCAGAATCCAGAGCTTTGGGAAGATTGGAGAAACTTAATTTTTCGCCCCAAAAAAAAAAACGTAAGGGGTACCACTGTCGTTTTTTTTTTCGGGCCGAATTTTTGAGTTTCGATATCTCAGCTCTGGAAGGGGCTAGAGTCTCCATTTTTGCACTCAGGTCTAAGTCTCATGGCCCTCTATCAGAATCCAGAGTTTTGGGAAGATTGGAGAAACTTAATTTTCGCCTCCCAAAAAAAACGTAAGGGGTACCACTGTCGTTTTTTTTTTGGGCCGAATTTTTGAGTTTCGATATCTCAGCACTGGAAGGGGCTAGAGCCTCCATTTTTGCACTCAGGTCTAAGTCTCATGGCCCTCTATCAGAATCCAGAGTTTTGGGAAGATTGGAGAAACGTAATTTTTCGCCCCCAAAAAAAAAATGTAAGGGGTACCACTGTCGTTTTTTTTTTCGGGCCGAATTTTTGAGTTTCGATATCTCAGCTCTGGAAGGGGCTAGAGCCTCCATTTTTGCACTCAGGTCTAAGTCTCATGGCCCTCTATCAGAATCCAGAGTTTTGGGAAGATTGGAGAAACTTAATTTTTCGCCCAAAAAAAAAAAAATAAGGGGTACCACTGTCGTTTTTTTTTCGGGCCGAATTTTTGAGTTTCGATATCTCAGCTCTGGAAGGGGCTAGAGCCTCCATTTTTGCACTCAGGTCTAAGTCTCATGGCCCTCTATCAGAATCCAGAGTTTTGGGAAGATTGGAGAAACTTAATTTTTCGCCCAAAAAAAAAAACGTAAGGGGTACCACCCAAAAACGTCGACTTCAGCTGTATTAAGAACATGAGTGGGCCAGTTATTTTTATTACTCTTCTTAAGTTGCACCAGCCCTGACACAATGCTAAATCATAAAACAGATAAGTACAATAACATTACGATATCCTTTAATCGATTTAAATAGTTATTGATTTAGGTTTATGTGGTCGTTCAATTACGCCTTTATATTTATATTAAACGTGAATGTAAATAATGGTCCAGGGGTAGAACTTTTGCCAAGCGTGCCAGAGATTCTGGGTTCTAATCCGTTCTAATAACATTTTTTTTCCATCAAAACTGATTATGTTTATCAGTGGTTGTATATCAGGCACAGACAAAACATCTTCAGAACATTTTGTGTTTTAATTTCACCGTAATGAATAGAGTCTCTCCACAACGGATTGCGCGTCCGAGTGAAGACTGTGCGCAAGCCAGAAAAAAAAAACACATTAGCCTATCCGCGGCAACGAGCATTAATTTGAACAGTTGATTTTAAAAACACATTTCAGCGCTAGATCGTCTCTTATTTAAAAAACGAACGAAACGAATGCTCTGCTAGTTAACTGAAGATGTTTTGTTTATTTGTATTGGTACATTCGTGCCGGAATGTTTCAAAAGTGGTGGTTACAATATCGACGGTGGGGACATATCCCACCCGCAAATTACGCCTGGTACTTGAAATCGGCGTAATAGTTGGTTTTTGTCCTATAGAAAAATTTATTGGATGTCATAATTAGGCCCCCCCTACAATATTAAATGCCCGTCCATTGGTTTGTTTCTGCAGCCGGCTCTGTAAGCAATGGAACTAGGTCGAGTATTTAAAAGGTTATGGTTAACACAGTTAACGTGGTTTAACGTCGATGTAAGGTTGTTTTTAGTGTACCTTTTGCTTAAACGAGGAGCTGGGGGACGCCGGAAAAAAAGACGTTTTACTCATTTGGCTACTTCATAAAACGTGACATTTTTACGTTTTTTCCGGCGTGGATCAAGGCAAATGAACCCTTTTCACCTTGAAAATAATAAATGTTTCTCTTTTTTTTTTTTTTGCATTTTAAATAAAAAAATAATAGTTTTTTTGCATTTTAATTAATAGAACCTTTCTCAGTGATCGTCAATAAAACAAAATTCCATTTTTTCTCGGTTTAATGAAAACCAATAGGTCGTTAGAGGCGATTGTGTAGAATAGGTCAAACGTGTAAGTTTCACGTTTGAGGGCCGTGACATCTACACGTTTTCCAAAGTGGACCAACGTGATTATTTCACGTCTTTTCGTGATACCGGGTTGCATATCCGGTAGAATTATTTAAATTTTGCTGCGCAAGTTTATCATTTAAACGCGTTTTTAAGCATTGTGGTTTGGATACAAATTATTTCAAACTGCTCAGGCACAGTGAGCAGCGGGAGAGAATGCTGCTTTTGAGACCATGGTGAACTTGAGACGGTTTTGCACAGCGCACTTGAATCCGACTCCGAGGTCTCAAAGTGACACTTTGAGAGACGCTGCTAATAAATGCTAATAAATAGCATTTATAGCAATAGATAGCAATAGCAATAGCAATAGATGCTGTCGCCATGTGTGTCAATAATGTTAATCAAACATCAGAAAGAAAGTAATTTAACGTTACTGTATTTGACTGAATTACTTTTGCAAAATTAACAAGAATGAATGTTGAATTTATAGTGAAAACCATGTAGGCTATTGTATATTTTATTACTTTATATAATATAATATTATTCAGTGCTTAAAGTTTTTCATAAGTCGATTTATTGTGCCTTTGTTCTATTTTAATTTGCGACTCTTGTCATCAGTAAGCTTGAGATTATTTTCTTAAGCTACTATTATTTTTTGGTGATATTGAAATTGGTCACAATAATTATGAAATTTTAGTTGCAATACATTTTGATATGATAAAAAAAAATCATGTTAAAAGTAACATAACTTAACTGTGAAGTACATCATAGATGGATAAAATGACTCGTATAATAATATAACATTTAGCTCATGTAGTTGGAGACCTAAAGTGGTGTGGGGGCCCTGCAGTAACTCATGGCCCCGCTGCCCAGTGAGCTCTTAATACGGCCATGCTCATAGTAAACAGAGCATTAAATGTTATCTTTAGATATGGAGCAGCTTTAGCATCCTGGTTTTAGAAACTGTTTGTAGAATTGCAACTGCAGTCTAATCCAAATCATCCCGTTCAAAACCTCCCCAAATAATCATGTATTCTTGATATTCATCTGAGTTTGAGAAATATTTTAATTAAATTAGGCCTAAATATGATTTAAATGATCAGAATTTGATTGAAAACACAGAAGGAATGTCTGAGGCAACTATATTTATTTATTACAACGCAGATTTTCCAGTCAAATCCAATTTAGTTGATCTAAATCTAGTTGGTGACAAAAGATTTTCACAACAGGACCAATAGCAAACAAGTGCATTTCCAATATAATCGTAAATATTTGTTGCAACACCGAAACGCACAAGATGCATAGAAATATAGCATCATATGTAAGTAAACAAATATATAACATTATATTGTTTCAGTCATCATATTACAGAACAAAGATGGGAAACATCTATTACATATCCAATATCAATGGAATTGGAAAAGACACTCCACTTGGTGGTTCTTTTTCTAATTCTTGTTGCTTTTGCCCTAGAATGGAAAAACAGTGCAAAGTCAAACACAGCAAGAAAGAAATATATATATATATATATACACACTCACCTAAAGGATTATTAGGAACTAGAGGATGGATACCCGAACCGAGCCCGAAGGGACCCGACGGTACCCGACGGGCCGGGCCGGGTTCGAACAAATATTTTGAAATGACGTCCGGGTTCGGGTCGGGCTCGGTCACGTCGGCGCGATAAGGCATTTAACATTTGAAATTTAAAACAGTTTTATTATATTGTTTAACTGGATGCAAATGTTTGTTTTTGTGATTAAAATAAATTTTAAATATTACCCTAACCTCCATCTCCATGTGTGCGGAAATTTGTTAATGTTGCTGTGACAACGTGCAACACGTGCGTGCATAATATTGCATATTGGGCTACACGTGGCTGGCAGCGCAAATATGGAAGACGTTAAAAAGAAATTGGCCTCAGGAGATTTTAAAACCACCGAAAATAAAGGAAAGTCGACTGTGTGGAAGTTTTTCTACATTGTTGTCAAGGCTGATAGTGATGAACATGTTGGTTATGTTCAATGTAAGAGTTGTGGATTTCTCATGAAATATGACAGCAAGAGGACCGGGAATTCCGCCTTGCAGCGTCATGTGGATAAAAATTGTAAGTCACCTGGGCTACTGCAGCCGAGTATCACTGCCTTTGCTAGTTCCTCAAAAAAAATTCCTCAGCGGGACAAACAAAAACTGACTGAAAAATGCGTTGAGTACTGCTGTAAAGACATAAGGCCATTTCGTTCCATTGAAGGAGAGGGTTTCATTGAGCTGGCCCAGCAGCTTATTAACATCGGTGCAACATATGGTTCAGTGGCAGCGCAGGATGTACTGCCTGATCCCACCACTGTGTCAAAACGGTGCCGTGAGCTGGCAATAGAGAAACGCGCAAAGCTGGTCGAGCAGCTAAATGATACTCTGTCTGAGGTGAATTCAATTGGAATGACAACGGATATCTGGACGGAGGACTACCACAAATTAAGCTACTTGACCATCACTTGCCATTTCGTGACACGATCATTTAAAATGATAAGCACCGTATTAACAACAGTCGCATTCCCACTGGAAGAGGCTAAGACGGGGGAGAATATTAGGAGAGAAATCATCAGACTTCTAACGGAGTATGGCCTGGATATGAGTCTGCTGAATAAAGTGGTGTGGGTCACAGACCAAGGCTCAAACATCATCAGTGCCCTGAGACCATATCGAAGACTTGACTGCCAAGATCATGTGTATAATACGGTGATGAGACACGCCCTAGACCCCACACAGCTGGCCAAAGATGCTCCAAATGTTGCAGACACTCTGCAAGCTACCAAGGCACTTGTCAAATATGTCAAAAAGTCGGGCATGGCAGCTTTGCTGTCAAAAACAGTCATCCAAATGGCAGACACAAGGTTTAGCACGGTATATCTGACCTTAAATTCTGTCCGCTCGGTTTATCAAGAACTACGCGAAAAACTAAATGATCGCGCAGAGGGCTGGCGGATCGATGCCATATCTCCAGATGTCCTTGACTTTCTTGTCGAGTTCCTGCAACCATTTTACGATGCCCAGCGTGAACTTGAAGGTGACCAGTACCCAACGATAAACCTAGTGTTTCTGTGGTTTGAGCGGCTGAAGCGCCACTGCAAAAAAAAAACGACTGACAGCCCCTATCAAGCCATCATCCGCGAGCGGCATCTCTGTTGGATTTTGCGTAAAGTGGAGATCCAAGAACTCCAAAAAATTGCAACTTTCCTTTGGCCTAAATATAGCCAGCTCCGAATGTTGTCCTCCTCAGAGAGAGACAACCTTCTCCAGGAGGTTCGGAGACAGCTCAGTGACATCCCATTCCACACCCAGGAGACCGCCACTGAAGGACCCGCGCCCAAGAAAGCTGCAGTTGACTTTGACGACGAGTGGGAAAATGTACCTGTGGCAGATGCGACAGACGAAGTCGAGATGTACTCGACTCAAAATCATACAATGCAGGATGACAGAGATGTTTTGGGCTGGTGGAGCGATCATCAACTCAACTACCCGAAGCTTAGTGTCCTTGCCCGCGGCATCCTTGCTATTCCAGCCAGCAGCAGCAGCAGTGAGCGCAACTTCAGTGCTGCTGGCAGGACCATCGAGCAGAGGAGGACAGCCTTGAAGCCATCCACCGTTGATGCAATCCTTTTTCTGCATAAGAACCTGGATTAGCCTAAACCTTGAAGGATAGATTATGTGAATCCCATGTTACAGTTAGCCTCACAGTTTCCGAGAAAAATGGTAAGAGACGAGTGATTTTCATTTCAATAAGCTCATAGGCCTACGTTTAAAAAGTGTTACGTTAATGTTTTGTTTTGTTAGCTTGGGTAATTTAATATAGACCTAGCTTTGTTAATTTAATTTCAATTGGTTTATTTGTTTGGGCCTCTTGTGCGCGCCTGTGTTAACATGCGCTGTTTTGGCCCTGTGTGGTGCTGATGCGTTGCGCACATCTGTAAACATTTTCCGAATGCCTTCCAGTTGCTAAATAAAAGTGGGCTTTCAACACAAACAAACGTACGTGTCATTAGTATGAGAAAAAAAAAGAAGATTTTTAACTGTGTCGGGCTCGGACATAAATATCTTAATGCCTGTCGGGCTCGGGTCGGGTTCTGGTACTGCCCTGTCGGACGCGGGTCGGGTTCGGACAGAAAAATGCGGCCCGATCCGCACTCTATTAGGAACACCATACTAATACTGTGTTTGACCCCCTTTCGCCTTCAAAACTGCCTTATTTCTACGTGGCATTGATTCAACAAGGTGCTGAAAGCATAGAAATGTTGGCCCATATTGATAGGATAGCATCTTGCAGTTGATTTGTGGGATGCACATCCAGGGCACGAAGCTCCCATTCCACCACATCCCAAAGATGCTCTATTGGGTTGAGATCTGGTGACTGTGGGGGCCATTTTAGTACAGTGAACATACAGTCATCATGATCATTGTCTTGTGCATTATCCTGCTGGAAGTCATCAGAGGATGGGGACATGGTGGCCATAAAGGGATGGACATGGTCAGAAACAATGCTCAGGTAGGCCATGGCATTTAAACGAGGCCCAATTATCACTAATGGGCCTAAAGTGTACCAAGAAAACATCCCACACACCATTACACCACCACCACCAGCCTGCACAGTGGTAACAAGGCATGATGGATCCATGTTCTTATTCTGTTTACGCCAAATTCTGACTTTACGATCTGAATGTCTCAACAGAAATCGAGACTCATCAGACCAGGGAACATTTTTCCAGTCTTCAACTGTCCAATTCTGGTGAGCTCTTGCAAATTGTAGCCTCTTTTTCCTATTTGTTGTGGAGATGAGTGGTACCCGGTGGGGTCTTCTGCTGTTGTAGCCCATCCGCCTCAAGGTTGTGTGTGTTGTGGCTTCACAAATGCTTTGCTGCATACCTCGGTTGTAACGAGTGGTTATTTCAGTCAAAGTTGCTCTTCTATCAGCTTGAATCAGTCGGCCCATTCTCCTCTGACCTCTAGCATCAACGAGGCATTTTTGCCCCCAGGACTGCCGCATACTGGATGTTTTCCCTTTTCACACCATTCTTTGTAAACCCTAGAAATGGTTGTGTGTGAAAATCCCAGTAACTGAGCAGATTGTGAAATACTCAGACCGGTCCGTCTGGCACCAACAACCATGCCACGCTCAAAATGTCTGAAATCACCTTTCTTTTCCATTCTGACATTCAGTTTGGAGTTCAGGAGATTGTCTTGACCAGGACCACAGCCCTAAATGCATTGAAGCAACTGCCATGTGATTGTTTGATTAGATAATTGCATTAATGAGAAAATGAACTGGTGTTCCTAATAATCATTTAGGTGAGTGTGTGTATATATATATATATATATATATATATATATATATATATATATATAATGAATGCAAGCAAAAATCTTTTAGAATCCTTCCACATGGTACAATGCAGACGTTGCATTGCTAAGAACTGATTGTCATGTTTGTGTAAATTTTTATCAGTGCTGTAAAGCATGACAGCAGTCTCTGTGGGGGGAATGGCGTGGGGTCTGATCTGTACGGTCATCCTCTAACGAACAGCTCATGGATAAACAAACGCATCTGCACTGCGGTCGACTCCAGCTCTTATCATTTTGAGAAGCAGAAGACAGCGATGATGAAAGTCCTGTCATACAGTCATCTTGGTGTGGGGTGTGAGATGAAATCATATAAAAAGAACTCAAAATTCAAATCCCAGGCCTCCACTATTTCATCTGATTGAAGGCCAAGTCTCATGTGGAGTCAAGAAAAACATCCTCAGACCTACAGTAAAAGAAAGAGAGAAGATACTAGATTAAATCTTAAGTTTGAACACTTCAAAAAAAATACAGCCCTTGCATGCAAACATTTGACACAGACTGCATCCTAAATCGCATTCTCTTGGAATATGTACTTCTTTTGAATAAGTAATTACTTTGCAACAATTAAAAGTATGTTCTACTCTGAAAAAATATTTGGTGTTGAAACAAATTTCATTTAGAAACTGCAAGTAAAATTCACAAACAAATTACAAAGAAATGGCAAGTAACACTGAATTAATTGTGAAATGTTGATGTAAAAACTGAAATGGTATGTATTTTCTTGTATTTTTTTTTTTTACAGTGATAGCCTACTATAAAATGAATGTGTTTAGTATGAATGCACCACATACTTAATGTTTTAATTTGCTGCATCCGAAATCGCATACTTTTTAGTTAAACGTGCAAAAAAAAGAATTCAAATAAAAGTAGTGAAGAGAGAAATTTTACAGCACTCTAAAGATGACCTCACTTTATTGTTTGTTCAGACTCATGGAAAAACCAAACACCCATGCTAGACTACTGTAATGGCCTTTAATACAATATGGCTCCATTTGTTGGCAGAGAAACGTATTTCTCTTTTTAACTTGGATCTCAATATTGTTTGGTGGATTTTGGGTTTTCTATTAAAGGGTCACTTCACCCATTTGCATTAAGCTTTGTATCTTTAGAAACCCAGTCATATTTTTGAATGGTCATGGTTTATTCCCTTATTTTCCCCTGATATGGGAGAAATAAGGATTTAAGTGTTTTACTTCCTGCTTATCATGACGTAAAAATTGTCATTTTGCGTCACGATAAGCAGGAAGTCATATTTCATTAAAATCTGTATAGACTACAAACATTAGCTCATTATTATTCCAGGTTGTGTGACCCACTCACCCTACAGGCCTATTACAGATCAGTGGGTGGGACTTCACTTTCAGAAACTGAAATCAATATCCGCCATCTTGTTTGGAAGCTAAGCTAACAAGCGCTGTGGAGATAGGAAGTTATGACAATGACGGAAGAAACTAAACATGATATTGAAGAAGAGGATTTTGAAGTTCTGCTGCTCGAATCCGATGTTGGTGGCTATCTTTACGAGCCGCAGTATAGTTTAGAGCAGCTGAGGCTCATGGAGGAACCGGAGGCGGCTGCCTGTCACGGTTGAGGAGCCCAGACTGGGTCGAGCTGAGGCGGACTGCTGTGCATGTGCTCTCGCTTCGTGCTACAGCCTACGGACACAGATAGAGTCCGTCTGCTGCAGAGAATTTCAACGATGGCAATTTCTCCTGGAGGAAATCTCTGAATCAGACGAACACACGGACGTTTGTGTTGTGATAGTTTCGCCTGACTAAACATCCAGGTATCATGCAGTAATTCACACCATATAGAAATAAATACAAACGAGGAGTAATTCACTAATGAGTAGTGTTAATTTCGTTAACGAAAACTAAACGAAAATATTTTCGTCAACGCACATTTTTCACCAAACGAAAACTAGACGAGACGAGACTAAAATCCCCACTAATAAACAATAACTGGGAGTAAATCAGAAATAATTTTCGTAGACCAATAAAGACGAGACGAAAATGCAGTTCGGTAAATAAAGACTGGGCTAAAATCTATGGACATTTTAGTTCACGAACAAAGACGAGACGAAAATTACATATTATTATATGATATGGTTTTGTCAAATCCTGTCTCCTCCTCCGCCTCCTCCTCGTCAGCTCTTCCGCCACACACACCCACGTTCAAACCTGGAGCGGGCGGGCACAGTCAGAGTAGCCTACACAACACACATGGAGCAGACAGGAGCTGGATTCACGGTGAGGCGGCGGCGACAGGTTAAAAGTAAAACATGCTTTGCACGGGGCTCGGGAGAAAGAAGAGACGTGATATATGGACACATTTTGTTACAATGATAAACTAACTAATGATGGCTAACTTTCATAGCATTTAGTATCCAGGCTGGCTATGTTGCGTTAGCTTCTTAGCACGTAGCGACCGTAGCCACTTGTTGATAGAATTGTATGTGAAGTTAAATTTATGCTAACTTAGATATGTTATACTGGCCGGGCAACTATAGTTTCAGTTACATTTGATTAAAGCAGACAGACGCTTTAAAAAGATTAGTTAAAAAGATTTCATACGTTCTAGCAAGCTAACACAGTCTCATCCCAAATCGTCATATAACTGACGTTTTGGGACGTATTTTGACCATACGTCAATATCCGCCTTTTTAGGGCCCCCTTAAACGTCGGTAGATGGCGATCCCGGGCCGTCATACAACTGACGCTTTACCTTTAACGTCAGTTAGGTGACGGGTTAGGTTTAGGGTTAAGTTTAGGTATGGGGTAGAGTTAGGATCCCATAACCTCATCTACCGACGTTTAAGGGGGCCCTAAAAAGGCGAATATTGACGTATGGTCAAAAGACGTCCCAAAACGTCAGTTATATGACGATTTGGGATGAGACCGGGTTGAGCAAGCTATGCCTTGTTTCACCTTAAATACTGTACCTTTATATACCATGTGAACTAAGTTAGCTGGCAGGAAAGCACTTTTGTTGTATCAGTTGGAGTTTTTTTTTTTTTTTTCACAACATTGACCTCAAATCTATTTATTTTATTATTCTATGTGAACTAGCTTTAAACAGCCAGCACTTGTGTTAAGTTCATAATACACTTTATTTTATTTATTTGTTTCCTTTGTCAGGTGTATTTTATTTGTTTTAATGCAAGCATTTGTGTTTGTGTCTTTGAACCTTAACAATGTTCAAAATAAATATGCAAATATTGTCAGAACATCTTCCATGTCTGCATGTGTTCCTTAAAATTGTGTTTTTTATCAAAAAGATGAGAAAATGTTGAAATGTGAAATAATTTTAGGAAATGTTAAATATTATCTGCTGACAAAAAAGTAAAAGGTTAAAATGATGTCCTGACTAAAACTAGACTAAAATGTTGACAGTTTTTTTTTTGACTAAAACTAAACGAATAAAATTGTTTTCTTGGACTAAAATAAAGACTAAAATGCTCGACTTATAGTCGACTAAAACTAGACTAAATAAAAATGGGATGATGTCGACTAAATGTGATAAAAACTAACAAGCGATGCTGAAACTGGACTAAAACTGAAACTAAATTTAAAAATGGCTGGTAAAATTAACACTACTAATGAGTTTGCCAATGTAACGTTAACGGGGTTTGTTGTTGTGGGAAGGAGGCGGGAACCGGCGAACATTTAAACATTTTAATAGTATAATGAACAAATACAAAACGAAAGTATAGCCCCTCATTGACGAATGCTGTAACGTTACAGACAACAGAAACAAAACATCATAAAATCAGGCCTGTTTCTCTCTCGATCTGCCGTCGACGATCCTCATTTTATGCTTTCGCTCCTCCGTGAGAGACACGAGACCGGCGCGCGCCTCACAAGTGTCTTTCATTATCACTCACGCCACCGGCCTCGCGCCTTTCCTCTTACGTCCCTCGCCTTCGATCGCCCTGCTCGCCACAACTAACAAACTACACGTTTTGTGTGAAATGAATTTCAAACTCTGGTGACAGCTAACGTTAGCCTTGTAGACGGAAGAGTGAATTCTCTGTTTGCGCTGTTCCGGATTGCGGAACTGTGCAATCCGGTGCATTGTGGGACTTGTAGTCCTTCAGACAAATGCGTCCCTTGGTTATTTTCTGTCTTTTCTCAGTCAAGAGGGCACCAAATCAAAAAATTATTTTACATTTCGACTACACACATGATCCACTTTTAATAAAGATTAATGTTGCAATGGGTGAAATGCTCCTTTAAAACGTCCTTAGTGTGTAAAGGTGTTCATTCAGACCTGTTTATCGTGTACACCAATGATTGTTGGAGTAAGTTTGAGATCGGTTATATTGTAAAGTACGTGGATGATTGTGTGATTGTGACTCTTCTCCATGAACAGGATCTGAAGCACTGTGGCACAGGATCTATGGACTTTGTGTCGTGCTGCGATCACTTTTCTCTTTAGCTTAATGTTAATGAAACAAAGGACAAGTCCTCTGATGACAACAATTAAAAGTTTGGACATTGAAATTGTTGACACTCACAAATACTTTGGTGATTGACAATAAGTTGAGCCAATGTTCTGACTGTTTGTAAAAGGTTCCAACAAAGGTTGTATTTTTTGAGGAGATTAAAATATTTTAGAGCTTGATGATACTGTTTTACAAATAATCGATTGAATCTGTCCTTTCCTTTTGTGTTGTGTCATGGAATGGTACTCTAAGTTAACAAAAACAGGCTTAGTGGTCTTTGTAAAGGTAGCAGGGAAGAACATTGGTATTGATCAGACAGTCCTTCTGACATTTTTCAAGAAGGCTCAGGTTATTCTTTGTACTGTTGACCCTCCACTTCGAACTGAGTTCGAACTGAGAGCGCCTGCAAGCAGGACAAAAAGAACTAAAGATTAATTTGTGACTGTGGCCATTTAGGTACTGAACTGTTCAGGCCTGTAGGAGAGGGTAGGCTACTTAATATACATAATGAATGAATTAAGAATAGAGTTTGGTATGTTAATGTGTGTTTTGGGGCAATTAATTTTTTTATGGATGCAATAGTCTATTTGATATGTACATTAACATGGTTAGTGCTCATCGACAGGTAGTCGATACACATCTGAAAACAACAAACTAATCATGTTAGTAACCATAAGAATAGACTAATAAGAGGTGGAAATTCATGTGACTGATGAAAATAAACTAAAAGTCCATGAAAACGAAACTACGAACAAACTAACTGCAACAGATTTTAACTGAAAATGTTTTGAATCTTTAATATTGTTCGGTAACACTTTACAGTATGGCTCCATTAGTTAACAATAGTTTATTCATTAATGAAAAACACTTCTAAAGTCAATGTTAATTTCAAAGTTTTATGCTACATTATTAAAATCAAAAGAAGTAATTGTATTATTTAAATGACCTGAGATAGATAACATGAAATAAAGATGACCCGTTTTTTTTTAACTAACGTTTTTCAACGTTGATATCATTTAAGAACTAAAGTTAACTAATGAGACCTTATTTGTAAAAAAAAGTTACCTATTGTTCTTTATAATTCTTTCGCACATAAATCTATATGAAACATGATTACTTATATATATATCCACAAGTTTCCGAGGGGCACTCCTGTAAAAAATAAAGTGGGTGAAACTTCCGGTGACGCGGCGGAAGTAGCATTCCAATGGTATTTTGTGTGTTAGTTAGCGAAGAGGCTAGCTGTTTTTCGGAGAATTATTTTACTATTTAAAGACGCAAATCTTTATGAGAGATGTCGTTACGGAGCTCAGGAACAACATGTGCTGTTCGCGGTTGTATGTATAGCCGGACTAAACTAATTTAGTGGCTTAAATGGGATTGTTTTGAACATAAGCTGAAAACGAAATCAGAGTGATCCTGCCAACGACTGTAGTTTCCATCACCTCCCAAAAGACGACGAATCTTCCTGTGTACATTTGTTTAAATTCTTAATGTTCTATAAACTCTATCAGCATGTGTTTGGCTGTTCTCTACTGATGTTACAGCTAAACTCAGGATCAAAGCCTGTGTTGACAGAATAACAATGTGCCAGTTAATGTATTCAAGCAGCACATTCATTTATAATTTTGAATAAACTCCGACCAAAGCACAATGACTAAGTGTGTATTTTTTATTTTAATTGTTTGTCAGCTCACACAACTGTCTGTCACCATGCCTTGACGAGTATTGATTATTAATAATGTTATTATAATACTCCCAATCAACTACTGCGGAGGGTAAAGGTACTGTTATTTCACCCTTTTGAATTTCGTTGAGGTTGTGTTCCCACATCGTTAGCTAGTTTGGATCGCTATAACTTGAATGACTGTCAACTGTTGAATGAACGAGTGTCAAGCATGTCAAATCGCGCTTTGTTTACTTCCAACCGGAAGTCGCGCCCACTTTTGACGCAAGGCCTCATGGGGCGTAGGAAACTTGTGGATACAGGTCCTTCTCAAAAAATTTGCATATTGTGTAAGTTAATTATTTTCCATAATTTAATGATAAAAATTCAACTTTCATATATTTTAGATTCATTGCACATCAACTGAAATATTTCAGGTGTTTTATTGTTTTAATACTGATGATTTTGGCATACAGCTCATGAAAACCCAAAATTCCTATCTCAAAAAATTAGCATATTTCATCCGACCATAAAAAAAAGAAGTGTTTTTAATACAAAAAAAGTCAACCTTAAAATAATTATGTTCAGTTATGCAATCAATACTTGTTGGTCGGGAATCCTTTTGCAGAAATAACTGCTTCAATGCGGCGTGGCATGGAGGCAATCAGCCTGTGGCACTGCTGAGGTGTTATGGAGTCCCAGGATGCTTCGATAGCGGCCTTAAGCTCATCCAGAGTGTCGGGTCTTGCGTCTCTCAACTTTCTCTTCACAATATCCCACAGATTCTCTAAGGGGTTCACGTCAGGAGAGTTGGCAGGCCAATTGAGCACAGTAATACCATGGTCAGTAAACCATTTACCAGTGGTTTTGGCACTGTGAGCAGGTGCCAGGTCGTGCTGAAAAATGAAATCTTCATCTCCATAAAGCTTTTCAGCAGATGGAAGCATGAAGTTCTCCAAAATCTCCTGATAGCTAGCTGCATTGACCCTGCCCTTGATAAAACACAGTGGACCAACACCAGCAGCTTACATGGCACCCCAGACCATCACTGACTGTGGGTACTTGACACTGGACTTCAGCCACTTTGGCATTTCCTTCTCCCCAGTCTTCCTCAAGACTCTGGCACCTTGATTTCCGAATGACATGCAAAATTTGCTTTCATCCGAAAAAAAGTACTTTGGACCACTGAGCAACAGAACAGCTTCTCTGTAGCCCAGGTCAGGTGCTTCTGCCGCTGTTTTTGGTTCAAAAGTGGCTTGACCTGGGGAATGTGGCACCTGTAGTCCATTTCCTGCACATGCCTGTGCATGGTGGCTCTGGATGTTTCTACAGGCTCAGTCCACTGCTTCCGCAGGTCCCCCAAGGTGAAGATCTTCCTCAGGGTCCGGTCACCTCTTCTCGTTGTGCAGCGTTTTTTGCCACACAGCATCTTAAACAGCAGCTTGTGAGGCGAGCGGTCCAGATGTGCAGGAGCAGGATTGGTACTAAGCAGCGTTCCGCGGGGGCCTGCTCTGCCAGGGGTCTGGTGACAGAGCGGGATGAGAGTGGTACGGTCCGGGGGCGGCACACACTGTCATCCGAGCTCTGGGACAGAGGGGGATCAGAGTGGCGAGGCTCATAAGCGGAGCGCACTGTCATCCGCGCCCTCTGGGGGCTCAGAGATGGGATGCAGCTCTTTGAGGAAAAGATTCACCCCAGCCCTCCACCTTTCACTCCCTGAAAGAACTGCAACCCACATCTGAGCTGCCCGTAACGGGAGACCCGCATAGCCTGGCGTTCAGCGGGGCTGGTACGGGCAGGGGCGCCTTCCTGCAACCACCTCCACGGTGCTGCTGAGGCCGGACGGGAGGGGGCGAAAGTCGCATGAGGGCGCTTTCGGTGGCAAGCAGACTGAGGCGTCTGAGCTGGTTGTCTTTGCCATTGGCTCGTTTTGTAATACTCGAAGTCGATAGGCTTTCTAAGCGAAACCCCATTCGTCGTCATCCGACGGAACTCGGAGTGACAACGAAAGGGAACTTTCTATTTTCCAATTAACAGTTTTGCACTGTAGCATTTTTACCGTCTTTCACCGTTAAAATCACAATCATTTTTTACAGTGAAGCTTGGAAGAGCCAGGATAGTTTTAAATATGACTCTGATTGTGTTCGTCTGAACGAAGATAGTCATATACACCTCGGATGGCTTAAGGGTGAGTAAATAATGGTATAATTGTCCTTTGAACTATCCCTTTAAAGCTTATCTGTGAAACCAGGGGGATGAAGTTGTTTTGCTAGCATTCATCATAAGGCATCAGACCACCAGAGGCATCACAAACACATCAGTGGTACCTGTCCGCCTCCACACTGCAGAGAACAGTCCAGCTCGTTCATCATGATCTCAGTGTCGGCCGCGCTCTGATGAGCACATGTAGCTGGTCCATCGGGAACCCGAGTGTGGATGCGCTCTTCACTCCTGCCATTAAAGATGACCACGATGACACGGATCATTTTTCCAAAGATATTGCATTTTGCATCACAGATTATGTGTATTCAATTATCTGTGTTCTCAAAGGAAAGCTTTGATATTTTTATTTCTCATATGGATAAGAATTCCAAGAAACCTTTATTGCCTAAAAATAGATTAGCTTTATAAATTGAGACACATTTTTAAATTTGACTTAAAGCCAAATTGTTTAGCCCATTCTTCTGTCATTTTAAGTTTAGAGATTAGGTTTAAGGGAACATATTTATTTATTAAACATTAAACAGCAGAAAAATAATGACTTGTATTATAGGATTAATCAGTGCCACGGTGACAGACAAAAAAAGTAAATATATATATATATATATATATATATATATATATATATATATATTGTGTATTATAAAGCCAAATTAATAGAAGGTCAACAATCAAATAATTGCTTAAAATCTGTCCATGTAATTAAGTCATTAACGGCAAAGCAGGGATATTATAGTTAACTAAAACCAAAACTAAATTCATAAAACAAATTTAGTAACTTGAAAAAAACTTTAACTGAAATAAAATAAATACTAAAACCTTAAACTTCTCTTATTTCAGCTACAGTAGCTGCCAAGACAGCATTTCTCATATTCATTCAGTTGAACTTGATGTTCTAAAATATTTAAATCAAAAAAATATATACATTTTTTAAAAATAATAAAAAACACAAAAATTACTAAAACTTATCAAAATGAAAACAGGAAATAGTTAATAGTTTGACTTAAATACATACTAATAAAATATTAAAATAAAATATATTTACAAAACTTTAGAATAAAAATAAATAAATAATAAAAATGACAACCATGCAACAAAAACAGAACAAACAATATAAAGAAAAAAATACTAAAATAAAAATGTAATATTATATCACTAAAATAAAATAAGTGCTGCACAGATCTATGGCAATGCTTATACAAATTTTACATAATTATTCTCAGGATCACTGTGATTAAACACTGCCATTGTGTGCCCGTATTGAATTAGCCCTGATGAATGAGAGATGATTTATTTGTCCTGGTCACAGTGAGGTCAATCAAATGATCACTCATCCGTCTGTTAGTTCAGGTGTCACAGTGAGCGACAGAATGACAAACCGCTGTGCACATGAGCGAAACTATCAGGTGCGACTCACATTTTTCTTGTTGACAGGTGAGCTTCTGGCACAGGGAAGATGGCACTAGATTCTCCATCTCTCCGTGTCGACCTGAAAGTGGACAGATGTGTGAAAGAAAGTTCCGTGTGATGCAGGTATCCAACTGTAAAATAATGGGGAAATATCTGAGGAATTGTTTTTTCTTTGCGGCTGTCAAACAGTCGGCAAAACAGCTTGTTAAGGAAACTTGTCGGCTTAAAGCAAAACGTTTTAAGCTGTCCTTGGACACTTGTAAAGAGAAAAGGAGACACTTTCTTTTAAAAGCCTGCTCATTAGAGGATGCAGACAGCAATGGAAACCTTTTCAATGTTGCCAATTAAGAAAACCTTTCCTGGTGTGTGAATACTGTTTTTCAGCATCTATAGTGTGTCAACATGAATCCAGACACACACTTAAAACGTCTGAATGCCATTGCATTAGTTCAACTATTATTTATTTAAAATAAAAATAGCATAAACACCTTTTTAAGCTTGAACTTTACGCGTCCATTAAAATCACTCTGACACATTGGGGAGGAAATGAGAAAAGCTTTTGAGCATTTCAGCAAAATCACTGCAGCATTTGAGTAAAGCTGCAAAGTGGTTTGATATTTTGTATTTCCTAAAAACAACATTTCTACATTTTAATTGTGGCCACTGCATAGTAGCAAATACACAGCTTGAATTCCCTGAAGTCATTTAATGGTTCTGAAGTGGATGAAGGAGTAGAAGAGATTCAAAACAAGATCTCAGACCGAGAGGAGAGGCTGTATACTCACTCATAGTCCTCTGGACACATGCTTAGAAATTCAACTGGGCTGCAATAAAACACAGACAGCAGACTGAGCAAATATCATAGCTGTCAACGAAGACATGAGCGTTAATCACACACTGGCATTTGTGAGCTTTTAAAAATAAACACCCTCAAAACGCACTTGCACTATAAAAGAATCCACTTAAAAGGGTCCAATAGTGTATATCCATCACCGTCACAAGAAATAAATATAATTTTTTTGAATAAATTAATTAATACAATTTGCAAAGCATCTCAAATGCTGCCTGTATTGAAACGATAAACAAGTACGCTAATTTTTAAAGAATTTAATTAATGGAAATTATACCTTAACTGAGGGATAGTGATCATTTTCTAAATAAAATTACAAGAAATAATGGTGTATAATTATTTATGTTTAATATATTACTAATAGTTATATATATAAGTGTGTGATAAAACTGAAATAATAAACAAAAACCTATAAAACTAAAAATCGATTTAAAAAAAATTATAAAAATGACTAAAAACGTATCAAAATGAAAACAGAAAAATAATAAAAACTATTTTATTTCAGCTATTTCTCGAGGCAACATTTCTCATTTTCCTTTGACTTGATATAAACTCTAAAAAATGCTGGGTTGTTTTAACCCAATTTTGGTCAAATATGGACCAACCCAGCCATTGGGTTGACATGACTTTTGGGTCAAATATGGACCAACCCAGCCATTGGGTTACATTTTTAAATGACATTTTCAACCCAATGTTTGAGTTTGTCCATATTTGACCCAAAAGTGGGTTAAAACAACCCAGTATTTTTTTTAGAGTGCGCTGATTTTGACCCAATTTTGACCCATTTTTGGGTCAAATATGGACCAACCCAGCCATTGGGTTACATTTTTAAATTACATTTTTAACCCAATGTTTGTGTTAGTCCATATTTGACCCAAAATTGGGTTAAAACAACCCAGTATTTTTTAGAGTGCGCTGATTTTGACCCAATTTTGGGTCAAAATATGGACCAACCCAGCTATTGGGTAATATTTTTAAACCCAAAATTAAAATTTTTAACCCAATGTTTGAGTTGGTCCATATTTGACCCAAAATTGGTTTAAAACAACCCAGAGTACACCCTAAGTGGTAATAGCTGTACGTTGTTTAACCATCCATCCAAAGCCATATGTCCTATTCATCATATTCATGTGTTTGTTACTTGACAGGACCGTACAAATTAGTGTATCTTCTATCTTGTATTAGAGCAGTTGTGTGGGTATTTGAAAAAACACGCAAACACAGTCACTCAGTATCTCATTTAATGAATAAGGACACCTAATAATAACAATGAACTTAAACCTGATAAGATTGTCTGCGGTCTGACATTACAACAGCCAATGTGAACAGCTGGTTTACCTCGATATTAAAGACTGCTGTGCACATGATAAATGTCCCGTCTCTTCATTTCCCCCAAGATCACACTAAACAGACATCTGATTGCTTTTATAATCAAATTCACATCCAGGAGAGGGAAGCAGCATTTTTGTGTTGATGTTAAAGTGGCAGCTTTGAAATTACATTCATGAACGGCCTTTAATTTGTTCCAGCACAAAAATAGCACATAAATAGACCTTTAGTAATCCAGGAACTCAGAAAAACAAGCATGTTTCCCATGAGGCTGAGTGATGACAGGAAGTCATTACTTTAATAGACAGAGATATAGAATCTTCTAGTCAAATTACCAGGAAGGATGATATTGCTACACTGTTTAAACAAGAATCACAAACTGATTAAAAATCTGGACGTCTCAATAAGGTCTCATCCGGAAAGATGCACCTTGAATATTTGCAGTAGGAAAACTCACGTCTCCGAATGCTCTTCCTCGAGGATGGTCTGCACGGGCAGGTAGCCGAGCCGAGGGTGTTTGGTGAAGTACTTCTTTGAGCGGAACTTGTTTTTCAGCACTTTGGTGAAGTCACGCACGTCTTCTCCAGAGGTCGTCTGTATACAGAGAGGCTGTAGGGAAATGTTCTGTTGTGCATGAAGAATTACAGTGACAGGGTCTGGATGGAGTGCGTTCAGGTTTGGGAAAAATCATATATATATATATATATATATATATATATACTGTATATATATATATACATACATATATATATATATATATATATATATATATATATATAATAAAATAATATATATGAATAAAAAATAATATATATTTATAATATTTGAAAAAATTATAATAATGTATAAATATGTATATATGTGTGTGTGTGTAATATACAGTACTCAACATTTGAAGTGGATCAAAACCTTCAAACAATCAAACTTCAAAGTGGATTCAAACCATCAAAGTTACACATGAATTTTGAACAATAGTACAATTGTCTTAGTACAATTTTGATATACTTTTTTAACCATTTCAAATGTTGCATACTGTGTATATATATACAGTATATATATATATATATATATATATATATATATATATATATGAAGAGTTCAGATGCAAAAGCCTCTAAATGCCATTTGAAATTTTCTTCTAAAATGACCATTTTTATCAAACTTGTATATTTAAGTTCAGTAATTTCACTTAAATGACAATTAATAGGTAATCTTCATTGCCATTTAAGTGAAATTACTGAACTTAAATATACAAGCTTGATCAAAATGATCATTTTAGAAGAAAATTTCAAATGGCACTTATTTAAAATATAAACTTCTCTAACATTATAAATGTATTTACTTTTGATCAATTTAACTCATCCTTGATGAATAAAAGTATTTTCTAATTTCTTTCTCCCAAAAATAAAAAAATAAACGCTTTCTGGCCCCAAACTTTTGAATGGTAGTGATTAATGTTACAAAAGCTTTCCATTTCAGATCAATTCTGTTCTTTTGAACTTTCCATTCATCAAAGAATCCTGAAATTAAAATGTAAAAAACTGTTTTCAACATGGATAATAATCATAAATGTTTCTTGAGCATCATATTATAATAATTTTTGCAGGATCACTGAAGAGTTTAGTAATGATGCTGTAAATTCAGCTTAGATCACAGTAATAAATTACACTTCACGATATACTGTATTCACATAGAAAACCGCTGTTTTAAATTGTAATAATATTTCACAATATTACTGGGTTTTTTTTGTGTGTGTATTTTTTTTATCAAATAATTGCAGCCTTGATGAGCAGAAAAGACTTCTTTTAAAAACATAAAAAATCTTACCGATCTAAAACTTTTGGCCGGTAGTGCATATATCAAGTTTTCCACTCCATCTCTCTTGCTTTCTCCTGTTTCAGACATTTGCTCATTTTCTCCCCATGTTATTGTGTATCACATCATGATAAGTTGTGTGTGAGATTATAGGGGAGGTTCTGGTGCACTGATTGTTAATGGATTTTTGTACTTGTATTCCCTAAGTGCAGGGCAGGTTGTATTTTACAATGTGCTTCATTATTTATTGAATGGTTATATAATATATTAATTTAAGGAAGCCATTGGGAGGTGGGCACCTTTTATTTTGAACATATTTTCTCCTGTTTATATTGAGTTACAGAGGAAGTTAGGTTTACTTCTATTCCATCTTTATTTTGTGTTTAGATTGTATAGTTTACTGTAGTTATAGTTTATGTTAAATTAGATTATTTAATTTACAACTATTCCTTCTCCTCTACCCTAGACAGGGGAGGCCATACAGAAGGAATATACACAACAATATATATATATATATATATATATATATATATATATATATATATTAAATGAGAAAATAACAATGAAAATGCATTTATAAATACATATTTTTTAATTGAAAAAAAAGGTTATGCAATGCCCACCAAATTTTACCGCCCCTAATTTTTTTTCCACAGTGACCAATTTAAAACACAACCATTGTTTTAGCTTTTTTTTTTTTTTTAATAAAAGCAGAAAGACATGGAGATGCTCACAGGGGTGCAGTACTCCACCATGGGATAGCTAAGATGATGGTCCTTGGTAATCTTTCCCGAGAAAAAACACATCTGACACACGTTGTAGTTGAAATGCTTTAGACTTCGATACCTAAAAGACAAACAGATGTTCCACACTGTCACAGGCCAGCTGATATGATATTACCAAGGGCGGTTCGAGGATCTCATCCTCAGGGGGGGTTAGCCCTGAGGGACACTGTGTAGCAAGAGACCATTGTATTGCCTCTTTAAATTAGGCACCATATAGTAAGTCAAAATATCTTAAAGGGTTTGTTCACCCAAAAATGAAAATTCTGTCAGTATTTACTCACCCTCATGTTGTTCCAACCCCGTAAGACCTTCGTTCATCTTCGGAACACAAATTAAGATATTTAAGATATTAAGATCGCTCCTGCATACAGTCCATAAGCTTCTTGAGGGACTGGCTCTTGCTGTCCTCGAAAAGTCATTAAAGACATCGTTAAAATAGTCCAAGTGACTACAGGGGCTCAATCTTAAGTTTATCAAACAACGAGAACACTTTTGTGCGCAAAAAAACAACAAAAATAACGACTTTATTTCAACTATTCGTTTATTTCTCCCTCTGCGCGAGTCAGGTTACTAGTTTAATAGCGTAAGCTTCTGTTATTGTACGTCACACGCATCACACACACATGACCAGCGTCGGCCAATAGTGAGCCTACGTGTGACGTAGCTCTACGCAATCACACTACGTTAACTGACTTACAGGCTCATGGAGAAGGAAGTGAATAGTTGAAATAAAGTCGTTATTTTTGTTGTTTTTTTGCGCACAAAAGTGTTCTCGTCGTTTGATAAACTTAAGATTGAGCCCCTGTAGTCACTTGGACTATTTTAACGATGTCTTTAATGACTTTTCGGGGACAGCAAGAGCCAGTCCTTCAAGAAGCCTATGGACTGTATGCAGGAGCGATCTTAATATCTTAAATATCTTAATTTGTGTTCCGAAGATGAATGAAGGTCTTACGGGGGTTGGAACAACATGAGGGTGAGTAAATACTGACAGAATTTTCATTTTTGGGTGAACTAACCCTTTAAATTGGTATCGAGGTTGATATAATGATAGCAGTCTTTCTGCAGTACACTTCAAATTGATAAAACAGTTAGTTCTCTTTTGCAGCATTTTTAAGTTTGAATGGCTTAAAATCTCTTGAATGTTTAAACTAACAAGACTAAAAAAAACCTTGAAAATTATCAACTTTCTTGAGGACGTGCAGCACTGGCCCAATCATTCAGATGGGAAATTAGTTTTAGGGGGGTTGAGATGACAGATAGGGGGGATGAATCCCCCCTAAAAAGGTCCAGAACCGCCCCTGGTTATTGCAATGTTTTGTTAAGAATATTCAGAGATGCCATCAGTGCCTCGAGACAGACACTATCAGACGAGAACAAAACTTGAACTGAAGTGACTTGGATTAACAGTCTTACTGAAATGAATGAACAGTGAACTGACTTGAGCTGAATAATGACAGTATTGTCTTCTGTAGAGCTGCTTTAGAGAGAGAAATGAGTTTGATTCATAACTTTGTAACATTTCCACTGTTATTAAAATAAACCGAATCAACAATCAACTAAATTTAGCTGAATAAATGACACTGTTGTCCTTTGTAGAGCTGCTCATGCTGAAATTGAATTTGTTTCATAATTGAAGAATTATGCAACATTAATACTTTTATTGTCTCGTTTACTGTAAAGCTTCTCTGAAATAATCTGTATTGTATAATAGTATTATAAATAAATGTGACTTGACTTGTGACACAAACTGGTGAACCATTGCTTATTAGTTATTTTACATATATCTTATTGTTTTACAACAATAAAAGCACAAATCTTTTTTGGGATGAGAACTGTTAGATGATTTAGAGGGGGTAAAATGCAACCATATAGCCATATTATGCTTCATCTTATTATTACATTTTTATTTTATTTATTTGAATAGTAAATTTACTTATTTTAATATTGTTTATATTACTTATTTAATAGCCATATTTATTGAATGTTTAATGCTAAATATATTAAATAAATATCAGGGTTCCATCAGTTTTAAAAAACTGTTCCATTTGTTCCATTTCGACAGTTCCAGTTTTAAATAATTTTAAAGAGTCAAAATAATAGTAATATAATATATAGCTAAAATAATTTAAGTTTGACCTTCTGAGGTGGATGGACAACATTATCGGAAAGTTATGCAACTCTGTTGCTCAAGAAGAAAAAAGAAACTTGAATTTATGATTTTCCAAACCTTTTTAGTCCACAGCAGTGGTACAACACTTCCACCCTAAAACAAATGTCATTATTCACTTTTGTTTTACCTGAAGCCCACCATGGGACACTCTTTACAGATGTTACATCTGGCCTGGTGTTTGGCCGTTTCTGCGGCGGCGACTCTGTGAAGCACAGGCAACCACACCATGGACTGCGGCTCCAAATGCATCCAGTCCACGAACTGTTGCAGCTCGATGACATCATCACGGCCCACCTGAAACGCACCAACACAGACAAACCCCTCATTCATTAAACCGCATGACATACGCTACTATAATGGAGCTGTCTGAGTCTAAAAGCTCTCCGGTGGTCTATTTATCATTTCAGAAGCGTATTCATCTACAACCCAAAACCTATAATATCCCATCTCAACCTTATTAGCCCGAGGGCAAGGGATCCATTAGTAATTTTGAAGTGAAGCAAATGGGGCCAATTGTGGTCATTTGAGTCTCCACCCCCATAGCATTAACACTGCTACTACTGTTATGAATCAATTACAGCAGGCCAGTTAAGGCAAGACTATCAAGAGTCTTTCATTACATGGAACATTAAATGAAAAGTGGTCCACTGTGACTCAAGTAAAAGAGTGAAGTATTGGAGGCCCCGTCCAGGGTGGCTTTATACGGGTTTATAAATGCGCCATTATACCAGCGGATGTGGTTCACATCATAAAGCACACCATCATGTGATATTATGGGAATGCATGCACACAAATCAAGTGGATTTCATTAAATATCTCTCAGTAGAGCTTGTGCATCGGCTGTCACACCGACCGCTAACCGTCTGAAAGTGGCGGTGTAAATCCCCGGGCATTCCTGCCAGTCTTATAACAGAGCTCATCATTTATTTATATGTCAAAACTCACTGATGTGTAATAAGGAGCCCCTATACCCACATAAACAAGTCCGAGCATCCGTTCAGCAGCTCCCTTTAGGAATAATGTCTCACACACCTGAATTATGTATCTTAGAATATCGGTCATTTGATTTGCATTAATTTACCTTTTTGTTAAAGATTGTAATTTATTAATGTGTGCATACGTTCTTTCACTACTTCAGTATATATATATTTTTGTTTATATAATGAGGTTCAACAGAATAAATTTGACATCTCCCAGAGGAACATCTTGATCAGATGTTTCTCACAGATTTATACTGAAAATATGTTTGTTTACGCTTTCTTAGCACTAATTCACTGGTTACATTTAAGCCTAAAACAAATGTGGCTAAATCATTTGGCCTTGGAAGAAATTGGTATGAAATTTCTGAGTTCATATTGAGATCTGTTTTTCAAGTGCACTTATTTTGAAACACTGTTGACATCTCTTCAGAAATTATTTTTTCTTTCATTAACACAAAAAAAATATATATATAAAAAATGTTTTTGCTAATTGACAAAGCTTAAACAAAATACACATATTAGATGGAAAAACTTCTAAAAGATAATAAGAAAATAGATGACTGAAATAAGTTTAAATTGAAGCACTAAAATTCTGTGCTGGATTTAAGAAAAAACTGGAATTAAATAAAAACTAAACCATAACTTAAACTAAAACTGAGTTAAAAGTAAATTAAATCAGTTATACTAAAACAAAACAAAAACTAAGAAAAATGACAAAATCACACGACCTAATTAATAAAAAAATTTAACTAAAAAAAAAAATAAAATAAAAAAAATAAAAAGAAATTTTGTTGTTGGTGTCAGAGGGGCCGGTCTGAGTATTTCTCAATCTGCTCAGTTACTGGGATTTTCACACACAACCATTTCTAGGGTTTACAAAGAATGGTGTGAAAAGGGAAAAACATCCAGTATGCGGCAGTCCTGTGGGCGAAAATGCCTTGTTGATGCTAGAGGTCAGAGGAGAATGGGCCGACTGATTCAAGCTGATAGAAGAGCAACTTTGACTGAAATAACCACTCGTTACAACCGAGGTATGCAGCAAAGCATTTGTGAAGCCACAACACACACAACCTTGAGGCAGATGGGCTACAACAGCAGAAGACCCCACCGGGTACCACTCATCTCCACTACAAATAGGAAGAGACTACAATTTGCAAGAGCTCACTAACATTGGACAGTTGAAGACTGGAAAAATGTTGCCTGGTCTGATGAGTCTCGATTTCTGTTGAGACATTCAGATGGTAGAGTCAGAATTTGGCATAAACAGAATGAGAACATGGATCCATCATGCTTTGTTACCACTGTGCAGGCTGGTGGTGGTGGTGTAATGGTGACGGGATGTTTTCTTGGCACACTTTAGAGCCCTTAGTGCCAATTGGGCATCGTTTAAATGCCACGGCCTACCTGAGCATTGTTTCTGACCATGTCCATCCCTTTATAGTCACCATGTCCCCATCCTCTGATGGCTACTTCCAGCAGGATAATGCACCATGTCACAAAGCTCGAATCATTTCAAATTGGTTTCTTGAACATGACAATGAGTTCACTGTACTAAAATGGCCCCCACAATCACCAGATCTCAACCCAATAGAGCATCTTTGGGATGTGGTGGAACGGGAGCTTCGTGCCCTGGATGTGCATCCCACAAATCTCCATCAACTGCAAGATGCTATCCTATCAATATGGGCCAACATTTCTAAAGAATGCTTTCAGCACCTTGTTGAATCAATGCCACGTAGACTTAAGGCCGTTCTGAAGGCGAAAGGAGGTCAAACACAGTATGGTGTTCCTAATAATCCTAGATGAGTGTACATATTGTGCTTTTCTAATATCGTTTTGTGTAATTTAATGTAGCTGTAAAAGGTCAGCAAAGTTTTAATCATCAAAGAGCAAGACAAATGTAGTTATTGTTTTCCAAAAGAAAGAGCAGATTCTGAACAGCCTGAAATGAGTCGTCAGTAATTCAAGTTTTACTTCCTCCACGAACCTACATATGTTTGTAACACATTTGCATAATGCAGCCTAGTCTTTATTGATAAACTGCTACCGTTACTGTTCCTATCACTGTGTGTATCAAGCACTGAGGATGCCTCTGGAGCTTAAATTCAGAAATGGTAATAGGCGTTTAATTTCTGACACATGCTGTAAGTGACCAATCACAACAAACCATCTAAGCCATCTGACCAATCAGATCACTGGAGGCTGAAAGGAAGGTTTAGAGAAACTGAATCCTTTATTGAACCATTTCAGACACTGAGAAAAGAGGTGATGCTGCAACGTATATTTTAAGAAAATAGTGTTTTTTTATCTTGTATGCATGTACACCTAATGTGGGAGACCTCCAAAACCAAATTAGGATCTATTAAAACAGCAAAATAGGGGCACTTTAATAAAACTATGATAGTAGTAATTAACTAATATAACACTGGTTCTCAGGAGAAAAATCTGATTCAATCTCATTGCTCTCTAGGATTAATAACTGATATAAAAATAGAATTAAAACAACTGATAAAACAACTCATTATCTCGTGCTGTAGCTGTCAGGCAGTGTTAACTCACATATTGAAAGCAGCTCCGGACACTGGGCTCCATGTTACTCCCTCCGAACGCAGCCGCCTCCCCGAGCTGATGTGGGATTCGGATGCCGTTGTGTAGCAGTAATGCCAGCTGCATCTGGTTACAGAACCCTGCAGCGCTGGCCACCTGAGCGAACAGATCTGTGGAGGACAACACGGGCCAAACTCAAAGAACATCACATTATCAGACTAGGAGGGTGAGTGGGTAAGGTTTTAGACTTAAGATCCAATTTATAAATGTCCCTGTGGTGGTCACAGCAAGGACAGTGTTGCATTCCAGTCCCTGAGACCTTTAAAGACACTGAAATTAAAGTTCCCAGTGAAATTGTGCACAAATATTAAAGTGAAAGAAAGAAGCCAGTGTCCCGCGCATAACTTAATTCATCTCATTTATAAATTGAGAATTAACAAAACATATAGAATACATATTTAATATCAAAATACTTGCATTTGTACTTGTCCTTTATGGGTCCTTTTGAAAGCGAAAACAAGCCGATCTTAATAGACAGCACTTGAACTTTTCCGCTCCTTCCACTATTAACAGAAAACAGAGACATTGATGTGCCACAGAAATTACACATGTATTATATTTTGATTGTCTGGTAAATATCTTGGTCAGTAACAACCACAGGTATTGGTTATGTCTTTACTGAACAGTTTTGTGTCAGCTTGTATTGGCAAAAATACAATTATTGCTGTAGGACTGCAAAAGAAATGAACATAAATCATTCAAATCAAAAATCTATGAGAGACACCATTATCTGCAATAGTTTAGAGGTCATGAGATTATTGTTTTTTATGAGAATATTTAAAGTGGCACTAAAATGTACTTTGCCAATTTAGTCAGACGTAAACATTTATAAATATCATTGCATTATTAGATACAAATATTAAACCAATTGGAAAGCTTTTTCAAAAACTATGGACACAACTGCAAGGTCTTACTTTTTACCTTTATTTTACACAGTATGCATATGTTTTATCAAACCAAATAATCTTTTATGAAAAAAAAACTACTCATGCTTATCTATAGGTCTACTAATGCTTTCATTCTTTCAAATAATCACTTAGATATTTTGTAATTCAATGCAGCCAACATTCAAACATTTTTAAGTGTGACTAAATATGTTTATGGCCACTCTATTAAGGATAAGACCCATACCGACCTGTCATAGACTTTTAGAAGCCAGTTGAGACACAGATCCACACAGAGAGGGACATTAACCAGATCCGGATGCACCTGCTGAAGTCCATGATAGATTGTGCAGAGACAGTTTACGATGCCTGGAATCTCCAGTAGCTGCTCATTATGCGTGAGTTTGTGTTGATCAAAGACGCTCTGGGCTCTGCCGAGCTCTAAAAGGTCCACTAGAACAGACAGACGGTATTCACATGATTTCATCTCCACTCATTTCTGTGTCTACAATGAATTCCATTCAGTGTATTTTAATGAAAGTCACCAGAGCGTAACTCATCCATTGGCGTGTAATGAAAATTCCCTGGTGAAAAGGCAGCAAAAAATTATATTTCTTATCAGCATTCATCAGATTTGCAACCAATTATACGTTTCAACAACTACCCTTTCTCAACATTACCCACATCCAAAGATATGAAGCAAACACTATCCAACCAACCTGACTGCAGGATTATTCTGATCAGCTTGTTATTGTAAGGCCCGCCCAATCAGCTCTTATACAGTTTCCAAAAGAGCGGGGAAGATACCTGTGTGTTCTGTCGTTTCAGTTAGAGCCAGACCGATAAAGGATTTTGAAGGCCGATACCGAAAATCCGAAAATCCGATAATCCGATATTCCGATATATCGGCCGATATTTTTTTTTAATTATTAAATATTGTTGGATTTCACACATGTGTAAAAGAAAAGCTAACTTTTCTGCACAAGATACGTTTGATACTTTTTCTCCATGTCTAAATGTTCACTCCTCGCAAGTATAACTTTCATTTTACAATGCAGACACTTTAACTAGAGATATGCTAACTATAAATACAGTAATCACTTTATTTAGGCAGAAAAGGTTCATTGTGGTTTCCAAGCTCATTAATGTTAACGTTAGTGGTCTTCCACTGATGATATTGGCATTAGCTTGCTTTGTGGTTAGCTAGTCTATGATGAGCCATAATTTAGCAATAGATAACATCATACTGCAAGTTGTAAAACATACATTTTCAATATAACAGGCCAAGGAGAGATGATTGAAGCATATTTCGTCCGTTTTTATTTTATTTTTTAAATATTCATTTATCGGGCATTATAACTGCCGATACCGATATTATGGAAAATGCCTAATATCGGCCGATAATATCGGCCGGCCGATATATCGGTCTGGCTCTAGTTTCAGTGTTGCAAAATAGTTTAATTACAATTCAACTTTTATCTGGCTCCATTTTATCTCAACCTCAAATTAGGTTGGAATGCCAATGGTTCATTTGAATAATAATTTAGACACTTTATTCTATTCAGATACCGATGACGCTCAGGGCCATTGTTTACAAGGATCTCATGGTAACAAACTCATCAGTCTGATCATTATCACTCTAAAAAATGCTGGGTAGTTTTAAACCAAATTTGGAAAAACCCAACCGTTGGGTTAAATTTTACATTACGGTTGGGTTTGACCATATTTGTCCCAAATTTGCCCAGCATTTTTTTATAGAGAGCCAGAGTTTATGGCTAATACTACAAACCCAATTCCATAAAAGTTGGGACACTGTACAAATTGTGAATAAAAACAGAATGAAATGATGTGGAAGTTTCAAATTTCAATATTATATTTAGAATACAACATACAGTAGATGACATATCAAATGTTTAAACTGAGAAAATGCATAATTTTAAGGGAAAAATAAGTTGATTTTAAATTTCATGGCATCAACACATCTCAAAAAAGTTACAGTAGCATTCCTGTGTGTGATGCAGTGCCGTCTAAGGGCCCGAAGATCACGGGCATTCAGTATGGTTTTCCGGCCTTGACCCTTACGCACAGAGATTGTTCCAGATTCTCTGAATCTTTGGATGATATTATGCACTGTAGATGATGATAACTTCAAACTCTTTGCAATTTTTCTCTGAGAAACACCTTTCTGATATTGCTCCACTATTTTTTGCCTCAGCATTGGGGGAATTGGTGATCCTCTGCCCATCTTGACTTCTGAGAGACACTGCCACTCTGAGAGGCTCTTTTTATACCCAATCATGTTGCCAATTGACCTAATAAGTTGCAAATTGGTCCTCCAGCTGTTCCTTATATGTACATTTAACTTTTCTGGCCTCTTATTGCTACCTGTCCCAACTTTTTTGGAATTTGTAGCTCTCATGAAATCCAAAAGGAGCCAATATTTGGCATGGCAATTCAAAATGTCTCACTTTCAACATTTGATATGTCATCTATGTTGTATTCTAAATATAATATTGAAATTTGAAACTTCCACATCATTGCATTCTGTTTTTATTCACAATTTGTACAGTGTCCCAACTTTTATGGAATTGGGTTTGTATTTATATAGGCTGTCCATGCTTGAAATTATTTATATCCCAGACATCAGTGTCTGCCCAGACGTCTGGTACATGTGGATTCAACGCGTAACAGATATGGGCCGGATCTTGGCCGACCCTATACTGCTGTTTGGGATAGTAGTTCTGTTTAGCCTCCTACAGATGTCTATTGTCTATATAACAACTTAGTTAAAGCTCGAACAATAATCAGATGGCTAGTACTATGAAGTCATGGTATTTTTTCAATGGTATTTTTGTTACGCCCCCTATAGTTAATAATATAACTACTAAAACCAGAGGTTATGGCTTGTACCATAATATCCCACCCCATGCTTGCTATTATTTCAGTAGTATTTTTTTCTAGCCTCATAGTGAATGCAACTGAATAACAACTTTAGGCTACTAAAGTCAAGCATTTACTGATCTCTGCATATGGAGAGAAGAAAGAGGGGTTGAAAGGAAGGAAATGTAGATAAAGACAGTACAGATATGGGATAGACTTAGTATGATTGCGTCTAGTAAAACGTCTGCCAGAGAGTTTGAAGTCAGATGAGGAATATAAGAGTGCAAACGAACTGGTCCACGAGTCTTTTCTTTTCTTTTCCATGCAAAACGAAGCATTGAGAACTTTGTAAGTGTACAGACCGTTTAATAAGAAGAGACTTTATAAAGACAGTTCACTTCGTGTATACAGACAGGAGCCATCTTGGAAAACAGTCATGACAAGTTGTAGTGGCTTTCCTATAAGCCCAAGACAGGTGGTAAGGTGTTCTACACACATAAAACACTGCACACAACGATATTCGTTTGAACAGTTGTTTTTGTCCATTTAATGAGATCTTAGAGATTTTACATTGTACTGGTTCTATGGTAAGAATCATAAATTCCAGCCACCTGTTTCCCTCTGTTTTAACCCAACTCATTTAAATACCATGTGATGGAACAGGTGTGGCTTTCACCTGCACAACTGATGCACACCGCCATCTAGTTGCAGAACAAATTACATCTGGCATACATTACATCACAACGTGCTGAGTGAGCTGACCTGTATGAAGTTCAGCGAACTTCTGAACTGTATGAACGGCGTTCGGGGATCGACTTACCGAGCCTATTTTCTAAGATGGCTCCTGCCTGTAAACACAAAATGAACTGTCTTTATAAAAGTATCATCTTATTAAACGGTCTGTACACTTACAAAGTTCTCAATGCGTCATTTTGCATGTGTGGACCCTCATTATGTTACTCTGTTAGTGTGGGGCTATTTTGAGCCTTGTTAGTGGTATAAAATAGTGATTTCTCTAACTTATTAAAGGCCCCCATTACTAGCATTATACAGTGTTGTAGTACTCGAGACTCGGACTCGTCTCGGACTCGGTCTCGAGACCATATTTTAATGGTCTTGGTCTTGTCATGGAATTGACTCGTACTCGAACATTTTTTTTTTAGGACTCGGAATTATTCCCGAGTCCACTCGAGTTCAATTCAAAATATTTTTCATGATTATTAATGTATGTTAATAAAAATATTTCTTTAAATTGATTGACACGCCCAGTGATTGGTGATTTTCTAGTGCGCAACTGCGCATGACAAATTGTAATAAAATTACTTTTAACACCACCTACTATGTGGCCTTTTTACCCTAAACTGATCATATTTTTTAAACTCTAAGTAAATTCAGTAAAAAAAAAAAAAGGATTTCTCTAAGTAAATAAAAGTAAATTAGGTAATCAACCCTCACTGGTCTCGGTCTCGACTCGGACTCGGCCGTCTCTGGTCTCGGACTCGACTCGGACTCGACTCTCTATGGACTCGGTCTTGACTCGGACTCGACTCTCTCTGGTCTCGGTGTCGACTCAGACTCGAGTGAGGTGGTCTCGACTACAACACTGGCATTATACGCTAAACAGTTTTTAGAGATAAAACTCTTTAGATTTGATTATCATGAAAACAAATCTCAGAGAACGACTGACTAGGTACCGATGTTTTATTAGACCAAAGGTTCATTTTGCAGCGGAGTTCTCCTTTAAGAGTAAAAAACGGTGCTGTGCCGTCTATATTGGATAAGACAGGAATGCTCTGGATCGAATATGTATGGGCGAATCATTCCGGTTGCCATTTTACATCATTGGACGTTTTCAAAACAATTTCCCCCAAGTGCATCGACGGGTGAGTTGAAACTCATTATAATATGCAAAACTGTTATCCACTCACAGAAGTGGGCGTTTACTTCCAAGTCTTCAGTGCGAGACGCCCATAAAAACAGAGCGTTTTTCAGCGAAACTCAAAACTAGGGTAAAAGATTACTTATTACTCATTCATTTTGATGTTTTTGAATGCAAAAACCAAGCAAACGTCATAAGTTGACCTCAGAGAACAATATAATAAAATTTAAAAAGCCAGTTCATGACCCCTTTAAATGTATTGAAATTAATAAGGCATCTTTGAGTAAACTTCTAAGTATCTGTTTGCCGGGCAGAGTGTCCTGGTTTTTGGTAATCAAAATATGGTCACCCTCAGAAAAGCCCTTTGTTTTCTCAGAGAGTAGCCCTTCTCTGAATCCAGACTTGACTTCAGGCTTGCATTATCAGCCGGTTGCTTGCTGGCTCTAATGCTTTCAAAAATCCTTCTGCAATTTGAAGATCAAAGACTTGTACAGTATAGTTAGTCTACCATAGACGTACTAATAGTGCCTGACACAATTAGCAGAGAGATCAAGATTTCATGTTTAAAATTGTCTTTGTCTTTTGCTGTAATCTGTTTTTTTTTTCCCCTTTGCATTTCCTCCAGTCAATTCGAGTGTGCAGTGAAGAGGGGAGTTCACACTCACAGGTTTGCAATGCAGTGATAAATGTCCCAGAAAATATGCTATTGCAATGGTTCAAAATCCCCCACAGAAGTAGGCTACCGTGATTTTGTTAGTGAAGTAAAAAGTATAAGAGGTAAATGATAAGATGGATCACTCACAGCAGAGGGCTTTCTGCAGCCTGCGGCTCTTCATAGCTGTGCGGTAAGCGGAGAAACGCACATGACTCAGATCAGCTGCACAGAGCGTAAAACATTAGGGTGAATTAGGAAAGTTCCCTAGAAAAGTTTTATTTTCAAACAAATACTGAGCAATCTATCATGTGAGAAATCTGCATACTGAACATTTTGTACTTGTATAAAGTAGTGAACTACACAGAGAGAATGACAGAACACTTGATATTGATTGACAGGTTAAAGGACAGACCCATTGACTGAAATAGTTGAGTCATCTTTGGATGATCCCACGAGGTGGTCTGCTGCTCATGACTGAAACATAATTAATCATCAACATCAATTCCCTGGATTTGGATTCTGTCAAATGGAAGCATGAAAATGATATAAAGATTTGGAATGTTTTTCTCACACGTATTTGAAGGAGATCACATTAATTGAATCAATCATTTGTTAATGAACATGTGGAATTAGTAATTATACACTACCGTTCAAAGGTTTGGGGTCAGCAAGATTTTTTTAATACTTTTATTTAGCGAGGATGCATGAAATTGATCAAAAGTGACAGAAATATTTTGTCACATTATAAATGCCTTTACTATTTCAAATAAATTTGTATTAATCAAGAATCCTGAAAAAACTGTTTCCTCAAAAATATAAAGTGGGACAACTGTCTTCAACAATGATAATAATAAGAAATGTTTCTTTAGCAGCAAATCATCATATTAGAATGATTTCTGAAGGATCATGTGACACTGATGACTGGAGTAATGATGCTGAAAATTCAGCTTTGCATCAAATTACATTTTAAAGCAGCATTATGTTACTTTTGGAATTTTGCTCTCTGGGTCCCCCTACAGTTGGGAAACAGTATTGTCTTCTACCAGAGCCCGTCTAACGGAGAGCCTTGGCACTTCCTATTAGCCCCATTGTGCATCATCCTGGTTGCAGTTCCATTAGAATTCCACTGGAGGCAAGAGCAGAATGAATGGGAGTCTATGGGGCTAAACGGCTAAAGGTGTCTCTTTCACCTGCTTGTCGTTAAATCAACATAGATTTTATTGTTGATTCCGCAAGTTCAATATAGATTATAGACCAAAAGTCGAATGAACGAGTACTTATGTCCTTTTGATTTCTTACAGGTTAGGCCGTTGTTGGCCGGAACACGCTAGCATTCTGCTATTGTGTGACGTCATCACAGTTTTGAACGGATTTTTAGAACAGATAAGTGAACTTAAAAATGCAATTTTTTGTGTATTATGTATTATCGTGTATAGAGTGTATTATCTTAGCCCTCCCTTTTGAATGCAACTTTCAAATTACTTGACAAAAAATTACATCCTGAGAAAAGTGGATTTCTGGGGGTGAAACCCCATTGACTCCCATTCATTCTGCACTCGACCGCGAGCGCCCCCGTATGGACAGAGACGCGTTACTGCAGCCAGTCCAGAACCCGGAAGTAACCAGCCAGTGCCAATTCTCTTCAATTAGACATTCTCTGCTTCTACTAATGTCGTAAAATCGGTCATGGTTACACTAGGGAGAAGGAAGGAGTTCTCACATCTTGGGCAGACTCCAGTGTTGTGTGTGAAATGTCTTCATCCCAGGTACATTGGTATATATTTCAGCATGTCATATGAATATAGTTTCATGCACTGAAAAAAATAATATGCTCATCTAATCAATAAAATTGTGGCAACATATTACAAGCAATATTATTAATTAAATTGTACAAATTAGAATTAATTAGAATGTTAATTTGATTAACTATTACTCAATTCTAATTTGTTCAATTTAATAAATAATATTGCTTGTAATCTGTTGCCACAATTTTATTGATTAGATAAAGCATATTAATTTTTACAGTGTGGGCTTTATTTTTATCAAAAGTCAAAAGATCGCGTAGCTCACTTTCATTTCAAGCCAGCGTCTTTATAGTAACGTTAGCCTATTGGCTACTGTTTTACATAATGGATATGCTAAGTCAATTCAATGTTTGTTGGAAGATACCATGTCGTCAACATTATAATATCAAGCTACCATAGATGAATCTGCATTGAGTCTACATTGGATGCAGCGAGGGGCGAAGCTACACAACACATTGCCAACAGTAAACTGATTGCGCTCGCGCTCTGTTTCTGATGCACTTTACATTTGCTAGGCGGGGGAAGATTGATGCACCACACCGGACCGGAGTCGGGGGACTTAGTTACGTTTTTGTGGAGTATTATGAATGAATGTTTTTAAAATAGTATTAGTATAAAAAAATCACTTGTTCGCTCATTTTGGCGTACTCTATGGATGAGTGGCGCCAGCCACTCGGTCGAGACACCCCTCACTGCATCCACTTGTATTGGACCGTCCAGCTACATCATTGTGCTACAGGCTGCAGCGAGGACCTCTTGGATTGGTCGGGCAGCCCTCCTCCTCCTTTGGCCACTCCCCTTTTTTCTCTTTCTACCTCCAACAAAACATTTGGCTTCTTGTTTTTACTCGCTGCTTCAGCCATGACAACGTACAGAGGTAAAAAACGCTCGTTGGGCTCTCGCGTCGAAATTTGAGGAAGTGGGGTAAGTGATGAATTTTGTGGTTCTTTTTGTGCTCGGGTTCCTACTCGAAACTCGAAGTTACATCATGCCAGTAAAAGCGATACAGACCACGTCAGGCTATGGCAGACCTGTCATTCAACCCAGACAGCAAACTGACATTGAATCAACGTGGAAACGACGTCTCTCATGACATTGAAACAACGTTGATTTTGCACATCGAATTAACGTTGAACCAACGTCAGACGCGGCATTCTTCAAAGCTAAATGAAAATCGAAAATTGGTTTGCTTTCATAACGTTGAAACAACACGTTGATTTCAAGTTGATTTTCCGCTAGTTTTGAAAGAATGACGCGTCTGACGTTGGTTCAACGTTAATTCGATGAGCAAAACAATGTCAGATCAACGTTGTTTCAATGTCATATTTCCACGTTGATTCAATGTCAGTTTGCTATCTGGGAACCTATTGCAAGTCGATGTACCATCTCAAGGATTTTGGAAAAAATATTATAAAGGTTGAATAAGCTACATAGTGCTGCTCAATAAATTCAAATAGAAAACCATTTTTTAAACTGCAATCAAATTTCACAAAATTAATGTTTTTACTGTAGTCTTCAGTATGCAGCCTTGGTGAGCATAAGAGACTTAAAAAAACATGTAATAAAAATGTAAAAATGTGGTTAATGCAATACATTTTAGCAAGGGTGACTGTGCAACTGGATTTAAATGTGTGGACTAACTTTATTCTGATGCAAAACTGAACACATGGGAAATCACATGAAATGCATCAAGTGTCATAGCGGAGATGAGAATGTATGAAGCAAAACTCACTTGATATAATAAGGGACGCCATTATGAAAAACAGCTCTCTGCCACGGGAACTGAACGGAAACTGGTTGGGGAGACAAGGTTTCAAAGGTAAAATCATGGCACTTGAACAACTTTCAAACAATACAGTTTTATATTGGAAAAATAGGAAATAGTACTTAAGACAAATTGGGGTTTCCCCACTTTTTGACCAATTTTATGGTTTGTTCAGCTGATTCAAGCTGACTTGATAAGGATTGGGTTTTTTTTATTTTTTTTTATAGGAATTGTGTTCCAAAAGACCAATTTCTAGCCAGTAAAATACTTCAGAGTTTAGTATAATGTAAACCATTCAAATGTTTGAGGTCAGCAAGATTTATCTTTAATAGAAGTCACTTATGCTCACCAAGGCTGCATTTAAAAACAGTAATATTGTGAAATATTATCACATTTCTAAATAATTTATTCCTCTGATGCAAATATTCAGACCCATTGCTCCAGTCTTCAGTGTCACATGATCCTTAAGAAATCATTCTCATATGTAAATTTGCTGCTTAATATTTTTGTGGAAACGGAGATAAAACAAATTCAGGATTCTTTGAGGAATAGAAAGTACTAAAGAACAGCCTTAATGTAAAATTCTTCTGATCACTTTAATGTATGCTTACTAATTTGAAGTCTGACTGACCCCAAACTTTTGAATGGTAGTGTACAGTAAGTTTCCCGGGCCTGAAAATCCCATTTTTTAAATGCAAAAGGTTTTCCATGATTATGGGAATGCTGTAAAATGTTTAAAAAACATCACGCACAACTTACCAGACAAGAAGTCATGGGACAAATGTCTCCTATCCGTTTGAGAGCATTGCAACTGCCGTTGCTGATTACCCGTAGTCCCCTGATAAGATTTTGAAAAAGACAAAATTCTCTCAAACAATCAAGATTGAATGATTTTGACTACAACAGATGGCAATATAAAAATGATGCCTAACATCTTACTGTGCTGTCAGACCATAATGCACTGAAATAGACCCCAACCGAGCCATAATAGTAGTTCAGATCAGAGGGAAATTACAGCTTTAAAGGCTTTTCATCCAAAGAGAAGAATAAGCAGGGGGCAGTCTGGACAAAAATAAAGACATTGTACTGGGAAAATAAGAAAGAAGTCTCTGGTACTTCACTTCTGAAATGACCAGATGCTCATTATCCAACATGCTTATCTTCAAGAGCCTGTGGAGACACATCTCTGCCAAAATATAATGAGTCTCCTTGTCATCATACTGTATGTGAAGCCACAATACCACATCCCAAAAGCACAAATGGTGCAACTCTTTCAGTTATATTAATATAACTATTACATCAAATCCCAAGATGCTCACTTGAGGTGACAAATATTGTTGTTTGAGCTCCAAAAATGAGTTAGCTAGCAGCTGTCTGACTGTGGTTTGATGGGGAGCATTGGTGAAACAAGTCCCAAGATTGTCATTGGGTGGGTAGCAGATTAATTATCTGTGTTCTCCAGCTTCCCAGGTCGATATGGAAGGTCAATATTTCTGCCCACAGGATCCTCAAAACAACATGACAGTCACACTCGTCAAGCCTCGGGATAAAAGGAGCAATCAAAAACAAACTGGGCTCTGCGTGGTCTGAGTGATCCTAAAGCGAGATTAAAAAGAATCAATTCTTCAAGGTCAATGCTGGGGTTTGAATGCATCTTATGAGCAGGTCAGTGATGCCAGCCAGCTTAAATTGACATATTTATAACTATTATGTGGGCTAGTAAAAAAATATTACAAACCCGAAGACTAAAACAATCCAAAAGCAATGTATTAGCTATGAAACGACTGAGACAAATCAGACACATTTATTTGTTATATTTAACACAAATAATCCTTAACAGTGTTTTCACATATAGTTCATTTTAGAAGAACCAAAATCAGTTCAATTAAAGTCAACCAGCCGAAAGTGACCCTTTGGTGTTGTCTAGTGGACTCAAAAGAGAACCCTGTATCTTTTTTGATCCTCTTCTGCATTGAAGTGATCTCAGACCCTTTCTTGTTCACACCACAACCTCAAAATAACTCAGATCCCAGATTTCTGTGCATTTTGCATGTCCTTCAACAACATCTGTCAGACAAGCACAAGCGCTTGCACCCAAAATTTCATCCAGGTTGTCGTAGAAGGGACAGGAATCCTTAAAGGAGTAGTTCACTTTTTAAAAAACTTTTGCTGATAATTTACTCGCCCCCATGTCATCCAAGATATCCATGTATTTCTTTCTTCAGTTGAAAAGAAATTAAGGTTTTTGATGAAAACATTCCAGGATTTTTCTCCATATAATGGACTTTAATGGGAACCAAACGGTTCAGGGTCCAAAAGACAGTTTCAGTGCAAACTGCAAACTGTTCAAAGGGCTTTAAACGATTCCAGATGATGAATAAGGGTCTTATCAAGTGAAACGATCGCTCATTTAATAAATAAATAACAAAGTTTAAGTTTTGTAAGCTCAAATGGTCGCCTTGCTCTGTTAGGGTTAGGGTTAGGGTGTGATGCACGTTCGTGAATCTCCTAATCGAACTCGTTCATCAAAATGAACGAATCTTTTCCCGAGTCAACTTGTTCATTTCGTTCGTTGAATGAACCAAATGACACGAAAAAAGATTTGTTCATTTTGATAAATGAATTCGAACAGGTGAGTCACGAACGCGCATCACAGAACAAAGCTTCAATAGGAACCAAACAGACCGTTTGGTTCCCATTGAAGTCCATTATATGGAGAAAAATCCTGCAATGTTTTCATCAAAAACCTTAATTTCTTTTCGACTGAAGAAATAAAGACATGGATATCTTGGATGACATGAGGGTGAGTAAATTGTTAGCAAAGGTTTTTTTAAAGTGAACAGTTCACGCACCACAGATAACGAAACACATTCATTTATATTCCAACTGTCTACTTTCACTTTAGACAGAACAGACTGTGTTTATGTTTGTGTGTGTGTGTGTGTGTGTGTATTTGACAGTTTAACCCCAACATGCTAAAGACAACTTAGCTCAGTAGCCTACTTGTGCGCTGCAAGTTTCTATTGTGTGCATGCGCTCAAAACAGCAAGCAAATGAAATGTTATGCAACATTATTTTATGCATTTATTTATGCATGCAAATAATACACGTTCATTACTGTGAATAACTGCAGTGTCACGTGAGCTTAACTCTACCGCTGCATTAACATGTAAAGTCAATGTATTTCGTGCTGTAGATGTTGGGACGGGGGCGCCAGAACTGCATAGAATAGTCAGTAGCATTTCTTCAAAAGCTACTTATGTTGAAACGAAATGCAAAGTGGACCAGGACCTCATCCCTTTCACATATCACAAAGAAATCGAACCACAAATTGAGGTGATCGGAGTATGGTTCACTTTTTGGTTCAGAGGTGTGAAAGGTGTGAAAACTGGAATCTACGGACTCATCCCCTAACTAGGGCAAGAAGGGCCTTAGTTACCATGACTCCTAACTGATAAGAAGGTTTATTGCTCTAAAAAATGTAATCACATGGAAAAAGCAGAGGCCATAGAAAAGACCCACAGCCCTTAAAACAGACTTTCCTGCATTCATTTATAGACAAACTGATCTATAAATGAACATGCATCCCAGGACACTGTAGAATGATTTACTGTCTTGTGTAATGTCGTTTGATACTGTTATGTCTTTGATACTATGTATTTTATGATAGAGCCAAGGGTCAATGTAACCTCAATTATAGCATGTTTGATCTCTATAAATTGGTACTTTGAAGATCAAAATGATTGTGTATATAATATGTCAATAGCAAATTGATCTCTTTTATAAAACTCAACCTAATCTGACCTGGCAAGATAGTTCAATCAAACAGATGCATGTACTCACAGGTCTTGTTAAATGCCCTTGTAATGCCAAATCTGTGCAAGACTTCCGCCTTATTCCATTCAAGGCTAAACTTACATCAAATATTTCATATTTGGTCATCACATGAGATGTGAGACATGAGGGATAGCTACCTGTGATATAGCCAAATATATAATAGAGTTCTGAGGATATGGAGGTCAAACTGGAATAAACTGAAGACCAGACAGTGAACGTGCTGACACCTGCAGTACAAGAGTACATTTCCCCCCTTCTCTCAATAAACACTGATAAGAATATTTAATACTCTCAAATAGACGCATACCTAATCCTAAATAAAAGACACCTTGCTTATCAAATCATGTCATAAAATAATATATTAACAGATTTTATAATAAAGAGTTCCTATACTGATAAAGATGACTTATATTGAAATGTTATAATTTTACATTATGGTATAACCATAAAGTTGGTCAATAATATAAATCACTGCTGTTTTGCCTGTTTTGGAACAAATTTCACCTAGAATTGTATAGGCTTAAATTGAAATCATGTATTAAAACATTTTGAAATCTGGAATAAAAATTGGTTTTAGAACGAACTATATTTAACATGTCCTTAATATTTAAAATAAAAAATAATTCTGAAGCATTTATTAATCTTAGTTAATGTTATGAAAATGAAGAATAAGTTCCAACACAAAGTTTAATGATATACACTGTAACGGATTTTTGTAATTTGAACAGTATTTTACTGTAATATGTACACTATAATACTGTCAAATGTGTCAACAGTATAATACTGTAAATAGCCAAGGATTATGGGAAAATATGTGTTTACTACTGTAATTATTTTCTACTGTAAATCGTAAAAAAATCTAATTATGTAATAGGAAAGCAATTCTAATACTGTAAATTAAAATACGGTAGTTGCACTCATGAATACAGTATACAGAATTATTCCTGTAAATTAAAATATGGTACTTGTACTGTAAATGAAAAATATAGAACTCATTCTGTAAATATTAATACAGTATACGATTGTCGTACTGTAAATTAAATTACAGTACTGATACTGTAAACACTTTTAGAGTAACTTATTGGCATCCAGCTGCCAGTAAGTTACTGTAAAATCTACAGCAACCTTTTTACAGTGTACTATTCCAACAGGTAGGCGAACAGGCATTGGCTAAACTAACTTAAGTAGATTAGTGAATACAAACGAAACTGATATAAAGACTTTCATAATGACAGAAACCCTGACAACCAAGGAGTGGTGGGAAACTGAACAAAGGGAGACAGAAACTAATGCATGCAAACTAAAAAGTCCATGATAACTAAAGAAACTGAACATAACGTTGACAGTTACTTTCAACAATTAATACATTGTCAAAATCAAAAGTTGTATCTGTCAATGTTATTTAATGGACATGATCTGACAGCAATAGTATTTTTGTAGTAATGTTACCAAAGATTAATAAAGACTCTATAACAAATGAATTGACTATGGTTAGTTAATTTTATTTATTGCATCTACTAGCATCAGCTAATGGGGCCTTATTGTACACGAATACTGTAATTTATCTTTGAACTTACAATATTTTCCTCGTTCTCCAGCACACAGTTGACCACGTTGTGTTCCTCAGAGTGCCAGTTTTCATTCTCTATCTCGAGATGGCTGAGCTCCAGTTGGTTCATGGCAATCTGGAGGTCCTGAAGTTTCCCCAGAGCCCAGTCAACCTGGTGCTGCCAGCTGGCGGCCTGAGCACTGAACCGCTCCCAGTGTTGCTGAACCTCAAAGGCCTGGTCCTGAACCGCTTGAGCCAGCTGATGAATCTTCTCTGTCTGTGCTGTCTCTGCTAGAAGTTAAAATCTATTTTCAGTCAAATGACCTCAAACGAAATGGTCTTTGTCATCGTTTAGAGTGATTATTTCTCCCTCAGTAAGAATAACAATGTTTTCTGCAAGGATTTTCTGCATATAATGACACAAATGTGGCATCCTTAACATTATTACAGTGACTCCAGCCACAGCCGCTGTTGCGCAAACACATCCCTGTCCCATTTGTATTGCACGGAACTGCAATCTGATATGAATAAACACTCTATGCTCTCTCTCTCTCTCTCTCTTGTAGCTTTGGAAAGATTCATCCTAACCGCTCCTTCTCTCTTAAATGTAACTTTGTGAAGTCGAGTCGGTTCGTCCAAACTGGTCCTCTCATATAGCTCTGAAAACTTAGATCTAGTCTAGTGAATCGGCTTTCCCTATCGGTCCACTCTCTGCTTTGAAAAGTTCGATTCTTTCCACGAAATCACTTTGTTCGAATTGTTCTTGTAAGCATTTCGGTTACTAACGTAACCTGGTTCCCTGGAATAACGGAAAAGTTCCCTTTTTTAATTGTTCACACGCATTGCATCACTTGCTGAGGCTTTGGGGAACCTAATCCAATAGCGCCGTGTTACGAGCAGAGAACAGAAGACCCGTCAAGGTTAAGGGCCCTTAACAGGCTTTCATCGACCAACACTAGGGTGTAGATATCTGGAGGGAAAGCCAGAATTCGTCAATATGTATAGTGTAGTTTAATTATGGTTAAAACCAACGCATTCTCATCCTAGGGCGTACGTTGGCAAAGGGCACCCTTTAGCGTCAATATAACACGAACAGAGCTTGGTTCGGTTATGGGTAGGTTTAGGTCTGGGGTAGGGTCAGGGTTAGACCACTAGGAGGCGCCTTCTGGCCCATATATATATCTGCGTCTCATATTGATGCTAAAGGGTGCCATGTGCATTGGATGAAGACAAAATGTCAAAAGCGTCAGTATATGGCGCCTTGGGAAGGGAACTGTCTGTTAAAGCTGCAGTCGGCAAGTCTGGCAGATTGAGTGGACTAGGCAAAATTTTGAATGTTTACAACTCATATGGCCCTCCCCCAGTATCAACGAATACCCTCCCACAGAGTTCGTGTTCAAGTGCGTGCGCACCCGGTTATCTGTGAACGCGACCGTCTCACCAGCATCCATCAACACCATGGATTATTTGGAGGTATGCTGCCCTGGCTAATCTACCAATATATTGCAATTGCTAACGTCATTTATACTGTAAATGAGCTTACTTGATTTGTTTGTTTTCCACCATCACTTTTCCTTACTGCGCGAACTTCAGGCGTGTGCATGTGATTGCAACGTGCGCGAGGAGTGGCGTGTGCCCGATCTGTGATTGACAGTCAGATCGCACACCCCCCTGCGCTGATTGCACCCGATTATCCGGGAGCGCTGGATTTTTGCAGAACAAATAACACACTCAAGATGGAGTTAGAAGCTTGGGTTTTTTCTAAAACCACTTTATTTATGTTGTTCTGTCGGATTATAGTGTCGATTTTACTGAATATGATCAAAAAAATGTTGCCGACGGCAGCTTTAAAACTTATGTTGTCATCTCGCTTTTATACACTATTAGCACAAGCCTGTTGTATCGGACCCCGTCCAAATGATGGCCAAAATGTTGCTGATTCGGGGTTTTTTTTTAAGTTTATTGTATATCACACAAAAGATGAAGTGTCTTATTGACCCTCGTTCACAAAGCAGTGCAAAATGATTCAATCAGACATAAACAAATTTAGCTTATTCTCTTCACCCAACAACAAAACACAGGAGTTGCTTACGAGACATTCTAGTCGACTAGACATTTTCCTAGTGGAGTGGGCCCTCACTCCAATAGGACATAGCAAGCCCAAGGAAGTGTAGGCCAGCATTATTGTGTCCACCATCTACCGGGATAGTCTTTGGTTCGTAACCGGCAGCCCTTTAGTGCGATCTCTGAAGAAAAAAGCTGCTCTGATTGCCAGAATTGGCTTGAGGGGTCAACATATACTCTGAGGGACCGGAGTAGGTGCAAGAACTGCTCATCCTCCGAAACAGGGAGAACAAAGAGAGTTCCCTATGACCTGTGCCCTGAACAAAGTGGAGAACACCTTAGGCACACAGCCTAAGGACAACCTTACAGTCGTTTGGCCCAAACTCAAGGTAGGATGCGCTCACAGAGAGTGCCTGCAGGTTGCCAACTTGCTTGATCTTCTGCTAAAGCCAGCAGGAGGGCAGTCTTGAGCAAAAGGAGCAGCGGGGTGGCTGTCCGTAGCAGCTCAAAGAGTTTTGGAGAGCCAAGAGGACTATGAACAGGTCCCCAGGTCGGACAATGTGGGGGCGAGGCGGATTCAGTCTTCTAGCACCCCTAAGGGAATTTCACTATTAAGCTGTTCCTGCCAACCGACAGGCTAGAGGTGGGGGTATGTTACAATAGTTGCCACATATACTTTGAAATTGGATGGGGTGCGCCCCTCCTCCAGAAACTCCTGCAAAAAGGACAAGTTTGATGCAACAAGATATCACAAGATAAAGGGTCTACGTTCTCCGTTCTCAGGCTGCACACCAGCCGAATAAGACAGACCACAAGGACGATTGGAAGGTGGTCCGGCTGTAACGGACCAGAAAGAACGAGGCAGATCTCTGGCAGGGAGCTCGCTGCTAGTGCCACGGCTTTAGGAAACACTCGTCAATGCAGCTGTGGGGGCTGACCCCGCCAAGCTCTTCAACAGCCTTGGTAAGGACAAGGATAAGTTTGCTTCCAGACCACGACTGACATCACATGGATCCCTAGGCAGCAGAGGGCGGAGTCTGACCACCCTGCTGAAAAATCCAGCTAAAACCAGCCAAGGCTGGTTGGCTGGTTTTGGCTGGTCTCCCAGCCTGGTTATAGTTGGTTTATCAGGCTGGTTTTAGAGGGGTTTTGAACACTTTTTCAGCTGGTCAGACTGGTCTTAGCTGGTCAAGTTGGTTTTAGCTGGTCAGGCTGGTATTAGCTGGTCAGTCTGGGAGACCAGCTTGACCAGCTAAGCCAGGCTGGGTGACCAACTAAAACCAGCTACTTCTAGCTTAAACCAGCTAAGACCAGCCAACCAGCCTAGGCTGGTTTTAGCTGGATTTTTCAGCAGGGCAATACTCTGCAAAAGAAACAAATTCCACCTCAGAACCTCAGACCAAGCTGCTTGCACCAGATGAGGGCAGCTGGACTTCGCAGGAGAAGAGCACCAGGGAATCCCTTCACTGTGGGGGATCTGGACCGATGTAAGCTCACTTGTTCTCATACTCCACTGGTTTCTTCCTCCAAGAGGAAGAGAACAAGGGAGCTCGAGGGGCGGGATGGCTTTTTTGGAATCGCGGATCTTGGAAGAAAGCAATCCGCAAGCGCAGCGAGGCGAGACTCAAGCTCTTGCAATTGGAGCAATCCATCTTGATGAGCACGGCCTCAGCATGGGTGTGGCCCAGGCAGGCACCGCACTCAGAGTGCTCATCTGAGAGGTGCAGGGGTGCCCTTCATTTGCCCCACTAGTGGTGAGACCTTTTAGAGCAAATGCAGCAAAAAGTATGCTCTTTTAAAGTGAAATTTGCTCATTTAGTCTCTCCGGATAGCCGCAGGAGAAGCGCTGTCCCTCAGCTGCAGTGCTGTCAGCATCATCACTCTGCTGCTGGGGCTCTTCCACGGCAAAGACTTCTCGTGTTCTTCTTCTTCTTCAGAACCAGGATATGATCTTGAATGAGAAAGATTCTGATGAAATAGCATTCAGTGCCGACGTATATAGGCAAATTGCCCCGTCCATTTGGGCACCCTGTAGGCTCCGTCCGTAATTCGTAATTGGGCGTAGGCTCCGTCCGTAATTCGCATTCTGAGGGTACGGAATCTGCATAATCCTGCCTGAAGACGAAGGCAGGGGCGCAGCCCACCCCCTACGAAGGAAGGGTGCCATCTGGTGGTGGTGGGGTGGAAGGAGGAGAGGACGTCCTGACATCTTCATGGTAGAGGGGACTCAGGGGAGAGCCCATCTGGAGGTGGTGGGATGGATGGAGGGGAGGACCCCGGCACGTGAATGTTAGGTAGATGAAGGAAAGGTCCCGTCTGGTGGTGGATGGGGAGGATGGAGGTGGTTGAAGCGACAGCATCTGAGAACTCAGACATGTACCACCTTTTTATACTGGCTATTAGGATATGATTGGATAAGTGAGAAGGTAATAATACATGACGTGAACGATTGAGTCTTCCTGGTAGAACTTGCGCTGGCTTCATTTCTGATTATATTACAAATTATATAATTGATAAGTTAGTTAAATTATTTGGTAATAAAGCTATTGTCCCCTTAAGTAGCTCCAATGTACCAATACTTTAAAAAGAGTATCTGTACATATTTATTTGTTAGGCCTAAATATGCCAGAGGCATTTGGGGTTACCCAGGACTGAATAGTTTAGTAGTTCATAAAGCATGGAGACAAAGATTAGTCCTAAACATATTACTGTGGACCAAAACTTACTGTGTGTCATCATTACTGAGGACTCTTATCTTTCCTCTGTGATCAGATTTACATCCGTACCCTTCAGCACTCTCTCACTTTTCACTTTGTGTCCTATAAGGTTTATTGTCTCCACTGAGCCATTTCAGAGACGCATAAATCAAGCAGCAACGACGCTATAGACGGAAACTATGACCTCCAGAAATGAAACGTGTAATAAAAAATTAGTGTTTGAATCCAGGAGACGACCATTTACATCAGAAAGACAATAGACATAAAATTTGACACTTGGTGGCATCTTTAATAGAAACAGACAATTGAGGACAAGACAAGACTGCTAGGTGAAATCTATCACTGTAATAAAGTGTGTTTAACAGTTGGGTGATAATAAGAAGACATGTTCAACATATTCAGCATATTTTTCTTATGTTCAGTTCAGCATAAGAAATCAGCATATTAAAATGATTTCTGAAGGATTATGTGACACTGATGCTCAATACTCAGCTTTGCCATCACAGGAATAAAATAAATAAATAAAACATTCAAGTAGAAAATGCATGTGAATGATCACAAAATTCAAGATATGGTGGTTAGAAAATGTATATATTTATACCATTTTATGTAGTTAATCAATATCACACGAAGAGTGCCATTTCAGTTTTTCTCATCCAAAAATCAGTATGATTAAAATGTGATATTAAGTTACTACAACAGTTTAATAAACAATAATTTAATTACAACTACAAAATGTTGCAGAATAATGTAATATATGAATGAATAATAGCCTATAAAGAACCTTTGTGCCAAAAGTGTTCTTTCTTGTCATTATGGAACCGTTTTTAGCATAAAGGGTTCGAGTTGAGTAAAGAACCCTTCATTTACAGAACCCCAATGAACCCTTTTTCTAAGAATGTACACAGTAATTTGAGTTAATTTAAAATTAATTAAAATTAATTAATTATTTTTTTTTAATTAATTTTTCTTGAAGTCTCCTGCTTCTCAGATTTTTATCCTAAGAAAAAGATATACATCTCCAGAGTTTCAGTGGGGATGTCTCAAACTTATCAAACTATGTGCTGAGCCTGCAACACCAAAGCCTGCAATCAAAAGATTTTAACACGAACTCTTCAATGTGGCATTTATTATCAAAGGCAAAAATGATCTGAGCTTTTCTTGATGTGAAACATAACTATAAGTTTTGTGCTATAAATGAAAAACCTCTAAAACAGCAAAACAAAATGTTCCTCTGGGAGGATTCAAAACAGTGGAAAATAATCAAAAGTCTCACCTGCAGCCGTCTCTGTACTGATCTGGACCTCCATTGTTGTAGGTTGGACAGCCAGAGACAGACACACCTGATTCAGAGTGCCGTCTACATCCTGTCCAATCAACTCTCTGTGCAAGGCCTGTGTCGAACAGCTCATTAAAGATGCAGAGGTGTGACATTTAAAATAAATGTAGACATTCATTACAACTCATTCTGAACACATTAGAGGGGGTGAAATTGGAGATATAATTACTCGAAAAACAATCAAAAACAAAGCAGAAACCCAAACATTAGCTGAGCTGATTGATTGTGGAACAAAATCGTTGTTTGAAACAGAGGGAAGACGTGTTGTGGTCGATATCAGAAGGAAAACTTTTGATTAATTCTGCATGGTTTAAAGGACAAGTTCGGTATTTTACAATTAAACCCCAGTTTTAAGATCGAGACCATGAATGGTTAAGATTGTTTTTAGTCAGATCCTGCTGTCCCGAGAATTTTCAGTTTCTGTGGTAGCACCCCCCACCTTCACAATGGTAGCATAGGTGCACAACAATCCTTTATAATGCCTGGTTTAGAATCAATTACAAGATTTTTGGTCTGTTACGATAGTCACTGTGTCAGATTACGCGATTTTGACTCCTAAAATCTTGTCGTGTCGTGGAAAAGACACATGTCATTGCTTCCTGACCAGTCATCGCATGCCGTCTTTAACGGCGCGCATGATGTCATTGAAAAGGCGAAACTTGTAGCGAGTGACTTCCGGAAACGAACGTAAACAAACAATGGATGAAGCGGTGAGTGTTGTATTGGCTATCCTGTGTTCAGAAAAAAAGTTAAAAAAGAAAGAAAACCCGACAATGGAAACGTTCCTGGATTGCTCGAAGAGGACAGTCTGGGCTGTCAATCCTCCAAAGAGAACATGAGGTAAAACATTGTTTTCTTATATATTTTTACTTTTAACGTTAGCACCATCGTCTCTCTGTCGTTTCGCCATTTTTGAAAGTTGTGTACAGAAAAGCTTCTGTGCTCCTATTGGTCAACCTTATACATGTGACGGAATCGTCGTGGACGACCGTTAAAAAAATTAAACATTTGTCGTGATGTCGTGAAGCATCGCAGACGCGACGTAGATTGTCGCCCACTATGACACACTATACGAGATGATACGATCGAATCTTGCGTCCCGATGCCCGTTGTCGTTTACGAATCCCCACGACACCCTACGTCAAACGGATTGTGCCAAAATCGTGCAATCTGAACCAGGCATGAAACGCATAAAACTTTACTTTACAAAGACGTGAAACTCACCGAGTGGTCTGGGGTGTTCACTGATATGCTCAGACAAAAATTGCTGCAAAAGATGCTTTCCAACAGGTTTTATCGTAGTTTTTGTACAACTCCATTGACTTGTATTGTATGTTGTGTGATGTACGGTAGTCTGCCGCCGGAAACGGAAATTGTATTCTTTCTGTAGTCTTATGCAGTCGCGGTATCGTAGGCTACACTATACAAGTGGTTTGCTTGCAATCGGGAAAGGTGCATTATCGCCACCAACTGGGCTGGAGTGTCTATTATTCAAGCTCTCAACGGAAGAATGTACAGAAAAATAGGTCTACAGTTTTACAACGAATGGTAAAACACCTGTTGGAAAGCATCTTTTGTGCACAAATATCAGTGAACACCCTAGAGCACTCGGTGAGTTTCACGTAAGTTTCATGCGTTTTATGAAGGATTGTTTCTGTGCACCTATGCTACAATTGTAGAGGTGCTACCACAGAATCCAAAAATTCTCGGGACAGCAGCATCTGTCTAAAAAACAAACTTAACCATTCTATTTCATCAGAAACGATCTTAAAACAGGGCTTTAATTGTAAAATTCCAAACTTGTCCTTTAAAATCATCTAATAATGAGCGTCCGACTATAATAATAAGATAAAAATGAACATGTGGGGAAAATGAGGTGTTTTTTTTTCTCTGTAAAATACTGATTAATTCAATCGTTACAAATAAAATAATACTTCATAATGTTGTTCACAGCTATAAATATTTGAGTTCTGTTTGTGAAGACAGCTTTACAGCAACTGATGTAAATAATGCATTTTTTAAGACATTAAATGCAATAAACTGCAATGATTAAACATCTAGGGCATCAATAATTCAGCAGTGCAATAACAAATAAAATCAATTCACAGCTTCTCCTTGAGGGAAAAGTAATCAAGGGGTTTAATTATGTTGTATTGTATCTTATTATTATACACAATATCTGAGGACTGCCTGTTTAAAAAGGCAATGTAATCAGTGCATGCGGGTAGGAGGTGCCGGTACAAAGTGATAAATTATAAAACATTATGTGTAAAAAAAAGAACATCACTCATAATGGACTGTAGGTGTTTAACTCTCCTTCTACTGAGATTTAATGGTTCTTACATCCAGAAATGCCTTGTTTTGTTTGGTTTAACCTGTGAACATGCACACAGTGTGACTGACCGTACAGTAGCCTTGCTGCTGCAGTAAAGTATGTACATCCTCTCCCACCGGCCTTTGCCGTGCCAGCTCCTCATCTTTCAGCTTCACCCAGAACCAAAGCTCTTCAAGGATGGCTATTAGCCCGGTCCATTTCTCTGCACCGGCCTCCAAACACTCTCTAATAGCACATGACAATTTGAAGAAAAGTTCAGGACGTTATGTTCTGATATCTCTTTGTTTGTATTGCTGGATATTGCACAGACCTTCTGGAGGCTATATGAATGTGTTCCACATCTTTGAACTTATCAAGCTCTTGTGCCTTGGTATTTGGGATCTGACCTCTTAAAGCCCTTTGAGAAAGATCAGTCTGGGTATCAACATCTGTCTGAATGTCCTGAGGAGACATAACAGCATGCAGACGTAAAAATTGCACCAATTCAAAGGAATCTCAATGGACACTGATTAAGTGATCCTCTCCTTGTTCTGTCCCCTATGAATTTAATTAAAGTGTAGAGGAAATAGCACTGCTTCAATGGCTGTTAAATGAGACTAATGAAGGAAGACACAATCTGGAAAACGAGTGACAAACAATTTCAAAGGACTTTGAAAGTAAAGTATTGCCTCAAACAGCAGACATCTCACCTGTGCTTTTAGCAGTCTGCTGTAATTCCTACATATAAAACTTTCATTTGTGGTGGCAGTCGCCTCAAAGCCTCCACAGACATATAATGACTGGTCGGTTTATATCAGAGGAAACGTGGCTCTCCCGTTTAGGGCTGCATTGATGATATTCAACCAAAGAAAGACATCAAGCAGAGACATAACAGACAGTCTTTGCTTATAATGCTGGAACCCATTAAAATGGCAATACCGTTATCTATATACTGCTAACAAGTAAATGGCAAAGAAAAAACAAAATGACATTTGCCATCATTATTACTGCCAGAGATGTTTTAAAAAATGATAATAATCGAATGTGCTCTTTGCACACATAATGATGAGGTTGTGATAAAAAAGAATTTACACTAGTATAGTAAAATAATTCAAAAGTTTGAGCTGCTGGATAAGAAAAATACACTACAATTTCCTGGGTTAACTGAATCATCAACATGTTCACATTAGCATTCAGAGGACAACAATGACACAGCAATTGAAGAAGCAATCTGATGTGAAACTGAGCAATATCAATAACCATCAATGACCATCAAAATTAACAGACTGATTTTAACCAGGAAAGCCTAAAGCCTGCTCTGATCACACCGTCTGCGCATGGAACGAAACATATAGTCTTTTCTGGATGTTAGGACAATAAACTGAACAACTCTATAGACCATTTCACAAGATGTAAACAACACTGCTCCAGAAGCACTTCCTGTTTCAGTTTTTTAACACTACATAAAAGCTGAGATAAAATACAACCAACAGAACATTTAAAACTGAATCAAAAAGTTAAACAAACATCTTTAAGATGTTTCCTTTACATGTGAAATAAAGAAAACGGTTACAAACTGAAACAGGAAGTGCTTCTGGACCAGTGTTGTTTACATCTTGTAATGGTCGATAACATACTGTGAGGGGATAGAGATAGACTGTAAACCATAAAAAGTTGCCTATACATTTTTTTAAGTTAACGGAGTAGTAGTAAAAAAAAAACTTTTGCTGATAATTTACTCACCCCCATGTCATCCAAGATATCCATGTCTTTCTTTCTTCAGTCGAAAAGAATTTTTTTATGAAAACATTCCAGGGTTTTTTTCCATATAATGCACTTTACTGGTAACCAAACGGTTCAAGGTCTAAAATACAGTTTCAGTGCAAACTGCAAACTGTTCAAAGGGCTTTAAATGACACCAAACGATGAATAAGTCTTATCAAGCGAAACAATCGCTCATATAAAAAAAAAATTAAGTTTAAGTTTTATAAGCTCAAATGGTCGCCTTCTTTTCTGTGATGAGCGTTCGTGACTCTCTTGTTCGAACTCGTTTATCAAAATGAACACATTTTTTTTGTGTCATTTGGTTCATTCAACCAACGAAATGAACGAGTTGACTCGGGAAAAGATTCGTTCATTTTGATGAACTTAAACTTTGTTATTTTTTTTTTTTAAATGAGCGATCATTTCGCTTGATAAGACCCTTATTCATCGTCTGGAATCGTTTAAAGCCTTTTGAAGCTGCACTGAAACTCTCATTTGGACCTTGAACCGTTTGGTTCCCATTGAAGTCCATTATATGGAGAAAAATCCTGGAAAGTTTATCAAAAACCTTAATTTCTTTTTTCGAATGAAGAAAGAAAGACATGAACATCTTGGGATGACATGGGGGTGAGTAAATTATCAGCAAAAGTTTTTTTTTTTGTTTTTTTTTTAAGTGAACTACTCACAAGAAACAAACGTCCAAATTAAGTTAGAAGAACTTCAACTTTTTGATTTTGTACAACACAAATGTTACAGTAATTGCAATTTAATTGAAAAAATGTTCACTAAACTAACTCATACGGTTTGGTTGCATAAACATATTAACTTTCAGATTCAGCGAATACCCAGCATAAAGGGTGAAAATGTTAATAAAGGGATCGTAAAACGAATCCATATTAATAGAGCAGAGTCCAAAATATCTGAAGAGACACAATCACTTTATATGATAACCAGATCTCTGAGATAAGCAGTAAAGGTTTGCTTGCTTTTAGTCTGAGAAATCTCAGACTGGCACCATTATGATGAGGAAGACATTAAGAAGAGGTTCTTTCCATCTCATAGATATGGCGCCAACTGCTGTTTGTGCATAATGCAACATTTCTATTAAAAAAAATAGAAGAATAGAGGAATGGTGCAACTCAGAGAGGATTTGTGGCTAATGGGTAGTGCCCACATGGGTTCGAAGTCGAACCCCATTCCTTTTAAAGGTGCACAAATTTTCAATTAAATTAATTGATGCTGGGTTGTTTTGATCATAAACTGACTTATCCACGTGCATCTGAGGAGCCAAACATGTCACTCATTTCTGTGTAATTGATAAGCGCAAGTTTCCTGCTGAAATATGTGCTTGTAAAAGTATAGGAATTAAATACTTAAGGGTAAACACCTTATATACATAAAGTATGCCAAAATGTTACAGAGTTTGCTCTTTTATTTCTTTTTATTATTTAATGCTTAAGTGCAAAGTGCATCGTCTGCATTTGTTTTAATCCATGTTCTTAGATTTAACACAAGCAGCAGCTTTGTAAAGTACAAATCTAATAATATATAAGAGAACATGCTTAAAAATTGTTATGTCCCACACCAAATCTCTCAAAAGAGTAATGAAACTTGGCTTAGAACATGTTTCAGATAAGCAGTAAAAGTGTGATTTGCGAAACCGACAAAAAAATGAATCATGCCAGGCCAGTAGGTGGCGATGTCACTTTGTAAAGAAACACTATATAGTATAGTATAAACACATAATATGCATGCGCATGACCTCCCTGTTTTCCAAAAAAAAAAAATGATGTGTTTTGGCCTTTCATTTACAGAAACCCTGGGGGCCTGAAACGCAAACTTCCAAAGCCGAAACCGATACCATTGTTGTTCAATGTAAACTACATAAACATGAATTTGTTAAAAAAAAATGTGTTATTTAAAGGCAAAGGGGTAATCCATCAGCCGGAAACTGAAGCCTCGCGGGAGCCGCCATTGTACTTCACCTGCTGTTAGCATCCCGTTGACTCCCATTCATTTTGGCATCACTTTGACAGCCAATAACTTTACATCTGAGGCATCCAAATACTTCATTTGTCCATTATTTTTTTTTTTTTAAAGAAACACGACAATGTATAAAACCCTCCATTACTTTGTATCTTACGTTATGGCCCCTTAAATGCCATTTTTTTAAAAATAGGCTAACAATTGCATCATAACCACGCAACTTTCTGTCGCACAATAGAGACATTACCGTATAGACAGGAGGAGAAGCTCATAGGCAATCTTTTACTGTCTATGAGGCAATCAGGGGGACATGGAGGCACAAAGTCAAGGGAGAAGCCCATAGATAGAGAGTCCATAAAAGCAACGGGACAATTTCAACAACGATTTGGCTTGGCACAGCTACTAGAAGATTTACAATTGTCAGACTGCCGTCACGCTCAGTTTGAGCCCGCGCAGTCGCTTAGACATCAGACATGAAGTGCAATAATCAGGCTTATAGGTGCACAACAGGTTTCTCAAATGCCGTTACCACCAGGATGGCCGAATGGTTAAGGCGTTGAACTTAACATCCAATGGACAGATGTCCTCGTGGGTTCGAACCCCACTCTTGGTAGAACTTTATAACCTTTAAACACAATGTACTACACAGATCCACGAGTACGTTATATTATGTATGCCAGGCAGATGGCAATGTAACTTTGTAAAGAAACACATCATACTACCTAGTTTTTAAAAAGGCTGCTCTGAGGTATAGATGTGGTCATTTGAACAACTTAATCAATTTCTTCAATTTGAGGGAATTTCCTACCTCCATGCACCACAATGGCTGAATGGTTAAGGCGTTGGACTTAAAGGGATAGTTCACTTTGAAATACATTTTTGGGATGTTTTAGCTTATCTCAAGGGCATCCAAGATGTAGGTGTCTTTGTTTTCCACAGTATTTTCCATTTTGATATTTTCAGGTCAAACCGCTCGTGTCTATCAGTCATATAATGGAGGTCTGGTCACCACCTCAGAGCAAGTCCACCATAGACCTCCATTATATGACTGACAGGCAAGAACGGTTTGACCTAAAAAATATCAAAATTGAAACTACAGTGGAAATTGACAGCTACATCTTGGATGCCCTTGAGGTAAGCTAAAACATACCAAAATTTTATTTCAAAGTGAACTATCCCTTTAAGATCCAATGGACAAATGTCCATGTGGGTTCGAACTCCACTCCTGATAATGATCTTAAAAAGCTTATGCAAAAGCCCACCTGTTGTTAAATTGTTCTGCAAATGTCTTTATTCAATAAAAATCTGCTTTGGGCTTCTACAAATAGGCTCCCAGAGAATAAACAACTGTACCTTTCTGTGTAGATTCCTGAAACAGCTTTGTTCCAACCTGAGTTTAGCCCCTGATTACTCATACGTCTTTTTGCAATATCACCTACTGTTAAAACTTGGTTATTGTACTTTTCTTTTCTTATGTTGCTACTGAACCTCCCAAAACATCACTGACTACTGTATCTGCGACCCCAAATACACATCACAAACAGATCTGAATAAAATGCAACTCCATAGTGTGAACGAAGTAACTTGCTCTTTTACCTTGCACAGTTTCTGATAACGTGGTGACGTGACAGACATTCTTTGGATGTGCTGTAGAAAAAGCATCACTTTCTGCAGTGAAGATCTCACCATAGCCATTATCTTCAGACTGCTGGGCTTCTGTAAGATTCTCATCCTATAGGATTGCCCCTCGTAATGTTTGCACAGTTAGCACATCATCTAGGCTTTGAAAGTGCATCCAAATACTCCAACAGTCCTGCCCAACCACTTAAGAGGTCATTTGCAAGTGTGAAGAAGAGAAAGCGGCTCTCCAAAGCAGCAAACAAAGCCAGCACAAAGATCCGACCCAAGAGATGTCCTGTCTTCAGGCTTGTACTTTAATCTTCAAAGGGAAACTGAACAATGAAGAGAGGGGTGATTGAGAACCATGAAAACTGAAAGTTGAGCTATGGTAAAAAGGCTTGTTTCCTTGTCAGCAAAAACTCCCTGTCTGGATGAGACGGTGCTGAGCGAGAGAACCAGACTCTGAGTGAGTGGCAGAGAGAAAGAGAGGGAGAGATTTATGGAGAGCACACAGTATACACAACACAACACTGCATGATACAGTCTTTTTCAATCAAAATTAAACATTTTTTCATTGTCAATTTTATTGAATAAACATTGCATGGATTTCAGAAGGTCTTATTTGATTTGTCTCGTTTTACAGAATCAGAATGGTTCATCTTGAGCTTCACGGGAAGCAATAACATCTGACTGTCTGCACAAAGAGTCACATGAACAAAGTCACTTTATTTGATAAAGTGACCTAGAAAAATGTCTTGGCTTCTTTAGTGATGATTATGAATTGCTAAATGTTGTCTATTTGAGTAGCACATTCCTACTCCATATATCACATGTACTGTATATTCATCATTCGATTATTTGCAGTTCTGTGACCAGAGTGGCTGAGTGGTTAGGGTGTTGGACTTAAAGGGTTAGTTCACCCAAAAATGAAAATTAAGCCATTAATTACTCACGCCCATGCTGTTCCAACCCCGTAAGACCTTCGTTCATCTTCGGAACACAAATAAAGATATTTTTGATTGAATCTGAGAGCTAGATCAGTCCTAGATAGACTGCCTAAGGGACTGGCTCTTGACGGCCCATAAAGTCATTAAAGAAAAGGTTTAAATATTCCATGTGCCTACAGCGGCTCAATTATAAGTTTATCAAGCGACGAGACTACTTTTTGTGCGAAAAAAAACATAAATAACGACTTTATTCCACTATTCTATTACTTCCTTATGGGCGCATGCGCGAGAACTGAGACGAGGACGTTCTCATTCGTCTACTTCTTGATACCGGCTGCTCACCGCTTAGGAGTTTTACTGCCACCTACCGAATAGTTACTACAGCTGAGCCTACAGTTTTCTAGCTAGCTCGACACGGACATGCAAGGGCTACTACCTGGATGCGATCATGTACAAAACAGATCGGTATCTTCATTTAAATTCCCTTAAAAACGATCACATCAAGAAGAGGTTTTTAGAGAGCCTAACGTTACCTTGATGAAGAGCTGAGGATCACCCCCAACACCCGCCTCTGTAGTGATCGTTTTACACTGGATCGTTTTATAAACTTTCCTCAGAGACAACTTGGATTCACTGATAATTCACTGATAATCCGCTGTTACTGGTGAACGGGGCCGAAACGACGATCTCCCGCCTCAGCTTTCATCCTCCCGTCTCCAAAAGCTAATCAGCTAATTGTCAACAGCTTTCCCGTGAGTGGGCGTGGTTTCAGCACAGCCAGCGGACACGCCCCCAGCGTTTGAGAGCAGAGAATCTGCTCATTTTTTCATGATTTTGATAGCTTATTTTATGTACTTCCCGACTTTGTTTATCATTCAAATTTGGCTGGCTGGCTAATTACACATTTTTCTGTGGTGTGACAAACTAACCCTAACACATACTTAATTTTGACTTTACAGGGACTTTAACAGACAAGAGACTTTCTGTTGAGACCTAAAAAGTTCAATTCTGACATCTATTGGTGTAACATGGCAGCACATCTCCAGTGTTGAACCTGATGGGGAAAATGTGACTTCAAATAGACTTTAAATATTAATAAATTTACTTTTTATTTACTTTATTATTGGGAAACTATTTAGAGTATCAATACTTGTTGCCTGCCTGCACAAAACTAACTTTTAAACTTATAGAGTCCTAAAACACTTTGATTAGCATAAAAAAACAACAGCAACAACAACAACAAAAAAAAATCCTAATGTTTTTATTTTTCTGATGTATTTCAATCATCTTTTCCTTTTCTATTTTGTTTCATTGTTTTTTATGTGTTTGTTTTTTGCATTGTATTATGTACAGGATTTTTTTTTTTGCATTACATATGATCTATGACAAATGATTTCTAAATGACTGACCGAAGAAATAAATAAATACAATACAAATACAAATTATGCCAGATAATTTGTGTGTGCTTGCTGAGAAAGACATTATAAAGGCATTCATACATGCCAGTGCATTAACGTTATAGGCCTGTCATACACAGATGCCGTGCCAACTGTATTTACAATTACAACACACAAAATATCATATTGTCTTAGGCCTCATCACCAAAGTTGGAACTAATGCAATATAACAGACTTTTGATAGTCACATTACAGTCTGAACTGAGAAAAAAGAAAAAGAAAATTTATTGTTATCTCATGAATGAAATTGTGTTGATACAAGCAAATTGAACTGAACAAGTTTACAGCATACTGTATAGTTTCTTTCTTTGCTGCCTTATTTTATAGAACTATTACAAAAGCTACGAAATTGAAATTCGGTGCGCCCAAATACACATTAGCAGCTCTGAATGATCCTACAGCTACATGTTTCATTCACAAGGTCATTCAAATATCAGATAGGAACCAAGGTGGCCGAGTGGTTAAGGTGTTGGACTTAATATCCAATGGACAAATGTCCTTGTGGGTCTGAACTTCATAACCTTCAAGTGCAATGTGAAATATAATACAAATGTTCCACTTTTGTGGTAAATGGAGACATGCAAGCAACCAACAGAGAAACAAGTGACGAAGCTAACTTTGTTAATAGATTAATAGGATATTTAAATGATTTAACCCCACTATTCTTCCAGATATTTGTCACTTTATTCCAAAAGCACCTGCATATAACTATAATTCTATAATTTTTCATAGGCATAATGCATCATTGCTTTACATTTTGTAGTGTTATTGTTCTTTTTTGAACAATATTGTTTTTATTGTTATTGTTCTTTTTTGAACTTTATGAATTCAATTCAATTCAAATGTATTTGTATAGTATACTTTTACAATACATATTGTTTCAAAGCAGCTTTACAGAAAGTGCATTTCAGAAATGTACTTAGAAAAAAAATACAGTTAGTTCATCATGTATTGATTTGGGGCCTAACATTTTACCGGCGTTGAGTTTTCACTCATGAATGTGCTTCTAAATTATTTTTCGGAACTAATACAAAATACTATCAAATGTAAAACTTGTGACCTCAAATACAACTACAATCAAAACTGACTACCTAGTTTAATGTGAAGCATTTAAAAAATAAAATAAAAAATAAAATTGCTGCTCTGTGGGTAGATGTGGTCATTCAAAACCAAAGAAGACATTTCCTCTGAAAAAATAGACTTTTGAGGGCATTTGAACCATGTAGCCGCCAGGATGGCCGAGTGGTTAAGGCGTTGGACTTAAGATCCAATGGACAAATGTCCTCGTGGGTTCAATCCCCACTCCTGGTAGTTTTAAATAGAATGCTACTTTGAAAGTAAGCATAGTTCTCAAAAAGAAGCTGACAGATTTCTTAAACTGATTCAGATGTGAATGCAACCATCAATAAAGAAAGTACATGCTGTGTTTGTTCCAATAAATAGAATTATTGGACTTTATTTCCAAACCACTAAACCCTTTTACACAACACCTTTTGCAAGTCATATTGCAGAAGTAACTTTCCAAGTTGGGAAACCAAGACTGATGCAATACAATGCATTGCATAAATCTTACAATAATAAACTGTAGAACAATCTGGTGTGATCAAACAAACAAAAGGCAATCAAAGATAAAATAGTATTTATTAAATTAACACACAACAATCACACACAAATGTATCTTAAAATAAAGCAGTAATATAGAACACGTTTCTGTAAAATGTTTGCTTGCACTGTACATGGGTGTAAAACGCTTGCGGTTTCCTTTTTAATATCTTTTACATATCAAGTGAATGTCCTGTGACATTTACAGAAGGTTAGCAGTGACATTGCAGTATCACTTCAGCTCAATTGCATTGCAGCTCCTGTGGTTTACAAGTCACAGAGCTTTTTTGCAATGGCAACCGTCAAACGCAAGCACTGGGCATTGGTTTTTCTCTACAAAGTAAATCACGTGACATGGTTAACTCTAGAATGAAAGACTGTTGTTTGTTTAATATGCCATGGCGTATGTGAAATCGGAAGGCTTTAACACCGAGATCATTTATTGCAACATGGAAAACAGCAACAGAAGATCTGCCGACAAGGGTTTTTCTTCTTGTATTTGACAGCCTTGGTTATCTGAGCTGTAGCTTTAACCAAATAGTCTTGGGTGGCATATACGTTTGCCTCAATGTTGTCCACCATGGGCCCTTGTTCCTCCACCAGCAAAGCCAGCTGGAAAAACAGATCATGGATGTCTCGGATGCGACTTTCCAACTCCAAAAGCTCCTTGTGGCGATTCTCGATCTCAGTGAGCGCCGAGCGAGCGGTTCGCCCTTCTGTGAGCAAGTCGTCGGAAAAAACGTTCCACTTGCCGGTCTCAATCATTTCTTCGATTTGATCTCCACTCACTTCTTTACCCACGATCCCCGCTTGCCTTTGGATACGAGTCTTGCAGTTGTCCCTCTGTGCCATTTCGGCGTTGTTGTATTCATTCATAGCCTCATGAAAAGAACCCGTTATGGAGACGAACTGGCCGTGTATCATGCGCACCAAAGCTGAATGGGCGCCGTGTTCCTCCTCCAAGTCTTTACAAAGCGCATCCAGCTTCTTTATCCGAGCATACAAGTTCTCCCCTTTCGTCTTGATGCTTCGTGCAATCGTGTTGGAGTCGCGTTTGATGCTGCTAATGCGTCTGACAGAGGTGAGAAAGCGTGTGTTCTGTTTACCCAGTCTCTTGACCTCCATTCTGAGTTGGGCGATCTCTTTCTGGATGGATTGGGCTTCTCTGAAGGTGTCCTCCATGATGTCCTCACCCTCGAACACCACTGCATGCTGTTCGAATTCGCCATTGTCCACATCTTCTCTGCTATCCACTTGCTCTTCCGCCTCGCTGTGGGCTTTGGTGGCAACACCTACCAGTTCAGCCAGCCTGTCTCTCATCTTTCCTGGAAGGAAAATTCAGGTTGTTAGACTTTATGGCCTGACAAGCTTTGACTCTACAAACATGTATGAGACCTTCATTGCACAGTATGGTGTTCAACTGGAGGAATATAAAGCCAGACAGTTCAAAATACACGCTTGATAGCGTGTTTTTGGCCTCTCAAATGGTTTTAGTTCACTGGCAACAATTTACTATAAAGCTAAACTATTTATAACACCACCAGAAGTGTTTTTTGTCATTTATAGTCATCACCACTGCTGATGATGCTGCACATTTCCCACAAGATATGGTCACCACCATACATAGAATAAAAAGGGTGGGGACTTCCCTTTAATCCTCTGTTGAACACCATGAGGCAATGAGAGCAGAAAGTGACTTAAGTGCTTATATATAAAATCCTATTAAAGTCTCATTATATACAAACCTCAAGCAATAGATGTACATGTGATCAAAACAATAATCTAATCTAAGACCATATCTATTCCCGGATGTAAAGTCAACATTGTGCACTAATGAAATCAATGTACATAAAACTTCATAGGGAAGTGCAGCCACAAAAACATAAATTAACTGTACACCATTTTACAGTGAACACTGATTCAGTCTCTTCATTCAGTTGATAAATAACTTTACTTCCTCAAAATTTCAAATAAGTCAGATCTCTTAACAGCATAGCCTAATCACATTTGAAAAAGTTTTTTTTAAAGAAGTTAAAACGATAAAAGGACATACTGTGCAGTCGTGCTGTTACTTCAAATTCCTTGTTTAATTCAGATTAATCGCTTGATTTGACTAAACAGCTTCGCAACAAACTTTTTTTATGTGTAAATGAAATTGATAAAGTATAAATGATTCATAAAATGTTACGTTACCTTATTGCATGTCCTTTTGTCCAATTTAAACGCTATAAACACGAGCTTTTATCGTTTCCTACAACGCATCACCTCATGTCGCATCGCTGCAGGAAATAACGTTGCAGTCGAATGACTGACTGAGTCTGACTGACTGGTGGTGGGAGTTTCCGACAAGTCAAAACACGAAAGTTAACTCGTGTTTACTCAACTTTAAAATACAGAATTTCCTCACGTTACATTCACTGACACCTTTTAAACCCTAAAGTGGCACACTCTCTCATTATCACACTTTTTTTTTTTACTCACACGTTTTCAACATTCACGTTGCACACAGTGGAAGAATCGACCATCTCTGTTTTTACCAAAGGGCACATGTCAAAAACAATCCATTTATAATTGTACAGTGCTGGAGCCTAACTGTCAATACAAATCTTATTCGTTTTTATTATTAGATAAACTGTATTGATAGCCTGAGTCATTTAATGACAATTAAATACAATTTTTGTCATTTAATGTTGCTTTGTTGCCGTTTACCCTTGACTGACAACCTAGCCAACTGTAGCCTATAAGACAAACAGTTGAACTCCTTATCATAGCCTACCATTCATTCTTAACAATTAGTTATCTCGTAACAAGATAGTACCCAAACCAGTTGTCCTCTGAGGTATGAGGATATAGGCAACTTATAGGTAGGCCAATCACATTGTGCTGATCTATAGGCCTGGTTAAATTATAACGTAATCAAACCTCTGGCATTATGTTTGTTTAAGGGGGGATTTTAGAGATACTGGTCAAAATGCAAACCACTTCCCATTCTTTTTCAGTAAATTGCTCATTTGAAAAATCAGAAATTACACAATTATGTCTAACAGAATATATTATAGATGTTGTTGCTCAGAAAAGCAAGGTAATTGCTCTATCCCGACTCTACTGATTGGCTTAAATTTGTTCTAAAACTATTTCTAGAACAAATAGTAGCCTAAGCCAGATGAGTCACAATAATCATGTGAGTGCAAAAGCAGAAGTGAAACAGCAAAAAATATTTTCTGCACAACATGATAGCTGAACTAAACCTAATGGTGTTTGCATGCAGGAGAAAACACGTTACATGAGATGTATCAGATCGGATATGCATACATCTCTCTCTCTCTCTCTCTCTCTCATCTTTGTCAATGTGAAGGGAGTTGGCTATTTTTGGTCCATGCACTCAGCACAAGATGGCAGTAGAGCCCGAATAAAGATACTCAGAGAAGCTTGTGACCTTTTCCTCCCTGAAGCAGCTGAAATGGGGGTTTTGTATATTTCTGTTAACTGCTTCTTTGTGTCCTGTGCCGTCTATGTAAATCTATAAAAAAAAAAAAGTATGTTCTACATAGTATTATGTAGTATGAATGTAAAGTGGACATATTACATTGGCCATGTTGCCATTATCATGTGAACTACCAGCATCAGTTATGTCGCTTCACTGCCATTCCTAAAACCCAGACTGTCAACACATTCTTTCAATTTCTTTAACTTGTTTCCTACCAATCATGTCTTTTTCTTTTTTTAGTTTAACAGAACATGTAACGTTAAGTGTGACCATGCATAAAAATATACCGTCACAAAAAATAATAAACAAATTTTGGCCTATATAATCATAATTGTTTTCACATAAACAACTGGAAGAGACACAACTCTAAACTCAATTGTGTATTTCAGATGCTGTCCCCATCGTCTGCAGAGAGAAACTGCCACTCAAAATACACACATAATGATGGACGTAATGGCATCATGGGATTGTGAAGATATTTCACTTGAACATGGTCTTCATTTCATAAATAAAAAGATTTGAAAATATTATTCATAATATTATTAATGGTTCTTTATGGAATCCAAAACTCCTTTTAAAAAGGGTTTTGCTTTTGTTACATCCAGAAGACCCCTGATTGGGTACTTTGGTACCATTTTTCCTAAGAGTGAACATTATTTAAAATGGTAACTGAGAGGATTTTGCTTATGAGACCTTGATTATAACTCTCTAAAGTCTCATTTACTTGGATTATTCATTCCGTCAGCCATCATCGAGAGTCATCAAAGGTCATCATGCTCACAAAGTCCTTAGAGAATGATATTTTTATCAGGATCAACAGCCGCAAACAACATTTCATCCATCTCTTCTTGTGTGAAGGGCTCTCCTTCAAAACAGAAAGAATTCATTTTGTTAACGGAAAAATTCCTTGTGTTGAGGCTTCCTTAGCTGTGTCCCAATTCAGAGGCTGCATCCTTCGAAGGCCTAGCAACTGATTTATTAAGTTAGATTATTGGGCATTTTTACCTTTATTGAACAGGATAGTCAAGGAAAGACAGGAAGCGATAGGGGAGGAGAAAGGACCAGAAACCAGGACTAGAAGTAGGATCTGTTTGTGAATTTCGTTTCGCGTACCTCCCCCGAAGTGATAAAATTAACACAGTCTCATCCCAAAAAGTCATTTAACTGACGTCTTGGGACGTTTTTTGACCATACGTCAATATCCGCCTTTTTAGGGCCCCCTTAAACGTCGGTAGATGTCGGTCCCGGGCCGTCATACAACTGACGCTTTACCTTTAACGTTAGTTAGGTGACGGGTTAGGTTTAGGGTTAAGTTTAGGTCTGGGGTAGAGTTAGGATCCCATAACCTCATCTACCGACGTTTAAGGGGGCCCTAAAAAGGCGAATATTGACGTATGGTCAAAAGACGTCCCAAAACGTCAGTTATATGACGTCTTGGGATGAGACCGGGTTGATAAAATAAAACAAAATTCTGTATCAAATTTATAGACAAGTAGTTTGTTCAGGTTTTGCATTACAATGCGCACATATATTCAAATGCATATAACTATAGAATCAATTCTTAATGCGCATGTGAATGCCATCAGCGTTTATCACAGCTTCGCGTTTAAAGTCTGATTAGAGACATTCACATCCATTTTTATCTTACAGTTACTGTAAATCTCTAGTTCATAGACGCAAGAGAACTGGCCCCCGACTGAGCCTGGGTTCTCCCAAAGTTTTTTTTTCCCTCCAAAATGGGTCGTCTGATGGAGTTTTAGGACACGATTAGATCACTTTTTCGGTTCCTTGCACTGTTGGCTTTGGCTTGCTCAGTTGGGGATATTCAAATGAATTAACCAATCAATAATACACTTGATCAGCTCTACCAAACGTGGATGTTTTATCACTAAGAATCGAACATTGTTATTATGTTTTGATTGATACTCTGAAGCTGCTTTGAGGCAATCTATAATAAATATACTTGACTCGACTAGAACTTGGGTCGCCCGAAGCGCTGTTGTCCACAAGGCTGCGGCTCCGACAGAAGACCTAGCAACTGTAACGGCTGTCATTGATGAGCGGCGGTAACATTTAGCCTATACAAAAAAAAAAATAAACTGTCTAAAAACAAAACAGGGTTCAGAACCTGTCTAAATCTACTCAGTGCATTTATGTACATAATAAAGGGTACAAACGATCTACAACATCTTAGTAAGATACGGTTTGTCAACATTTGAACCGCTTTAGAGTTAGTTTGTTTTAAATTTGTATCATTAGATATTCGAGCAAATTGAAACCAAAAACGTATTATTATTATATTAACTTATATTTAACAGTATATAATTCAACATTTTCTCTCTCTCTCTCTCTAAAAAAAATAAATCCAGTCGTCACCGGTGTGCAATGAATCTTGGGATAGACTGTGCCACGGCGGATTCTCCTTCTTTTTTGAATGCAGTATGCAGCCTTTGAAAGATGCATCCTCTGAATTGGGAAACAGCTTGCAATGGGTTCTATGCACGGCGTTTTTTTTCCGGTGAAGGATTAAGGATGCTCGATAACTTCCGCCGATCGTAGAGTCCAATGCAATACCGAGAATTTATATTGAATTTTATACTCCATGGTTATAATAAAACGTTATAACCATTTTATACTCCATGGTTATAATGAAACGTTAGTCACAAAAACAGATAAAACAGACACCCCTTGTTGTGTTTATGCTTCTTTTTAAAATTATATTAAATAAACATAACTATATATAAAATTACATCTAAACATATGTATGTTTCGTTTCAAAGACGGGAGGACAGTACATTTTGAAGACTCTGCCATAATCCCGTTTTCCTCTGTTCTCCTCCGCTTAAATCTCCACAACCGGAAATGGACGAGCATCCTTTGCGGAACTTATGCGTGCATATAGCCCATTGTTCAATTGTGACATTGCACATTGATTTCATAATATCAGAAGCCTATCCTAAAATCCCAAACCACTATTTTGAATAGTCTCATTGGACATACTATACCTTCTTGTGTTAAATATTTGGTCAGTTCCTCTGGTTTCAAGTGTACTTTTTTTCTGTTGATCTAAAACCTTTAAATGGAGACAACAGCACCATTCCTTTAAATAATTTACATTTCCGCCACAGAATAAAAACAAATGTAAAAAGATAATTGCTACTTATTTTTATCTTGTTTTCCTCACAATTCTGACTTTTTTTCTTGCAAATTTGAGTTTATATATCACACTTCTGACTTTTTTTATATCTCACACTTCTGATATACTCGCAATTGCGTGTCATAATGTCCAATTCTGGACATTATGGGGGGGGGGGTTGACTTAATATCTAACAATTCTGACATTATAACACACAACTGCAACTTCATTACACGTAATTCTGATAAAAAAGTAATAATTGCGTGTTTATCATGCATTTCTCGCTTTTTTTAATTGCGTGACGTAAACTCAAAAATCGTGAGAATAAAAATCGCAATTCCCTTTTTTTATTAAGTGGCGGAAAAATGGCAAGCTTCCATAGAATTGCTGAGAATCACACTGTATGTTTTTTTTTCTTCTGGAGTGTAACCAAGGTGGATTCAAACAACAACACAACAATAACAAAATGACACTACGAGTAGTTGAGCTTGAGCTGCAGAACTACAAATAAGGTAGTTAAAATAAACTTTTTAAAAAACGGCTATTTATTTTGCTTTACTCTCTTACATGAAAATTAAAATATGCAATGTCACAGTTATAATATTTTGAGTGTTTACTTAAGTAGGCCTAATTTTGCATTAGGCTATGAATGTATTTATATATTTATTGATAAGAACTTTTTCATGTCTTTTCATTTTACAGTAGCATGAACCAAGAGTAGTCGAGTAACTCGAGTATTGTTTTGATCAGAAATCAGTTGTGCAACCCCATTTTAGCTCTGCTTCCTCTTTGTTGCAGATTCAGAAGACCTGCTCCTCCAGGCCTTTCAGGTATCTCATGCTCTGACTCACTACGTGAGCTAACTCGAGGCCCTCAGAGAAGGAAATCAAAAGTTGAATAAAGTCGTTATTTTTGTTTGTTTTTTTGCGCACAAAAGTATTCTCGTCACTTGATAAACTTTTGTTTAAACTATTGTTGTCACTTGGACTATTTTAACAATGTCTTTAATAACTTTTCTGGCCCGGCAAGTTTTGATCCCTTGTTTCAGGAAAAAAAAATAGGCTACAATGATTTGTATTTTTCTGAGAGTGATCCAGCTCTTAGATTTAATTAAAATATCTTAATTTGTGTTCCGAAGATAAACAAAAGTCTAATGCGGTTGGAAAAACATGAGGATGAGTAATGACATACTGACATCATTTTGTGGGGAACTATACCTTTACAGTATATATTTTCCTATGGAGAAAATGAATGAGGGTTTACTTCCAGAACGGTATAGGCTTACTGCATTCTAGTTATTTTGTTTCGTTATATTTTTTTTAGTACTGTGTTAGTGTTTTATTGTATTTTTTTTTTACAATGATTTGTATTTTTCTTTGTGGTTGATGCATATTTTCCCGAGTAATTACGTCCAAATTGACCTTTGTCCATCAGGAAAAGCAACTATTCCAGAAACATCTGTTCCATCTGTTTAGTAACCAGTATTTTAACCTTTAGGAAATAGAACTCTTTCTAATCTTACATCAAGAATTAAGATAAGAAGATTCTTTAATACAGCCCGTTATTTACTTTGCACTTACTGTCGTACTGTATACATGAAGTAGCCCTACAGTATTCATACCTTGATCATTTGTTAGATTTTAATTTGGCTGTTGATGTTTGAAATAAAACCATGAATATCAAACTGATTCTGCAACAGTGTGAACATCACATGAGGCAACTTCTGACATTAGTTACAGACTTGCAAAGAAACTTTGTAATTCAAATATGATTACCTCTAGTGCAGATCAGATGACAGTGATCAGAATATTTATTAAGCTCTCCATACACCACTATTACAGTTCAGGGATATTGTTGGTTCTCTTATCTGATATGTGATACAAATAAACACACCCACATTTAAATTGCGACTTTTATGATTTTTTTTGTCACTTTTTAAAGTATGCAACTCGACTTTAACCCTCTGTCAAGATACACAAATAGAAATTAAATTGCAAAAATATTTCTTATATTTAGCCAAGTCAATCCATGACAAAAATCTATAACTTGGATGCCCCACCCATAGTAACCTTAAAGACACAGGAATGCCAGTTTATGCCAAAACATTCCTGGCTGCATGAGTTTCAATCTCAATTTATTTAATCAAAAATAAGTTTAAAAAACAAACAAACAATAAGTACACTTGGTTGTATTCATGCATTTTATTATTTCATCACAAAGCCATTTATTATGTCATGTCAAAGTGTCTTAAAGCTTGATGTTGGTGTCAGATCCCACTGCATTTAAAATGATGGATTGTTTTGTTTCTGAGGTTACTGTTTTGTGCCCTATGTATGATATTAAACTGCTTAGGTAAGACACAACTCAGTAAGTGCACTTTCACTGTATGCTTAATTTGTTTATGCATCTAATTGGATTACACCCTTCCGCCTGAAGTTCTACCTGTCTCTTTGTGAGAATTGTGTTTGCACAACATATCATTGTTTACTGTGCAGAAGCACTGAGCATTTCCAAAATGAATTATACGGTCAGAATGTCATTTTTTTCCCCATTGGATTATGATATTTAATCACTTTAGGAAAAAAGGACAAGCAATAGAGTTCATTACCCATGTGCAAGGGTCATGACCCATCTGAACAGGTCCAAGCTTTGAGCATATTAGGAAAAGTTAATTAATCAGATCACATTTGCATGTTACAATCCTAATCATCATACTTGCACAGCTGCTAATGACTTGTAAGTTTTGTGAATGGACTGTGTGTGTGGACAAGGCAGGGAAACCAAATGGTTTGTATTTCATTTATTTCACTTTTATTTCACTTGAACCAAAATTGAAATGAAAGTTGCCACTTTGTGATATAAAAAGTAGTACAACTTGTTCCTGGATAAACATCAACACCAATCAACCAAACAGATTTGTGGGACAAATTTACAGTGCATGTCAAGTTTAGGCTTCATGGTATAAGGTTTATCATTTCCCTCTGATTTAAGGGATAAGTTATGAGTAGAGTTAGGTTCATGGATAAGGTTAAGATTAAATTTTCAGACAGGAATGTTGTTCCAGGATCAAAAAACATGTTAAAGTTTAGATGACATCACATAAGTGTTTGTGACCCGACAAACATTATACACTCTGCCAATGCAATAACATGCAATATTTTGCTACTCATCTTAGGAAATATTATTTTTAATTCCTGTTCATCTGAAATATTCTTGCATCAAGGTTTATTAGAAAAGGGATCATGCAGTATCTCAAACAATCCGTTAGGTCGCAGCACCGGTCACATTAAAAAAAAATAAAAATGAATCCTTTTTTAGGTCCTCTGGCTCTCAGCCCTACTGTAATTAATTTTACATTCAATTACACCAAATAAGATACCTGTAATTCACTTACCATTACAGAGCAAGGAGCCACAACACGCAATTATGCAATCAAATATCCTGCAAAGTGGGAAATTTCCATTCCGCTTCTTACTTATGCAAATATAACGTGTCTTTTAAACAAGACATGTTAAATCTGTGATTGGCAACACTGAACAAACTTATAGGTTGCAAAACATGGTTGTATAAACAGACAGACAAAATCCAACTATGAGAGAGATATGCATGCCTGTAGTTTATTCACATCCTTTCCATGGACTTAAACTGTATAATGCCTGAAGAAAACATCAGCTGGTTTTGGTTAGCCAGGCTGTGACTCAAATTAGCTGATCCTGTTAACTTAGTATGAGAATCTCCACAGCACTTCCAGTGTTTCAGGGCCTTTGATTGAATTAGCGTTTGTCATGTGTTTGGACATTTTTCTTTGCTCAATAATTGCTGTCCATTTCAGTTATAAAGGAACAAAAACAGAGATAATTTGTTATTTCTCAGCTATGAGAAAGCTCTCTGATTAGTCTAATCAAATGAACAATGACCCTTCTAACTACATCTAGGATTTCCCCAGAAACACTAAACGAAAAGTATAGATCTTAATTATTTTTCAAGAACATGTTAATGGCGTTTGCATGAGCAAAACTCGCCATCACAATGCTCGGTGTTTTCTAAGGTGTTTTGGATTGTTGCTACAGTATGTGTTCAGTTGCTTATTTTCCAAAGTCAATGAAATATGCTAAGTTGTCTGTTTTTGTCTGCTGATCAGCTTTTTAAAAAAGATACTACTCTTCCATGTAGCTCCCACAATTTAAGAACATAAAGTAATCCTATAAATCAGTCAACTAATGTTTAAACTTAAGTTTATGGATTTTTGTAAAAACTCTTGGTTTTAAAATACATGAATTTGGAATGTGATTAAGTCAAAAGGTTATTGAACAGCTTGAACAGGACTGTCGCTTCCTGCTCTGTAGAAAGACACAAGTTTCCTGTCAGATTTGTTGTTCAATACCTTTGGGTTCGGTGGGATCAGACCCGACATGTGGTAATTCACTCTCCAAAAGATGACCAAGGACTGATCCATAGCATTTATGAACCAGAAAATGAGCTTGTAGACAAACATTTATTCTGCCCTTGATTTTTCTGATTTATGCATTTATTTATTTAAATTTTCTGAAGAGACATGATTGCTTTATCTGATAAACAGATAGAATTAAGGCATTTATTCACATATTAACATTCATCAACTCACACATCAGTTGTGGTAAACATAAGCTCAAACATGTTTGCTTGACGTGAGAGAAACAATGAGGTTCCACAAGAACCAATGAGGATCATTCTTGTGTTATGCAGCACGTTTGAGCTTCTGTATGAACCAATGAGGTTCATTCTCGTATTACGCAACACGTTTGAGCTTTAGCGAGAACCAATGAGGTTCATTCTAGTGTTACGCAACACGTTTGAGCTTCAGCGAGAAACAATGAGGTTCATTCTCGTGTTACGCAACACGTTTGAGCTTCAGCGAGAACCAATGAGGTTCATTCTTGTGTTATGCAGCATGTAAGAACCAATGAGGTTCCTTTTCGTGTTACGCAGCACGTTTGAGCTTCTGTATGAACCAATGAGGTTCACTCTTGTGTTACGCAACACGTTTGAGCTTCACCGAGAACCAATGAGGTTCATTCTTGTGTTATGCAGCATGTATGAACCAATGAAGTTCCTTCTCGTCTTTCACAGCACGTTTGCGCTTCAGCAAGAACCAATGAAGTTCATTCTTGTGTTATGCAGCATGTAAGAACCAATGAGATTCCTTTTCGTGTTACGCAGCACGTTTGAGCTTCTGTATGAACCAATGAGGTTCACTCTCGTGTTATGCAACACCTTTGAGCTTCAGCGAGAACCAATGAGGTTCATTCTTGTGTTATGCAGCATGTATGAACCAATGAAGTTCCTTCTCGTCTTTCACAGCACGTTTGCGCTTCAGCAAGAACCAATGAAGTTCATTCTTGTGTTACGCAGCATGTAAGAACCAATGAGGTTCCTTTTCGTGTTACGCAGCACGTTTGAGCTTCTGTATGAACCAATGAGGTTCATTCTCATGTTACGTTGCACATTTGAGCTTCAGCGAGAAGCAATGAGGTTCATTCTCATCTGTTTGAGTATTTGACTCAAACATGAACATATTGTCATAATTCAGCCCAAGGCGTCACCTTTGACCATGCTTCAATATTTGACGCTTTAGGCGCCCTTTAGCGTCAGTTAAATGACGCGATCCTACGGCGACATATAACTGACACTAAAGGAAAAGCGTCAGTTAGATGACGCGGGTAGGTTTAGGTCTGGGGTAGGGTTACACGATCCTAGGGCGTCATTTAACTGACGCTAAAGGGCGCCTAAAACATCAGATATTGAAGCATGGTCAAAATGCTTCCCAAGGCGTCAGTTAGGTGACACCTTGGGGGTGAGAATGCTTTGCATAATTTACTTACCCTCATGTGTTTTGGAGGAATGCATGAACTGATAAAATACATACCATGAGGTGTAATGTATCTTTGAATAAATGCATGCAGTAAAAGTAAACATGAACCTGATGCAAAATGACATGACACCACACACCATTGTTTCTCATGTGTTTTGTGACTGTCAGGTTTTTGGATGTGTGCAACATGAACTTTGTTATGAAAATTTTCCTGTCCTTTTTGGAGCTTGACAGCCTATGTTGTATAAAAAAAGAGCATCATAAATGTTATCCTTTTGTGATGCTCATATGGGTTTTCGAAATTACACAAGAGTGGGTAAATGCTTTTTGGGTGAACTACTCTTTTAAAAGTTGTAAACATTCATGTTAAGGTACTAAACAATATCGGTCTTTTTGGTCTTTCCTAAATTATCCTACTTTCGCGAAAGGTCAAACTTTCCTTTGAAATGAATTAACATGCCTTCAGAGGGAAATTTTTGAGAGATCCAGAACATAAGAGAACCATTGCAGAGTGTTTTATGTTGGGTTGTTTGTCACACTCGTGATGTTTGAGTTCACATGGTCTCGTTTAATCTTAAATTGCATTATGATAAAGACTGTTCCTCTTCAGAATAACATTTGACCAGTCAGTTGATTTTAATTCACCCTCTGCCCAGACTTTCCGCTTTATCGCTTTTGGGTACGTGCTATTCTGACCTTCCTCCATCATTTCAAAGGCCCACCCAATTTCTTCCCCCCTGGATCCTGTCCATGCTTCCCTCCAACCCCCTTTACTCCCTCTTATCAAGTCTCCCTCTTTAAGTCATCCCTGTCCACCGGTATCTGCCCTGCTGCTTTCAAATCAGCTACCATCATTCCTCTGTTAAAAAAAACCCCACTCTCAACCCTGCCTGCCCTGCCAACTACCGCCCCATATATCTCTTCTTCCATATTTTTCAAAACTCCTTGAGCGTCTAGTTCACGTACGCCTATCACAATACATATTCGCCAACTCCCTCTACCCCCGATTCCAATCCGTCCCATTCCACGGAGACTGCTCTCCTCACTGTCCGGAATCATCTGGCCAACTCTTTTCACGCTGGCCTCTCTTCAATTCTCCCCTTGATCTTTCCGTCTTTGACATAGTTGATCATTTCCATTCTTCTCTCCACCCTTTCCAACCTCGGCATTTGTGGAACACCCCTCATGGCTCCACTCCTACCTATCTTACCGTACCTCTGCTGTTGCTTTCAACAGCTTGACTTCTCCCCCTTTTCCCCTGACTGTTGGTGTTCCCCAGGGCTCTGTCCTTAGACCCTTGTCTCTCTATTGAGAATGAGGAGTCACGTGCCTATTTGGGCGGGGTCTGAGCCGGTCGGCCATGATGGTAGGAGACGCTATCGGTTACCAGGGGCAACGCCTTTAGAACCCATAGACACGACTAAACATTCCAGAGCTCTTAAATTTTCACGCATTTATTATTTTGGCAGGACAGAGACGGATCTAAGAACACGAGAAAAAAAGGAAGAAAGTAAAGCAATGCTAAAAGATAAGGCGAAAGAAAAGGGACCTTACAGGAACAAACTCACACAAAGTGCAAAACAGCTGTATTTGGAGAAGCACCATCAATATATTTGTTCTTTTGCACTAATAACAGTATTATTATTTTATTATTATTACTTATGTTGTCCATGAAACTTATGTTGTCCAAATATCCTATATATTTCAGTTCTCAATAAATATTGTTAAGCCATATCAAGTTGTTTCAAACATTTATTTCAATTAAATAAAAAAGTAATGAACAAGGCACTCAAACAACACTTTTGCATATGTTCGTTAAGGCACAACAAACAGTGAAAATCGTATACTAAAGGCATCAGCAAACCTAGCAATCCGGCGTCTCCTCGTTAGATCAGACTCTCCCTGCTGTGTCAATTTCTGTAACCCCAAAAACTTAATTCCATTGTTCCTATGTTTTCCATATGTATCGTGTGAGTTACTGGAGGAGTTTTTAACGCAGCAGTTACTTCCAGGCATGGTAAAACAGTGTGGTATTGCGAGAAACTCCTCTACTACCGAGCTAAAAACACACGTAATCAATACTGTTTTGCTGTGGGAATCCTACCAACATGGCAGAAAGGGGAGGGGCACTGTAAAATGACGTCAACTCCTCATTCTCAATACATCTCAACTCTTGAAGCTTTAATCTCTTCATTTAATTTCCCCACCATTTCTTTGCTGGTGAAACCAAGATTTTCTTTTCCTTTCCTTCCTTCACCCCTGACCTTTCTGCCCTTATAACTAGCTTAGTTTAAGAGCGATTCGGGACCGATCTGAGAGCAACTCTGAGTAAGGAAAAGTCAAAAACTTTCATCTTGGTAATGAGGCGGGGTTGACCCCATTTCTATGTATGACTATGAATCTTTTGAAGACTGTGATTGGTTGGTTGTCCAAGAAGCACAAAAAGAGCAATTTTAAGTACAGTTTACTCACACACACACACACCTGCACATTATATTTATGTATATAAATCATTTTTTTAGCATGCTGTTAATTTCCTAAGGTATTTGATTGGCTTAGAATGATAAAAATTTTCCACTCTTTCCAATTACACTGATTGCTGTCTATTTAAGTGGTGGTTTGAATGATGGTTTTAATATAGAAAACATGGAATAAAAAAACAAGAAAGATGAGAGAGCCCAACTGGACAGAAGAACCGTGTTTACTGTTAGCCCAGTTAGTGGATGAACACTATCACTCTCAGAAAAAAGGTACAAAAGCTGTCACTTGGGCTGTACCTTTTTAAAAGGTAAAATTTTTTACCTAAAGGGTGCATATTGGTACCTTAATGGTACATATTATCACCTAAAATGTACATATTAACACTTAAAATGTACATATTAGCACCTAAAATGTACATATTAACACCTTAAATGTACATATTAGCACCTAAAATGTACATATTAGCACCTAAACTGTACATATTAGGACCTAAAATGGACAAAAGTTTACCTTTTGAAAAGGTACAGCCCCAGTGACAGCTTTTGTACCTTTTTTCTGAGAGTGATAGGCCATCATTAAAGGAAAATTCGGTTTACCATCGCTGCTTAAATTCCTTACCCTGGTCTACAAATCCCTCCATGGTCTTGCCCCAACCTATCTGGCTGCACTTATCACCTACTATGTTCCCTCCCATTCCTTACGCTCTCAATCTCTGTTGTCCCTCTCGGTCCCACCCCAATCCCACACGGTCTCTCGCCCTGTGCCCAATCCTATTTCCGTTACTTTTCCCTTCACTCTTAAAATGCTGGGTTGTTTTAACCCAACTTTGGGTCAAATATGGACAAACCCAAATGTTGGGTTAAAAATGGCTGGGTTTGTCCATATTTGACCCAAAGCTGGGTTAAAACAACCCAGCAATTTCATTGGAATAAACTCCCACTCTATATAAAACACTATAAAATGCAGTTTTCGCTCCTCCCCTAAAACTCATCTTTTCACCCTATCCCATCCCACTGTGTGCCCTAGTTCCTAATCCCTGGTCAGGACCCTGCTGCTTGCCCAACCCTGCTCTAGCCTCTGTTCTCACTGCACACTCTAAAAAATGTTGGGTTATTTCAAAAATTTTTGGGACAAACCCAAATGTTGGGTTAAAAATGTAATAAAAAAAATTACAGTTGAAAGTGTTTAATTTTTTTGGGTTGATTTTTTTATTAAAATTTTAACCCAACATTTGGGTTTATCCATATTTGACCCAAACTTGGGTTAAAACCACCCATCATTGTTTAGAGTGTAGCACCCTTCTACTTACTCACCCTTACCTAATAACAATACCTTCTTTCCTCAACCGCTTCTTTCCAATGTACAGTTTAGTTTAAAAAAAATGATCAGTACCTTGGTGAAAGGCACTATATACATACAATTAAATTAAATAAATCAGGACTTTGGCTGGGTTTTTTTAAGACATTCAGCTTCATTGTTTTTGAGGCATCAAATAAGCAGGAAGGCCTGTTTCTGTCTCAGCATGGCAGTATAATAGAAATACTTTATGGTGTAGAGGAACTAACAGGCCTGCACAGCTCAGACCTGAACCCTGCTGAACACCTTCAGGATCATTTGAAACTGCAAGACAGGCCCCTTCATGATTTGAGTCTAAATAGAATCAAATCCCTGCATCCAATTTCAAAATCTAGTGGAAGGCCTTCCCAGGAGTTTAAACTTTTATAGCAGGTGAAGGGAGAGATTCATGCTTTTTGCACGCTTTTAAAATGTCCAGCAAGCAATTTCTACTAGGGGTGTAACGGCATGTAAAAAATCGAACTGTACCATTCTCCACCCACGGTTTATCTCAAATCTGACAAACGCAGATAAAACCTGAACAGGACACGTTGCTATCTGTGTTTAAACTTCCAATCTGTCAATTTAAACATGAGAAGATTTTTTGTGTGCACTAATCCAAATCATAGGTTTCAGGCACATTCATGCATATGTGCCTGAAAACTATGACCACCTGAAAAACCTGAAACTATTCTATTTATTTGTGCTGTTGCTTGTAATTGGATTATTTGTTCTCATTTTTTTTCTTTTTTCTTTTTTTTTAAATTTGACAGTAGGCCTAGTCCTTTATTCCCTGAACACAGAACTTTCCAAACCATATATTTGAACCGTTACAGCCCTAATTTTCTACATGGACATTTGTCATTCACAACAGAAAATTACAACAAAATCAGAAGCACATAGCCTAATTATATTGTAGCTATGTAGCATTAACATTTGGGTAACGCTTCCTTTTACAATCCAGTTACCCATGTAAATACTATGTACTTATTTTAGTAACTACAATTACTGGGTAATAACTAGTACTAACCCTGAACCTACCCCTGTTCCATGTAGCTACTTACCTTCTATTAGCCAGTACTTTCTAGGTAAGTACACTGTAAGTACTGTAAAAGGAAGCATTACCAATATTTGTTTAACTGATAACTGGAATAGACAAACCTGATAATTAGGGAGTGACCACATACTTTTCGCCATTTCTGAGTGGGCCATGTGAATTGAATTTCTGGCTTGACCTTCAATCGTCTTAATTAGCCTACTTAATTGGATTTAATATTAAGACATTATATCTATTATATATAATTAAAGATGTTAAAAACAAATTATATCACAACAAATATATTTGTATGTAGGAAAAGTGTTTGTTTTTTTGTTTGTTTTTTCCTCAAAGGATCACAGAGAACTTTTTTTTTCTTTTTCAACTTTGAAATTAACGTAACGTTTGTCTTGTCTAAAAAAACATTTGGCTATAGTAGCTATTCCACTTTAGCCTACGACATGAGTTGTTTTTAAAAGCTTTAAGCTAATGCAATCATTGGACTATACATAAAAACACACGAGAAGCATAATTAAGCGTAATTATTCTTATAAATACATTCATTGTAGTTGGTTGTCCCTCGGTCATCCCAGGACTCTCGTTCTCTCTCCATTGATCCGTCGAGGCGTGCCAGTGTGTTCATGTGATGCAGGAAGGATGCGTCCTAAAAGAGTTTGTATCGAGCCAAACTGCATCACTTCTGAGTCCGACCACCGCTCAGCACTCATCTTTGGATATCCTCTCTTTCGCTTTGCAGTTGCATTGGGTGAAAGGGAAGAAAGCGAAGAGAAGGATTGTGAAAAATGGGAGTTACGGCATCATCCAGCAGCAGATGCGAGGAGGACGAGGCGGAGGAACTCACTGGCACTGCAGCAGCGAGCGAGGCTCAGGGGGACGGCAGTGCCGATGACAAGGTAGAATACTTGAAATCAGTCTCCTGCTTGCTGAGAAATGCTTCACAAACTTTCATAGGCACGATCTCTGAATCTAAGGACACGCAAGGGCTGCATCTCAAAACATAGCGAGCTGCCTACATAGATAGCATTTCTGAGGTAGCTAATGCAGAACATGCATATGATGTTAAGAATGTTTGATTGGTAGACAGAGGACCAAATTATTGCTCAGTGTTTGCTCCTTTTTTTTAGCTCGGGAGAAGAGATTTCTCAGTTATCCTTGTTTCTCCTTGAGAGATACATGAAATACAATCAAATGAGACATTTGTTGAGAGTAGCCTATGTATAGAGTCATAAAATTAATGGGGATAGCAGTTAATTTAGTCTTGATCATTCAATGAGAAATGTGACTTCATAAATACAGTATGAATTTTGATTGCAGTCTTTGGTGTTTTGGCAAATTTGAGCACAGTTTGAGACATTGTTGACATCTATAATGAAACTACAGAGTGGACACATTGCTTCTCTCATAAGAAAAATTTGAGACTGAAGCTATAATCTCCATTTGATCTCAATCTCATTGCTGTTTAGAAGAAACAAACATCTGATCGCACATGCTTGATGTTCTAAATGTATTAGTTATTTATGGGGGGAAATGTCAAAATAAATGTCAAAAAAACAAATGTCAAAAATCCAATATCCTCAGCTGCAGCTATTTTTGCAGTAAGTCAAAGGTTGAAAGGAAAAAGATTTGGTGACTTTGTCCTATTTATAGGTGTTTGGCCTAAATACACTTTAGTGAACAAAATTTGCATTAGACATGGTAGTTCAGATTAGATAGTTTATCTTATCTTATCTAAATTCTGGAACATTTTCTTTATTTTGTCTGGTTCTTTACTTTAAAGAAAGACATTGAGGAAGAATCTGTCATCTTGTGGCATGTGAACTGCAGGAGTAGACATATTCGGATAAAATCACACACATGTACAAATCATCTGCCAAGTGCCAATAATAATACAGTAACCATAATAATTGATGCTTCCCCATGGCTTTTGAAGGATATGGTAAATTCTTTTACACCCGGACTCTAAACTTTAAATTCGATTTAAAAGTAGGCTATTTAATCACTACACTGCTTCTTATCATGTGGATTGAATTACTGGTTTGGCCTTTGATGTTTGTTTTCTTGTTCATCTGAATTATTGTATTAAATGTGTAGGTTAAGAATTTAAAATGCAATTTCCTTTTGTTTTTTGAAAGACGGTTTATTTCAACATATCACAACTCTGTTTGGTTTTGTCAGTTGTTTTGGACTAATGTGTGCACATAAATGGATAGGGATATTTGTAGTGCTCTTATTCCCAAAGGATTCGTAGAATTTTCCCTTACTGTACTGGGTGCATTGATTTTCCATGTAAAACATGATGAGGTCAGCCATGGTTTAACAGGAAGTCTGTGAAATGGCTTTTAGTCAAAGGAGAGCTACAGTATCTGATACTCGGATTCCATGAATGTGTTCATTTATTTTGTTAGTTATCCCAAGAGACCTCTCCTTCAAACTACATTGTGATAAGGTGGTTAACATTAAGCAAATGTAGTCAAATGATATTGTGATAACCTTTGAAAAATGTTTGGGGAATTTACTAACTTCAATCTGTCACTACAGTACTAATTTATTTATTAATTTTTTGGCCAGACTGAGCCGACTGATTTTAACCATAACCTTTTGAGTATGTTGCTGTTCATTATTCATTATCTTATATACTTTGAGACAATAGACATTTATAGCATCATTTTGTATTATTTTAGTTTGTGTAATGTTTTTACAATGTAAATTGACATTATTTATTGTTCCTTTATGAGTCATAAGCTAAATTTATAGCTAAATCCATTGTTTACCTTGTTGGTCACTCCTTAATTTGTACTGTCTTTTGCTTAGTTGTTACAGAAAAATGGACAGATCTCCAATTTGAATGTAAAGACAAGGAGCCATGCAGATGAATTAAATGGGCACTATGAGGAAAGAGTACTTGCAGATGGTAGGTGGTACTATGTTATTGGTATTCTCCCTCATTGTTTCTAATTTGAAATGAAAACAGCGCATATATAGTTTTAAATATCCAAGCACAAATACTTCATACACACACACATATATAGCATATGTACTCAACTTTCTTGAACGTTCTTTCTTTCTTTATTTATTTTTTGTTAGTTGGCTCAGGGTTTGTCACTCTGAAAGAAGATGGCACAGAAACAACTGAAGATCTTCAGGAAATGGATGCTCTTCAACCAAACATTAAGAATGAGAGCACAGAGATGGTCAATGCGGATGGTGAAGAACCTAAGGAGGACAACCAAGTGAATGATATCAATGAAGTTGGCTTCAAAAAAATCTTCAGATTTGTTGGATTAAAGTTTACCCTAAAAAAAGACACATGTGAAAAGACTGAAGCAAATGAGCAAGAAGAAAGAGTTGCAAGTCCCTCAGAGGACTCCAATGACACTCAAGAAAACAGCGCAGTGGCAGCAAATGAAAACACGACTGACGAGACTCACAAAAGTGAGGCGTTTTCCCAGCCTGATGCAGCAGAACCCTTTCAGCAAACAGACAATGAAACGGATCCGGACATACAGTTAGTGGAACATCATGTGGAGGACACACCTGATAAAGAAATGGCAAAAGAAAGTCCTGAGCCGGAGGAACAAATGTCACCAATCAAGCAATTCTTTACACAGGGTATCTTTGCCAGTTTAAGAAAAAGAAAGAAAGAAGAGGAAATACAGAAAGAGAGCAAGGAAGACGAACTCAAAAGAATTGAGAAAACTGATACAGAGTATGCTGAGCGTGAGGACAGTAAATGCATGTGTATTGATATCCCTTATATTTTATCAGAGGAAGAAAAAGATTCAGTGGAGAAAGCCGATGACACGTTGTTACCTGAAGGAGAGCTTCTGAATTTTATAGAGAAAGATAAGGTTGAAGGAAGTCCACTTAAAAGACTTTTTAGGAAATTTTCCACAAGAAAGCAGAGAGAAAGTAAAGCTGCAGAAAAGGTGATCGAGGCAGAGGAACAAGTCTCTGAACAGCCAAAGGCATTCATGGAAGTGACAGAGAAAGAGAAAGAGAAAGATGAGGAACCGGCGATTGGGGAACCAAAACCTGCTGAAGAGGAGCTGGTTGCTGATGTAAGCCCTCAAGAGTCCAAAAAGAAATCTGACACCACCGTTTCCTGGGAGGCACTGATTTGTGGTGGCTCCTCTAAAAAAAGGGCTAGAAAAACAAATGAGAATGAAACGGAAGACAAAGGAGAAGAAAATGAGAAGACAACTGACTCTCCACTTGGAAGTTCATTTGATTATGATCATCTCACATCATCTAATGAACAAACAGGAAGTCCTGCAGAGGGAGAAATGGGATCCACATGGAAAATGTTTAAAAAAATGGTCACCCCAAAGAGAAAGGTCAGAACTGGAGAAAGTAGTACCCCTGAGCAGATACCTTCAGACAGTGAGATGAACAAAGACGATTCATTTTCTAAGAAGAAACTTATTCCAGGGCATAAAAAAAGAAAATCCGAAGCAAGGCAAGAACAAACGTCCTCCGATGAGGCTGCTAGGGATAATGAAACAGATGATGAAGATGATGAAACCCCAGCTATCATTCCCCTGTCTGAGTATGAAATAATTGAGCCTGAGAGTCTGAAGGAGGTGAATGAACAACGAGTTGAAATAACAATAGAACACGAGAAGCCAGAGATGGCATTACAAGTGTTAGAAAAGGACACATCCAATGACTTAGTTCCCAAAATTGCAGCTACAATTTCAAGTAACACTGGACCAACCGTCATACATGGTCTCTCAGAGGACTTTGAAGAACTCACAGACTTTGTGAGCAAACATCAACAACTGAGTGATATACCAGAGGAAGGCATCATTGAGGAAAGCATTGTAACACCAGTATCATCTGCTGAGTGGACAACACAGGATGACACCTTATCTGAGGACATTGTGGAGTTGACAGCTGATGCGGTCACTGCCCCAGAACCAGCAAGTGAACAATTCATTGGGGATGACACTACTGAAATGGTCTCGGCAGTCTCGCAACTAACTGAATCACCCTGGACATCTGGACATGTTACACCAGTGTCGGCTGAATATAGTGTACAAACATCAGATGTGATCCTACAGGAAGCTATTCAATCTATCTGCATGACTCCAAGTGTTCAATCAGTAACTACAAAAGATGAAAGACAAGAATCTCTGGCCGTGTCAAGTTCACCTTATATTGTACAGTCCTACACTCAAGAGGAAAAAACGGTTTTGGTTGCACATAAGAAAACTGAAGCAACGGCAATATGTACAGGTCTAGTATCTCAGGAAATAGAGTCTGTTGAAGAGCATCTCCCTGCACACTTAGTGGAGGCAATACCTGAAGTGAGCGATGCTGTCCCAACTGAATTCGTTTCTGATAACTTAACAGATGAACCTGAAGCTGCAGGACATGTGACAGATGAGGTCTATGAAGCTGAAATCAAGTATGTGAAGACTGAGTATCAGGAAATAATTGTGAATGAAGAAGAATCTGGCACTGAAACACAGCTGGACATAGAGCAAGTCATTCAATTAGTGGAAGAGCCTTTAATGGAAGAATCAGAGGAGACTCATATGGAGGGCAAAACAGAGGAATGTACAACTGGTGTTGAACTCGGACAAATGATTGACACAATGCAAAGTGAAGCTGGGCTGGACCAGGCTATGTCAGACTACACAAATCTTCCTGAAACAGAGTGTCCATTGTATCCAGAGTTAGAGGAACCGGTCTATGAACAACAATTAGCTGCTAAACCTGAAAAAGAGCTGAAGCTACCAGATGTTGAATTGTCACCTGCTGAGTTTGAGCAAGCTGCACTCGCTGAAGTTGTTGAAACTTTGACACATGGCGTTGTAGACAACATTTCTGACACTACTACAAGTAAAACCTCAGATGTCCCTGAGGAGGAAATTGAAATGATAGCCTCAGTGGAGGAGTGTCTGGAAAGCAAAGAGAGTATTATAAGTTCAGATCACATTGTGGCCGAGACACTGGAGTTAGAATACAATTTAGAAGCAGAAGTTGTATCAATACAAGTTGATGTCTGTGAAGTAGAAGTTGGCCCGAAAGATACAGTCCTTTTAGCAGGAGAATCAGCAGTGACTGTAGAGGACATCAGTGAGAAAATGGCTGAAAAGATTTCAGAAGCTATAGAGGAATCATTATCCAGAGAACAGATGCCAGCCAAGGAGGTGTCACTTCCAGAATCGGTATTAGTTGAGCAGGCTGAAGAGATCTATAAAGAAGACATTGATACAGACATGGATAATAACAAAGGGGATGACAGTGCAAGTGACAGAATGGACAGGATTTTTGTGAAAGAGGTAGAGGAACTTGCTGTAAAAGAAGAGCAACTTTTAGCAAATACTGAAAGCAATGAAACAGACAATCAAGAAGTTTCTGCTGATGCAAATACTACTGATGAATCTCCTGAAATAACAGTTGATGCAGATACTGAAAATGGAGAGACGGTTCATGAAATTAGAGAAGACACAGTTGTTCCTAGGTTTTCAAAAGATGTATCTGAGCAGATAGAAACACCAGCAGAGCTCGATACTAGCTGTGAAGTCATGCTGACACCTCAAGAGACAGCATTGCCAGAAGTTGAAGCAAGACCTGTACCAATAGAAATAGTGGGTTCTCAAACAGTGGAGTGCAGTGAAGACACCAAACATAGTCCAGAACCGCCCAAAGAGAATGAACAGCCAATGACAAACGAGAATATTAAGACTGGTAAAGTTTTAGAGATGGTTGCCATTATTGAGAACACAACAAAACACTCAGGGACAGAGAAACTTGCAGTGGTTGAACCAGTAGCACAGGCACTCGCAATATCAGAGCCAACAGAACAAGAGGGTGATGCATCTGAAATGACTGTAGTTCATGCTGAAGCAATAGATGGTGAGCAAGCCGTAGCAACATTAATGAAAGAAACAGCAGTTCCAGAAGAAAAGGTTATGATGGCTATTGCTCCCAAATCGGATCCAGAAAAGTATGACTCGGGGACGACTGTGATTGAAGTGGCTGCAACCACAGTGCTTGCACAAAACGATACTGCTGCACAAATGGAAGTTAGTAATGTGAGTGAACACATGAATGAAGCAGATGAAGATGGTAGGCTAAAATGTGAACCTCTTGAACAGCTGATTGAAACGACACTGTCAAATGAGTTACAGTTAGACAAGGCAGAAATTAAAGATGAAATTCCAGCAGTAATGGAAGCAACTCACATGGCACAGGTACTACCATTGAGCTCCGAAGTTACAGCAGAAATGCCAGACATTTCTGTTTCTGAGATACAAACACAAGTAGTGAGTGAACTCAGAGCTGCGACACTTGAAGTGACAGAACCAGAGGTTGAAATGCCAGTGGTAACAGAAGTTAAAGTTGAGACAGCTGTTGTAACTGAGCTGGAAGTGGAGAAACCTATTGTCACATCAGTGGTTACTGAACTTGAAGTAGAAACGTTAGTGGTTACATCTATGGCAAAGACGACTGATACTCTCAATTCTGTTGTAACTCCCCAGAATCAAAACATAGACACTGACACGTCAGTGTTGACAACAGTGATCAAGGAACAAGAGGAGGAGGTGCCTACTGTTATTTCTGTGGTAGTGACACCAGCTACACCTCTAGATGAAGTAACACAACTTGGAACTCTAGGCAAAGAGTCAATGGTTGTAGCATCAGTCGAAGACACACCAGTTGTGACTGTAGCAGCAGAAACACCAAATGTTGAATCAGTGATTGTGAGGACTGCTGTGGCCCCAGTAGTAGACATACAGAATGTGATTCCAGTGGTACCAACACCAGATCTTGATTCAGTGCTAGGGACAGTGGCTGCATCTTCAGTCTTCAGTGCAGCAGTTGTGACTACAGTAGCAGAAGCAGCAGTTGTAGAAACACCAGTTGTTTCTTTCACAGATGTAAAATCAACTCCAGTTCTAGTGGCAGCTGTGATAGAGAATACGAATGTGTCCCCTGTAGTAGAGATCCCAGCAGTACAGTCAGCAACTGTAGGTCCAGTAATAATGTCATTAGCTGTAACATCTGTGGCGGAGACATCGGCTGTTACTTCAATGACAGAAACTGTACCTCCAGAAGTTACACTAGATGTGACCCCAATTGCAGAAACAACAGTGAGCCAAGTAATTAAAACTCCGGTGACTTCCATCACATCAGTTAAACCAACTGTAGCTGCAGTTACACAGACACCAGTCATTGAGATACCAGCTATAATTCCAGAGACAGTACCAGAGACTGTATCTTCTGTACTAACTACATCAGCTGAAACTCTAGTAGCATCAGAACAAAATATGACCCTAGTAGTAGAAACTCCAGCAGTATCTTCGATTGCAGTGGCAGAGACATCACAGGTGGCAGAAATACCAGATCAGATTTCAGTCATTCTAACAGAAGCAGCAACTATAGTTACACCAGCAGCAACTTTAGCAGCAGAAATGTCAGCTGTGATCCCAGTAGTTGAAACTGCTGTAGTAAAACCAACTTCAGTTGCACTGGTAGAGACACCAGTTGTGACACCAGAGATAACATCAACTGTGACTCCAATAGCAGAAAGGGCAGTTGTGAGCCTAGGACAAGAAGCTATAGTAGAAGCCCCAACTGCAATTACAGTAGTAGAGAGACCTGTTACGATCCCAGTGGTACAGACACCAGCTCTGGTATCAGTGACTGTAAAAGAAGCTGCACCTCCAGTAGTTCTACCAGCAGTGACTGCAGCAGCAGAAAAAGTTGTGAGCACAGTAGTAGAAACTCAAGCAGTAAAGCCAACAGTGTCTGTGGCAGAGACACCAGTTGTGACCCCAGAGATGATAACATCAACTGTGACTCCAGTAGCAGAAAGGGCAGTTGTGAGCCTAGGACAAGAAGCTATAGTAGAAGCACCAACTGCAATGACAGTAGTAGAGAGACCTGTTACGATCCCAGTGGTACAGACACCAGCTCTGGTTTCAGTGACTGAAAAAGAAGCTGCACCTCCAGCAGTGACTGCAGCAGCAGAACCAGTTGTGAGCACAATAGTAGAAACTCAAACAGTAAAGGCAACAGTGTCCGTGGCAGAGACACCAGTTGTGACCCCAGAGATAACATCAACTGTGACTCCAGTAGCAGAAAGGGCCATTGTGAGCCAAGTACAAGAAGCACCAACTGCAATGACAGTAGTAGAGAGACCTGTTACGATCCCAGTGGTACAGACACCAGCTCTGGTTTCAGTGACTGTAAAAGAAGCTGCACCTCCAGTAGTTCTACCACCAGTGACTGCAGCAGCAGAAACAGTTGTGAGCACAGTAGTAGAAACTCAAGCAGTAAAGCCAACAGTGTCCGTGGCAGAGACACCAGTGCCTGTAGCTTCAGCTCCAGTTGTGCCTTTGGTAAAAGTGACACCAGTTGTGGCAGTGATAGAGACACCCTCAACACAGACATCTGCTTTAGCCCCTGTGATGGTGACAACAGCCATTGGCCCAGTTGTAGAGGTAGCAGCTGCAGCGCTTGTTGTTGTGACACCAGAGGTACAGGAACCAATGTTGCAGATGGTTGAACAGGAAAAAAAGGAAGAAAAGACAGAGGCTACAGTTGTGCCTGAAGATGTTGAACCACTACTAGCAGCAGCAAAAGAGGAAAAGACACCAATTTTACCTGAAGAAAATGCCAAGGGTCCCTTGCAACACGAGCCTGTTACTTCAACAGAACCTCAATCAGAGGTTGAAGATGATGTGTGGGAGGATGCTGTAGATAATATTGGAGATTCCCAGGGTCTAGTGACACACACAGATGTAACACCCCAAGATACGGCTGCTAAACAAACATCTGATGCCGCAATTTGAGAGTGGCATGCTAAACCAAATGAAATATATTATGAGCTAGTAAGTGATTTCGTTATATTTCATTTAGTTGCCAGTAATTTATTTAATTTTTCTTTAAAATGAATAACAATGATTTTATGATTTCAGGTGCAAATTTAACAAGGACAGATGATAACTTTTTACACTTGGAAAAGGATGTGTGCTCACCTGGGACTCACATTTCTCACAACAAAGAAATGACCAAACCACTGAGAAATAAAATTGCATCAATAAAATCCCATTAAGTTTAGTTGTTCAGTAGATAGGCTGTTCTTTGATCAATCACTACTTTTTTTTTCTTTGACAGAAAATATGTCAACATATGAAACCCTTGAAAAGCAGCTATTTCGTCATATTCATACTGAGGATATTTGTCAATGTATTATAATTTATTTATGTGCTGATTCTTACATTAGAGTGAGCTTATCACACATCATTTTAGTATTAGTTTAGGAAAATTCAAGTCAATTGTTGAAGGCAAATGCAGTTGCCTGGTGTGTTAAGATATGTACTAATTAAATAGTAAAGAGGTCAAAGGTTAATTTATGTTGAACCATTATACGCCTCGTTATACTTCTGGGAGGAATTTCTATGACATTCTAAATATGATGTACACTTTACCAAAGCTATAATAAGCACTGAAATTTTAAACTTCACAATCACGTTCCATTTAGACAGTATTCAGTCAGAATCAGTCACTTAATTTGTAACAGAAAATGACAGATTGTTTAATTTGTTTTACAAAGATATTTTACAAAGTTAAAATCTGATCAAACACATTTTTTTATTTTTGTTGTCCATATTGCGATATGACATTGTTACAAAATATGTTTATATTTTGTTTATATTTTTATAATTCAAGAAAATGTCATTATTGTTGGCATCAAAAGCATGCATACTAATGTTGGCTTGTCCCCCTCAGGGAAGCACTTAACATATATAAATGTTACATATAATGAAGATCAATACACTCTGTACTCTCTAAGATCATTAAACTATTTTAATGCATTTTTTTTAATATTATATAAGCTGCCTTACTGTATTGTGGGGGTTTGAAAGCGTCTGGCCTGACAGAATAAGCCACTAAAATACTGATAGAAACATTTTAACTGATTCTAATATATTCCTAGGAAGGAAGTGTTTGACTATACAGGCTATGCATCTTCAAAGAAGTTGTAATATTAACAATCAACCAAATACAGGAGTATGGTATTGTTCTTGTATTTTGAAACATTTCAAAATGTATGGTTTAATACAAATTATATTTCAAGTTTTTATAAAAAAAATAAAATAAAAAATACTTCACCAATGTTTGTCTTGATTTATAAGACAACTCGATTATTTTTCAACTTTGTGCAACAGGATGAAGAAACTTGTTTTTGATGGGAAACAGTACATATAGTTTTGCCATTTTATTAGTTTCAAATAAATCCACAAACATTTTAGCAGCAAAAAAAAAAACACCAAACAAAAATAAGCATGAAAGAAAAATGGAGTGGACCTTTAAACACACACAAAAAAAGTTAAATATTGGCACTGAAAAGGACTAATACTGCTTTAGCGTGACATTTTAAGAAGGACTGGTCACTTCAGGAGTGGTTGTTTCTAAGTCCTTATCCCCCATTGAATTTTCTGCCAGTGGTACAGCTTCACTCTCAGGCAAACACTGATGTTTGGGAACCTCAGAAGGACTTGCAAAAGGAGCTGCACACATGCTGCATTTATAGGGTCTTTCTGAAGACTGGAAGAGAGCTTCCACCTGACTGTTGTCTTCTCCACCACACAGAACCAAACTCTGTTTGTTGACCATAATGTATGAATCTGAGTCCTGACTCAAACAAACATGTCGAGATGCTTGGTTCGCTCTGCAGAAGTTCTTTCCACAAGCACTGCACTTATACGGCTTCCCTGTGTGAATGTACATGTGCTCACGCCAGTGGCTCTTCTGAATAAACTTGCGAGCACAGGTCGGACACTCAAATTTTCGGCGTTTCATTTCACGACCCATCTCGGTGCCCTCCAGGTTGTCTATATCAGCAATTTCAGAGGGCGGTGGGGTGTCTTCCATCCACACCTGTTGATCGGTATCACTAATAACGTCACTGTCAGCATGCAAAAGCTCCTCCTCCATTTCCTGACCTTCAAGCTCATTAGTGTGACCATTTTGCATGAATGACGACATTTGTGGCTCAGTTGCTTGGCTGGTGTGGACTAGTAGATGCTCCTTCAACTTGGACCTCTGGTTAAAACGGATTCCACAATAATTGCAGCCATAATTCTTCCTGGAGGAAGCACTTCTACTCATTATGCCATATGTGAGGTGTTGGACGACCGATGCTGCAGGGTTCTGGGTGGGTGACTCAATGCCGACAGGTTGTGGAGATCTATAATCCATATCGGAAAATTCTTGGCCGGTGATTTCACCGTTTGTAGCATAAACATCCCCCTTAGATCTTTTATTGTGTCGGCTGCATGTCTGATCAGGTATCTGTATACCATAAAGTGAGTTTGTCAAAGGTACATACTGGGACTCTGGATTTATAAGAAGACTTGCCTCTTGTAATAAGGGGTAAGCATGCAGGAATTTGACACCCTGCTCAAGGCGAAGGGGGTCAATGGGCTGTGTGGTAAATTTTCCAGTGTACATTAGGTTAAGCAGGTAGCTGAAGATATCTGCTTGTATGTCTGAAGGCTTCAGTCGAACACAGTCACTACAAAAGAGAAGCAGAAAGGGTCATTTAAATCCTGGTCTCCTCTGAAATAATGTAATTAATGTACTAGGACTTTTTGCAATCAAGTTCACGTTACCTGTCTTGATGGATGAACAGCATACGGAAGTAGTTTGAGAAGGCAGCGAGAACGGCTTTATGGGCTTTGAAAAGTATATCCCCGATGGCCACAGTACAGTCACAGAGGAAACCAAACTCTCTCTGAGCGTTGAGACGCTTCAGAAGCACAAGACCATGATGTGCTAAATCCATTTTTCCCACCTAAAACTAAAAAATCATCAGGATTTCAAAAGATTTCTCCTGATCAATCAATTTATCTTGCTCCACATTCATTATTTTATTACATTTTGGTCACCAAAACTACATTTAGTATGTATGCACTTCACTTGTCTCTCTCTTTACCTACACCTGCAAAATATTTTAAATATTTTGACATTCCTCACCTGCAAAATATTTTAAATGTAAAAACATCCTATGATGACTGTATAATGTCCTAAATATGTTAAAGTGGCAGAAGTCTGGCTTAAATGTCTAAACAGGTTTTGAGGCTACTCGTGTGTGCGTGTATGTGTGTGTTTTTACTGTTAAGGCTCCGCCCATGTTGGTGAACTCCGAGTACAAAAGTTTCCTCGGACAAATAGGAAACACGCGCTCGAGCAATGAACCCAATAAAATAACGTTACACCTATTAATGAGCGAATAATAAACAGAGAGATTAAAAATGGTTCGTTTTCCGATAACGAAAGCCACGTGAAGAAGAAAAAGGTCAAAGTATTAATAATTTTCAGACAGGATCCGTGAGTAATCAATAGTGCTCATCGTTACTAGGGTAAAAACGCCGACAACCGGTTTATTAAACACTTGTTTCAAATAAGACCATTGAGGCGTCACTTACCGTTCTTTCAAGAAATCTAATGCCTTATTCAGTTTGGTTTGTTGGCTGAAAAACAGAGGAAGCTTCTTCGCCGAAACAGCAGTACCAGTCAAGTCAGTCGTGAACCGCTGCTGCTGTTTTCCGGAGAGTTTGAAATCACATGACACGAGCGCGCGCCGGATCGAACGGCTGTCAATCACAAGAGGCTGATCAATCAGCTGCATTAGAACGTCACATGACGTCACGTCATGGTGTATTTGTTAACAGTTAAATCTGAGCAGCATAAACTAGTGAAATAAATGGTAAATAAAGGTCTGAAATATAAAACACCCAGCTGGAAATTCCAGTTTATGATGGCAGGCCTGTGTTGCAATGTTCCAAAGGCAAAAAACAAAACCTTTTTGTGAAGTAAAAATCAATGGAGACATTTTTGCAGTATTGTAGATGACGAAAATACAACCCCATTATGATACCAAGTTTCACGCCATGGGCAAATAAGGCAGCATCTGAAGATTTGTACACATTTCAGAGCCATATAAATATTACTTTAGCATAGTTTTATATAAAGGCATTTGCTGAGTCTTAAGTTGATGTTAATCGAGAAGAAGAATTTTATTTAATATTTAAGAATATATGTAAGAATAAAGAGAAGTAACAATAATAATGTGCACGACAGGGGTTGCATAGACTAGTCGCTAGTCGACTTTAATGCTGTCATGATGCTTTAAATCGACTAGTCGCTCATCACTCATGGCCTATTAGAGGGCGCAACAGGTTAATACATTTTAAGTCCACTTTTACGCTCCATTTCCAACAGTTAAAATGACAAATAAACACATACTGAGAGGCATGTTTGATTATTTGGATGCTCAAAATTCATCGGGAGGATGTACTTTTTAAACAGCTTATTGCACATAAGATAATCGCCATTCTAAACTAATGCGCTGTTGCATTGTAACGCACACACATACAGACAGATCAGATCACGCACACACCAAATCATTCAGTAGCACAGAAATGTATTGTCAACAGTGTTCTGTGACTTAAAATAGTTTAGAATTAGGGAGAGTGAAAAGTAATCTTTACTGTTCTTCTTTATTTGTATCTGAATTAGAATGAGCAGAAATCTGTGAGAAATGTAACAACCCAAAGACAAAAGAACTGATTCAGCTGTTATGTAGGAGTGCTGTGTCAATAGGTCAACAAGGCAACCTGCATTCCGAGTCTCAGCTTGAGGTTTATTGGTTCATCACTGATGTCATCAGTGACTCGACTTTCATCGCATAAATGAAATCTGAAGTAGTTCAACCCTTAGAGCACGAGTGTCAGGCGTAATCTTGCACAAACATTACCCCTGGTTTCACAGACAAGGCTTGAGCCTAGTTCAAGACTAAAAAGCAAATTTGAGCTGTTTGCATGTTTATAAAAGCTACTTAAATGTCCTTATTGAACTAAACCCTAATCCTGGCTTAATCTAAGCTCTGTCTGTTAAACCAGGCTTTATTGTTGACTAGCTAATGACCATCTCAAAACCAGCATGTTCCAAAACACAGCAGTCAGCTAAATCTGGATTTTCCAGCAGAAGTCATTTAGGACATAGATTCAACAGTGAATTAAATCCAATAACTCTCTAAAAATCAGATATTGTAGCATGTGAATAAACTGATCTGAGTAAACGTGTTTATAAAGGAGACCAAACGAGCCACTATTTATCCACTATCCTTAAAAAAACTTTATTTCAGGTCTCAAATTCACATTAAGAATGACAAGAGATCAATGAGTAGTACTTCAACCTAATTTACAGAAGAAAAAAAATGATTTGTTGGTTTAAAATAAATATTCAAGTCCTCTTGTAAGACTATATGTGTGGGTCCTCAGAAGATTACACGAGCCAGTTCAAACATCACCTTCAGAGAGAAGAAAATAACTGTTTTTACGTAGCATTTCCAAAACATATGTATATGATATGATGCAGACATAAAAAAGGCCATTTTTGGACACTGCAGCAATCTATTATTTAAACTGATATTCAAAATGAAAGTGAGCTGGCTGGATGATATCAAATAAGTGAGAATTCAGTGTTTTCTAACCTCAATGGTGATCAGCACGACGATCATCCACTCCAGTCTGAGACTGTGTTTCTCACTGAGGTGATTCCTCATCAGGTCTGTCAGTTCAGTGCAGTGCTGTAACTTCTCGTTCACAACCTAAAAAACAAAGGATCCATGCAGCATTATTCCATCCTTTGATCGGGATATTTATCTATTCATATTTTTAGCAAGTACTTTCACTAACCTTGACTCTCCTGTTGATATTGAGGAACTGACAGGTCTTGTCATAGAGCTGCTCGAGATCTTCTCTGTCCCAGTAGAAATCGGGTGTGATCAGTAAGTCAGAGCTGAGGTTTATGCAGTGCCTGTAAAAGTGTAACGATATTGTCAGAATTAAACAAAGCAGTAGATTATAAACCAGATGAAGTCCTGCATATGGATCCTGACCTCAGGGAAAAGAGCTCCCCTATCTTCTGCATTACTTCAGCCCTGGACAGTTTCACTCGTTGTCCAGACTTCAACATCTGTTTAGAAAGGTTCAAGGCTATAATGACCTCATTTCAATATACAAAACTATTTCTACTTTCAAAAAGCAGCAAATGCTGGAATTACCTATGAAAGAGTACATAAGTGGATCTACCTCAGGAATTGACTGGATGGACTCAACAAAGTTGTCGAGAGAAACCTCCCATATCGCCAGTTTAACTGAAGTTAAAAGCAATTAATTATTCCAAGCATCGAAATATAATTAGTTTCACATTGTTTGATGAAAAATGTGTGAAAATGGAAACATAATCCCACCTGACAGAGATAAAGCATTGGAAAAAGCAAACTTCTCCAGAACAACCTGCTCATAATCCAGCTCTCCGTTAAACAAGAAGATTCCATGATGGAGCTTCGAATGACCCCTGAACCAACACGAACAAACAAACAAAAATAAAAGCAGGGCTACACCTTAAAGTAGTGCCATCATCAACTTTCAAGGGGTATTACATGATTTCAACAGTTTTTGCACATTTTGCATTGAGAAATGAAAGATTTGTGACTGACTCTCCAACTGTATAATTGATTTCTTCATTTTCCCAGTGGATCAGAGCGACTTCATAGGGTTGAATTTCGTGCTGCTCCAGTATCCTCATCACTGCCTTTACCTGGATATAAAATACACCAGCAGGGCATGATTTGTAGCATGATTTTTAATTTTTAAAAATAGCCTTTTAATATTTGCCAAACACCTGATTCACATTCATGTGGCATATATATATATATATACACAGTATATACAGTATATATACAGGTGAACTCGAAAAATTAGAATATTGTGCAAAAGTTCATTTATTTCAGTAATTCAACTTAAAAGGTGAAACTAATATATGATTTTTTAGACTCATTACATGCAAAGTGAGATATTTCAAGCTATTTCAAGATATTTCAAGATATTTCATATTTCTTTATTTGTTATAATTTTGATGATTATGGTTTACAGATATGAAAACCGTTTCACAATATTCTAATTTTGACTTTGGGGTTTGTAGAAATGGTATAATCAAAATTATAATAAATAAAGGCTTGAAATATCTCACTTTGCATGGAATGAATCTATATAATATATTAGTTTCACCTTTTAAGTTGAATTTCTGAAATTAATGAACTTTTGAACAATATTAAAATTGTTAGTGTTTCACCAGTATATATATATATATATATATATATACACATGTATATATATGTTTGTTCGCTGATCAAAGTTTTTATGTGAATAAAAGCCTAAATTCCATCTGTTCATCATATAAAGCGATCGAGTCTCTTCAGAAAACCACTCAATTCATAAACCTAAACCACTCAATTCATATGGATTAGTTTTACAATCTCTATGAACTTTTTAAAGCGTCAGTTGCATAGCTGTCAATGGAGAGACAGAAGCTCTCTGATTTCATTACAAAGATCTTAATGTAATTAACGTCTGAATTTTCCCTTTTAGGTGAAATATCACTTTAAGGGGTTTTACCAACATTGGCCTTAAATAAATGAATACAGCTTTTGAATAGTTTCCAATTGAAAGTTGTCTATCAGCACATCTGCCATTGCATACAGTGTGTGTACTATTAATACTTACTGTTTTCTCCTCAACATTCCAGAATACCACTGAGCCTTCTCTAAAATGGTAAACAGCACAAAAAAATAACTACAAATCCGAAATCAAAACCCAGAAATTCAAGTGACAAAAAAAAAAATCATTCAACATTATACCTGAAGAAGAATATTGTGCCACTGTCATTTGTTTTTGCAGCATTCTCTGTTCCCATCGCCAAAACGTTAGAAGCGTCTGAAACCCACAACATTTCTTTATTTACTACAAATAAGAGACTGCGTACAAACAAGCACGCAATGCATTCTTTTTTTTATGCCAGCTCAGAAACATAAAAATAGTGATGAAGATGAACTGACCTCTGGGAAATTCTTTGATTTCACTGAAGCCGTTAGCTATGAGATCGTGACAGAGAGTTGGTAAATGGTACTGGTCTGCAGTTGCGTATGCAATGCACTGCATCATGTCCTGAAAAATGTTATTAAATACATAAACGGTTATTTATATATGCCACTAATGATTTGATGATAACACACAGTAGACACACACCTCCTCCAGACTGGGCTGAGTGGTCCGTGATGGCTGTTTGGTTCTTGGTCCCTTAAAGGTCCTTTTTCCAGGCACACCTCCTTGTTTCAGCACTGACTTGGTGGCCGTTGTTGTGGACTGCAATCTCATGTGTATACTCCATGTTTTAGATATTAAATTTAGTGGAGTCAGCACTTTAAAGTGTGGTCTTTGAAACATTCCTCTTTGCAATAAGTGTCTATGGTGATGTACGGTGATGTGACAGCTGCTCTGGTCTTTAAGAATGTTTTGTGTGTGTGCACTGGATGCCAGTGTTGAGCAGTTTAAAACCATGGTCCTGCCGATACTTTTTAATCCATTTACTGTCCTGAGAGCAGATCCAGGGGCTTGTGTCCATTTCAAGGGTTGATGTAACCTCCATAAAATCTTGAGAGACATGCCTGTAAGAATCAAACAGTTTAAGCATTAAAACACTGTTAAATTAGGACAATTTCCGACCTTTTAGTGGCCAAGAGGCCTATTTTTAACTGACCTTGAATGACAAGCATGTCAACTTGGTCATTTCTAACCTTTATGGTTCAATTTTGCAGAAGAAAATGAAAAGAATGACAGAACACTCGTCTGCTTCTTTCTGATCAGCTGACACAAAGCAGATACGCTGTGAATATATCTTTCTGACACTACTGTCAATACAAGCGGCACACTAGTCGTTTTAACCTTCAGCGTAACTTAGCCTACCTGCAGCGTACCGTCCCGGTTCCCGCCAGATATTAGAACGTTTGGTGACAGAAACTGTTACACTGTTGTTGATATATATATCGCAACATTGTCAAAGATTCACATAAAGTTTATTTGACAGTTCGAACAGCACGAGTGATGCGGCCACTTCCTGTATTTTGGTGACGTCAACTTCAGACGTAATGTTGCCCCGCCCTGTAGAGACTTATTACACATTTTGAGTTTGTGAATTTTATTTTAATATTTGGTAATTTCCATTTAAATAACAGCAAATCTAAAGACTGTTGTAATATGTTTGTTCTCTTAAATGTAGAAAAAATAAGACATCGAGATTAGGCCATCGAGATTAGGCCATATTACACACAATGAAGAGAATATAATCCGAGATTAGGATTCAAAAGTGTGCGGTCATTTAATTTTTTTTTTTCATTTAATTTAATTTACTGGCAAATGCATACATGTGTGAATGTAAAATACGCTTGTATTGACCCTAAAGTGTAACCTAACATTTGGTTTTGCGCCCCCTATCGGTTAATACGTTAAATGTTGTTGTGTTGCTTGGATACTTGATAAACTACAGCTACATAATCTAGAAAACATATCGACGTGGAGCCACAAAGACAAGTAAGTTTTTGTACATTGTGCCAATTTATAGAATGACACATACTCATAATTATTTTCTTCATAAAAGAGTCGTTGACTTCACTTACTGCTAACCATATCATTTGATTTTTGTCAGGATCAATAAAATGTGATAAAATGTGATTAAAATGTGATATGTTTCAATGTATCTTTGTGATCATCTAGAGGTGCCTTTTGTTGTTAATTCATAATCAAATTGCCCCTTGGGTATTAATAAAGTATAACACAGCATTGTTTGTAATTCAGAGTTACATAACATACCCATACCCCCTCTCTAATTTATTTCTATTATAAAAAGTTATGAATATTCATTGTGAACTTCTATTGCTATGGATACATCATGTTCTGTCTGTCAACATTCAGGTTTGATTGACAGTGTTTCCGCAATGGAGGAGTCTGTGATCCAGCAGCACCTCACACACTATAAACAGGCCACTGAGACGGCCCGTGAGGAGCTGGCCGTCCTGCAGGCCAAATACAACAACCTCCACTCACAGGTTTATATATTCACTGGCAATTCAGGGTGTTTTGGATGGACATGCTCTTTGTGAAATAATAACATTTCATTTTAACAGTTCTTGGAAAGCCAATCCAAAATTGCATCTCAGGACGAGACTTTGAAGAGCTTAAAGGATGCTATAGATAGACATAAAGAGAAAGAGGCGAGACAGGAGTCTCTCGTCAGCTCACTCAGAGAGTGCAACTACAACACAGAGCAAGAGATGATCTCCATTACTGCCTCCAAAAGCATCATGGACATGAGAATACAGACACTTACGAAGGAGAACGAGGAAATCAAGGACAAAGTAATGGATCTCGATATCAAGTCAAAGTGAGCATTTACAGTACACCATGTCAAAAGTTTGCACACACCTAGCCTTTCTTTTTTTATTTCTATTTTTTCACATTTTAGAATAACAGTTTAGTAGTTTGTAAGTCATAAGGTGGATTCTGGGATGCTTTTTATACATATTAGTGCTGTTAGTTGATTAAAAAATAACTTGTGATTAATAAAAGCTATTAAAAATGTACTATTATTATATTGTAATAATTTCACATTTAATCTCCAAATTAATGTAGACACTACATAAAGACAGCCTATAGTTTAAATAGTTGTTTAATGGCATCTTTTTATGAATAAAGGCCAGTATCACCATACTGGTGTCTATAGGTAATTGATTTTTTCCCATCAATTTTAGCCATTAATTATAGGCATTCAGCATTACAGTATAATTTAAACCTATCATTTTCTTAACATTTATTAGGATTTAAATAATATAACAACTTTTAATTCAAGTAAACTTAAAACAATCATCACATAAAGCCATTATAATAAATGCCACATTTACCTGCGCCTTTCAATATATCAGGGTTTAATTTTATCTATTAGCCCAGTCAAAACATTACACAAAACATTATTGTTTTCTCTGTCTTTTGTTCTTTGTCATTAACATTAATGACAGACATCACAGCAGCAGGTACTGTAAGTTTAAGAACTGCCGCACATGACGCGGATCTGACGCACAACTCTTTACATAAATTCAAGAAGACTCGCATGGATACTTGACAAAACTGCCATTTTGGCATAATTCTGTGTGTTTGTGTCCATGCAAGTGCTGTCTGGTGCGAATGAGTGTGTGTCACACAGACAGGAGATTTACAGACGAACGAAAGCACAAAAGCATCTCCTTGAATAAGAGCGAAGATTATGGAAAAAAAAAAAAACGAAAGCTGCGTTAATTGCATGATATACAATCAATGTGTTTCATATATACAAATGGCTTTGTACAGTATATGAATAATTCAGTTTTGAAACTATGTTCATTCAATGTAATGTTTCCAGACAATCAAATTCACATTTCCATCACCATTTCCCTTTATAACCAAAGCGCATTCAATCGAATGTCATATCTCCACGTGCAGTGAAAATTATTATTCTAACCCTCCACCTCCCTACACTCTCAGAAAAAAAGGTACAAAAGCTGTCACTGGGGCTGTACCTTTTCAAAAGTACCCAAAGGCTGCATATTGGTAACTTAGTGGTACATATTACCAACTAAAAAGGACATATTATCTCATGAAATTGACATATTATCACCTAAAATGTACATATTAGCACCTAAAATGTACATATCAACACTTAAAATGTACATATTAGTACCTAAAATGTACATATTACCACCTAAAATGGACATATTAGCTCATGAAATTGACATATTAGCTCCTGAAATGTACATATTAGCACCTAAAATGTACATATTAACACTTAAAATGTACATATTAACACTTAAAATGTACATATTAGCACCTAAAATGTACATATTAGCACCTAAAATGTACATATCAACACTTAAAATGTACATATTAACACTTAAAATGTACATATTAGCACCTAAAATGTACATATTAGCACCTAAAATGTACATATCAACACTTAAATGTACATATTAGTACCTAAAATGTACATATTACCACCTAAAATGGACATATTAGCTCATGAAATTTACATATTAGCTCCTGAAATGTACATATTAGCACCTAAAATGTACATATTAACACTTAAAATGTACATATTAGCACCCAAAATCTACATATTAACACCTAAAATGTACTTATTAGCTCATGAAATGGACAAAAGTTTACCTTTTGAAAAGGTACAGCCCCAGTGACAGCTTTTGTACCTTTTTTTCTGAGAGTGTAGCACCGCCTACCTAGATCAATTAAAGCATCATTGGTATTTGTTTTATTCCATGGATAATTTTCTTTTAATAATCACTGTACAAATTTTCAGACAGTATTTTTCAGAGTGCAACAAGGCAAAACAGGAAGCCACTGAGACCCAGAGAAGATGTGATGAGTTTATATCAGCATTAGCAAACAAAGCCTCTGTAAACGTGGCAGGAAAGGTGGATCCTATGGATTATATTGTATCCGTGGTGAGTGTTTTAGGTATATGCTTTCTGCCGCTAATTTAATATTCTCCTGATCTCTAACATATCTTTCGATGATAAGGTGGATGCATGCTTCAAGGACAGAGATCGGCTGAAGAGCTGCAATTGTTCTTTAGAGGAGAGTGTGAAGTTGTATGAAGTGGAGTGTAAAGCCAGCAGAGAAACGGTAAAGAGACTGGTGACTGATGTAGACCGAGAACAGACACTCTCAGCCTCCAGAGCAAATGAGCTGAACTCTAACAGACAGGTATCCTTCAGATCAATAATGTAATTAAACACACAACTGTAGCAACACAAGCATCTTATAGGGTGAATCTGACAAAACCTGTGCAGAATATATCTGGGTTATTATTGTACACTATCGGTCAAAAGTTTTTCCAAGACTGCATTTATTTGATTGGAAATATTGGGAAAATTAGTACAATTTAAAATATTAATAATTATTCTTGTGATCATTTGTTGTAATGGAGATATTACTCTAGTCTTTAAGTGTCACATGATCCCAACTAACAAAAATATGTTTTAAGATAATTTTTCTAACATTAACATTCCCGTTAGGTTCTCTGAACGTTCAAAATGTGCAGTTTAAATGGTTTAAAAAATTGTTTTCGTAGTTTTACAAACATTCCATTTTAACATTTTGTACACGTTAACGTGAACGTTAGCTGGGATTCTTCAGAAATCATTAAAGGGATACTCCACTGTTTTTGGAAATAGGCTCATTTTACAACTCCCCGACCCCTAGAGTTAAACAGTTGGGTTTTATCGTTTTCGAATCTATTCAGCTGATTTTCTGATATTTAGAAGAATATCAGTAACCAGACAGTTTCTTATGGATGCTTGTTTCCGCCACAGAATGAAAAATAAAAAAGGTAATTCTGACTTTTTTTCTCACAATTGCGAGTTTACATCTCGCAATTCTGACTTTATTTCTCAGAATTCCAAGATATAAAGTCAGAATTGCGTGGTATAAAGTCGCAATTGCGTGTTATAAAGTCAGAATTGCGTGATATAAAGTCGCAATTCCGTGTTATAAAGTCAGAATTGTGAGATATAGTCAGAATTGTGTGATATAAAGTCGCAATTGCGTGTTATAAAGTCAGAATTGCGAGATATAAAGTCGAAATTGCATGTTGTAAAGTCAGAATTGTGAGATATAAACTTTTCTGAGGGGAAAAAAGTTAGTCTTTTTTTTCTTTAGAATTGGCCTGATAACTCGCAATTGCGAGTTTATATTTCACAATTGTGAGAAAAGATGTCAAAATTTCGAGATATAAAGTCGCAATTGTGTGTTATAAAGTCAGAATTGCGAGATGTAAACTCGCAATTGTGAGAAAAAAAGTCAGTATTGTGAGATAAAAAGTCGCAATTCTGTCTTTTTTCTCACAATTGCGACTTTATCTCTCAGAATTGCGACTTTATATCTCACAATTGCGGCTTTATTTTTTTTTATTTCTACGCGATTGTGAGATTAAAAAGTCACAATTATTTATTTAGTTTGTTTTATTCAGTGGCGGAAACAAGCTTTCATAGTTTCTGGTCCCATTGACTTCCATAGTATATATTTGTTCCTACTATGGAAGTCAATGGGACCAGAAACTGTCTGGTTACTGTTATTCTTCTAAATATCAGAAAATCAGCTGAATGGATTCGAAAACGGTAAAACTCGACTGTTGTAACTCCGGGGGAGCTGTAAAATTAGCATATTTCCAAAAAAAGTGGAGTATACCTTTAAAATGAAAATGATTTATTTAACTTAATTACTCCAAACTTTTGACCAGTAGCTTTCACCTCATAATAAATTTAGCACAAAGGATTTTTTAAGTTTTTAAGTTTTTACTTTTTTTTAAGTATATTTCCTGTAAAGCAAAATCAGTGAGAGTAAATCAGCAAAATATACTGAATGTTTTGTCAGGATTTGGATCTAATCTCTCTGAAGAAACTAAGTTTAGAGCGGGAGAACCAGGCCCTGAAGAACTCCCTGCAGGAGACTGAACTATCTCTGGCGTCTGCACAGCAGCGCTGCCGCCACTATGAAAATCTGTCTCAAGATCTGGAAAATAAACTCCACGGCTGCCAGAACGATGCTCAGGCGTCTCACAGTCACCATGAGGTCTTCATGAAGAATGTGGAAGCCCTGCTGGACCATCAGTCTCTTCCTGTTCCACACACAGAGAACGACATATTGAAGGCACTCACAGCTCTTTGTACCAGAGAGAAAAGTGCACGAAAGGTCATTTGCATTCCACACTATTATAAAACAGATTGCATTCTTATTTTTCAACCAGTGCTTTCTGCGTGCTCTAGTCTCAGATGGAAACGGAAGGCAGGCTGGCGGAGGTGACAGAGCAGTTGTCCAGCCTCAAAGAGCGTCACATCGACTCTGAACGGAGAAAACAGGAGCTGTTGGACAGAATACAGGGTCTGGAGGAGGAGCTGCTGACTTCTGGAGTCAGCAAAGATGGAATGATTCAGGACAAACAGCATGTGAGGAAGATTCATACCGCCAAAGCTTGAGCTCAAATTGTAAAACTTTTCTGGTCACTGTACCAACCTTATTTTGTAACGAGAATGTTGTTTTGAACATAACCGACGCAGTTATCATTTTCACTTTCTGCGCCACGTTGTTTATCTGTTCACCAATGGGAGGTGTGTTCAGGCGCATTGTTGGTGCCTTGCTATTGCTGAAATAGACTGCACCATTGACCAACAAAAACCTGGTCTAAAGTCAATGGCGCCGGACATTTTTCCCGTCGGTAAACTAGCAAAAGTGGTTTGGACACGCCATAAGTGCTCTTGCGCCGTGACCTATAGGGCCCTTTCCTGTTAGATAGCCGCTATAGAGAATAGTGGAAGAATAACTAGAAGAATACTGCAGTAAACTAACTGCACTACGAACCACTGTGTTTATAACATATTACATTAATAGGTTACACTTTTTTCAATAGTCCACTTTAGACATTCTACTAACTATAAGGAACTTTGCAACTACATGCTTTAAACTAGCAGTCATTAGAGTATTAGTAGACTGTCAGGTGTTAGGGTTCAGGTTAGTAGAATAAGTTGACAGACAGTAGTTGCAAAGTTAGTTCTAGTCAGCAGAATGTCTGTTTCCAGAGAGCTACATAGTGTCGGCCCAAATCCGGCCCACATCGAATCCACATGTACCAGATGTGACCTGGATCTGGGCTGATACTGTTGCTGTCTGGGTTGGGGAGCATCAAAATAAAGTGTTAGCAGATATTAAGCAGACCGTCTACTAATGCTCTATGGATTGCTAGTTGACATGAAGTTTACTATTTTAATAATTATCAATTTGTAATATCAGCCAGCACAACATGCTGTTGTGTACAGCTAAAAAATAACTTTAAGCAAATGACACCGGAAGCCTTGCACAATTAAGTTACAAATGGCAGTGCCCGCTGTCACGTTAAAACTAAGATGGATATCAGTTGGAATCAGATCAGGATTTGGATCAGAAAAATCCTGATGCATTGGATCAGAATGCATCATAAATGTCCTAAAATGACCTCTCAGTAATGTCATTGGTCTTCTTCCTCTGTAGTACTTGCGGTTTGTGGAGCAGCTCTCAGAGAAGTTAAAAGTGGATCATGTTGCTGCCGATCTGGGATTTGATATGAGACTTGAGGCCATTCTTACACGAGCACAACAGCTGACCAGGCAGGAGGGGATGGCGTTACTGGAGAGCAGGACACAAATCTACAGCCTTCAGAGAAAGGTGCAGACATGTCAAAAGCCTAACAATCATTTAGTTCAATTAAATTTGCATAAATTTGGGGGTTCTGAATGTAAAATAAAACGTTACAAATTACTGTCCAATTGTGTCAGATTTTACTGATTTAAAATTTACCATAACAAACATAAAAAACATTAAAAAGTAAAATAAAAATAATACAAATTTGTGAAATTTCCAAATGTCTAGTTTTTTAATATTTATGGTTTAATCAAAACAAAAAAAAGCAATTGATTTTTTTAAACCATTAGAATTTAATTTGAAATATAATTAAACATTCAGTCAAAAGGAAAATTCTTCAAATTTATATTATAATGAATTATTTATATATATATATATATATATATATATATATATATATATATATAACTTTTACGTTTTTTGAATTATTTATATATATATATATATATATATATATATAACTTTTAAGTTTAAATGTAAAATAAAAATACAAAGTCCTGTGAAACTATATGGCACAGGCTGATAGGTCTTTAACTCAATTTGCTTGTAATCACATCATTCTCTATAGAGAGCACAGCTGATTGGTTCCTGCTTTATCAGTAGCCAATGAGCTCGTTGCTCAACCTTCAAATAGTTGCTTAGCATTTGCAGTACAGCTGTATAGATCTGCAACGGCCAATTCATGTATGCAGCATCAGCAGCATAACAGATTTATTCCAAAACCAAATATATCAACAATGACATATCCATTTTCATGCCAAACACTCTAAAAGTTGTCATGACAGAAATGTAGGCCTACAACTTAAATATAAATCTTGATCATTTTTAAATATAAACCATGCAGCATTCTTAATATTATTAGATTTTTTTTTTTATTAATATAATTGGCTATCATTTCCATCCATGACTACAGTTTAAAGAACAGAAGGAGCGTTCAGAAAGTAAAGAGCTTCACCTGGAGCTGCTGAGGAGGAAGGTGGTCCAGCTGGAGGAGGAGAAGAGGAGCCGCTCAGCTCTGGCGGTGGAGAAAGATGACGCTGCTCTGGCCTGTAAGAAGCTCCAGAAGCGAGTGAATCGATTGCAGGCGGAGCTGAGCACCTTACGCTTCTCCAACACTGAGCTGAAAGCCCAGCTGTCCCACACCAATGAGCTCAAGGTACAGGGAAGAGCCCTGGCCCACAGACCCTCACCAAACAGAGTCATTTCAGCATAAAAATAAGACCATTTTTAATTACCATTTTAAATAAGTGAATCTGTAAATAGAAAACTGTTTATCCTAAGAATGCTTTGAGAGCATCAAATGACCAACTCTGTATAGGGTTCTTGATTTGACTGTAAGTTTGTTTAGAGATTAGAAATGCTCATGTTTCACTATAGCAATTTACAGTAGGTTCTTCAGATCAGTGTTTTAGTTTCTGAATTTGTTGCTTTGAATTAAAGCATCTGCCAAATCCATAAATATGTTCTAAATCAATCCTTTATGTATATGCACCAGCGAAATGTGGGCGCCGTCATCTTGAGAATATTGTCTTTGAACTTCCGGTTTTGCGGTCTCTGTATAATTCTATGGCGTCGCTGTCGAGGAGTAATTAGCGGGTGAAGTGAAGTTTACTTATTGTAGAGTTAACAAAAGTTATCATGAGCATTGTATGTTTATCATAGGCATTGTAAAGCAGATGTCTTAACAAATGTCAACCGGGAATTTTTTTACAAACAGTTCATGCAAGATCGCTGTGAAAAATACAGACCGGAAGTCAAAAGACAAAAAACGAGCGCAACGCTAAAAAGGGGCGGGGCTACATACGGTCTATAAAACCACAAAAGAATAAGTAGCAACGGATCTTTATATTTATATTCCCAGACAGCAAACTGACATTGAATCAACATGGAAACGACGTCTCTCATGACATTGAAACAACGTTGATTTGCTCATCGAATTAACGTTGAACCAACGTCAGACGCGGCATTCTTCAAAGCTAAATGAAATCGAAAATTGGTTTGCTTTCATAGCGTTGAAACAACGCGTTGATTTCAAGTTGATTTTCCGTTAGTTTTGAAAGAATGACGCGTCTGACGTTGGTTCAACGTTAATTCGATGAGCAAAACAATGTCAGATCAACGTTGTTTCTATGTCATATTTCCACGTTGATTCAATGTCAGTCTGCTATCTGGGTTGTGACATGTAATTGAGAGAATTGGATTATTGAAAAAGAAGCACATATATCTTTCACTTGAAGATTAAATTATTACATTTTGATTCAGGTTTATCAGGTTAAAAGATGAAACACGTATTGTTCACAATGAGATCAATAACATGCATTTAGAAAATAGATTGGGTGAATTGTGTAGAGTAGCAATGCTTATAAATGCTCAGTTTCTGCTGTCTTTGGTGCAACAAGATCAAAGTGATGGAACAAAACCAAACCATAGAGGAGCAGGGTAAGAATCTGGGAAAACTTGAGAAGACCAAGGTAAAGACTGAGAAGAAGCTGACCACCATCAAGTCAGAGCTGCAAAACCAGGAATTCAGAGCCAGAGATGAGATTCAACAAGCCCAACGACTCCTGGACACGCAGTCTAGTGCCATAGCAGATCTTTCTCACAGTGAGAAACAGGTACTGAGAGTGACCACATATCTGCACATATCCTAACCCAAAGTTTTGAACGGTAATATACTGTAACTCTGCAAAAAATAAATAAACATCCTCTCATTTTCAGCTGCTTTCCCCCCCAGACAAATGTATTAATGTGTAGGGCATCTTTCTCCTGATGTTTTCCAGTCACTAGAAAGTGTGCTAAATTATTGAAACTGTGAGTTTAATTGTCTAATAGTGTTATGTCTTAGGACTGTCCCACAGGTGCATGTGCAATAATGTTTTACGGTTCAAGCATGAAAAACAATATTTCCAATAAAGACCTGTAACGCTTCTTTGGATTTGACAAAGTTATATTTTCAGTATCCTGAAAAAGGGGACGTTTCTTTTTTGCTGAGTTTATATACATAAATACACACACTGTATATGTGTATCTGAACATGGGAATGCATTAACATTTTTAAAAGTAACAGGTATGCTTGTTCATTGCAGTTGCTGGACTTCTACACGGTGGTGTCTCACATGTTGGGTGTTGACTGCACAGGCTGCGTGCCAAACTACGAAGTTCTCAGAAGACTGGAGGTTCTGATCCAATCATGTCACTGTACTGCTCATCTACACCAGCATCACACGCCTCGCATCTGGGAAAGTCCAGTTTCCTCCATAGATGTTGCGCATTCTCATGAGTTCAAACCCCAGGCTCTTCCAGCTCCCTAGCACATCATCTGAGAGACCAGCGGATGCGGATAATAACCTGCAGTTATAGATTAATGTTCAGTAGCTGCACATGATGTGGATTGGATTCTGATGTTCTGGAATCTCGAACACGCTTCTTAACTAGCCTAACTTGCTCAATTTCATTGGTTAAACAGCTTTAACAAGATATTATGAACAGCACCAAACCAGCTGGTCTAGATGGTTGTTTCAGAAGGTTAATAAAAATATTTCATTTTAGCTGCCAAGCATGTGCCAGTTAACACCTGCTAGTAGATTCTTTAAATTTCTGGGAACAAAAGTGTTTATATATATATATATTATATATATATATATATATATATATATATATAAACACACACTCTCACTCACCTAAAGGATAAATAGTAAAACCTGTTCAATTTATCATTGATGCAATTATCTAATCAACCAATCACATGGCAGTTGCTTCAATGCATTTAGGGGTGTGGTCCTGGTCAAGACAATCTCCTGAACTCCAAACTGAATGTCAGAATGGGAAAGAAAGGTGATTTAAAACATTTTGAGCGTGGCATGGTTGTTGGTGCCAGACGGGCCGGTCTGAGTATTTCACAATCTGCTCAGTTACTGGGATTTTCACACACAACCATTTCTAGGGTTTACAAAGAATAGTGTGAAAAGGGAAGAACCTCCAGTATGCGGCAGTCCTGTGGGCGAAAATGCCTTGTTGATGCTAGAGGTCAGAGGAGAATGGGCCGACTTTGACTGAAATAACCACTCGTTACAACCGAGGTATGCAGCAAAGCATTTGTGAAGCCACAACACGCACAACCTTGAGACGATGGGCTACAACAGCAGAAGACTTCACCGGGTACCACTCATCTCCACTATAAATAGGAAAGAGAGGCTACAATTTGCAAGAGCTCACCAAAATTGGACAGTTGAAGACTGGAAAAATGTTGCCTGGTCTGATGAGTCTTGATTTCTGTTGAGACATTCAGATGGTAGAGTCAGAATTTGGCGTAAACAGAATGAGAACATGGATCCATCATGCCTTGTTACCACTGTGCAGGCTGGTGGTGGTGGTGTAATGGTGTAGGGATGTTTTCTTGGCACACTTTAGGCCTTTTAGTGCCAATTGGGCATCGTTTAAATGCCATGGCCTGCATTGTTTCTGACCATGTCCATCCCTTTATGGCCACCATCTACCCATCCTCTGATGACTTCCAGCAGGATAATGCACCATGTCACAAAGCTTAAATCATTTCAAATTGGTTTCTTGAACATGACAATGAGTTCACTGTACTAAAATGGCCCCCACAGTCACCAGATCTCAATAGAGCATCTTTGGGATGTGGTGGAACAGGAGCTCCGTGCCCTGGATGTGCATCCCACAAATCTCCATCAACTGCAAGATGCTATTCTATCAATATGGGCCAACATTTCTAAAGAATGCTTTCAACACCTTGTTGAATCAATGCCACGTAGAATTAAGGCAGTTCTGAAGGCGAAAGGGGGTCAAACACAGTATTAGTATGGTGTTCCTAATAATCCTTTAGGTGAGTGTATATATAATATATATATATATATATATATATAAACATTCAAAAGTAGCTGTGTATTTTGAGAAAATGGTAAAATTAATTGTTTTACCATGTTTGCTGTGAACAATATGACTCCTACTACCTAATGGAAGCATGTTGACAATTGATGGCAGTGTTTAATACAACCCTGTGAATATTATGTGCAAATCAGTTAAATGTTTAAGCAGAAATTTCTTTTGGTAAGAAAATAATTATGATTCACAATTAGATTACTGTCATTTAATCTTTTATTTTAATGAAAAATACTAATCAGCAGTATATGTGTATATCATGTGTGTGTTTTCATTGCGAAGGTTTCTCAGGCCTTAGCAAACTGTACATACATAAATATCTTTTTCTTTGATATCAGTGGTTTACATATCGTAAAGCATATTCATGACAGTTAACTTGAATATTAGAGCAGGTTAAATTAAGATCAAAAATCAACAACAAATTCAATGAAATCAATGATCGTTTTAAAACCAAAGGATGACCACATGCCAAAAATACATATAAAAAATAATTGCAATATAGAGTTAATAAATTTATCTTCTCTCTTTTTTTTTCTTTTTTTACAAGTTATTCAGTTGATACAAGCAATTCCACACATTTCAGTTTTTTTCCAATAAACTCGATCTTCCCAGGATTAAAAAAGGCCTTTAGACCTGATTAACTCTTCAGTGTTGAGTTAATATCCCACGCCCTATTTTCCTCCCTCAGGTCAAATATGGAAGAACATCAGTAGCACTAACAACACCTGACAGCAGTTTTCAGTGCAATAGGCTTTGTTCAAACATCTACACGAGACTCGGTGACGTACTGTAAAATTAGCAGCTGTACAAGGACACGATAATAATTCACTTTGGCTGCCAAACTCTTAATTATGTCATTTTCCAATTCGGGATGAAACCCAAGTGGAGCTCATATGGGCGGAGGCCCGTTGGTGTAGCTGAGCATGGGGTGGAAGGAGCGGGCAAAGTTGTTGAGTTGGGCACAGCTGTAGTCTTCCTCAGACGTAGGCACGAGACAGGCCACGACCACCAGCAGCAGCAGGATGATCTGCAGGGGTAGAGCGGCCCACAGGACACGCTTCAGGAAGCTTTTGCACCAGGACGGTGGTTCTTCCTCCTCAGAATGGGAGGAACCGGATCCAGCGGCGTTGCGAGACCTGCTAAACACAAGACGGCACAAAGAGGTGGAAACGCTCAGATGCAAAACTAGGTAAATAAGACAAATGACATTTGTTGTGTGGCTATTTCTAAATCTAAATGGATTTTTGTGTAGATTCACATCTCTAAATAGGCTTTCATATTTATTGGATGGAATCATTTCTCCATGCATTTTTGCCTCTGTCTGTTATATGATATTTGGAAACACATTAGAAGCTTGACACAGATAGAGTTAGTTTGAAATCTTCAGTAGCATTTAAAAGCAAAAGGGACATTTTATTCTTTATACTGTAAATATGCCTTTTTGTCAAAGCGTTGTTAAACAGACAGAATGCTAACAGAAAAAAGCACAGCTCAACAATTTTCAGTTTAAGGCAAAGTTTAAGGATAGTTCACCCAAAAATAAAAATTCCGGCATCATTTACTCACACTCAAGTTGTTTCAAACCTGTATGAACCAAACAGTTGATGGACCCCATTGACTTGCATGGTATTTTTTTTCCCCTAATATGGAAGTCAATGGGGTCCATCATCTGGTTACCAACTTTGTGTTCAGCAGAAGAAAGAAATTCATACAGGTTTGAAACAACTTGTGGGTTATGAATTTTCATTTTTGGGTGTACTATCCCTTTAAAATCTGTGTGCGGGTGCTGTGGCCTAATTGTTAAAGAAATATTCTGGATGAAACAATGTTTCATGTTCGAACCCAACGAGGTGCAATCCGTGAACGGTCATCTCGGTTCCAGCAGATTTAGTTGATTTAGATACAAATGACTAAAATAATAATGTTCATTTAGACTTCCTTGAAACACTAATCCCTAGTAGAAAGTGACTAAAAATGCAAATACCTCTTCAAATACCTTTAAATAATTAAATCCTGCAGTTCAATGTAGCATTAATCTGAGAAAAGTCTCCAAAATATAGAAAAATATTATTTCATTATCAATCACTCTGCGCAAACTCATTTTTCTTTATATGATTTTGAATATTGAACTGAGTTTGATATTTCTCAATTTTATATAATAATCCTGTAATGATCTTAAAATAACAATTATCTTATTGTAAAAAATTATTCAAGACATAGTTCTCCCAAAAATGAAAATTCATTCATGTTCCAACACCGAATGACGTTCTTTTTCTCTGTTTAATAATGATTTTTTACTAAAATGTAAATGAAAACAAAATGTTGCAATTCCATTGTGAATATCCATCTTTAAAGGGGACATCTCATATTAATGGGACTATATTGTTCTTTTTTAAAACATCCTAGAATAACTTCATTGTGAATATGCATTTTTAAAGACAATTTAATGGGATTATATTAATGAAACGATCTAAATCCTAATTATGAACAATTATTTTTATAATAAAAAAGAAAAATCTGTAGTTCCACCATGACCCACAACAAAACAACTATTTGTGAGTGACTAATCATTTTCAATGCCGGCATTTAATAGGAAACCAGATTTCTGATTCTTTTAATAATCTTTGGCTGTCAAAACGATTAATCGCGATTAATCGCATCCAAAATAAAAGTTTGTCTTTACGTAATATATTTATGGGTGCACTGTGTATAATTATATATATATATATATATATATATATATATATATATATGAAGAGTTCAGATGCAAAAGCCTCTAAATGCCATTTGAAATTTTCTTCTTTAATGATGATTTTTATCAAACTTGTATATTTAAGTTCAGTAATTTCACTTAAATGGCAATGATAATTACCTATTAATTGTTATTTAAGTGAAATTACTGAACATAAATATACAAGTTTGATAAAAATCATCATTAAAGAAGAAAATTTCAAATGGCATTTAGAGGCTTTTGCATCTGAACTCTTCATATATATATAAATACACACACATACTTGTATATATTTAAGAAACATTTTCATGTATATAGATTTACATATATAATCTATATTACATATAATATATATTTTTTCTTAAATATATACAAGCATGTGTCTATTTATATACATACAAAATAATTATTCACAGTGCACCCACCCACATATGTTATGTAAACACAAACTTTTTTTTTATTTTGGATGCGATTAATCGTTTGACAGCCCTAGAAATTTGACTATGCCTGAATACAATACATCAGTTTGTGACTAACCAGCGATAATGCTGACATATCATGGCTTAGTCACTCCTTTCAGAACTGTCCCAGCAGCTGAGAACCGCTGGAATATGTTATTGTGTGTTCTGACACCGAGTACGGCACAGTGATGTTTCTCTAGTGTCATCAAACTGCACGGACGGCAGATCGGAGGAGGGGGGAGGTGATTGATTAGTCGGTGACAGAGCAGATGTGACACACCAGAGAGAGAAAAGGAGAGAAACTGCAGCCAAGATTGTTCATTGCAGACGCTTGCTGAATAGACGAGAAAACGAACGGCTCAGCAGCAAAAGCAGCCTAGCGTATCCATATTTGCAGCCAAGCATCAGGTGAAAAATACACGAAACAAGGTGTTGTGCCTGGTGCACGAGCTCCCTTCGTGGTGTCTATCTCAGCTCCCTAACCTGAGCAGTGTCTAGAATCACAGAAGATGATGGAAGTCATCAGCATGAGCCTTTCTCAATCGCTGGGCCACTGCAAGGGTGTTCTGACAGGTTTAGGGGTCAACCCAGACCCATTAGCGCTAGGGGCCTGCGGTCAGGTCATGGGATGAGTTCCATTATCTTCCGAGTGTTCTAGAAACCAGGAGAAAGGTACCTGTGAAGTGGACTGCTCACACAGGCTCCGGGCTGTGACAGACTACTTTTGCCCCGTGGCTGTTTGCAATGAACAGGGGGGTAAAAGAAAGAAAGAATGTTTCAGTCCAGGCAAATAAAGACAAAGCTACTGATGAAAGAACCCAAAAAAGAAGAGCACCAACAAAATCAAATGACGGGGGGGTGACAGCACCTCTATGGTGACAAAGAAACTGGTTCTTCGTGACTGTTCTCAGAAAAAATGACCTCGCCGACAAGCGATCCTTTAACATTTAAAAAGACTTTTTAAGCTCATTTCATGCATTTCTTCACAGGACAAATGGCTTGTTTTCTGAGAGTGACTCACAAAATCTGCGTGTCAAAGGTCATATTTAGATTTTTTTTTGCATTTCGATGTTATTTTGATAAGCAAGCGTACATTACCCACACATTCTCGGTAACACTTTAGTTTAGGGTCCAATTCTCACTATTAAAGGAGTAGTTCACTTTTCAAAAAACTTTTGCTGATAATTTACTCACCCACTCTTTCTTCAGTTGAAAAGAAATTAAGGTTTTTGGACGAAAACATTCCAGGATTTTTCTCCATATAATGGACTTCAATGGGAACTGTTCAAGGTCCAAAAGACAGTTTCATTGCAAACTGTTCAAAGGGCTTTAAACGATTCCAGACAATGAATAAGGGTCTTATCAAGCAAAATGATCGCTCATTTAATAAAAAAATAACAAAGTTTGAGATTTATAAGCTCAAATGCTCGCCTTGCTCTGTTCTGTGACGCACGTTTGTGACTCTCCTGTTCGAACTCGTTCATCAAAACGAACAAATCTTTTTCTGAGTCAATTCATTCGTTGAATGAATCAAATGACTCGGAAAAAGATTCGTTCATTTTTAAGAACGAGTTCGAACAGGAGAGTCACAAACGTGTGTCATCAAAATAAACAAATCTTTTTCCGAGTCAATTCGTTCATTTCGTTCATTGAATGATCCAAATGACTCGGAAAAAGATTCATTCATTTTTATGAACAAGTTGAACAGGAGAGTCACAAACGTGCGTCATCAAAATAAACAAATCTTTTTCCGAGTCAATTCGTTCATTTCGTTCGTTGAATGATCCAAATGACTCGGAAAAAGATTCGTTCATTTTGATGAATGAGTTCGAACAGGAGAGTCACGAATGCGCATCACAGAACAGAGCAAGACGAGTATTTGAGCTTATAAAACTTAAACTTTGTTATTTTTTTATTAAATGAGCGATCGTTTCGCTTGATAAGACCCTTATTCATCGTCTGGAATCGTTTAAAGCCCTTTGAACAGTTTGCAGTTTGCACTGAAACTCTCTTTTGGACCTTGAACCGTTTGGTTCCCATTGAAGTCCATTATATGGAGAAAAATGCTGGAATGTTTTCATCAAAAACCTTAATTTCTTTTCAACTGAAGGAAGAATGACATGGTCATCTTGGATGACATGGGGGTGAGTAAATTATCAGCAAAAGTTGAAACTACTACAAAAGTACTACTCCTACTCCTAAACTACTCCTTTAATAGTTTTATCATGTATATTACTAGGATATTGGCTTTTTATTAGTTATTATAAAGCACATGTTAATGCATTATTCTGCATGACCATATTCTAAATCGCTTAATCCTACCCAATACCTAAACTTAACAACTACTTTACTAACTATTCATAAGTAGTAATTAGGAGGCATTCATTTACTGAGGCAAAATTTTAGAGTTATTTAATATTGAGAATATATATACACATCAGTTATATTAATAATATAATATTATTGATCTGTGTTTTATTACTTTCATGTTATCAGTGTGAAGCTGCTTTGATACAATCTGTATTGTAAAAAGTGCTATATAAATAAATGTGACTTGACTTGACTAGAATTGGACCCTAATATGAAGTGTGCCCAAAACCATTTATTATATTATATTCATTATAGAGTATGTACGCTGTACTGCAAAATAAAAGTAACTAATATATTATAATATATACAATATTATATTATTATTATTAATTATTATAATAAATAGGATTTATTAAAATATTATTACATTACAGTAATACTTTGTTGATTTATGTCATTTAAAATCATTGTATTACTGTGATGAGAATTTGACATGAATTCTTATAAATAAAAATAAAAATAAAACATCTGGACACATTACAGTACTAATTTAAAGAGAACGTGTGCTGAAAAGTCATGAGAATAATGTTGCAATGCAAAAAGAATTGTCCAAAATATTCTTCATGCTAAATATAATTTCATTTTTTTTTTTTTTTGAGATTAAATATGACCTGGACATTTTGTTTTTTCATAGAACCAGTATTCCTTGAAGACTAAAGTGTGGGAATCTAGAGTAAACATGAATGTGGAGAAATGAATAGAGGAATCAACCAAACCAGAATTTAGGGGTGACTAGTTGTTTTAAGGGTGTAAAACGCACTTGGATCAATCAATGGGATGTGGAAACAGGGATGAATCACATCTCCAGTCCTGATGCGGCTCTTGCATTAGAGGAGAGCATGCTGGGAAAGGTTCTGAGTTTTGGAGGAACTCTGAGCAATATGCTAATAAGGTGTCAAGTGTGTTTTTGGAGGCCAAGTTTCAGGGACATTCAAGTGTCAAACTACTGCCTCGACGTGACAAGCAAACACTGATCTTTGAAGGGCCCAACAGAACATGAGGGTGATGTGTTACCGATCGCTGGCGACTGGGAGTGCTGCGTCCAGACACGGGGCTCAGGGAACCCGAAGTATCCAACTCATCAGCAGACGACCACGATGACAAGTCCTACGGAGAGAGTGTGTGTGTGTGTGTTGAGGGTTGGAAAAAGAGTGTGAGAACACTTAAACTAGACATGAAAACTGGATTAAGTTTAGTGCTGCACATCAGGGTTATTATTGTTAACTGAAAAGTAAATCCATAAAAACTATTCCATTTCTTTAAATGAAATAATTTTTAAAGGGATAATTCACCAAAAAATGAAAATTCTGTCATCATCTACTTTCCCTCAGGTTGTTCCAAACCTGTATGAATTTTTTTCTTCTTCTGAACACAAAAGAAGATATTTTGAAGAATGTAAGGATATTTTGAAGAATGCAAATTAATGGTGCCCCAAATTATCTTTTGTGTTCAGCACAAGAAAGAAATTTATACAGGTTTGGAACAACTTGAGGGAGAGTAAATGGTGACAGAATTTTCATTTTGGGGTAAACTGTCCTTAAAAAAAAAAAAAAATATATATATATATATATATATATATATATATATATTTAAACTGCTTGCCAATGCAACTTCTTACTTTCATTTAGTTTACCTTGATGTTTTAAAATAACTAAAACTAAAATGGAAGTAATATTAATTAAAATATATAGACATAAAAATGGTAAACAAATGACTAAAACTTTAACCAAAATTAAAATAAAATGGAAAAAAATACAAATAAAAACACAAAAAGTCCACAATATTAATTAAACCTATAATAGCGTACCAATGGTAATAATAATATAATTGCTCCACATCAAATGTTCATTTAGAGCATTGATTCTCAACATTTTTTACTTGAAGGCCAATACTAACCCAATACTAAGGCCCCTATATTATATAATATAATATTCAAATAAATTTCCCAGTAATATACTATACTTATTTATTAATCAACATAGGTTATGTGTAATCAATAAGGTAAATTAGTTAACCACAATTGAAATAATGTATGTTCTACGTAGGGGAAAGAAGACTATTTAAAAATGAAGTTAGGCCGTGTGTCCACCAAAACATTTTTTCACGCACCTGGCGTATGTTTTCAATTGTTTTCAATGGGAGCGTCACGTTTTTTAAACGCCATGAGCGTAATGAGGCACTGAGCGTTTTTTTCACGCTGAGGCGCTGAGCGCCCGGCCTTTTTTACTCGCCGCCAAGAGCTGAAAAATTTTCAACTTTGGATAAAACGCAGCGCTCATCACTGTCACTTCTTACCCAGCCGTCCAATCACAGTGGAGGAGGGGCGGGACTAAACCACACTGACCAACCGTCACAACATTCTTTCTGTACAACGATATCAACCAACAGAGCTAACCGAACAATGTGGATGAAAAATACATTTTTAGTATGAAACAAATTATCAGCGAAATCAGTTACAAGTAAACTGTAGTGCGGATATTCTGTATCATAGCAACGAAACGTCTCAACGGGAAAAACGCTGCGCTGCCAGAATGCTCTCAAGCGCCCACAGCATGGCGTCTTCAGCTGGCTAAAAACGCTTTAGTGGACACATGGCCTTAGATTGTTTTAATATATTACTAACTGCTAATATTATTATTCATTTAAATAACTTTAAGTCATTCTGTGACCCCCGTTGGATGTTTGCTGAGCCTCAGTTCCCAAGTTCATTGTGCAACAAATTGAATTTGATTAATTTAATGCTTTCCCGCCAGATTTTTTTAAAGTTGCGCAATAACAGCCCCCTACATAAAATAATAGTGACACATGGCCAGAAAATTTCGTAAATGGTAGGGAAAGAGTTCATTCATTTCCAGACACTAATGTTATTTTGGTCAAAAAGCGGCAAACTGGTGGCATCCATGTTTCTTGTGGCAGTGTTGGTAACTAACCTGCTGACTGCTGGTGATGTCCAGGGTCTTCTGCAGCTCTCGAATGTCTCGCGTCACCTCCTTCAGCAACAGCTTGAGTCGGTTCCCGATCACATGCACTTTCTCTTTGGCCTCCAGACAGTCACTGCCTTCCGAGTGGACCAGCAGCTGAAGGGACATGTCCTGCAGGGACGCCACCTTCAGCTGCGTGTCCAGCAACTCTCGACGGATTTGCTGTGGAACGATCGTGTTTAAGCAAAGCAAGCATAGAAAGCAGTAGCTCAAATATGCTGTATAGACAGAAAAGAGAAATCATTTACCAGAAGCGTTTTGTGATGCTCCTGTAGTGTATCGCTGTCCCGAGTGTGGTCAATCGGGACAATCTCGTTCCTTCTGCGATCGATATTCTCCAGCCACAGAAGGAGACCGTGACTCATCTCGTGGAAGTCCTGAGCAGTAAGAAAAACAAAAATCAGATGATTTTTGTCACAATCACGTTTGATCGGACTCTGTTTGTGTTTCGTCATAGTCTGCGTTCGTGACTCTCCTGTTCGAACTCGTTCATCAAAATGAACAAATCTTTTTTGAGTCTTTTCGTTTGTTGAATGAACCAAATGACTTGAAAAAAGATTCGTTCAGGACAGTCGAACAGGAGAGTCATGAACGTGCATCACAGAACAGAGCAAAGCGAGCATTTGTGCTTATAAAACTTAAACTTTTGTATTTATTTTTGAAATGAGCGATCGTTTCGCTTGATAAGACCTTTATTCATCGTCTGGTGTCGTTTAAATCCCTTTGAAGCTGCACTGAAACTGTAATTTGGACCTTGAACCGTTTGGTTCCCATTGAAGTCCATTATATGGAGAAAAATCCTGGAATGTTTTCATCAAAAACCTTAATTTCTTTTCGACTGAAGAAAGAATGACATGGACATCTTGGAGGACATGGGGGTGAGTAAATTATCAGCAAAAAGTGAACTACTCCTTTAAAGGGACTCTGTGTAGGAAATACCCCCATCTAGTGGTTAAATAGTATTTTGCATTCAAACGAATTTTGCTCTCCAGCGCCTCGCATTTTCAAGTGCGTATTGCATCTACGGTTGCCGTTATGTACCAAAAATGCTATGACAGGATGTCTTGTAGTAACACTTCATCGAGTTTTTCCGGGTGAACAGGTTTGTAACTTAAAAAAAAAACCAGCAACTTATGTGTTAACTTATGTGTACAATTTATGTCTAGCTGTATAAATTAATTTTAATTCTCTGTACAATCTTATCCACATAGCAAAATCACAATTTTAGCTAATTGATCATTTATATATAAAAAGAAAGCTATAGAAAATCTTACAGAGAGCAATATTTTCTTACAATCATTATCTCTATATTCTTACTGAATTTATAGGTTATAAAGAATTAACTTACAAACCTTGTTTTTAGCACCTTCCTTCACAATAGCTGCGAGTAAAGTAGTCAATAGCTGCTATTCATCAAAGACCTTGTTTAACTTTTTTACCTATAAATGTTATACTGTCTATATAATAAAGTACACAACCAAGCAATGACAAAAAAATTAAGTCAGACTGTAACATTGACTAACCTGTCGAGGAGAAAGCAGGCAACTTCAGCGTCTCTTCTGAAATCTTTCTGCTGCATTAGCTATTTCCACGGTTGAAAACGCTATCCCGATATTTAAGGCCATTGCACACTGAGTACGAAATTTTCGTATGCGTATTTTCCTGTACGTCAGCCTAAAAATTCGTCACGCATAGAAACCTTGCACACCGAGTCCGTTGCGTATTTATTAAACCTTTGCGGGAAAAAACGCAAAAATACCAAATGGATTCGTCAAGCAGTGAGGATGATTTTTGCCCTCTCTCATATTGAAAAGAGAAGAAATAGAAAATATCCATCCAATCCTGAAATTGCGCCGAGAGGAAGGAGTTCATTATCAAGAAGTTGCGAATTTATCCTGAGCGATTCAAAATTTACCTCAGAATGTCAGCGGGACAGTTTGATGCTTTGCTAGCGATTCTGGAGCCACATATTAAAAACAAGACCACCAATTTCCGTGAACCAATCGATTCTGAACGGAGACTGGCAGTGTGTCTGGTATGGACCAGGTATGGACACACACAAACACACACACACCCGCGCGCGGCCCTGCGGAAGCGCTGGGCAGACAGAACAGCTAGGCTGTTATTGTGTATGTATTGTGTATATATTGTGCCCAAATAATACATTAGTTATCGAATAGGCTGCTCAATCACACCTTATTCGATCCTAAATTTCAATCTGATTGAAAGGGGAGGTTTATTAATTTCATAATCCAATATAGAGAAGAGAACATAAACACTTGATCGAATTGAAAACCGAAACTGAAAGCACGGCGCATAATGTTCAATGATTTGAGGACAAGCTCCCCCGGCCCTGAATTGTCAAAAGACCTCTCAAAATGCTGGCTCTGGATGCGAAAAACGCAGAAAATCGAACCATATCCGATTAATTTTATGACGGAAAAATGAATGGCCTTGTTTTTTGCAATCTCCGGTCACGTTTCCTTTTTCGTTCAAGTCTGGCCTTTTTTTGCGAGGAGGATGCATTCTCCTGTGACTCGGCATATGGTCCGCAACAAATAATAGAGCAAAAGAGCAATCAGCAATCATAGGAGTGCAATGCAGCCGTTTAAACTTGCAGGGAATGCGCCTCTCAGTCTCAATGTGACGTGACGATGGCTCTGAGTCTGAACGAAAACGCGTTGTGGAAACGCGTTTGGCTGGTGGTACTTTTTGACCCTCTCTGCTATTATAGTTTTCAAGATGGCGGAACGGACATGGAAGCCTCCGTGAACCTACCCGTCCCATGTACATAAAGATAATAAATTCTTCATTTACGAGGATAAGTCAGATAATTTGCAGAGGTATTTGTACACCATTGAGGACATATTTATGAATAAAAATATTGATTTCAGATAATAAAATACCTAAAAATCTACACAGAGTCCCTTTAAATATGATCCAATTACCTTTGTCTTCATCTTTATCTTTGTGTGCGTTTATAAACCACCCCGTGACGATTTTACATAATCTGTGTTTTTAGATTAAATGAAATCCAAAACTTGTTTCTTACTCATTTTTAGAAGCTGATATCACTGACGGTGCCTGTTTTGCTCTAACACGTCATACTTTTCACAAAGTAGTGTGCATTTTGTAGTGTGGCAAGCACGGAGAGCCGCGAGAAAACGTTTTGTAACGTTCTTTGACATTGAATTGAGTACATTTTTCCAAATGTTTGCAGTTTACAAGTGAAATGATACATTTTGGATCCTACTTTTAGTCATTAAAACTGAAAGCAGATATACATTTGAAAAAATCTTCAACGTTATTTTGTGAGAGAGAAAAAACCTACGTGATGGAAAGTGATGTTTTTAAACTTCATCATCAAATTAGGTAATATTAGATATATCTTCTGCAAATCAGCTGAATTTTTTCAAGATGACGTTCTAAATGTCTTCTGAAAGTGCTTGAAGAGGTGTTTCTTGCCTGGCACTGCATGAGAGCGTGCTGGAGAGCATTCCTCCACTCGTCCAGAGAGCCGCTCAGACGTTCCCAGCGGTTATTCATCTCCTTCAGCCGCCGCTGCAGGTCTCGTGCCTCCTCGCTGTCGGACTGCACGAACTCAGCGCTGCAGAGGTTAATGGACAGCACGATGGCCTTCCGCTTATCCAGAGCCTTCTGCAGCTCCTGCATGGAGTCACAGGTCCACAGAGGAAAAGTGTCAATAATGAACAAGCTGGACAACAATAAAAACATGACCCTTTCAAAGAATATGGCATTTAGGGATATTTTAGTATTATTTTACGCTATTATAATTTTGATTAGCTTTTATTCTTATGTTTTCATTTTAATGATCTAAGTGATCAACATGCTCAAAACTTGTGATAAATAATAAATAATAAATAAATATCAGCCACTGTAACAAATTGTATATTTTTGCTCAGTTTTGGGCCTTTGATTAAATGTGAGGTGTTTTTCCTCCACATATACAAACTTTTTTTTTTTATTTAATGTTTCAGATTTTGTCTAAAGGTTAAACTACGGAAGAGGATTAAGGCCAAGCAATATTAAAAAAATAAAACCATCTCGAGATTAAAGTCATTATAATGCGAGATTAAACTCGTTAAATTTCGAGAAAAAAAGTCGTAATACCATTTTGAGAATAAATTCATTAAATATCAAGAATAAAGTCATTATAATGCAAGATTAAACTAGTTAAATTTCGAGAAAATAGTCGTAATACCGTTTTGAGAATAAATTCATTAAATATCGAGAATAAAGTCATTATAATGCGAGATTAAACTCGTTAAATTTCGAGAAAAAAAGTCGTAATACCATTTTGAGAATAAATTCATTATATATCGAGAATAAAGTCATTATAATGCGAGATTAAACTCGTTAAATTTCGATAAAAAAAGTCGTAATACCATTTTGAGAATAAACTCATTAAATATCGAGAATAAAGTCATTATAATGCGAGATTAAACTCGTTAAATTTCGAGAAAATAGTCGTAATACAATTTTGAGAATAAATTCATTAAATATCGAGTATAAAGTCACTATAATACGAGATTAAACTCGTTAAATTTCGAGAAATAAAGTCGTAATACCATTTTGAGAATAAATTCATTAAATATCGAGAATAAAGTCATTATACTGCGAGATTAAACTCGTTAAATTTCGAGAAAAAAGTCGTAAAACCATTTTGAGAATAAATTCATTAAATATCAAGAATAAAGACATTATAATGCGAGATTAAACTCGTTAAATTTCTAGAAAAAAGTCGTAATACCATTTTGAGAATAAATGGTAAATGGACTGCATTTATATAGCGCCTTTATAAACCTAATGGCCACCAAAGCGCTTTACATTTGCCTCACATTCACCCATTCATACACTCATTCACACACCGACGGCGGTGTCAGCCATGCAAGGCGCCATCCAGCTCGTCGGGAGCAGCTGGGGTTAGGTGTCTTGCTCATGGACACCTCGACACTTGGTCAGGTGGAACCGAGGATTGAACCACCAACCTTTCGGTTCGTAGACAACCCACATGAACCACTGAGCCACTGCCGCCCCAGTGATTCATTAAATTCATTATAATGCGAGATTAAACTCGTTAAATTTAGAAAAAAAAAGTTGTAATACTATTTTAAGAATAAATTAATTAAATATCGAGAATAAAGTCATTGTGTTTCGAGAAAACTCGATTTTCGAGAAATAAAAGTCGAAATACAATCTTGAGAATAAACTCATAAAATATTGAGAATAAAGTCGTTGTGTTTCAAGACAAAAAGTTCGATTTAAATGTAGAGAATAACGCATTCGATCAGTGTTCATTGCATAGACTATACTGATAGAGGACATGGCAGACATGGATCACTCGTCAAGCTATATTTTAGACTTTATTTCAGTAACAAAGAAATACTATCAACTTTAATGTATTGCATTAAAAGTGTCACTGAATTTGCCCGTACAGAACTTTACTGATAAAAGATGTTTGAGCCGTCACTTGAACAACAGACAGTGCTGGGCCAAATGCTCTCTGGAATATGGACTTTGATCAATTAAAACCGTATGTTCTGCATTGCCATTAATGGCTGTATAGATGGTTACAGTCGTTACATTACATAACGACCCTAAAGTAATAGCCAGTTAGCTACTTCATAAAAACAGTTAGCCTACTGGCATAGGAGGGTCTCCCGAGAGCTTCACGCGGACATGGGGACCGTAAATGGTAGTGTGGCAGCAATACAAAGGTTTTTACAAAGTAACCATGGAGACGGTTTCTAGAAACACGACTTTATTCTCGAAATTTAATTAGTTTATACTCAAAATTTAAAGAATTTTTCCCGAAACACGACTTTATTCAAGAAATTTAATGAGTTTATTCTCAAGATTGTATTTCAATTTTTTCTCTAAATTTAACGTTTTTTTTTCTCGAAACACAATGACTTTATTCTCGATACTTAACAAGTTTAATCTCGTATTATAATAACTTTAATCTCGAGATGGTTTTATTTTTTTATTATTGCTTGGCCCTAATCCTCCTCCTTATTAAATAAACTAAATTTTAAAATAAAATTAAAAAAATAAATAAAAAATTTTAACAATTTAATTTGTCAGGCTTTACACGGTTACGTGTCTATATTTCTATATATTTTTTTTTTTAGTTTTAGAAATTTTAGTACTTAAAAGTATTGGTAACACGTTATAATAAGGTCTTATTTGTTAACATTAATTAATGCGATAAACTAAAATGAACAAACAAATGAATATATTTTTGCAGCATTACTTAAATTTAAAATTTTATATTCAAGTTACTTGTTTGTTTAGTTTAGTTCACAGTACATTAAATAAGGTTAAGATACAACTTCTTAAACATTTATAGTATTGTTCATTGTTCACTAATGTAGTTAACTCCTGTTAACAAAGCAAATCTTATTGTAAAGTGTTGCCAATGTTTTTCAGTTAGTTTTTCATCTAATATATTTATATCTTATTTCAGTTTTATTTCATTTACCGTTCTTTAAAATAATAGTTTTCGTTAGGAACAACAATTACTGTGTCTGTGAGTGTCTGACCTTGAGTTTCTTGATGCGTATCTCGATGGAGTGTATGTCGGTGCTGAGGTCCAGTCCCCGCTGCTGCTCCAGCTCTTCTTCTGTCTGGTCCATCCATCGGCAGACGCTGTTGAGATCTGTGTTGAACTGCTGCCACTGCTGCATGTTCTGCTTCATGCGCATCTCTTTACTGAGAGCCTGAGCCTGCAGCAGCTCCCAGCGCTCGATCACACCTGCACAACACAACATCTGTTCAGAGCTCTGCCATCTGGGTTACACTTTACAGTAACAATAATATTTAATAACACTAGCAAACATTAATACATTGCATGATGCATCAGACAAATGGAAATCAAAATCCAAACGTTTATTTGGACTTTATCCTTCCCTCGGGTCATTTTGACCTGGAAAATATTTTTCGAAATTTTATTTAAAAGTTGAGTGTTTATCGGGGACCAAGACCCTGGGACATTTGTCACACTTAAACCACAAATACACACACGCAAAAAATTTTTTTATGAATTCGAGGAGTGTTTTGTGGTTGAAATTTTAAAAATTAGCAAATCCTTCCCTCAACCCCAATAGGAATGAATAGAATGCGAGAAATGCTTCAGTACATGTACAAAAACCTAAAAATGCTCAAAATGCAAACTTAAAATGGTAAACCTTTTCCAAAATTTTTTTTTATAATGTCTACGTGTGTATCTGAACGCATAATGAAGAGAAACCGACTTTAGGACCCAGCGGAACAGCTCATTTGCTCCAACTAGATAGAGCTATAATACTAAGGCCATCTATTGGCTAGAGTCATGAAATATCATGTTATATATATATATATATATATATATATATATATATATATATATATATATATATATATATATATAAATAAATCCACAGGTCAGCAAAGACACCCATTGTAAGATATTTTTAGCTGAATTTAAAGGTTTATGCATGAAATTATGAGTTATTTTGAATTTAAGTTAAGTAAATGTGAGGAATGTGCTTACATTACTCAATTACTATTTATTTATTGATTGATTAAATCAAATAAAACCAAAAAATCTCCAAAAAAAATGCATTAAAAAATAGAAAAAAATATTATCAAAATGAAATAAAATAATCTTTCTTTCCTTAAAAAATAAATAAATAAAAAATAAGTATAGTTTTAGGGCTTCAGGTCATTTTGACCCACAAGGAAAGGATTTCGCCGGTTCCAGCCTCATTATTCCCTTATCATTTATAATGACATATTTTGCCTTTTTCCCTCTGCTCTATTGCCTATATGCCTATATAGGATACTAGCATTTGTTTTTAAATGAGAAGTTGCATGATATGGTTTTGCACCTGAGGTTTGGGACTCGGAGCTATTGGGGTTGACAAAGCCTGATGTCTTGTCATCCTCCTCTTTCAGCTCAAACCCCACTCGCTTCACTGCATCTATACTGCCACGACATTCTTCAAGAAGACGCATCTGAGAAGATAAAATGTGACAAACAAGTCATTATATTCATCTTGCAAATGATTTCTACATGATTTTTGATTTTTATTACAGTGACATGAGTTTCACTCACATAACCCATGTATGTGGCATCCAGCTCCGGGCCTGTGGGGGTTCGGCTGCGTATGATGTTCTCCGTCTGCTGCAGATGGAAGCAGCTGGTGTTAAGAGCTTTATCCAGTTGTCTGATGTGAGTCTCCAGCGAGCCAGTGTCACCTGTCGAGGAACACCAAAACACTTATATTAGTGCAGGAACAACAAGAAGTCACATTGAACTGCACAGTGGAAGTGTGTTGTCGTTCTCAGGCCTGATGCAGTGCATGATCAAGAGACAAGACATCACAACATTGCTTTCTCATTAGTCAAACACACTAGGAGCTTCTAATCAAATTGATCATTAGTCAAAGCAGTTTACAATCAGAGTGAATACTGCTCTTCAATATTAATATAATATTGCATGTTTGTTTGTTTGTTCAGCATTATTTTATCTGGGAAGTCAATTAAGAAATATTTTCTCACTTACAATGACGGCTTGGCATAATGGAGATTTGATAGTTATGAACCTACTGGTCGTGTGACATTAGGCACCTGTCGACATCAAGCTTAAGATGATATTTTCAAGGCAGTTAAACACATTGTGCCACAGAATTGTCATTTGCGTAATAAAATATATCCATTCTTATTATTACTGTAATGCAAAGTAACATTATTTAAATTGTGTAGTATTTATAAATCTCATATTTAAACTAGTGTTGTTATTGGTAAGTAGTAACTAAAAGTAAATAAAACTGAAATAAAATCAAATATAAATCTTAGAAAAACTTAAACTAAAAAACGATGCCTTGGCAACTAACTAAAATAAAATCAGTTGAAAGTAATACAATAAAACAAAAATAAAATGAAAAACTAAAATGAAAATGAACTAAAGTTAAAGAGAAATATAAAACAAGCGAATACAAATTACAAAAATGCAACAAAATGACTACAACTTAACCTACTAAAATGAAAACAAAAAAGCTCATTCAAAATGTTTATATAATATTAAAAGAACAATAATTTAAATGAAATTCCTTGTATTACTGTATTTAGTGTAATACAGTTAGAAAAATAATAATGGGAATCTAATTACAAAAAAAATATGCATTTTAACAGTAATGTGATGTGTTTTATCGTCATGAAAATAATGTTGAAATTAAGTAAAAAACAAATAAATAAATCCACAAATAAAATTTTCTCTCGTTTTGAACCTTGTGACCTCTAGATATTGGCATTGACCATTAAAAAAAAACCCAGTTCAGTCGACCACTAATACTCAAAGAGTAAACAATTGATTTTAGATTAGATGACAAACAATCGTTTTTGTAAATCACAGTCTGCTGCTCTGATTGTAAAATACTGTGAGTAATGCTGTTGATTTGGAAATCCAAAAGCATTAGAAACCAAGGACAAACACCAGAGTGAACTCAGTGTGCATCAACCTGTGACACTACATGCAAACACTGGAAAACTGATTATACTGTGCGAAAACACAAATCAATAGACAAGGGTTAGAAAATGCAGCCGGTGGTCGCAGCACGAGGCTCTGTGCTTTGATTCGGCTTGTGAGTAGAAACTAAAGATCAGGCAACAGACTAGTGAGTGAGTCCCAGACTTCTGTGACTGCTGTTGCCTACCAGCGCTGGACCTCAGAGTTTGCTCAGTAAGTTTTAGAAATGCCTCGGGACTCTCTGGAATCACTACATCTGAAAGAAACACATCATGCATACAGTGCAACACATGAATGAATGCTGAACCACACTAAATAAACGTTCTCATCTCAGGATTCATTTATATTCTCTTATTACTTGGCTCACTGAAATACTTGATTCTGATTGGTCAGTCACGGCATTCAAAGCAACGTTAAGCCACCAAAGTGTGGACTCGGAGGAAGCCTGCGATGTCATTTCAGAATGTGATTGTGTGATTTTTAATGATTAAAGGGATAGTTCACTTTGAAATTATTTTTTGAAATATTTTAGCTTACCTCAAGGGCATCCATTGTGTCTTTGTTTCCATGGTAGTTTCAATTTTGATATTTTTAGGTCAAACCGTTCGTGTCTATCAGTCATATAATGCAGGTCTATGGTCACCACCTCAAAGAGCATGCACAGAGAAGGCCAAATTAAACATGATTTAATGACTCAGTAAATATAAGTACACATTGATGGCCTAAGACACGAAACGAGCGGTTTGTGTGAGAAAACAAAGAGTATTTATATCGTTTTTACCTCTTGTAACCACAGCCACGTCCAAGTAACTCTGAGGGCACGGGCGCTTCGGTCTGCGCAAGCGCCGGAATTGCAATTTCCTGTATATCTAAATATGTTTAGATTTTTTGAGTACTTAGACGTGGCTGTGGTTACATGAGGTAAAAACGATATAAATACTCTTTGTTTTCTCACACAAACCGCTCGTTTCGTGTCTTAGGCCATCAATGTGTACTTATATTTACCAGTCATTAAATCATGTTTAATTTGGACTTCTCTGTGCATGCTCTTTGAGGTGGTGACCATAGACCTCCATTATATGACTGACAGACAAGAATAGTTTGACCTAAAAATATCAAAATTTAAACTACTGTGGTAACAAAGACACCTACATCTTGGATGCCCTTGAGGTAAGCTAAAACATACCAAAAATTAATTTCAAAGTGAACTATCCCTTTAATCGTGCAGCTCTGCCTGATGGATGTACATTATCCCTTACTCATTCTCTCTCATGTGTTTATTGGACTAAAGAGCCCACACTGACCTGAGAGCGCAGAAGCTGAGCCCTGCAGGTATCCATCCTCTCCTTGATCTCCTGGTTCGGAGGACAAGGCTCTGCTGGCGCTCTCCAAACCCCGGCTCAGGTCATAATCATGGTCCCACTCCAGAGGGATGGAGTCCACGCTGGCCGGAGTGTCTCGACCCGACCGTTCGGCCCGTAGAGGAGCTGCCAGCGACGCAGACCGACTGGAGGAGGGCAGAGGGGACAGAAAACCGTCACCCAGGCGCTCGCTCCACGGAAAGCTGGACACGTCCCCAGGCTCGTCCAGGTCAAACTCCCGGTCCGAGTACGAGACGTCATGTTCATCGTCTGTGAGCTGGATATAGAAGTTATGATCATTGGTGACTGAAACTTTGACTAAACATTGACCACATTTATTAAAGGGGTGATGAAATGAGAAATCAAATCTTCCTTGAGCTTTTGACATCTAAGAGGTCATCATATTATAAGAATATCCTGTAAGTTTAAGAACTGAAAACGTCCTTGTTAGTCCAATAAAAGCTTTTATTGACACCAGGCTCAGCAAACGACTCATTTTTCAAAGTGGGGAACTATGACATCAAAGGAGGATAAAACACCACCCCCACAGAAGAAGATCAACGACTACTTCAACACGACCGGTTTAGCCACGCCCACCGATTTGCGCATTACACGCATAGCTAAATAACATAGATTCCTACCTCGTGATGACAAACCAGATTGAGCTACCAAGCAATACAAAATATTGTGCAGCGCCTGGTTGTGGAAGAAGACAGTCGCTGCATAAGCTTCCTCTGGATTCCAATAGGACTGCATGTAATGGATAAACTATTTTTAATGACGTTCCAGCTGATGAGGTAAAACACTGTCCGTCTGTTCGCTTCATTTCACTGAGGATTGTTTAGTAAACAAGACTGGATTTGCAGACCGATTAAGAGTAAAGAACGGTGCTGTGCCGTCTATATTTCATCTGACAGGAATTGTGCAACATACGGATTCTGGGTCGAACATGTATGGGCGAATCATTCCGGTTGCCATTTTACAACATTGGACATTTTCAAAACCATTTCCCCCAAGTGCATCGACGAGTGAGTTGAAACTCACTATAATATGCAAAACTGTTATCCACTCACAGCAGTGGGCGTTTACTTCCAAGTCTTCAGTGCGAGACGCCCATAAAAACCAAGCGTTTTTCAGTTAGGCTCAAAACTAGGGTAGGAAATAGCCTATTACTTATTCATTTTGATGTTTTTGAATGCAAAAACCAAGCGAAACGTCATAAGTTGACCTCAGACAACAATATAATAAAAAGTAAAAAGCCAGTTCATGACCCCTTTAAAGTGAATGAAATAAAACGTGAGAAATGCATATAAAATAAAATGAATGAAGAATCTGGAAATGAAATGAATGTAAAAAGAGAGACTGAAAAAAAGGCATCTGATGTATTCAGTGTACCGGTAATCGTATAAGTTTCTTGTAGTAGCGTTCCACGCGTCCAAACACTTCCTGGCAGTAACGCTGCAGTTCTTCAAGCTCTTCCTCGATCACAGCAGCATCTATCGGCTCGCTCTTTTCTAGAAGAGCTTCACCCTGCTGAAATATGTGGTCAATCTTGCCCGTGTTCAGAGTGATCTCCTGCTGGAACGCCTGGATGCGGCAGAAAACCTCCATAAGAGAACGACACGGGAGAATATGTGCAGGTCTGAAGGTCAGATACGTACCCTTAGCTGTTTGATTTTGGCCTGGACGTCACATTCTGAGAAATGCTCAATGTTGGTTAATTGCAGGTCCATCTCAGTCAGCCAGACCAGGATACAGTCTCGCGCCGTCTCAAACTCCTCCCTCTGACATATAAAGTGCTGTGGTGGACATTAAAAATGTTTCGCAATCAAAAAGATTCAGAGTAAAAGCTTACTTGTATTTACCCAAATTCACTGCACGGTTAATTTACAACATAATACTAACAATAAATCACTTAAAATATGCTTTAAATAATATTATATTGTATTAATAATAATTATATAAAATTAACCAAGAATATTAATAATATATATATATATATTATTTAAAAAATATTAATAATATATATATATATATATATATATATATATATATTATTTATGAATATTTTTGGTTAATTTTTATTAAAACAATATATACAATATATAGTATTATATATATACAATATATATTATTAAGTTTAAAATAATATATTTATTAATAATTATATGAATTACTATATATAAAATTATGTATATAATATTTTAAATATAATAATAGTTGTATTACTACACAAATATTTAAAAGTTTTAAATAATAATCCACCTTATATATGTATCATCATGGTAATTTTTTTCTCTTTAGCTGTTGTATATTTCAATACAAAATAATTAACTATTAAAGCTTAGCTTTCATTTGTTCATAGTTTCAGTTCAAAAAATGGTTACAGTTATGCATTTGATAAATTAACTTCAATTGAACTAATTTCAATGAGCAGTTAATAGGCATGAATGAAATGTTTTATTAGAATGAAAACAAAAGACGTTTATATTTGTTGATTTATATTTGTATCAAATGTCTCGGTACCTTTAACCTGCGTAGGACCGAGAGCACTCTTCTCTGTAGGTTATCCCAGCGCTGGTTGGCATCGTGGGCCATTTCTCGCAGACTACAGGACGCGTCAGTGCGATTCTCACGCGCCAGTCGCTGATACTGTTTATTGATCAGCTCCAGCTGCGTCAAACCTTCATGCACTTGCCGCTGGAATGTCTGTGAAAGCACATAAATGAGTGTTAATATCATAAATCTGTTCACTAATACTGCATTCATTCAGTCTGGATGAATCTCACCTCAAATTTCTTGAGCTCCTCTTTGGCCACAGTGTAAAGGACACCTGAAGAGTTTGGCAGTGCGGCTGTCTTCTCCGACATCATGAGCCACTCCTCGAAATGAGAGAAGTCATCGAGAAACTTCTGCCAGAGACGCCATGTCTCCTCAATCCTTTCAGAAGAGCATGATCAAGGTTTAGGCTAATTGTCATTTAGCAGATACATAACATATATTTATATTTATACGCGTCACACACACGACCAGCGTCGGCCAATAGTAAGCCTACGTGTGACGTACAACCCAGAAGAGTTTCACTACGTGAACTAACTCGAAGCCCACAGAGAAGGAAATGAATAGTTGAATAGAGTCGTTATTTTTGTTTGTTTATTTGTTTTTTTTTTGCACACAAAAAGTACTCTCGTCACTTGATAAACTTAGGATTGAGCCACTGTAGTCACTCAGACTATTTTACTGATGTCTTCAATAATTTTTCTGGGCCGGCAAGTTTCAATCCCTTTAGAAGCCTATGGAGGAGTGATCCAGCTCTCAGATTTAATCAAAAATATCTTAATTTGTGTTCTGAAGATGAACGAAAGTGTTACGGGGTTGGAACAACATGAGGGTGAGCAATTACTTTTTAATTTCCCAATGTTTCGGAGAGAAATGTAGAAGCATGTTGATCTCCCACTCATGGGTCTTTCATGTGGAGAACGCTCGTCGTGTTTGCATATCGATGCATTTAACCTTCAAATGGTCTTCGTTTCCAGTTTACACTTCTGGGCTTTGGGGTCTATAAGACCCCAACAATTGACTGAGCAATTGTACAATTCATTAATGCTGTGTTTTTGGAGATATAAAGTACTTTTGTATCCATATACCACACAATTCTTCAACTACACCATTAGCTTTAGCATTAGCATATGAAATGTTATTTTTTTATGATACATTGCATTTATGCTCTAGTACTAGGCCTTCATTTCTGTGTAAAAATTTGCAGATTTTTGCCGTTTTTTTTTTTTCACATTTCCCATTCATTTCAATGTGGGGTCATACTGACCCCGAAGACCAGAAGTGTACTTTTTTTTTTTTTTTTACATACCTTCAGAACAACCGAATCAAGCCCAGTTTTTTCTGTGTGTATAGATAGACGATGCATGAAAAGTAACAAAATCTTATTCCACTGAGATGAAGGGAACCTTTTTTTTTTTTAAGGAAAAGTCGATAGGGGTCATATAGACCCCATGACCCGATTGATTGCTACAAGTTAATGACCAAAAGTATTTTTACAAAAGTTCACAATGCTGTTTAAGATTTAAGATAATGTGGATAACATTGAATAAATATCTTTTCATCAGGTTATATCCTGATAATTATTCACTCAAACCCCATTATCTAAACCTCTCTACTTAACCGTTGGACTTGCACATCCACCATATTTGTAGTTTTTTTGCCATCCGTGTTTGTAGTTCTAATCAAATCCTCGTCCGACAATCAATGGGTTGTGGGCAATATTAGCCATTAGAGCGAGCACAGATCTGCACTTCAGATTCTAGCTGGGAAAAGTAGACCATTCCGGGTATCTTTGGAACAGTCATTTCAGCATACTGCGATTTGGGACACTAATACTAATTTCTAATACTATTTAGGACTGATATTATGCGAATTGGGATGCAGGATATGTGTATAAGCTTCATCAGCTGGTCATACTTGAGTCTCCTCTCCATGGACATGGCACAGATGCTCCTCCAGCGCCGGTCCAGGCTACGTGTGGCCTGCTGGATGGAGTCACACTCGGCATCCGTGGCACAGGCATCACAGTCGTGCAGCAACACCTCACACAGGTTCAGCACAGACGCCACCCCTGTGCTGTGCTTCTCGATGTCTCTCTGCAGCTCCTGGGTGAACAACAAAAACAATGTTTTATCCGAAGTAAGCGCATAATCTTGACCGGTTTAGTTTTGAATGCATCATGCGGTGGTGATGGCGCAGTGGATAAGACACATGCCTTTGGTGTGAGAGACCCAGGTTCCAATCCACTGTGAGACACCAATGTGTCCCTGAGCAAGACACTTAACCCCTAGTTGATCCAAAGGCGTGCGACCGCTGACATATATAGCAATTGTAAGCCGCTTTAGATAAAAAGCGTCAGCTAAATGAATAAATGAAGAGTTCAGATGCAAAAGCCTCTAAATGCCATTTGAAATTTTCTTCTTTAATGATGATTTTTATCAAACTTGTATATTTAAGTTCAGTAATTTCACTTAAATAACAATTAATAGGTAATTATCATTACCATTTAAGTGAAATTACTGAACTTAAATATACAAGTTTGATAAAAATCATCATTAAAGAAGAAAATTTCAAATGGCATTTAGAGGCTTTTGCATCTGAACTCTTCAAATATAAATGATGTGTTTTTGTACCTGCTGCAGATCCAGTTTCCTCTGGATCTCCTGGTAGTCGCAGGTGTCGTACACGATGGGACGGGACAGTTCGGTCTCAATGTGGGCGAGCCACGTGCGCAGACTATTCATGTTCTTATCCAACTGCTGAATGGCCACCAAAGTCTCCCGTAGCTTCTTCGCTCTGTACAGACAAAGACATGTTCTCAACATCTATGCACAGCATACTACTTTAAACTAAAAATCGTTTAATATTAAAACGTATATTAAATATCATTAAAAAACAGGAGACTTATGAGGCAGGTAGAGGGAATGTACAGTTAATCGCACACAATGCTGATTTAAACCTGAGCACCATGGCTCAACGTGACCGGATAGGTGCTCTCCAACATTGAGTAAATATTGTGAAAAATAGTGAGAATAATCAAAATGTGGTGTGTGTTACCTGGCCCCTATGAGGTCCACCAGGTGCTGCCAGCGTTCGCTGACTTTACCGAGTTTGTGTTCTATGTCAGAGGCTTTGCTCTCGTGACTGGCCCGAGCTAAACGTTCACCCAGCTGCGTGAGCTCATGTTTATTCTCTTGAGCCACCGCCACCTCCTCCTGGTAGTCCTGAGAGACAGAGACACAGCGCTGCAGTTAGACAGAGACATTGACAAGCATTTTTAAAGTTACTATAGTTATAAAATTCTGTTAAATTCTAGTTGCTTTTGAAGGAGTGGCTATCGTTATGCTGTTACCAACACCTCATACAATAAAGGGGTTGCAATGGAGTTTCCTCCAAAACACATCATATGAGCTACTTTGTTGTAAATACAATATTGAGTATTAGGCAACCCTAACTTTCTTAAAAAAAAAAATAAAGTAAAATGAAATTATTATCATTTCAAACAACTTATAAAATCAAATATACACTGCCTGGTCAAAAGAAAAAGTCACTGTTTAGATTTGTAAATGCTTAAAGGAGTAGTTCACTTTTAAAAACACTTTTGCTGATAATTTACTCACCCCCATGTCATCCAAGATGTCCATGTCTTTCTTTCTTCAGTTGAAAAGAAATTAAGTTTTTTTGATGAAAACATTCCAGGATTTTCTCCATATAATGGACTTCATTGGGAACCAAACGGTTCCAGGTGAAAATGAGAGTTTCAGTGCAGCTTCAAAAGTCTTTAAACGACACCAGTCGATGAATAAGGGTCTTATCAAGCGAAACGATCGGTCATTTCAAAAATAAATAAAAAAGTTTACATTTTATAAGCACAAATGCTCGCCTTGCTCTGTTCTGTGATGCGCGTTCACGACTCTCCTGTTCGAACTTGTTCATCAAAATGAACGAATCTTTTTTCAAGTCATTTCGTTCATTTAATTTTTGAAACGAAGTTTCGCTAGATAAGACCCTTATTCATCGTCTGGTGTCGTTTAAAGCCCTTTGAAGCTGCACTGAAACTCTTATTTGGACCTTGAACCGTTTGGTTCCCATTGAAGTCCATTATATGGAGAAAAATCCTGTCAATATGTCGATATGTCAATCCATGTCAATGTGGATGACATGGGGGTGAGTAAATTATCAGCAAAAGTTTTTTTTCAAGTGAACTACTCCTTTAATAGTCTTGTTGCAGTGATTATTCGGTTTCAAGCTTGTTATATGTTTGGCAACAGCTCTTCTAACCCTAAATGATGGAGTGTGTAGCTTTTCATTTCTTAAGCAACTATGTAGCAAAACACACACACACACACATATATATATATATATATATATTTGATTATGCATTATTATGCAATTTAACAAATTGTATATATAATATGAAACTGTAATATGAAAAAAATAATGTATAATATATAATAAATAAACAACAAGATATTATATAATGATACATAATATAATTACTTATACATAATTAAAACATTTTTAGTGATGAGCATAACGAAGGCAAAGATTTGATTAAACCGTTACCTTTCGTAGTTTCTCAATCATCTCTTCGATGCTGACGTCTCCATTCTGGGATACTTTGCTTTCCATTTGTGTCAGCCATTCACACAGCTCCTTGTATTTATCATTGAAGATGGCCCATTCATTCAGCTTCTCACTCACCTGCTGTCTGCGCAGACACAACTGCGCAGACAAATACGCAAAAACATAGGCCTTCAGTGATTACAAATATGTCTGAGCATTTACACGTAATTTAGGTTTAAATCAACCAAATATTTAGCCACATCGTCTTTCTGTATCTTCATAATGTGCAAAACAAAAGTAAAGTGTAAATAAACGCAACGTTACACACGCCCAAAACTACTTTAAATAAAATATCAGACTAGAGCATCATTAAAACAATACAGCATGAGAGAAGAGTTTCTGACGGTCTGTCTGAATCTAAAGTTAAAGCTGTCGACTGAGATATGAAGCGTATTTTCACATCCTGTGGTGTCTCAGCTCACGCACCGGATGCCACAAAGAACATGCAAAAATAAATCATACTTGCTTTGCATTCGAGTTTCATTTTCAGCCAAATGCTGGTGCTTGGTGCTTTGCATTACTCTCTACTAACAAAAATAATATATATATTGGAAAATAAGGAAATTTAACTAAAGCTAATATTGCCCAATATTGAATTATAAGAATGTGTTTGTGAAGACTATCTGTGGATGCGTTTTAAAACCCAATGAGCTTCCTATGGAACAGATAGGCCTGTGATGTCTAGGAGAGTTGCCCTTCATGATTTTAAAATCTGCTGCACACACAATAATGTTCATATGTAGTAAAACAGCACCATCTAAAGGCCTGTGTACCTGGTGACAGATCTCCTCCCACTGCCGTTGCAGGAGTTCAGTACGTTCCTGCAGCACACGCAGATCCTCTGGACTGATGTAACTGCACAGAGACTCTCTCAACACAGTCAGATGGGTCAAATCCTCCTTCCAGCCGTCAAACTTGCTCTCCAGATCCTGACAGGAATGTAAAGTTAATTCCCCCCTTATTTCAATGTTCTTCAGTTCCAAATGAATCGGAACTTTGCATACCTTGCAGCGCAGTTGTTCAGACTGCAGCTCCTCGTGGCGATCGGGGAGCGTCTGGGAGAGCTGTCGTTTAAATGCTCTCAGTTTCTCCAGAGATCCTCCGATACCTTTTTCACATCTCTCCCAATCCTACACAGAGTTTGAATCCAGTCAAAAAAATGCTTTCTGGGTACCTATATCACAAAACTAATGTAGTGACGTCTGATTTACAAATTAAATCATTCTTGTGAGCCGATCCTATGTAATGATTTGGTCAAACTCAAGTGTTTGGTGCAACATTGAATAAATAAAATCTGTTTGAGAGCAAAATTAAAGGAGTAGTTCACTTTAAAAAAAACTTTTGCTGATAATTTACTCCCCCCCATGTCACCCAAGATGTCCATGTCTTTCTTTCTTAAGTCGAAAAGAAATGAAGGTTTTTGATGAAAACATTCCAGGATTTTTCTCCATATAATGGACTTCAATGGGAACCAAACGGTCCAAAAGACTTTCAGTACAAACTGCAAACTGTTCAAAGGGCTTCAAACGATTCCAGACGACGAATAAGGGTCTTATCAAGCGAAACGATCGGTAATTTAAAAAAAAAAAAAGTTTAAGTTTTATAAGCTCGTATAAAACCTTTTATAACACTCGTCTTGCTCTGTTCTGTGATGCGTGTTCGTGACTCTCCTATTCGAACTCGCTCGTCAAAATGAACGAATCTTTTCCCGAGTCAACTCGTTCATTTTGTTCGTTGAATGAACCAAATGACAAATCCTGGAATGTTTTTATCAAAAACTTTAATTTCTTTTCGACTGAAGAAAGAATGACATGGACATCTTGGATGACACGGGGGTGAGGAAATTATCAGCAAAAGTTTTTTTAAAGTGAACTACTCCTTTAAAGGTGTATGATATAAACTTTAAGAAAGCAATATTTGACTAAATCTTTTAAAAAAAATAAATAAAAATCACTAAAATGATCCAGACAATAATGACTGCAAATGAAGTCAACAGGTGTTGCAGTGACATAAAGAGCCTTATCTACCCTGAGCAGGACGGCCAGCTCTTTCTTCTGCTCCTCCAGGCAGATGTTGGCGTGTCTCCATCGCTCCTGTATGTTGAGCAGCTCGTCCTGTAGAGCCGCTTCGGCCCGTGAGTCAGCAGACAGAAGCAGCTGTCGTCCTGCCTCCACCGTCAGGATATAACTGCCCTGCTGTCTCAGCAGAACCTTCTCTCTCAGCTGCAGAACAAGAGCATCAGCCATCACAAAACCCTCCTTCAGACAGTCATCATGTATGTGTGGAAGGCATGGCCTGTTTGCGCAGCTCATTTGCACATATAACTATATTAATGCATTATTTTAGCATCATTGAGATACTATTATAGTTCAAAAAAATAAAATGTAATGCCTTTTTCCGTTTTCGTGTTTAATTAACATTTTAGTCATTTTGTTGTTTTTGTAATTATTTTATGTTTTTTTTTAGTTTTAGATTTAGTTATTTTTCTACATCAAGTTAAGCTAAATGAAAATGAGAACATTTGCTTTGGCAACTAATTAAAATAAAACAAGATTTGTTTTTTACATTTTATTTTATTTGAATTAATGAAAATGTTTTTATGGTTTTAGTTAACCATAATATCCCTGCTGCCTATTTATCTTCACTTTTTCATAAATTATGTTGAATTTTGGCACTCATATACCAGTGATTCAATTAATTCAACATCATTAATAAAACTGTGAAGATAAATAGGCACCAAGGTTATAATATTTAAGTAAAACTAAAGCTAACACCTTTTTTTTTTTCCAAAAAGTGTTATTTGAAATAATATAAAAATTAATTAAAATAAAATGCTCTCCAGTTGGCGTACACATAATAATAATTTGTTACATTTATAAAATGTATTTAATATATATACATATATATACACATACATGTACATACACCGGTATACACATTTATATACATATCAGCTAGTTGCAAAGGCATCGTTTTCATGTAGTTTAATTTCATAAAAAATTTAAATTAAATAAAAATAAATAAAAACTATATAGACTTTAAAATTAAAATGGAAACTATAAAAATAAAAATGAATTTAAAAGAGACTTATGAGGCTCTCAGAGGTAAAAGGATATTTACCTGAACCGCATCCAGCATGGCTCGTGCCTGCTGTAGTGGGACAGGTGCGCCCGCCTGCAGGGTCACGGCCTGATGGGACACTTCCACCAACCACTTCCGAAGCTTCTCCCCCATCTCCCTGTAGCGCTGCCACTGACGCAGGAGACTGTCTATGATGCCCCGTCGCTGCTGTGCGCGTCTCACCACCCCCTGCCACTGGTTACTGAGCAGAGCCAGCTTCAGCTTGAACTCATCTCTGAAAATACGCTCACCGTGAGTTTCAAATGAAGTACGCTAACATCTTGCATAAGCATATTTCGGATGATGATGTCCCTCACCTGTCGTCCACCTGTCCCTGCTCCAGCATTCGCTGTCCATCGCTGATGATGGAGTGAAGGATCTGTTGTCTGCTGAACATCTCTGCCTGAAACAGCTATAACAAACAGACACAGCTTTGTTTATTCATATCGGCCCTTTATTAGTATCTAGACAAGATTTGAAACAATGCACGTCTCAGTTCACAGCTCACCTCATGAGCTCGCTGTTGCTCCATCAGGCTCTGGAAGTTTCCAGAAATCTCCACGGTAAGTTTCTCCTCCGTCTGCTCCAGGAACTCCATCCACGTCTCACACTTCTCCAGAAATGTCTGCTGTTGTAGTATGAGGGCCTGAAGTTTACTGAGAAGAGAATTGACATACTTTAGAAGGTCAACAGAAAATTGACATTATCTTCTATAACATTTTGTACATTCACCTAAAGGATTATTAATAACTAAGGGGCCTAAAGTGTGCCAAGAAAACATCCCCGACACCATTACACCACCACCAGCAGCCTGCACAGTGGTAACAAGACATGATGGATCCATGTTCTCATTCTGTTTACGCCAAATTCTGACTGAATGTCTCAACAGAAATCGAGACTCATCAGACCAGGCAACATTTTTCCAGTCTTCAACTGTCCAATTTTGGTGAGCTCTTGCAAATTGTAGCCTCTTTTTCCTATTTGTAGTGGAGATGAGTGGTACCCGGTGGGGTCTTCTGCTGTTGTAGCCCATCCGCCTCAAGGTTGTGCGTGTTGTGTCTTCACAAATGCTTTGCTGCATACCTCGGTTGTAACGAGTGGTTATTTCAGTCAAAGTTGCTCTTCTATCAGCTTGAATCAGTCGGCCCATTCTCCTCTGACCTCTAGCATCAACAAGGCATTTTCGCCCACCGGACTGCCGCATCAATTGCATTAATGAGAAATTGAACAGGTTTTCCTAATAATCCTTTAGGTGAGTGTATATTCCCATAAAGAGGGGGATTTAAACCTATAAAGCCTGCATCATATTTAACACATTTTTTTTTAGTAGTATGCTATACGCCTTATTCACGGCAGCGCCATCTTTGATTTTTAATGAGAATGAAAGCGAGGCTGTGAGGGATAGACACGCATCTCTTCAATGGGCTGTATGGTTATTTAAAGTGTTTTAGTTTTGTTCTGCTCATGAAACACTGGAAAAATATCTTTCCAAGAAATGTCAGTTGACAAAAAACTCCCGACAATGTAAGCTGTGGAAAATTGTAATTAATCTAGGAGCTTTATTCAGCTTTCTACAGCGGATGCCATTGGAAACACGGTAAGTCTATCCCTCACAGCCTCACTTTCATACCGGTCATGGCGCTGCTCTGAATAAGGTCTATACTGTTATAAAGATGTCATTGATTTACATTACAAGTTATCAGAATTTCATCTGATCAAATTTCATTTGATCCTATAAATATCAGTAACTGCATCAAATTGCATAATTTTCACCTGATTGAGTACGATTATTTTAGAGCTTGTCTAAAGGTTCAATAAATTGTTTAAATTTCATTTAAAACATATTTTTCGGACTATTTTTTAACACTTTATATTTATAGATTTCTAGGGTTAAGAATGGGTTATGAGGAGGAAGCGCTGGAGCTCACCTGAACCTCTCAGTGGTCTGAGCTGAGGTGGTAGACCAGCTTCTGTTGAGGTTCTGCATGCGTTTGATCTCAGAGTCATTGAGAGGGAGTCTGTAACCCAGTTCACTCAGCCTCTCCACATCAGGAGACATACTGCTGAACTTCAGCATTTGTTTCTGCACACACACAAAAAAAAAAGTGTGTAAGAGATTACACACTTTCCATTTTTAGATTTTCTGTTATTTCAAAGGTGTTTTTTGAGGAAATATTGCGTAATTTAATTCTTTAATTCAATTTCTTTGTACACCTCATTTGCTATGTTTAAATTATTATGTAGGCTACACTTCATATTTATGTTATTATATTATATCCATTCTGGCTTGCATACCTTCAGTTCCTCCATGCGGTTCCAGATCAGTGACAGGTCAGAGGAACCGTTGGGATCCTGGCCTTTCAGAACCTCCTCAGCTTCCACGATCCAGCGGGACAGAGAGTGCAACTGTTCGTTAAACGTCTCATAGTCCCGAACTCCAACCTGGGGAGAAAAAGCAACAGAAACCCTCAGTACCGGACACTAAAACACTCTCATACGGCACTGAAGCGCTCTGGTATCGGTGATCCTCTCCACTCACCTGCAGCGCCACCTGCTGTCTGCTCAGGCTCTGCTCCACGGCACTGAGGCGTTGGGTGAGAGACAGGTGGTCAGACTGGATGGAGGCCACGGCCGATGTGTCCACCTGCTGTTTGAGCTGCGCTCCCAGCTCCAATAAAACCTGCAGAGACGCCTGGATGGGAGCCTGAGAGCGCAGCAGCTCCTGAGGGGACATGGGGGGAAAATGATTCTACATTCTTAATCAGGGTGAACATAAAACATCAAACTTTACAGGAGTAGTTGCTGTTCAGAATTCATGATTAGTGCACTAGATTAGTACACACTTTAAAGACCATTTCTGAATTGATTTAGAGCTAAGAAATCCAATTATATCCTAGGTCCCAGACTAAAATGTATGTTTAAGATGAATAAACTGAAAGCAGTTTGGACTAGCATACATTCTAATATGTCAGTGCCATTGTTTTGTCTCAAGAAGTAGACCATTTTTTGTTTTCTGAAGACACGTTTGTAAAATCTACTTTTATAGATGTGTTGAACTAAGGCTTTATCTGAGCCCTGTCTGTGAAACCAGGCCTTGGTCTTAAAAATGTTGTAGTAAATGTGTATATGTTTATGTTGAAGTATTGTTCCATCTTAGTTCAACCTTATTGTAAAGTGTAACCACATACTCATATTTACATGCACACACAGACAGGCAATCTGAGTTTCAACTCACAGCACAGTCTTGAATCCAGGTGGACACTTCCTCCTCAGTGATGTCTTTGTGGCTGGCTGTCTTCAGCATCTGGTTTGCTCTCTCCTCGAGTGTCTGGACGCTGGAGTCACTCTGTCCGTAAAGGTCCTTATAGCTCTGCCAAAGCTGCAGGAGACCCTTACTGCTCTTCAGACGCTCCACGATCTCCTCCTGCAGACTGTTCCACCTGCATACCACCAAACACACACAGAAAACATTGGCATTACAGGTTTAACTTCATTTAAAGGTTACCATATTAGTGTGCCTAATGCTATTTACATGTTTCTACATGATCCTTTCAAAAATACCAAAGTGCTACCATGATTAATGTTCAAAAATGGTCAACTGAATTGTCCTTTAGTCAGTGGTGGAATGTAACGAAGTACAAATACTTTGTTACTTTACTTAAGTACATTTTTCAAGTATCTTTACTTTACTTAAGTAGAATAAATAGTGCATACTTTTTACTTTTACTTCGTTACATTTTGCAGCAATTATTCTACTTTCTACTCCACTACATTTCTACAACTTCTGTTACATTTTCATTACATTTTCTGATCAGTTTTTCCACTACCAAAAGGTAATCTGACCGTCCGTTCGTTGCACGTTTGTCTCACCAGTGACGTTTGGTTGCCATTGATATATCAACCCGGTCACACTAAATGCGTCTTGCACACAGTGCTTTTATCGTGCAATTTATACGCGAATATTTGTTTTTACGTGCATAGGAAACGCACCATGTGTAATATACGTTTGGTTAGGATTATGGCAAGCCAAGAGGTTCAGAATTACACCATAAATTAATCGCATTTACTGCCAAACATAGTTATTGACATATAGTAAGGATAAGCATGATGTTCATATTGCCTAATTGCAAGCTTGTTTCAGAAATGGTGACAACATTTTTTTTCCATCATTATTGAACATCATTATAGGAGTATTAGGTTGAATGAGTTAGAATTAAATGTTTTATTAATCATTAGAAAATAGACATTAAGAGACTAAATTGTTATGCAAGTACTTTTACTTTTAATACTTAAAGTACATTTAAAATCAGGTACTTTTTACTTTTTACTTAAGTATGGTTGTCATTGTGTTACTTCTACTTTTACTAAAGTAAATATTTATCTGGTTATTTGTACTTTTACTTAAGTACTGAGATTCAATACTTTCTCCACCACTGCCTTTAGTTAAAAAGACATTGACAATAAATTCATTTATAATGTAACAACAGATTTCTATTTCAAAGAAATGCTGTTTCACAGCATTAATGTTTTCACTGTATTTTAGTTCAAATAAATTCAGCCTTGGTAAGCTGACGAGACGAACACGAAACATAAAAAAAAATATTTAAAGGGGTCATGACATGAGAAACCAAATTTGCCTTGATCTTTTGGTATATAAGAGATCTATGTACTATTAAAACTTCCAGCAAGTTTCATAGCTTAAGATGCCCTCCCCATTATAAACGAACCATTTATTTAATCAAGCTCTAAATACAAAGCTCGTTCTGGATCCATGGTATGAGGTGACGTCACGGTACGAAGTGACGTACCAATCGTTTGCATATGACCGCCTCCAGCGCAAGACAACTACGCCTCATTTCGCATCATCGCATACGTTGTCGTGCAGCGAGTGGATCTGTTTACAAGATGACTGTGATGCCACGCAGATGTGCTGTTGCTGCTGTGGACAAACAACATGTTTGAATACGCTGCCGAATGATTCAGACGTCAGGGAAAGCAGTCGTATGCAGTTTATTTGCAGCATATGCAGCGCGCCACAGCTTTATTTGAACGGTGAGTGTGACAGAGCAGCGAGCGAGCGAGCCCTGGCCGTGCGCACGCCTTCAAACTCTCTCTCTCTCTCTCTCTCTCTCTCTCTCTCTCTCTCTCCCTCGCGCATATGAATCAAAATCAATTGAGAATTGACACGATGGTAAAAGATTGGAAGACCGAAGTTTCACGTGGTGGAGCATTGTGTAGTCTACATGTGATACAAAATGATTAACATTAATAATTTATGCATAAGCAGCACTGACGTTAGCCAATCATAACAGTATAGGCGTTAACACTGAAGTCTTAAAGGGGAAACACCCCAAAACAGACTGTTTGAATCAGAGGTGATAAACAGGGTGGGAAAATGTCATAAATAACTACATTTTTTTTTTTTTTTTGTACAAAAAACTATAGTAATACTATAATTGCACCTAAGGGAACATAATAAAACAAAACAAAAAACCATGTCATGACCCCTTTAAAACCTTTGACCAGTATATATGAGAGAGAGACAGAGATTAAGTTATTGTATTAAAAAAAAAAAACACAGATGAAGCATCAAATTTAGCACCACATGCACCTGGCGTTGATGTCTTTTAGTGTGTTGTTGAGAGTGTCAGACACAGATGGGTGACACTCCTCCAGAAGCTGATGTGTAACTGATCCAAACTTTCTCAGGCTGCTCTCTTGTTTCTCAAGCTCCTCCTGCAGGTTCTGAAGACGTCAGAAGAAAGAATAGCAGTCATTTTCCCCCTTCAGATTCAGAATTTACAGAGTAATAGACAAACAGGAACTTGATTTACCTGTAAACTCTCCACCTGCAGCCGTGAAGCCTCCAGAGATCCCGTGAGCAGACGATAGCGGGACACAGAGTAGCGTCCCTCCGTCAGGTAGCCGTTGATCTCTTCAGACGCTTGTTTGTACTGACTCCACTTGTCCTGGAACGACTTCAGGCTGATCTTGAGCTGCCCGATCTGAGACAAACAAAAACATAAATAAATCAATAAAGTTCTGTTCGAAGCCTCAATTTACTTCATTTTAACCAAACTCCGAGGCAGCATTAAATTAAGGGCTGATTAAAATGAAATGCAAATGAAATAAATAGTAATACCAGGTGGTCCAGATTGGCCCATGTGTTATTCAAAGCTTGTAGAGACTCCATGACAACAGCACAAGCCTCATCCGTCTTGTTTTGGACAAGAGCACAGGCTTGTTCCTCCACTCTCTCCAGCTCTCTCTCCTTCTCTTTCACCATCTCCTCCATCTCCTGTTACATATACGACAACAAACAATCTGTATTCCGGTGCTGGAGAAAGCCTACTCACAGAGGTCATGTTGAATAAAATAAGACCATGTGTCTGGTCAAACAGGCAAACCTGACAGTCTTTGAGTGCGTTCTGTACGGAGGATAAATTCTCAATCCTGTGTTTTCTCTTGAGTCGGTCCTCCTGAGCGTTCAGCCACGCCTGAAGACCCTGAACTTTACCCTCATATTCAACCCAGGATGCCAACAAGCCTTCCAGATATTGCATCTGAAACAGGAAAAATGAAATGTGACAAATGACACATTTATTATTTTACAGAATAACTATAATAAGTAAAACAGTAAATTATAAATCAGTATATAATCACAATTTAGTATGCAAAAAAGTGCCACTTTTATACGGTTCTCAACCAAGGGGGCGGCAGGATGACTTAAAATGATGTACTGTATACTATTATTTATATAATTATTCTAATTATGTATTAAAATAATAATTACCATTATTATATCATTCATATTACTATAATTACTAACAAAATAATAATGTATTTTTAATTAAAATAAATTCTTAATAAATTCATTAAAATGCTAAAAAAGTAAGGGTTAGGGTTAAATTAAAATTAAATTGGAATTAAAATGGTAAAAAATTAAGATGTAAACTAAAATAATATTTTTTTACCCCTCAATAACTATTATTTTTAGTGAAGAACATACAGTTCATCAATAGAAACAATAATAATTGAGTGGTGAAAAAATATTATTTTAGTTTACATCTTAATTTTTTAGCATTTTAATTAAGTTATATATAATGTATTAATAATGTATTACACACACACACACACACACACACACACACACATATATATATATATATATATATATATATATATATGAAGAGTTCAGATGCAAAAGCCTCTAAATGCCATTTGAAATTTTCTTCTTTAATGATGATTTTTATCAAGCTTGTATATTTAAGTTCAGTAATTTCACTTAAATGGCAATGATAATTACCTATTAATTGTTATTTAAGTGAAATTACTGAACTTAAATATACAAGTTTGATAAAAATCATCATTAAAGAAGAAAATTTCAAATGGCATTTAGAGGCTTTTGCATCTGAACTCTTCATATATATATATATATATATATATATACACACACACACACAAATACAACAGAAATTGTATTTGTATATATATATACACTCACCGGCCACTTTATTAGGTACCCCATGCTAGTAACGGGTTGGACCCCCTTTTGCCTTCAGAACTGCCTCAATTCTTCGTGGCATAGATTCAACAAGGTGCTGGAAGCATTCCTCAGGGAGTTTGGTCCATATTGACATGATGGCATCACACAGTTGCCGCAGATTTGTCGGCTGCACATCCATGATGCGAATCTCCCGTTCCACCACATCCCAAAGATGCTCTATTGGATTGAGATCTGGTGACTGTGGAGGCCATTTGAGTACAGCGAACTCATTGTCATGTTCAAGAAACAAGTCTGAGATGATTCCAGCTTTATGACATGGCACATTATCCTGCTGAAAGTAGCCATCAGAAGTTGGGTACATTGTGGTCATAAAGGGATGGAGATGGTCAGCAACAATACTCAGGTAGGCTCTGGCGTTGCAACGATGCTCAATTGGTACCAAGGGGCCCAAAGAGTGCCAAGAAAATATTCCCCACACCATGACACCACCACCACCAGCCTGAACCGTTGATACAAGGCAGGATGGATCCATGCTTTCATGTTGTAGACGCCAAATTCTGACCCTACCATCCGAATGTCGCAGCAGAAATCGAGACTCATCAGACCAGGCAACGTTTTTCCAATCTTCTATTGTCCAATTTCGATGAGCTTGTGCAAATTGTAGCCTCAGTTTCCTGTTCTTAGCTGAAAGGAGTGGCACCCGGTGTGGTCTTCTGCTGCTGTAGCCCATCTGCCTCAAAGTTCGACGTACTGTGCGTTCAGAGATGCTCTTCTGCCCACCTTGGTTGTAACGGGTGGTTATTTGAGTCACTGTTGCCCTTCTATCAGCTCGAACCAGTCTGGCCATTCTCCTCTGACCTCTGGCATCAACAAGGCATTTCCGCCCACAGAACTGTCGCTCACTGGATGTTTTTTCTTTTTCGGACCATTCTCTGTAAACCCTAGAGATGGTTGTGCGTGAAAATCCCAGTAGATTAGCAGTTTCTGAAATACTCAGACCAGCCCTTCTGGCACCAACAATCATGCCACGTTCAAAGTCACTCAAATCACCTTTCTTCCCCATACTGATGCTCGGTTTGAACTGCAGGAGATTGTCTTGACCATGTCTACGTGCCTAAATGCACTGAGTTGCCGCCATGTGATTGGCTGCTTAGAAATTAAGTGTTAACACGCAGTTGGACAGGTGTACCTAATAAAGTGGCCGGTGAGTGTATATATATATATATATATATATATATATATATGTATGTATATGGCAAACTGTATTAACCATAATTCACTCTGTATACAATAACAAAATTAATTTAATATTTAATATTAATATTTGGTATGGGAGTGTTGATAGGTAAATTATTTACCTATCAACTTTCCTATTTATGAATTAATTTACCTACCTATTATTAATTCTGTCAACAATATTATGTAGAGAGAGTTTGAATATTGTGTTGGAGGGGCCTTCAAGTCAAAAAGGTTGAGAACCACTGCTCTATTAGTATTGATTTTAATACATAATATGGATGTGTACCATTATATAGCCATTAATTGTATCTCGTAGAAACATGTAGTGTAAATATCATGGCACATAAAAATGGTAATGCCATTTCTAATCATTCCTGTGCCGTTATACAGCTACAAAATCCTTTTATGGGTGATTCTGAATGGCAAACATTTAGTCAGTGTAAAGCAATGCGAGATTTAACATTTTGAATCTTCTTAAAAGTACAACATTTCAGAATGAAACGATCGAGAGTTGTGTAGAAGTATAATCTGAAGTCTCACTCTCTCAGTGATGTGTGTCTGCAGTATCTGCCAGTGGCAGTTCATGGTGCCCAGTTTCTCAGCGAAGTCAGTCTTATCGCTGCGTTTGCTCTCCACATCCGCACCGCTGATCTGGAGCACTGACTGATTCACAAAGTCCACAGTGAGCTGTTTGCAGTTGACGTCCACTCTGAAGCCCTACAAGAAGTAGAGAAACACAACAGTGTGTAAAAACATACACTCCACACAAACTAGGCTAGTCATTTGTAATTACTCTTCTGACAATCGTCATAAAATCCGGTCTAATGCAGAGCTTTAATGGAACACATCACTTCACATTTGATGAATCTAACGGGTAAGACTGAAAAATGATGTCACCTTGTATCGCTGCAGGTACTCCTGGATGACCTTTGACCCAACAGCCCCTTTGAGATTTTCCTCATCCTCTTCTATCACTCTCTCCATCAATGAAATCCAGTTCACAAGCTCAGAGATGGCGTGACAGGATGCCAGCTTATCCATCTGAGACTAAAACAAATGGACAATATATCTTTATAAGATTTATAAGGCTAAGAAAGAACCTCAGAAACGAATCCTACGTGTTGGAGCAGATTAGCCTGTTTAGAAGCGCTGGTTTGTACCTGGTGGAGCTTCTCTTGAACAATGGGAATGCGGGCGAGCAGTTCAGACCACTGAGAGTCCAGACGGGTGAGTTCAGACCGCAGAGACGCGGTGTCCATCTTCTTCAGTCTCAGCAGCTGGTTTCCCTCGTTCAGCACTGAGGCCTTTAGACTGGAGCGAGTCTCCACCTCTTTACTGAACTCCTGAACACAACACAACACATGTATATTGAGGTTTTCAGAATTATTTCCATAATGGACATGCAGGGATTTAAATAACTAAACAAATAATAAATATTTAATTATTAATAATTCTTAATTAAATCTTCTATTGAAACTATTTGATCATTGGCAAAAACATTACATTGGGAATATTATTATATAATAAAAAATATTAATGTAATATTATTATAAATATAAATATGGAATGGATAAATGGGTAGATTGGTGGTTGGATGGAAAATAAATTAATAAATGAACAAATAAATAAATAGGCTCCAGCATCCACACAACCATACACAGGACAAGTGAAAATAAAATAAAATAAAATAAAATAAAATAAAATAAAATAAAATAAAATAAAATAAAATAAAATTAAATTAAATAAAATTAAATAAAATAAAATTAAAATTAAAAAATACATATATACATATATTTTTAAACATACAAAATAAAAATAAAAACACTAAATAAAACAAATAAAAAAAATACAATAAATCAGCAGCAGCATTCTGTTAATCAATATTTCAGCATTCTGTTCACCACTGTGTGGGCCAGTATGGTTTTTCTGGTGAAATTGGTTTGCCAAATGCATCAACATCCCAAACACATCCAACGTTTGTAATTTATTAACATTAAGAAAGCCTAACTAACCAGAAAAGCCGATAGCTGGTCTTTAACAGTCTCCAGCTCCTGAGGACCAGCAACAGTCTGTGTGTTCCAGAACTCCAAGCGTTCCAGAGCTTCCTGTAGCCAGCGACTCAGTTCAACAGACTCATGCTTATACCTGTGACCAAGAACAAGCACATATAACCATGAAGATTATAGAATAAAATCAATAAAACAATGAATCTCAGTCTAAAACTTAGCTCCTGACCTGGTAGAGTGCTTCAGGATGGAGTCCAGGTTGTGTAGCTCTTTGTTAATCTTGGTGGAGTTGTTGAGCCAGTGTTCGCCCAAAAGAGTGAGCTGGTTCTCCAGGCTGGAGCAGCTCACATCTGACAGAAGATGCTTCCCTTCCTCCAGCACCTGATGCAGCTTGTTTTGGTTCTCCATCAGACTCGCCTTCAGGGCCTTAGGTGAAGATCATGGAGATCAGTAGACATGTCCATTATCTATCCTAATACACTAATCATACCCATGATACTCCAGATATCTCATTTTATTAAGTACCTGATAGAGCTCTATTCTTTCCTTCAGTCTCTCCTCTGTCTCCTCCACCAGGCCGACCCTCGGCAGACTGCCCTCCACAGCCTCAAGCAAACGGTACAGGGTCTGATAGTCCAAAACTAGACGACTCCATGTCTGATAAAGTCACAAACATACAAACACATAAGTAGGAAACAGTTGCATACTTTAAAATATAAATGCTACTCATATAAATGCTAATATAAATGCTACTATGCATGCATGCATTTATAAACATTTGGGATGTGCCCGAAGCCACATACTATGTTTTGAAAGGAAGTTACACATTTCACAAATTTCACTTTCCTATTTGCGATCACACGAATCATATAATCATATGAAACGAAACGTACATAAGTTTAGATGTAATTTTATATATAGTTATATTTACTTAATATAATTTTAAAAAGAAGCACAAACACAACGAGGGGTGTCTGTTTTATCTGTTTTTGTGCCAACGTTTCTTTAGTATAACCATGGGGTATAAAATTCAATATAAATTCTCGGTTTTGCATTGGACTCTACGGTCGGCGGAAGTTATCGAGCATCCTTAAACCTTCACCGGAAATACCGCCGTGCATAGAGCCCATAAACATCCAACATAAATGTTGAAAACAGTTGTGCTGCTTCATATTTTTTGTGGAACCTGTGCGACATTTATCTTCAATAGAAATCTTTTGTAACATTATAAATGTCTGTAAAATGATGACTTTTTTAAAAAACCTTACTGAAACCCCAAACTTTTGAACAATAGTGTGTGTGTGAATATATACCGAATAAAAATCATGTTACCTCTGAGATGCACTCCAGCTCAACTCCTTTTTTGTGCGCTTGCTTGAGCACATCCTGAGCGCGAGCTAGCGTCTCCTCCAGAGTCTGGCGCTCACGTGGCAAAACAAAGGCACTAATTTTCTTATAGAATGTCTCAGTGAGGACCATGTGCCACTCCAAGCCTTGGAAAAATTCCTGGAAATCAAGCATTTAGGGACACATGTTGAAGTAAGGTCATATACATGTTTTTCACCCACAAGATGTGTTTAGGAGTTTGGTGTACCTTGTGTTTGTCTAGAAGGCTGTGCACGTCCTCTACTGAGCTAGCAATCATCTTCTGGTGAGCGGTCATCTTATCCTGGGCCGTGTCCACCAGATCAATAAGATCTTGCAGAACTCGTTCATACTGATTCTTCAAGGCCATATTCTGATTCAGCCCGCTCCGCCGAGAGCCCACCGTCATCACCAGCTCCTCATAAGCATCCTGTCCAGCACACACATGGACAACTTTGAGAGGACCCAGGTGTTTCAGGTCTTAACCATTATATTTTAGGACTATATTGTCTGCTTCTCTTTTTTTTATAATAATACAGTGCACAAAAGTGAATGTAAGAACGAAAGTGTTTATTTTTGCCCACGTTGATTCCAATGATTGGTCGTGTACCTGTAGCTTCAGCAGCTCATTGGTGGAGAACTGGTCCGGGTGTAGCTCCGCCCCTCTGGCTTTCAGCTCTGTTATTCTGTGTTCAAAGTCTTTCAGCGTCTCTTCTACCTCTGCAATAGTCTGTCAGAACAAAAGTGACACAGAGTTCACACCGATAACTGTGCTACTGTGTTGTTTTTGTTAAAAGGATACTCCACCGTTTTTTCATATGAAACTATGTTATTCCCTCAACTAAGACGAGTTGATACATACCTGTCTTGTCTCTTTGATAGCACTTAAAGGAGTAGTTCACTTTTGAAAAAACGTTTGCTGATAATTCACTCACCCCCATGTCATCCAAGATGTCCATGTCATTCTTTCTTCAGTCGAAAAGAAATTAAGGTTTTTGATGAAAACATTCCAGCATTTTTCTCCATATAATGGACTTCAATGGGAACCAAAAGGTTCAAGGTCCAAAAGAAACTTTAAGTACAAACTGCAAACTTGTTCAAAGGGCTTTAAACGATTCAAGACGATGAATAAGGGTCTTATCAAGTGAAACGATCGCTCATTTAATAAATAAATAACAAAGTTTAAGTTTTATAAGCTGAAAAGGTCGCCTTGCTCTGTACTGCGATGCACGTTTGCGACTCTCCTGTTCGAACTTATTCATCAAAATGAATGAATCTTTTCCGAGCCATTGGTTCATTCAACGAACGACACGAACGAATCGACTCGGAAAAAGATTCGATTCGATTAAATGAGCGATCGTTTTGCTTGATAAGACTCTTATTCATCGTCTGGAATCGTTTAAAGGAATCGCCCTTTGAACAGTTTGCAGTTTGCACTGAAACTGTCTTTTGGACCTTGAACCGTTTGGTTCCCATTGAAGTGCATTATATGGAGAAAATCTGCTTGGCCCATGTTAAATGAACTGGGCTAGTTAAGTGCCATCAAAGTGTCTCGCGCACCAGAGCGATTGAGTGCACGCACTGAGACGAGAGAGGTATGTATATCAACTCGTTTTAGTTAAGGGAATAACATTAATATGAAATGTAATACTATTTAATATGAAGAAATGGTGGAGTATCCCTTTAACTAAAACAAACTATTACCAATAATTTTTGTAAACTGAAATGTATGAAAAACTTTGAAATGAGCTTAAAGGACTTATTCACCCAAAAATGAAAAGTATGTCATCAGTTACTCACTCTCAAGTTGTTCCAAACCTGTATGAATTTCTTTCTTCAGCTGAACACAAAAGATGATTTTTGAAGAGTATGGGTGACCAAACTTCAATAGCATTGAAAAGTCAATGGGGTCCATCAACTGTTTGGTTAGCAACATTTTTCAAAATACCTTTTGTGTTCAGTAGAGGAAAGAAATTCATGCAGGTTTGGAACAACTTGAAAATGAGTAAATTATGACACAATTTTCATTTTTGGGTGAGCTATGCCTTTAATTTGAGGTAATACGATCACTTCAAACGTAAATTACTAAAACTGATTTCTTTAAATTATTTTTTTTTAATAAAACTGTAAAAAAAAAAAAAAAATGGAACTAAAATTGACAACAGCACTTTACAAAATGACCAAACTAACATTAAAATAAAAATGGAAAAAAATGAAAATGTAATATTAATGAATACTATAATGATATATGAATAATACTAAAATAACACCAATACAACTGAAATCACTGTTAATCCAAAACATTAATTAATAATAATAAAAAAATCTTACTTCAAGCTGTTTAGTTGTTGTGTGGTCAAGAACTCCTGCCATTTTCTGGATAACCTGGAACTTGCTTTCACTAATTGCTGTAAAGAGATGCTGCAACTCCGTCTGAAAAGAAACAGGAACTGAGATGATGTTGCAGTGTTGCATTCATGTACCGAACTGAATGATGCCCATCAGGCCTGATTCCCACCTGGAAAGCCGTGAGCTCCCGCATTCTGCTCCGCATGGTGTCACAGCGGCGGTCCAGAGCCGAGTCCAGGGCCCCCAGGCGTCGCGTCAGACAGTCCAGAGTGTCCTTCATCAGGGTCTGCTCTTCCTCAGAGAGACCCACAGAGCTGGCGATCTGGCCCTGGCTGTGGCTGGCCACCCTGGTCACCTCCGTCACTTCTTTTCCCAATGTCTGCGAGTCAAGCAAAAAATATAGATATTTATAAATGTGTTTCAGATAATTCTACAGATCTATCTACGTTTCACTTTTCACAGTTGGCAGTGTTGCTAAAAAACTTCAATGAGAAATGTTCCCTTGGCAACAAACTCAAATAAAAAAGCTGAAGTACTAAATTTACTAAAACTAAAATGAAAATCGAAAAAATAAAAGATGACTCAAAATATTAACTTTTAAAATATAAAAATGTTTTGTACATAATTGTTTTCAACATTAATGATAATAATAATAAATGTTTCTTGAGGAGAAAATCTGCATTTTAGAATATGATTATGATAAAAATATGATTTCTGAAGGATCATGTGACACTGAAGACTGGAGTAATGATGCTGAAAATACAGCTGTGCTTCAAAATACAAAACAGTTATTAAAATTTTTTAGAATATTTCACAATATTACAGTTTTTTTTTTTTGTTTTTTTTTTATCAAATAAATGCAGCCTTGGAGAGCAGAAGAGACTTCTTTTGAAAACATTAAAAATCTTACCAAACTTTCAAAATTGCAATGTACGTTTATATACAAAGACACACACAAACATACACATACACATACATATACATATATATATATATATATATATATACTGTATATATATATATATATATATATATATAGATAGATAGATAGACTAATCTGTATATATATATACTGTATATAGACTAATCGATTTGACAGCACTAGTTTTTTATTCAAATAATATAAAACATAAATGTCCTTTAATAACATAAATAATAGTTTTAATAATACAATTATAATTTAAGCTTAAATTATTGTCCAGAACTCATTTATATATATATATATATGAGGATATATAATATTATATTGTTTAGTGTAAAATGTCTTTTATATAAAACAAACATCCGGAGAACAGAATGTGGGCGAACATGATGTCTCAGATAGGAATCGGATATTATCTAGCAAAATTTGCTGCTGTAAGTTTAGACCTCATAATTGGACAGTTGTGTTTCAGCGTTCTCCGTCAGCAGCGCAGGGCCAGAAAACAGTGTGTTCTCCACATCATCCACCCAAGAGGAAGAGGCTGTGACTGCCGAATAAAGCTGCTGCTCCATCAGAACGACCTCGCGATCTGTGGCCTGTAGAAACAATAACACATCATACACATGACACACACATTCTGTTATGATAAGCTGTCAAGTTAAGCAATAGTTTGTGCATTATAGTGATTTTACCATGGTTAAAGGGATTTTTGGATACTTTTTGGTAATACAATTTAGTATGAATACTGTTAGTTTTTTACTTAGTATGTGTACTGACATCTATGAGTCATTAAATCATGTTTAATTTGGACTTCTCTGTGCATGCTCTTTGAGGTGGTGACCATAGACCTCCATTATATGACTGACAGACAAGAACGGTTTGACCTAAAAATATCAAAATTGAAACTACTGCGGAAACAATGACACCTACATCTTGGATGCCCTTGGGGTAAGCTAAAACATACCAAAAATTAATTTCAAAGTGAACTATCCCTTTAAGGTGTGTAACCATTCATAAAACAGTTCAATTAAAACAATTGAAAACAACTGTTAAAACAATTCAATTCACTACTCAATTGTTGTGTCGTCACAACTGCATGTATCAAAGCACCAGAACTGTTTGATATAAATGTGTCTACCTGAGGGGTTATTTCCTTTACTGTCTGACTGAATCCATTGTGCAGGGACATCAGGCTGGACTTGTCCTGGACGTGAGTCTCTCTCTTATAAACCGGGGCGGCAGTCTTCACACAGGCAGTTCTGGAGTAAAACTGATAGAAAAAATAAAACTTTTACGAAACACTCCACCAACAGAGAGAGTTTCCGAGTATTACAACTGTGCTCCAGTTGTGCAAGAATTTTTGCATTCCCTGAAGGCAGCTAGGCCGCATAAAGAATAGTGCTAAAGTTTAAAGTAAAATGATAGTTGAGAACCCAAATGCAGAAAAAGGGAACGAGAGATTGATAGTATTATGCAAAATAGATTGATAAAAAGATTTATGAAATGAATGCCAAGTTCATAGGTTTGATTTCCAGGAAACTAATCACATTTATGCCTTGTAATGCAATGTAAGTTGCTTTGGATAAAAGCATCTGCCAAATGCATGTATACAAGTATACATTGTAAATGTATATTTGTTAGGGGTGGGAATTAAAAAAAACAAATGCATCATAGAGGATGAGGAGCACTTTCTGCTCTTCTGTCCCAAATATACCAATATTAGAGAAAGTTTTCTGCCAAGATTTGAAGCCTTGATCCCATCATTCTCTGATCTAACTCAGAGAAGATGATAATACAGCTGCACCAGCGGCTAAATATGTGTTAGCTATTCACAACGCCAGAGACAGCTAATTCTATTTATTCATTTATTAATATATACTGTGTTTATTTATTTACCATGCTACATATGACATGATCTATACATATATGTTCTGTTTGTTTGTTCTATTATTTATATATAATATGTTGATGCTTTGGCAACATTGTGTTACACAGTCATGCTAATAAAGCTATATTGAAATTGAATCACCATTTTCTCTTCAATGATTCAGGATTGATTCTGAGTGTAGTTTTTAACCGCAGATGCGCGATGACGCCGAGTGTGCTTAGAAAGACCTGTATTCTGCTTGGTTCCAATTTCTCTCTCTCTTACACACACACACCAGACAAAACAATCTAATAAAATAAGTTTGGAAAGGTTGAAGCGAATTACAAGGGCATTCTCGGACTTCATTGTACAGCATATGCATTGTGAAAAACGCGGGCATTGCTTGTTATACGCTTGCAGTGTGCGGTCTCGCCCGCTGTTATTTCCTTACAAACGCTGTACGAAGGCATAATTTATGTCGTTTGGAATGCAGTGGGCATCTATGCGTCTGTGTACGACTCCGTGTAACTGGTTAAATGTACTTGCATCTTAAAATGCTCTTATAATAATCAAACAACAATAAAGCTGAGAAAGAGTAAAATCACTCACTGCTCTTGAATGGAACACGTTCAGATCCTCTACTGAGCGCATTCTTCGTTTTATTGCTTGTAATATGTTTCCTCTTAAATATTTAGACTACTTCTTATTTTACATTTTGAAGCTATATTAGTTTATGTATTTAAATGAGCTGGATGTAAGATTGTGGCCAAAACTGGTACTGCAATCACTTTCAAATTACTGTAGAGCCGTGTACATCCCCACCCCCCCCCACTCGAGGTTGCCAGATATGCTGGAGGATACAACATATTTTTATCCAACACATTTGTCGCTTCAGCTGTGTTAACTAGAGCAGAGCTGGCAACCCGAATGCTGCAACATTATTGACTTCGTGATTGGTAGATCGGTGGAGGGTGGAGCATCAGACCAAAACACGACATGACAGTTGAGGGCTGTAACTTTACTTTTTAAATGACAATATCCTGGCCGGACTACAGTTGTCAGTGATTTAAGTATTTGTGAATGAACATGATTTCTTAATGTCTAGTGACAAATCCATTTTATGATTATTTGAAATAAATTTCTTACATACAGCTCCTTTAAAATTCTTAGCATACAATTTAATTACATTTTTTAATTTGTAATTATTTTGAAAAGTACTTTTCATTACATATGCAATTAAATAAATTTTGAGATTTATTTCCACGTTATAAACTAATGTAAAGACTGTGAAGAATCAGATTGTGACTCACAGAATCGGATCGGATCTTGACGTGCCTAAAGATTCCCACCCCTAATAGTTGTATACTCATTAATTGAGAGACTGCATTGATGTATGCACTTTCAGAAATTCATTTGTCACACTTTATAGCTAATCAGTAGTGTTGTTTTTGGCGGCCTGTTTTAAAGGAGAACTCCGGCGAACAATGAACCTTTGGTCTAATAAAACATCGGTACACAGTCAACCGTTCTCTGAGATTTGTTTTCATGATAATCGAATGTAAAGAGTTTTATTTCTAAAAACTGTTTAGCGTATAATGCTAGTACTGGGGGCATTGACTAAGTAAAAAGAAATCGCTAGTTTATACCACTAACAATAGCCCCACACTAACGCAGTAACATAATGAGGCTCCATACATGCAAAACGAAGCATTGAGAACTTTCTAAGTGTACAGACCGTTTAATAAGAAGATACTTTATGAAGACAGTTCACTTCGCGTATACAGACAGGAGCCATCTTAAAAAATATTCGATTATCATGAAAACAAAACTCAGAGAACGGTTGACTGTGTACCGATGTTTTATCAGACCAAAGGTTCATTGTTCGCCGGAGTTCTCCTTTAATTTCAGTTTTAGTCTAGTCTTTGTGTCAAGCTGACATTTTAGTTTTTGTTAGTTTTAGTCATGTTCATACTCTTTTTAGACTAGTCTAGTTTTAGTCGACGAAAACGGATGACATTTTAGTCTAGTTTTAGTCGGCGAAAGACATAGTCTAGTTTTAGTCAATGAAAATTGTATTTTAGTCTCTTTTTAGTAGGCAATTCTATTGAACCCAGTCAATATATAAGAAGCCTACCTAGTTGTAGGCTAGCCTATAGACGAAACCAATTTTTTTCTTTTAGCCAAACCCATTTCAAACAATCTTATCTTCTTATAGTTATCTTCTTATATTATTGTTACCTTATAGACTCAAGAATGATTCCAGGAAGACGCTCTGAATTTACTTGAATTTACAACACATTTATTTTACCAATCAAACATGTTAGTAGCCTACACACATGATGAAATGAAAGTTTTTCCAAATGTCATTTCTTCTTTTTCTCCCAAAGACGAATCCCTTTCTCTGTGTCAGACTTAACTTTGTTTGTTGTCGTTTATGCTAACGCCTGTTTCACACATACTCCATTTGCAGTGCGTATTTTTCCCGCACCCATACAGTTATAACAGTTATAGATTAGCGCTCATACCGCGCGCTCATTTGCGTCTCGTCTCGTCTCGTTTTCGTCATGATATTTAGTCATAATTTTCGTTGACGAAAGCAACACTACTAATCAGCAAAAAAGTTAAAAGGTGATTAAAAATTGTTGCCCTACAATATGCATGTTAATCTAAAATCATAATCTGCTCTACATTTGAGCGATGTGGATACTGTGAAGAAATCAGTGTACCGGTTGTTTGCTGTCTTGTTCCAGGGTGTTCATGAGGAGCTGTAGTTTAGTGAGCATGTCTTTTTTCAGACTTTCCCATCTCTTTCTCCTCTGCTTTTTCACGGCCTGACTGTCTCCCTCCAGCTCTATATCAGGGGACAGGGTCTCCGTCGCACTGCAGAAGATTTGACGGACAAGAATTGTAAAGAGAGCGTCAGAAAAGGAAACAGTGAGAGCGAAATGCAGGTTAATGGTACCTTGTTCTGACGGGCGATGCTTGTTGGGTGAGTATTTCCTCTCCACGACTTGCTAGAGATTTCAACAGCTTCTTTTGCTCTGCAAGTTGCTCTTCAAGCTCCTGAATGAACATAATATATTATCGTTCCTCATTTAGTAGACGCTTTCTTACTACAGCTTAAGGACACAATGTTGATAGTTCTAGATATTTTGATCGCTCTTCTTCTTGTGAAATGTTATGTACCTTTTGTTTCTGGAGGGTGTCCTGGTGCTGTAGGCTGCGTGTGGAGCGGGCCTGGGCCAGCCAGTCCTGCATGTTTGGACTCTGGGACAGACTGGAGTCTGATTCACTGGAGTCTGACGGTTCCTGAAGGGAATCCTGCGGGAGAGGGACAATGCAAACATACGGCGGATTAATAGTCTTCAATACCGTAAATACCTTGTTGGAACTGAATTGCAATAAAATCAAAAGATCATACAATCATGAATCAAATAATCAGTCATCATTCTCATATTCTGCAATATTCTTGTGAAAAACAGCAGGAAAAGAGGAAGCCATGCATGAGATTGTGCTATTCAGACCCAGAACCCAGTGCTGCTGAATTATTCTGCACATAGAGTGACAAGAAAAAAAAACCCTATGCTGTAATATATCATTATTACACATGATGTTTGAAGGCCTTTCAACTCCTCCCAAATTAAAGTCGCCTGCAGGAAATAAAAGACAAAACTTTTAGAGAATCTCACAAAAAGTGGGTAAAATTTTACTCAGAAAGAAATAAAATGAAAATTATTATAAAACATCTATTTTATTTGAATAAAACCTATTGTTTTTATTTTAAAGGTGCATTGCGCAAGTCTCTGAGTTTTTGCAGAACTACAAGTGAAACTGCAACCAGAAGTGTGCACGCTCATGACCACACGCACACGCACGCTTGCACGAGCTGTTCATAACCAAAGGAGCGTCAACCGCACAAATCTTTTGTCAAAGTCATAATGTCTTCAGAGGTAATAAAGTCATTTTTAATATTTGAAAGGAAAGCATTCGAGTAAATTAAACACTTATGTGTGAGGGGAAAACGGGGGTAGTAGAAAACTTCAGTTTTTGTTTCCATCTATCTCCATGTTGAACTGTTTTATGTGCTTACTGTATCCACTTATGATTGTATTATTATGGAAACACGTTCATGAACAATATATATAGGAACCGTTTGAGCCCTAGCAGACCGGAGATCTCTCCGTTAGTTGAAAGCCTTACCGATGTTGACTCTCGTCTTATTCTGACGCCTGGAATTGGACAAAAGTTTTATTTCTTTGTCTTACGTGGAGTTTGCGTTGGGGTTTGGAATGAACTACAAGCCGGTCTCTTTGACTCCATCTTCTACTTTTGCCGAAAGTTGACTAAAGTTGTGTCGCTCGAGTTGTCTTCGCTGATACGGCGAATGGCGGCGAATACACAAACCTGCCAGGTGAGCGTGAACGCACATGACGTCACGCCCAGTCATAAATTCCGTCCCGATTCCCTCTTATTTATTTTACTGTACAGGATTATACAGGCAATCGCAGTGATCAGGCAATTGTTTAAGCATGTATGGGATAGAAAAACGGGTATTTTTAAAATGAAATGTTGCGCAATGCACCTTTAATATTTTATGTAGTTTTATTACAATAAAACCTTTATTTTTTCTTATCATTTAACTGCATTAGTTACTGCACTTTTACAGCATTTATTATCCATAAATAAAATAAAAATAAATAAAAACTTGCATTTCTTAACATTAGTTAGCATATTAGCACATGAACAAACAATGAACCGATGTCTATTTTATTAACTAATGTTAACACAGATGAACAAATACAGTAAAAAATGTTCAGTTCATGTTAGTTAATACATTAATTAATGTCAACAAATGAAATCCTTTTTTCATTCTTTTTCATCTTATTTTAACATGAATTTTACTTTAATCCTGGATTTAAGTGTACTTACAAAAAACTACCTAGTTTACTTTAATATACAGTTTTATGTTGTTGAAAAATTGGTAACACTTTACAATAAGGTTCATTAGTTACTACATTAGTTAACATTAACTAAGAATGAACAATACTTCTACAGCATTTGTTAATCATTTTTAATGTTAATTTCAACATTCACTAATACTTCATTAAAATCTTGTTAACATTAGTTAATGCACTGTGAACTAACATGAACAAACAATGAATAGCTGGATTTGAAATAACTAACGTTCACAAATATTAACAAAAACAGTAACAAATGTATTGCTCATGGTTAGTTTATGTTAGTTAATACATTCATTTTTAATTAATGAACCTAATTGTAAAGTCTTACTGAATTTTTTTTAAAAAAATTAAATAAAACTATACAAATATATTACAATTGTTTTAACATAAGATTGTATAATAAAAATAATGGTTTTGTTTCATTCCTCCTCACTGTCAGAGATGGTGTTAATAGCTGAAAATATTTGATAATAATAATAATAATTTAATTATTTTATGAACGATGCCATACAAATATGTATGCAACTTGAAGGAATTTGGAGCACTAAATTACAAATTTTGGTGGTCCAAAAATTTGGAGCACCAAATTGTACCATTTAATACAATAATATTTTAGTATATACATAAGAAAATCATTCAGTAGCATGACATATATATATATATATATATATATATATATATATATATATATATATATATATCAAAGTAATATGTTAGGGTTTTAGAGTACTTTTTTAGGGTTTCCAAATGAACCTCTAGAACAAACATGTCCAAGTTTCCCTTGATTCAGAGGTCCAGTCTCACCTGAATGTTGATCTGCTTGTCTTGCAGCATCCTCTGCAGTTCTAGCAGGCTGCCTTTCAGCGTACGCAACTTCCTGGAGAGCTGCTCCGCGTCCTCCCTGTTCTCCGGTCGGCCCTCCAGCAGAAGAGTCTCGCTGTGTCTGGAGAGCTCGGAGAGAACCAGCACCTTCTCCTCGATTTCCAGCAGCATGTTCTGCAGGAGCAACAGAAGAGAGGCCAGCTCAAACATGGTTCTGCAGCTCTCATCCCAGAACCTTACCAAGACCTACGACGCTGTACGTTATCCGTAATCCCTCACGAGCCATGCTCACAGTAAACATGCATTCTTGAGGAATGTATAAAAGTACTTCAAATTATATCCAAAAGTCACTTGAAAATTGTCAACACAGGGTTAGATTCAAGGTGTTTCGCACTGGGACATCTGCCAGTTTGTAACCTTCCCATAAAATCAAACGAAGCCCCACCCCTTTCACCACTAATGCTGCAGTCACCCTCATGAATATGCAATAAGAGGTGGAAGTAGGCACCAATCCTCGCACAGGAATCCTCTAATATCCTCAAAGCCAACTGTGAACAGTGTTACGCTGAGACATTTGCATAATCTGATTATGGCTCGTGCCACAAACGCTTAAGAATCAACCCATCAGAACGCTCAGAGGCCTTGTAATTCTGCTGTTTAGGGATAACAAAGTATCCTGTTCTCTGAGAGGAATTAACAAAAACACAAAGCAGGCCTTAATGTCGAACAAGTCAAGTCACCTTCATTTATATAGCGCTTTTAACAATATAGATTGTTTCAAAGCAGCTTTACAGTGATAATAGGAAATTAAAGTAACAGAGACTGTTTTGGTTTTACAGCAGCTCTAGAATAAAGTTTTTGTCCAGCTAAAGTTCATTTTTAATTGATTCACTTTCATTGCAAAGATCATTAGTTATTAACTTAGGGGCCGCTTACATGACACAGTTTTAACTGAAAAGAGAACACTTTTAATGTGTTCTAGACGTTCATTGTTTGGTGGCTCGAGTACGGAGGCGTATTGCATTCACTTGAAGAAAAAAAATCTACTCTGTTTTTCTGAATTAACGAGTTAATTTTTAATGAGAAATTTTTTTTTTTGCTCTGTTTTTCTGAATTAATGAGTTAATTTTTCATGAGAAAATTTTTTTGCTCTGTTTTTCTGAATTAATGAATTAATTTTTCGTGAGAAAAAAGTTTTTGCTCTGTTTTTCTGAATTAATGAGTTAATTTTTCATGAGAACATTTTTTTTGCTCTGTTTTTCTGAATTAATGAGTTAATTTTTCGTGAGAAAAAAGTTTTTGCAAAAAAAAAAAAAAATCCATGAAAAATTAACTCGTTAATTCAGAAAAACAGAGCAAAAAAAAAATCCATGAAAAATTAACTCGGTAATTGAGAAAAACAGAGCCAAAAAAATAAAAAATAAATAAAAAAAATTCCATGAAAAATTAACTCGTTAATTCAGAAAAACAGAGCAAAAACTTTTTTTCTCATGAAAAATTCAGAATTATGATTCAGAATAATTCAGAAAAACAGAGTAGATTTTTTTTCTTCAAGTGAATGCAATACGCCTCCGTACTCGAGAATGTAAACTTTTGAATGCAACGTTTTTAAAAATTTAGAAAAAATTTTATCATCTCTGTGTAAACTTCAAAAACGTGAATCTGTGAAACTGGTGACGAGCTATTGTGTTTAGTCAATAGGTAAGCGCACTGTGTGCAGGCGTCTAATCTTTCTTTAAAAATTGACATTGACAAATTACTTGTCTGGCCTGTATAATACAGACTTTTTTGTCGTTTTCGCGTATCCATGCGAACTGGAATCATTCTGATAACGTTTTATCTGTACAGAGGTGAAGGGATGGTGGCCTTCACAGGGGAAAACATTATAAAACATTTTCTTTCTTTAGATTAAACAGTAAATCATAAATAATTTATGTATTTTAGTAATCGGCAGTAGAGGGCGCTCTAACCTGACAGTCTCTGAGTTGCTCTTCCATGTCTTCCGAGTCCTGAGAGCAGGAAGTGATGTTACCCCGAGTGCTCCTCAGCCATTGGTCCAGCTGGTCTGCCTGGTTCAGGTAGCTCTGTAAAGCCTGCGCCTGCTGCTGCTTTTCCACTCGTTCACTCTGTCGCTCCTATAAACATCACCATAAACATCTATGAATATCTACTGGGCATTTGACCAGCCGGATCTGTCTTTTTGTGTTTTGTGGTTTATGTTTGTTATGTTCACCATGTGCTCCTTTGTTTGTCATGTCTTTACCCCTCCTCCTTGTTTTCCTGTATGCCTCACCTCACAGGAATTATTTACATTTCAAAATATTAAAATAGAAAAAAGATTATCTAAATCGTAATCATTTTTCATATTACTGTTTTCACTGTATTTTTGATGTTCCCCAGCCTTTGTGAACACACTGTAAGAGGCTTCTTTCAAAGACATTAAAAAAAATTGTAGCAACCCAAACTTCTGAACAGTTGTGTTATTATAAAATGTATATTTATTATTTGTTAAATAACTTATATATTATTATATATTATTATTTATTAACATATTATAAACACTCACCTAAAGGATTATTAGGAACACCATACAAATACTGTGTTTGACCCCCTTTCGCCTTCAGAACGGCCTTAATTCTACGTGGCATTGATTCAACAAGGTGCTGAAAGCATTCTTTAGAAATGTTGGCCCATATTGATAGGATAGCATCTTGCAGTTGATGGAGATTTGTGGGATGCACATCCAGAAGCTCCCGTTCCACCACTTTCCAAAGATGCTCTATTGGGTTGAGATCTGGTGATTGTGGGGGCCATTTTAGTACAGTGAACTCATTGTCATGTTCAAGAAACCAATTTGAAATGATTCGAGCTTTGTGACATGGTGCATTATCCTGCTGGAAGTCATCAGAGGATGGGCACATGGTGGCAATAAAGGGATGGACATGGTCAGAAACAATGCTCAGGTAGGCCGTGGCATTTAAACGATGCCCAATTGGCACTAAGGGCTCTAAAGTGTGCCAAGAAAACATCCCGTCACCATTACACCACCACCACCAGCCTGCACAGTGGTAACAAGGCATGATGGATCCATGTTCTCATTCTGTTTATGCCAAATTCTGACTCTACCATCTGAATGACTCAAAAGAAATCGAGACTCATCAACTTTTTTCCAGTCTTCAACTGTCCAATTTTGGTGAGCTCTTGCAAATTAAAGTCTCTTTTTCCTCTTTGTAGTGGAGATGAGTGGTACCCGGTGGGGACTTCTGCTGTTGTAGCCCATCCGCCTCAAGGTTGTGCGTGCTGTGGCTTCACAAATTTCAGTCAAAGTTGCTCTTCTATCAGCTTGAATCAGTCGGCCCATTCTCCTCTGACCTCTAGCATCAACAAGGCATTTTCGCCCACAGGACTGCCGCATACTGGATGTTTTTCCCTTTTCACACCATTCTTTGTAAACCCTAGAAATGGTTGTGTGTGAAAATCCCAGTAACTGAGCAGATTGAGAAATACCCAGACCAGCACCAACAACCATGCCACGCTCAAAATGTCTTAAATCACCTTTCTTCCCCATTCTGACATTCAGTTTGGAGTTCAGGAGATTGTCTTGACCAGGACCACACCCCTAAATGCATTGAAGCAACTGCCATGTGATTGGTTGATTACATAATTGCATTAATGAGAAATTGAACAGGTGTTCCTAATAATCCTTTAGGTGATATACGGTATAAGTATAACAAAATATATATAATAAAATATGTATACCTCAAGAAGTTGTCGTTTTCCTGAAGCCTTCATATGTATGGTGGCCATCCTCTCCGCCAGCACAGTGAGTGTGGACTGCATGGCCAGTTGATCTGAAGAGTCCGATTCCACGACATCAGACATCAGCTCTTCTGTCAAGCTGGACTGAAGCCCATCTATATCATCCTGCAGTCTGACGATTTCCTCCATCTGATTCTGGAGGAATATGGCAGCATGATGGTTTTGTTTTTGTTCTGCATCCATTTTCATATAAAGCTCCAAAGGCAACAGAGAAAATCCTTCAGAACTCTACAATCGGCTCACCTGATATAGGAGCATTTGTCTGTCAGGACTGAGATCATGCATAGGGGGCTCGAGCAATCTGGTCTCGATGGACTCCATTTTAGTAGAGATGGACTGTAAAGATCCCTGATAGCGCTGTTGCTTCTCCAGAGCCTCGTAGAGCGTCTTCTGCTTTTCACTTATCTGCAAAACACGAAGGATAATCATACCAGATTTGAAATACTGGTGCATTTGACTGTTGAACACTAAAGACCAACGTACCACATTTTTCAGGGTCTCCCACGAGCGCTGAAGATCATCTAAACTGGCCACAGACTCCAGCGTGGGATTGTACAGCTCCTGGAGGGGGGCTCTGGTGAGAGTGGCTCTTCCCATGGACATCTACATTTAGGACAGTCCAAGTAAAAACAAATCGTATTAATATGCTACAAAAGTCACTGCACTGCTGTCAATCACAGATTAAGGTGAAACGGCAGTAAAGGAAAAGTCTGCGAGAAATAAGATGCTTTGGCATTACTGCTAATACCTTGCTAATGCCTGCGTCAGTGTTAGTGACAGGAGAGGGAGATCGACAGAAAGCAGGAGAGCAGATCTCACTGCTGGTGCCCTCCTCCCCAGACTCCTCTGTCACAGGAGACAGGAGAGACTGACAGCGACCAGCCGACATCTGACAGCGCCACAATCAGAGAGAGTCACGGAGCGGAAGATATTAGTCAGGCAGTTCACAGAGCTGTAACGTTCAGTGATTATGACATGCAAAGATTGCTGAGAGATGAGGAAATAAAGACCGTTCAGTCGAGAGGGTCTGTTTTTGATCTCTTATTTTGCTTTTTTTTTCTCAGTACTTAAGTGGTTTTCATGCAAAAATATCTCAAATAAGTTTAATTTACATTTAATAAATATATTTTTATATATTATTTTTATACATATATTTACAGAATGTTTTTTTTTTCTTCTTGTTTTAGGTCTAAATCTGATTAGAAATGCAAGAAAACAAGAAATGCTAAAAGGGTAAGACATTTATGTTTATATATATATATATATATATTAGTTTTTTATACCATTAAAAATGACTAAATTTTTTTAAATTAAAATATAAAATAGAAACTAAAGATATTAAAGATTTCCTCTTAAAAGTCTTAATGTCTTATGTTATTTGTTTATCAAGTAAATTGACCTTGGGATGATTCTATATTTTTAATACAAGACATATGATTAAAAATGGCTTTTGTAGTGCACACAATTATTTAGAATACAAGAACAATTAGCAATCACTTTTTGAGACATTTACTACTCTAGTTAGTTCGCTTATCCCACGATTACACTGGCACGCCCACGTTTAGACTAACGTACCGAGACTTGTGATTGGGTCTTTCTTTTAATGGCATCACCGTCCAGTTCCTCCAGACTCTCAGTTAAACCCTCTGCATCACTCACTGTCAGAAGAGTGGTGGCGTGTTTAGCTTTCACCGTCAACATCTTACACTTGGAGTTCAGAGATGCAATCTGCTCCTGGTAGCCCTTAATTTTATGGGCCAGTTCCTGTTTAGATAAAAATAAACACAGAAGAGATTTCAAAAGATGTTATTTAGCTGCCCATAAGGTTAATGCAAGAACCCGGAAGGATCAGTATGGCCAACCACAAAACAGAAGTCAACAAAAATGAGATTTGAGGACAGTAGCTACTGTATGTTTCCATCCAAAGTCGCAAATTTAACTTATATGAAAAAATTAAATAAATATTAAAGAAACGTTTCCATGTGTTCAAGAGAACTAAATCCTCACTTCCTGGGAAATTCGCGTAAAATATATTTAATATAAAACAAAGTTGCAACAATGTTTTTTTTTTTCATCATAACTGAATTGCACCTCAGCGCAGATGAAACACAAATACGGTTATGTTATCTTGCTTTCAAAGTTTATGTGCATATCTTCTTATCGGATTAAATTGGCGCATACATTTTTTATGTGCATTTTTAGAATTTATGCACATCTTGGCATTTCCATCCAGGTTTTTTTTTAAAGCTATGATCAAAAATTTGCATAAGAATAGGTGGATGGAAACATAGCTAGTGTGGCATCACTGAGGTGAATATACGTGACACGTGCTATTGTTAACTAAAACTATTAAAATATTTTTTTGGCAATTTACATAAAGCTAAAATAAAATAAATTGGAAATATTAGATGAAAAACCTAAATTTAAATAAAAATTAGAAATGTTTCCTTGACTGAAATAAACAGAAATCTGTGTAGGTTGAAGTACTAAAATGACCAAAACTAAAACTGAAATGAATATTTTTTATAAGACAAAAACATAAATGATTAATGAAACTTAAAAAAAAAAAAATCTAATTCAAAATATGAATAAACTCTATGACAGTAATATACTATAATAGTGTAAATACTACTAAAATATCACTGCACCTCATGATGATTAATTTGTGCCTGCAGCTCTTGGATGTTGCTGGTGTTCACAGGTTGGTCCTGAATGACCCGGTGAGCATCTTCAATCATGGCCTGCAGGTTTCTGACTTCCTGTTCATACTGTTCATACTGCACCACTGCCTCCTAAAACAGATATCAAACACATTTACTTTTATATCATGATGAGTCCTACTGGAATTCTATTGTTCTTAAAGTCGGCGTGAAACGGAAGTTGAGATTGTCATTTTTTCCTTGTCGTGACGTACGTACGAGTGAAATGGCTTCTGAAATTAGAAAAAAAAAATGTAGGGCGGGGCTTGATTTCGCCCTTCAGGAATTGATTGGATCGTTGGAGGTTGGGCGTTGCAAACAAAATGGAGGCAGATTTGAATGCGATTCTTTGAGAGGTGGCGCACCGATAGCCGCACCCTCATCGGATCTGGCCGCACCCTTCCGCCATTCCACATGACCGAAATAGAAGAGAGGTCATTTCCATGGGGGAGGGAAGGGTAATGAATTTGATTAAAGATTTTAAGGGTACATGAAATTTAAAAAAATAATAAAGTGCACAGATAAATCATTTATAATAAACACTACAATATTACATTTGATAAATATTTAAATGCAAATTAATACACTATTTAGTTCCTTTACGAAGCTGTTACATCATGTAGACTTGATATGCATCATGTAGAATGATTTTCTCACAGGGTTCAGTGTTGGGGCCATTATTATTTAACCTCTATATAAATAATATATGTGAAGTATCGCAAATTGTAGAAACCATTCTTTTTGCTGATGACACAAATTTACTATGCTGTGGTGAAAATTTGGAGAAGCTACTGGATACCATGGAAAAGGAAGTGAGTAGGATGAAGATTTGGTTTGATGAAAATAAACTAACATTAAATCTGAGTAAAACTAAATTTATAACATTTGGGAACCGATCAACTGACACGGATAAAAAACTAATGATAAATGGTATAGAACTAGAGCGAGTATCTGAAATAAAATTCCTCGGGGTAGTTATTGATAACAAATTAAGCTGGAAACCTCACATAAACTATATTAAAACCAAAATATCCAAGTCATTGGCAATATTAAATAAGGCTAAAGACTTATTGAATAAGGCTTCTCTAAATATGTTGTACTGCTCCTTCATACTCCCGTACATGACTTATTGTGTGGAAGTATGGGGGAATACTTACAAAACAAATACACACCCAATCTTCATCTTACAAAAAAGGGCTATTCGAATCATACATAAAACTGCATACAGAGAACCAACAAACCCATTGTTCATTAAACTCAAAATATTAAAGTTCAAAGATTTGATTGATTATAAAATTATTCAAATTGTTTTTAGAGCTCACAACAACCAATTACCTAGAAATATCCAAGAGCTTTTCCAATTACGAGAAAACACATATAATTTTAGAGGAATATCAATGTTTAGTAGACCGCAGATTCGCACAAACACTAAGTTGCACTGTATACCAACCCAGGGTGTTATACTGTGGAACAGTAGCAACAATGATTTAAAATTATGTAAAAACTTATTGCAATTGAAATATATGTTTAAAAAAAGAATCCTTGATGGATATGAGCTGGAATAGTGATTTTCTTTTTTCAACCTTAGGTAAAGTAAACCTTAGATAAGTTAGTTTAAGTAGTTAAAATATTATTGAAGTGGGGATAGGACAAGAAAAGTTATTCTAACTTCTTCCTACCCCCTTTGAACATGATTGTTGTTTGGACCATCTGTAGATGATCTTTTTTTCTTGATGTTGATGATTAACTATTTATTTTTTACTTTTATTCAGTTTTTGCTGTTGTGTTTGTTTTTTTTTTTTTAACATGTTCAATAAAGAGAAATTCAATTCAAATTTTAGCCTGCTGTTTGTGGGGACATTTAATACAGCAAAACCTGACCCATTCAACAAAAGAACCCATCCCAAATTTATAATTCTTACAAATCATAAAACAAAGACAGCATTTGTGCCTAATTTGTTGTTCCGATCCAATTTGACTTGTAATGCTGCTCGAATCACACACTGTTCCTTCACTGGCCAGAGGAGAACTGGTCCCAGACTGAGCCTGGGTTCCCCCAAGGTTTTTTTCTCCATTCAGTCACCTGATGGACTTTTATTTCCTTGCCACTGTTGCCTTGGCTTTTGGCTTGCTTAGTTGGGGTCATTTAATGTTCAAAAATATTATTAATCTGTGTTTTTCATGTTATCACTGTGAAGCTGCTTTGATACAATCTGTTTTGAAAAAAACGTTATATAAATAAAGGTGACTTGACTTGATTAATAAGCTATAACAGAGACTATTTATATAGAGACATGCCACTTCCTCAATCCTTAACACAACTATATAGGGAAAACCCATAACACTAGAGATGGCGGTTGTATGCACATGTCCCACCCCTCCCGCTGGACAGCCAATCGTCTTCTTTTAACAGTCAGGCAGGGAAACATTTAAGACTATCGTCTGGTTTCACCGACGCATACGCACAGTTGAGGTTACTGAAAATATGCGGAAAATATGTTACTGTTTGAAAAGGCGGCAGATTTGATATGTGTTAGTTGTGTAAATATCAGACATCCCAAGTCTCCCGGAAGTTCCCAGATTGACAGCTGTTCCATGATGACCGCAAATTAGTTCAAATCTCCCGCAATCTAGAGCAAGTGAGCAGTAGCGCGCATAACAGAGAGCGAGAGAACACTTGCGCATGTGCAGTAAAAGTATAACCTGTGGGGAAAAGGGCTTTTTAAACCTTATTTTGGGGCAGTCATCAACTTTTTCAGCGATTTTTATCATATTTTATTTCTGTTTCTATACAAGCGGTTTTTATGTCCCGGTGACCAGTGAAAGTGCAGTTCTGCAGTTCAGTTTTTGCCCATTCATCATATTAGATACAAGCCTGGTCTTGTTAGTCCAAAATAGCTGCCCGGAGGCGTTGCCAAGATGGCGGCCAAGTGGCATGACTTGCCTAAAAGGACTTTGGCTATAAGCAGTCAGGATTAAGGATCATTTATGTTGTGTTCCACATGTGCTCGGATGTCAGAAATTCAGAGTTCCCGGTAGGAACTTTTAACTGGGAAACTCAACATACCCTGACTTCAGAATCCAAAATGGCATCAACAGTAGTGAAACAGTAGTAATATATTCTTTATTAGCACTTCAGTTTGTCTGTCTCAAACTTGTGGTCCATACAGTACTATCCAACATCTATCTGGACATGATTCTCCAGCATTATCTGTCCAAAATACGGTTTGTATCCTGAAAGAGCAAGCATGGATGCGTTTTTCTGACTTACCTGCAGGATGTTGCACTGCTGGATGGCGGTGTGCTGCAGCTGACTGGCCTCGTGTTGCAGATTCAGAGCAGTGCGACAGATGGACAAACTGGTCACCACTTCCTCAGGGACTCTTAGACCGCTATGACACTCCTGCACGTCCTCTACCTGCTGCTTGAAGCTCTCCATGTCTGCCAGCAAACGCTGAAAAAAAAAAATCCATTTTAAGAACAAAAATTGCTTCCCTTCTTTCCACACGAAAATAATGTATTTCTGTAACAAAAACCACTCATAAATTAAGCAGAAGAACTTTTCCGTTACCAGAGCTTCAACAATGTACATTACAGCCAGACTACTAACCCAGACAGCAACATAGTGTCGGCCCAGATCCGATACATGTGGATTCCATGAGTACCAGATGTGGGCCAGATCTGGGCCGACACTATGTTGATGTCTGGGAAGCAACTGCTACTGCTTAAATTCTATTTCATTACCCATATCAAGAACAAAGATCACTGTCAATGCAGTCAAGTAGGCTGTGCATGGTATAATAGACCTCAAATAAATGATATATTCCGGATAAAAGCAGATAAACGGACCTGTCTTTGAGTCAGTTGTTCTTTTAGACTCAGTCGGGCCAGTTCAGGAGACGTGAGAGTGGCTTGAACCTGCTCCAGAGACACATGCAGGGCCTTCACTTCATTCTCAAACCTCTCCATATCCTAAAAGAAATTACAAAGTGAGTCATGCTGAGCTACTGTAGTTAACAGAATATAATAAATAGATTTAAATCCGAGGAAGAAGGAAATTAGGTGCTCAAACCTTCGCTGCGTCCTGTAGACTCTGCAGTCGCGATCTGATGCTCTGCTCCAGCTCCTCGGTGTGACGGCTCAGTTCTGACGCCTGCTGTCCCATGGCCTCCACCTGCAGTGTCTCAGACAGTATCTCCACCTTCTCCTGCATGGCCTCCATGTCACCGTGGAGCTCACGCGACTCACGCAGAACAGACTGCAGGGTCAAAAGCACAGATTTTGATTTTTTTTTTTACTGTAGACAACAGGTAATTGCACCCAAATGTACTTAAATGTTATATACACATTTGATTTATGTGTGTTGTAGTCCACCTGATACATCCTGATCTGTTCTTGCAGGTGCGAGGAGGAGTTCCAGATGATGTTGGCCTTCACCAGGCTCCTGGCTCTGTCTGTCCACTTCACTATGAACTCAAACATCTCGTTGTACTCATCTAAATGTGCTTCCGCCTTATGAGAAAAAACGCATCACATCACATACAATGTTTACTAAGACTAATACAAAAGTAATAAATGAGCATGTAGGAAATGTTCATTTTCAGTGAGATTCTCTCTTATTAGCTCAATGTTCATTTTGTCTATTAGTAAAACATAATGGGCACTATCTTGCACCCGGCGCAAATGACTTTGTACACTGACGCATTTCTCATTCCTATTTTGCACCAGCGCAAAGCGGGCTTTTCCCTCCAAAGACTCACGTCGGTTAACTAGGTAATGAACTTGCGCTCCCTGGGCGGGTCGGCACAAAAAGGAGGCGTGTTTCGGTGCAAACAATCCCTGGTGCTATTTTGCAGTTTCAGAAAACAATTGCGCCAATGCAGTGGCGGTTCTACTTTGAATTACACCCAGGGCGAGACCCCCTTCGAGCGCCCCCCCCCCCCCCCCCCCCCAACACACCAAAAAAACAACAACAACCCAACAATAAAATCACATACCGTTCATTTGAAAAACACAGTTAATAGAATCCAGTTATTTTGCTAGATTAATCTAACTTTAAAGGGAGGAATTAACCATTAGCGCATTGGTTATTGCCTTGAATTATATGCATGGCAAACTTTTAGTTATGACTTGTTAAACTATACTTTGTCACGAAATGGAGTTTTTAAAAGTAAAATGGTCAGAGATACTTATTTAGTAACACAATACTTATCTCTTAAATAATTTTGAACAGCTCTCATATTAACAACTATCCAAACTAGACCTAAAATAGCTTTTGTAGCCCAAGTCACTCGTAAAATGTCAGGGAAAAGGACAGAATCAGAGATTATTTAGAAAATAGAAAACTGTACTTGGCATATAGGCTACTGTAAAAACACATAAAGTTGATCATTATGTAAATTATTTTCATTTCATGAATATAGTGACCAACATGATCACATAGCCTACACAGAGTCTTGTTCAAAAAGCCTAATACACAATGAAATCAATTCACCAAGTTAATAACATTAAAGATTTGTTTTAAAGGAGTGTCTTTTATTTTACCTAGGCTACTAAACTTAAAAAAAGGTTAACACAAAAAAAGATTTTATAAAAATATAAACCTCATACAGCATTCAATCATCTCTATAAAAAGATTGAGTCAATAAAGATACATTCCTGACATTTATAATACACAGTAGCTTATCTTTTATTATTAATAGTAAAATTCGGACCGATTTGCCCATGGCTGTCGTTGCTATACAACCATCCACTGCGCTCTCCACAACGACTAGGAAGTTTTAGTAATGTATTTCCACCACAGAAAAACGCTTGCTGAAGCTCTGCTAAAAGATTTATTTACGGACAAGAGAAAAAACACCCAAGTGTTTGGGTGCACGTGCACTCCCATACTGAAAAGTTTATGAGCGCGCCTCCCGCAAGCGCATAATGAGCGCGCTTCCCATGCGCCTAATCGCCTATTTGAAATAACGACCTCGAGCGCGCAAAAGAAGCGATATGTGAACTAATCAAGAGACCCCCTTGACATCGCTTCTGTGCACGGCACCTTCTCAGCAAGCAGGGGCGCCATTGCCAATAATTCAATCGAAATGATAAAAAATAGAAAACCTTCGCGGCACAGAGGATGCTCGTGCCGCCCCCCATGTGACATGAGGAGATGCCGCCCCGGCGACTGCCCGGTTCGCCCGTGCCTAGAACCGCTACTGCGCCAATGACAAAAAAAAACCTAGTCTATAGTCAGTGGCGTGTTGCGCTTACATTCAGATGCTATTTTAAGCATGCATGCTGGGCCATTATACAGAGTGTGAACAACGCACATACACTGTAGATGATTCTCTCATCTACACAGATGCATTATACTTTTTGCAAATGATACATTATTATATGGAAAAATATGTGGTTACACTTTATTTCGATAGTCACTTTAGACGTTCTACTAATTATAAGTAACTTTTCAACTATAGGATTTTGAAGGCCGATACCGATACAAATATTTGTTGGTTTTAATATCCGATATTCCGATATATCGGCCGATATTATTATTATTATTATTATTATTATTATTTCAGAAACGCACAACAAAATATTAACAGATTTTCCTAACATTTGTTATTTGTAGTTATTTATGAGTTTTAACTAAAATAATATGATAATGCATTTTAAAAAGAAACTTGTTTCTATTGTCTCAACAGAACAGAGGAACATCAAAATATATTAAAGTTCTGATAAATAAAATAATAATTAGTCCCTACATTGCCTAATAGTTATAAGCTACCTTATAATTACAATGTCAGCTTGCTTATCCCTTTACCTGCACTTTTTGACAACACTCATGACATGGTTGAAGCGTGATTCGTCCGTTTTTATTTTATTTTTGAAATATTCATTTATCGGCCATTATAACTGCCGATACCGATATTTTAGAAAATGCCTAATATCGGTCTAGCTCTAGTGTCAACTAATTCTCATTAGAGTATTAGCATATTATAGTAGACTGTTAGGTTATGGTTAGGTGTTAGGCTTTGGGTTAGGAGAATAAATTTACTTGTAGTCGCCAAGTTACTTATAGTCAGTTGGGGGACCAACAAAATAAAGTGTTAGCAGATATTAAGCTGACAGTCTACTAATACTCTAATGACAGTTAGTTGATATGAAGTTGAAAAGTTACTTATAGTTAGTAGAATGTCTAAAGTGGACTATCGAAATAAAGTGTTACCAAATATTAAAACACGAGGGAAATCATTGTTGTGTCCATGACGATGGGAAAAATAGGCATAAAGCTTATACATTTACCCAAATTATTATATGCATGTTTAACCGAAGCTAATTTGGGAGGGTTTGTCCCATCCCCAATGTCACTTCTCTTTCTTTTACGGCCCTGACGAGAACATCGATCGATCACCGATTGTGAAGCGCGCCTGGTAAATGCGGCGTTATAATAGTATTGCGGCATCAAGCGCACCTCGTTCATCATGCTCTTAAAGGGAATGTGATATTTGACGTACTTATTGGTTTGTTTCCCGTTACGCCCAAACCACACCTATGAATAATGAAGCTACTTCAGACCAACCCTTTTTAAACTTGCGTCAGGCGCAAGAGTCATTTATCCCGCCGGTAAAATAGCAACAGCGCCCAAGACCTGCCCACAAGGGCTCCATGTATCTTACCTTCTTCAACCATATAGTCTTATATTCAGCCAGTCGAAGAGTGTGATGATGGATCTCTCGTAATTTGGCAATTGCATCAGCTAGCTGTCTGGCTATCAGAGGGTTACGGCGACCAAAGTCCTGCACCGCGGCTTCTAGCTCAGCGAGATTTCTTCCGCAGCCGTCAAGTTCATCACAGAGACGCTAGAAATACAGAAAGGAGTTTAAGTAGCCATTTAAGGCAGTGAACATTTGTTTATAGAAAACAGATTATTAGGATGCAACACTTACTCTGGCCTCATCTTTGGCCTGGTCAATATCAGTGGCCTTTTCCTTCAGAGTGCTAGAGACGGCCTTCAACTTTTCAGACACATCATGAATTCTGGAGTTGAACTCTTCTTTGATTACTCTGGTCTTCTGAATGTCTCTCTCCTTGGCTTGAACCTAAAGGTATGGATTAATTCATTTATATCTTATATTAAGAAGTGTTAGTAAAAACAGTATGATTTAGTAAGCAAATGCCAATTAATACACTATGAGAACAATAAAAAAGGCTAATGGATGTACCTGGTCCTCAATGGATCCCAGTGCCAGGGACACTTCAGCCAGCTGCATTGAGATCTCGGATGGTAAAATAGTGTACAGGTCCAAGTATTTACTTTGCTGCTGCTCTGCAAGCTTGTCCACTTTCTGACGATGAGTGATCAGCTCTCCATGCATCACCTGCACACATTTAAAATACAATTAAGACAAGGACAATTGCTCAAATCAAATGTGTAGTATCAATACTGCATTGGGTGATGAATCCCATAATGCGATGAGCTCAACTTCACTTAATTAAACATACAAAATTGTCTCAACAATGTAGCATACTTAAGTTTGAAAAACAAATATTGTTGGATACTAAAGACTTTCATTTTTTGTTCACCTCCAATTCTTGTGTGAGAATATCCAGATCAGATGTGGGGTTCAGCAGGAGCTCCCTGGAGTCCTGGATCCAGCTCTTGACCAGACTCAGTCCTCTCTCCACACCTTCCCTATCCGATAATTCCTGGTGGACCCGAGTCTTTGCTGTCCTGGCCTTCTGCAGTAAACTACAAGAGACACGTATTGTACAAATTAGCATTCAGTCAATATTGCTGGTACAGGCTAATTATCAGCATTGTTCCGTTCAAGCCATTAATTGGAAGCAAAACTACACTGACATTAAACTGTTTAGCAATCAATCACTTTTTACCATTTGCACAAGCTACAAATACATTGGTTAAGGCCCGTACACACCGGGACGAATACCAGCGCGCGTTATTCGTCAGCGTTTTTCAATGCGTTTTTTGTGTTCACACCCAAGCGTTTTTCGCTGACGATGAACCGAGTGAACATGCAAATTCATTCCCTGACATTAGATGGCGCTTAATGTAAAACAGAAATAATAATAGAATACTACACTAGGGTGATCATATTCATGTCTCAATGTTTTATTATGACAGATTAAAAAAAAAACGAATGAAATAATGATAGAAATAATGTCTTCTGTACTAGAAAAATAAATATATAAATAATAAATAACTAAAAGAAATGCAAAGATTACATAATAATATTTTGATGCTAGATGTCATATTGGTTTGGAGAAAGATTACCTCTCTAGCTTATCTTGCACAGCTTTGATCTCCATGAGACTTGGCAATTGCTCATGATCAGCCGTTGGCACGGACACCTCCACATCATGTAGCAGGCTGAGAGCATACTGTCGTAGGAGAGTTAGAGAAGACTGCTCCCTCTCTAAGTCCTGAGCAACCAGCTCGTATTGGTCCAGATGTGACTGCAATGTGGCTTTGGAGGCTTTTTCAACGGTGCAATCAGGAATACGGCTCTTTAGCTCTTCTGTTACAGCTCTAACCTTCATCATCTGAAAAACATGGTTGTCTTGTTTAAAAACCTATTACATTCTTTGGGACATTAACCTTTGTGACATTTGATATATGTTCAATATACCATTTCAAACCATTTTAATGTGATTTAAATTTTATTTTAAAATTCCCTTAATTTGTGTAAGGACAGAGCATCAAAACATTAAATGGGAGTGAAACTGCACCTTTTCCCTGAAAGTTCTCCATTCATGAGCCGTATCCTCTAGCACCCTCTCTTGGCCTCGTGCTACACTGCGTAACCTGGTCCATCGCTGCCATACTGTGGTCATGGATCGACTTATGGTGGCTTTACTGGCGTCACTTCCAATCAGCTCTAACTGGGACGCTTGCTCTTCCAGACCAGTCAACTTTTCTTGGAAACTGTTCACCATGGATACCAACGACTGCAGGCCAAAGATAAAGACATTTTGAATTAGTTTATCATCATAGACAGTTGAATAAGTTTATTTTCTCAAGAAAGAGAGTCAATATGGCATAGTTAGCTTACCTTATGACTCCTGAGTTTCTCTTCAGCTTCCTGGCCCGTTGCAGCCTTGGCTGTGGAAAACTCTGTGAGCTTCTTCTCTGCCTCATTCATCAGCTCAATGGCTGTCTGTCTGGCCTCCTGATATGAATTCCACTGGGCAACACAGCTGAAAAGGCCACATTATTACTACAATAAGTAGTCTTAATTGGCATCAAACTTGGGTCAATTTACAATAACGAACCCTTAATATATCTAAGACCTCAAATGTTCCGGAAAACAGCTGTGTTCCAAAATGTACCTGTTTAAAATGTCTTGGTGGCACTGTAGCTGGTCTCTGACCTCCACACCTCTCTGCTGTGCAGACTCCACACTAAGTCGAAGCTGTTCTTTGGATGTTGGGTTGACCAGGTTTTCAAGTTGAGGTGGCAACGATTCCAGCTCCTCAAGAACACCCAGGAACTCCTGTTCAGTGGCCATGATATCTTCTTGTTGCCTCAAACACTCCTCGTAGTTCTCCACGTCCACCCCGAGACTGGCCTGTTGCAAGAAGCCCACCGCGTCCTCCAGCCACTCACATGCTGTTTGCATTCTGGAGTGATACTTCTGACACAAGCCAAGAGCTTGCTCTAATGTAATCTTTAAGACAAACATTTGGATTCATTAGTTAATAGAAAGCTACACTATTAAAAAGCAAGGTTTCAAAAGGTTTTATATGCATAGAAGGACCATTCCCCCAAGAATCATTCATGGAACAGTTCTTAAAAGAAAGTTTTTTTTCCAAGTGTCTTCACTTTTTCCACTATAAAGAACCTTTTGAACAATAGAAAGGTTCCATGGACACTTAAAGAAGCATTATTTTTATAGAAGGGTAGGGTAACCATTGGTTGACTAGTCACTAAGGAACTCTTGGTGGCTTAGCCTTATAGGCACACCAGAATCCCATGTTGGGGTACAGTATCTAAAACACAACATAACGGTGAAGATGTATGCAAGGATCTTGTGCTTTAACTAATAGTCTTGATGGTTTCAATAGAACTTGCCTGTTTAGAGCTCAGGGCACGTTGAACATCAGCCTCCAGCTTGGCCATCTCTTGTAGACTCGAGTCCACGTGAGCGGGAACGAGCTCATTGGCACTAGTGTACTTCTGCTTCTCTCTGGTGCTAAGAGCTGCCACTATCCTCAGCCTTGACTGCACTTCCTCTTGCATTATCTGTTGCTTCCGGATTTCCTCCTGGACTTTCTCAATCTTGACGTCTACCACCACCTCAGAGCCAAGTTCATCTTTGATTTGCTGGAGCCAAGTTAAGGTCCGATTGACTTCGGTCTCAAAGTCTTTACTCTGCACAAACCTGTTCTCACACTCCACAATTAGTTCTCCAACAGCTGACTGTAATGACTGAAGCTCTTCCTGCCAAGAGGTCACCCGCTGCTTTGAAGCCTCGTGTGCAGCGGTATCCATGTGGGATACCAGGTTATCCATCTGCTCCATGAGCCGAGTGAGGTGAGAGCTGGCACCTTGAAGACTAGCGGCCAGGGAATGATAGTTTTTCAATCTCTCCTCAGCTGACTGTGTCTCCGCATTAACTTTCACCAGTTGCTCTTTGGTGGCCTTTAGCTCGGAATCAACCTGCATAGCCATGGCTTGGTGGTCCTCGAAAGATTCCAGAGTCTCCTCTAGATGTTCTACCCTCTGCTCAATCAATCTTTTGAGTCCGTTGTAAAGGCTAACAAGTTGAGTCATTTCTTCAGGTCTCCAAGGTTGACCAGTGCTTCGAAATCCCTCTTTCTTCTGGTTAAGCTCACTGACGGCTTGTCCGAGATTGGTTAACTCCTCTTGGAGGGCTTTATAATCAGCCAGAAGACTGACGACTTCCTCAGTCTTAAGGCTGACAGACTGCGTCCCCAAATTGTAGAACTGTTCCTCAAGTTCTTTAAGTGCTTTGTGGGTGATATCAATAAAGGAGGCATATTCCTGTCGGGCAAGAATGGCTTGCTGTATTTTCTCTTGTTTCTCTTTGGCTAGTCCTAAAATATTGTTGTACTGTTGAGGAAGAGCAATCAATTTCTCATCTAAGTAGCAATGGTCGACTTCATTCAGAGTGGGAAGTATTTCTTGACCCGTTCTTTGCACAGTTAGCAGAAGGTTCTCATATTCCATGGCTTGATCCAATATTTGTTGGTATTTTGTAAGTTGCGAGCTTAATTCTGCATCTCCATTCATGAGGTTGATCTCTGGGAAGGTCACAATATCAGCTTGCTTCAACCACTGGCATATCTTCTCGAGATCTACCTTGAAATATTTTCTAGTCACCAATACCTTTTCCAGCTCCTGAAGCCTCTGGCTACACTTCTGTAGAGCAACCTCGAAAGTATTCTGCAGCTCTTGGAGCTTGTTTAACATCTCGGATTTCTCTTCTTCAGAGGCATCTTTCATCAAATCCCTACCTTGGGACCACAGGGAGGTCAACTCACTCTGGTAGGCCCTCAAGCTAGTCTGGATGTTCCTGCTTGTCCTCACCTGCTTAGATAGGTCATCGGGAAGTAGGGCTATATAATCCTCTGCTTGTGCTTTCTTCTCGTTCTGTTGGACCCAGGTGATGGCTTGATTCACAGCCAACAGGAACTGGGTTCTCTCAGTGAAGGCTTTGCTTAGGTGTTTCCTACGTTGAGCCACTTTGACGCTCAAGGACTCCACTTCTGCTTGAGTTTCAGAGATGAGCTGCTGCAGTCTTTGCCTTTCGTTGAGCCCAAGATGTGCTAAAACCCTATCTGCATCGCTCATAGCCTGTGCCAGCAGAAGCTGCTTGACTTCCAGTTCACTGCATACGGTGAGATGGTCAAAGAGGAAACTCTGTGCTAGCTCAGGTGGAGGACTCATCTTCATGGCTTCAGACAGGGCAGGCTGCTGCTCCTCTGCCCATTCGCGAGCTTCCCTCAAACGGGCCTCGACTTGGCCCATGTCTTCAAGGGTCACAACGGAGTCTTGGATCTTCCTCTCAATGAGGCTCTCTAGATGGGCCCATCGTTGCTCAAAGTGGCCGATCTGCTCCTTAACCAGCTCTTTGTCATCCAGGTTTAAGTGGTACATTACTTTTTGCTTCTGTTCTTTGAGGTCATCAAGTGTGTTTATCTTTTCTTTAAGAACAACAGAGAGTTTCCGAAGAGCCTCCAAATGATCAGATGAACTCTCAGCATCGGTTCTACAAAATTATGAAAGAATAATGTAAGTTTGACACTTTCAAATGACACTTTCAATGTAGCACTAATTAATAATAGGTCTACCTGGCCAGGTTATCCCATTCCTTGGACACCTGTTCAAAGAGGGCTTCCATGGCACTGATGCAGTCATGATACTCTTTAGTCCTTTGCAGATCTTCCTCTCTCTGAGCATGCAGTTTGTTAGCCTGATGACACAGTTCCAGCCATGCATGAGTCAATCGACCAATCTCTGTATGCTCAGGAGACTCCTTCCCTTCTGTCAGCTTACTCACAAGCTCTGTCATTTTAGTCAGAGTGCTTTGTCTGCTTTGAAGGTGCTGGCCAAATTCCTACAGGCAACATGAGCAAAGAAAAAAAGACAAGCATAAAAAGAGAGACAAGAGGAGAGATGAAAATCTTTTACGTTATAAATAAATCTCCCTGGTATTTTTGTGCAGAATTCATAGGTGCACATTATTCTAAAAATAAAAATGTCTGTTGTCATAATTTGTCATTAAAATGTAATAACTTTCTCCACATTTAAAACATTTAGCTTTTGTCCCCGTTCTGCTGATATAATCAAGGCCAGGACAGGTAAAAAATAATAAAGCAACAAAACCATAGCCAACTTTTTTTCTCAACCCACATTCAATTTTATATAAATACAGTATACAGTATATTCCTAATATAGATATATAATGTAATATTTTTTTAAATTAAATTAAAATATATATAAACATTATATGAATCGAGATCAGACACATATATTTACTTTGGCTTGATCAAGCATGTTTTGAGCAATCTTGAGCTCCAGCTCCGCAGGTCTCCTGGAGAGACTTTGCAATTGCTGTTCCATGTCCTGGAAAAGTGTTGCAAGTTCCTGTTTCTGCTCTTTAATCTCCCTCCAGCTATCTGACAGCTCTTGAGAAATGGTCATCCTCTCCTCAATCTGTAGAATTGACAATATCAATCATATTTTTAATAACTACATCAATTTTACACCCCAAAGCGGCGTTAGTTAAGTCTACGTGATCAAACTCACCATTGTTTTGGTTTGCTGTATTTTGGCAGCTGTAGCCCTTACAGACTCATCAGATAAATCACACACTGAACAAACCAGGTCAAGATATGTACTGGCCTGCTCTTGTAGGGCCCTGAAGTGCTTCACCTGTGGAGTAAGTAGTCAAAATGTAAATAAATATCATTAAAACATATGTGTCCAAAAATAATAATAACGACAACATAAATACAATAGCTCCACAAGTGCTGTAAACAATGTCTATACAATTCCCTTCACTGTAAAAAAAAAATATTGTTGGTTTAACTTAAAAAATGAAGTAACCTGGTTGCCTTAAAATTTTAAGTTCACTGAAATGGAAAAAATTGAGTTAATACAATGAAGGAGATTGATTTAATTATCAGAAATTTAAAATATTATGTTATCTGAACCACATAAATTATTTCTTTTTGACACTGTTTTAATACTTTTTTAATAAATTTAAAACACTGTCAAAAGCTGTTCATGATTTGTAATCACAACATTTTTTCTTTTGTCAAATTAACTTAAATAATGTTATATATATATATATATATATATATATATATATATATATATATATATATATAAGGGCTGTGAAATGGTTAATCGCGATTAATCACATGCAAAATAAAAGTTTGTGTTTACAAAATATATGTGTGTGTACTATGTATAATTATTTGTATATATAAATACACACACACACACACACACACACACACATAAATATGAAGAGTTCAGATGCAAAAGCCTCTAAATGCCATTTGAAATTTTCTTCTTTAATGATGATTTTTATCAAACTTGTATATTTAAGTTCAGTAATTTCACTTAAATGACAATTAATAGGTAATTATCATTTTGAAATTACTGAACTTAAATATACAAGTTTGATAACAAATCATCATTAAAGAAGAAAATTTCAAATGGCATTTAGAGGCTTTTGCATCTGAACTCTTCATATATATATTTAAGAAATATTTGCTTATGTATTTATAGAATTTGTATGATACATAAATATTTTATATATAAATAACATATTTTTTCTTAAATATATGTATGTGTGTGTATTTATATATACAAAATAATTATACACAGTCCACACACATTATGAGCTGCATATTATGTAAACAAACTTTTATTTTGGATGCGATTAATCGTGATTAATCGTTTCACAGCTCTAATATATATATATATATATATATATATTATTGTTACTGTAATCTATATGATATTTGTTTAATTTTGTTCAAAGCTGGTTCGTTACAGTAAGCATAGACTCACTCTCCTGCTCTGTGGCATCTACCTGTTTCAGAGCCTCTTGAAGGCCATAAGGAGTCTGCGTCTGTAACTGGATCTCGTCTTTAACGCTGGACAGCCACGTCTGACACTGCTGTAGGGTGTCCTGATGGCTGACGTGCTTCTGGAGCTCACGGTCAAGACTCTGATACACCTGATGATGCCAAACGTTAAACATTAGACTATGAAATAAACAAGGCGACATTTCTGATAATGCAATCCTTTATTAGCAGGAGTGCTCACGCGCTGAGTCGTGCTGCAGATAGCTGAATAACTGTCTCTGGTTCCCTGCTGGTGTGCCTGGATCTGCTGCCTGATCTTGGCCTGCACCTGCTCTGTGCAGCTACAGGCGAGACGTTCGCCTTTGTCCTTCAGGCTGCTCAAACGCTCCTCAAAACCAGCTATCTCCTCCATTATTGCCTGAGAAGAAACAAGCCAAATCAGAAATATAATTGACAAAAATTAAGCTAAGTAAAGTCAGTAGTTACAAACATGCATATGTATCTAAAAAATATGAATATAACAGTGTAATATGTCAGGTGATACAAAAGGATGTGACTTCTCCATGGTTTGTTAGTTTTTTTTTTATGGTAGTTTTATGGCTTGCAAGTTGTTGCAAAGCTATAGTTCATGGTCTGGAAGATATGAATAATAGCTATAATAACAGTGCACACACCTTGTGTCTGGCTAGCTGTTGTGTGGCCGTCTCTAAATTGCCACTTTGCGTGGAATCAGACGTGACCAGCCTGCTAGACATCTGTAACAGCCATTTCTCTACTTCTTGTAGTTCACTGTTATAGTCCTCATGCTCTCTCACGCTCTCCGTCAAACTGCGAACATGAACCTACAACAGACCAGCAAAACGCATGGAACACAGGTAGCAGAGAGACGTTTTCAAAGGGTCTTGTTGTATTATGCATGACCATACCTTGGCATCCTTGCATAAGTCTTGATAGTCGGCTTTCAACTTGCCAATGTTCTCGCTGACAGACGGGTCCCGGATGGTTTCAAGAAGTGCGTCTCCCTTCTCTATAACCGATTTGACAGCTGACTCATGGGACTGGATGGTCTGCTGGATTGTCTAAAGGAAGCATTTGACACAGAAAAGGGTTTACATGACTCTCTGAAGACGGCTGTGTTAGAAACTATGCATAATTGTTCATGCTCATACAAAAGTGATTTATCATGTTCCTGTTTATTCCTCACTCTCTGAATGTTGCTATTAAAGGCCACTTGCATCTAATAAAACTCCTTATAAAACATTGGGTAACACTTGTAATAACTACACACTAATAATAATTAGTTAAGTATGAGTAAACCATTAATTCATCATTCATAAAGCATTTATAGACATTAATAAGCATTTTATAAATACAGCTATAAATGCTTTCTTCTTGACTTAAAAGCATATCTATAATTTGTTAAATAATTGTATTTTCATCCTTTATTAATGATCATTTCTAAATGAAGAATTGCATTTTTTATGAACCAGTTATTTAAGAGTTGTCAATGGTTCGTAAGATTACTTAGAGCGTGTAAGTAAATGATTAATAAACTATTTAAATGTACATTCATACATCTTATCAATCAGACGTATAGTGATGGTTAATTAATGTGTTAATAAATGCTTTATTAACATGTATTAATGCTGTAATTCAGGGTTAATTTGGGTAGTTATAAAGCATTTAGTAGTGGTCAGTTAACTATGTTCGTGAGCTCACCTAAAGTGAGGACTAGTCATGCCTTGTAAAGCATTTTTAAAGGCTGTTAAATATTTCTATGTTCTGTATCACTGTGTTGTGTTTGTTACATTTTACTGTTTAGAAGATTGACGAGTCTTTAAATCGCCTTTATAAATGCTTTACAAAGCATGAATAGTCCTCACTTTAGATTAGCTCACAAAAATAGTTAACTGACCACTACTAAATGCTTCATAACTACCTTTATTTACTACATTTACTTACACATTCTAAGTGATCTTATGAATGACTGACAACGCTTAAACAACTGGTTTGTAAATAATGCTATACTTCATTTAGTTAGTATACTTCAATTATTAATTGATCATTAACAAAGTATGAAAATACAATTATTAAACGATAGATATGCTTATAAATCAGGAAAAAATGTATATTTATAGGTATATGTATAAACTGCTTATTAATGTCTGTTAATGTTTTATAAATGATGAATTAACTGTTTACTCATGCTTAACTAATGATTAATAGCGTGCAGTTATTATAAAGTGTTACCAAACATGGTAATGAATTCATTGCATTTGTCTTCGTTCTCTCACAAAAAATCTCTGTTTTGATTACCTTATATTTGGCTAGCTGAGCCTTTTTTTGGTAAAGTTCAGCCTTTGGCTCCACAGGGGACGCCAGTAGTGATTTTGTCTCTGAAAGCCATTGTGATTGAGTCTTGTATTTGTCCAGGAAGTCTTTGGAGAGCTGTATGGATTTCTCTGTGGCACTGAGCTCTGACCGCAGAGCTCTGATCAACGCCTCCAGCTGGGAGAGTCGGGCGTCGACTTCCTCCTTGAGCTGCTCTGCCTCAGGTTCCTCCAGGAACGTCATGGCACGATCAGTCTTTTCACGCATGGTCTTCAGGAAGGTGTGACCCAGCTCCATATCACCCTGCAGAGCCTGAGGAATAAAAAAAAAAAACTTCATATGAGGACATGCCCTAGCTTCTGTGATTTTTTTTTATATATATATATATATAGTTTTAAAAAGTCTCTTGTGCTTAGGATACATATTAGAAATAATTCTAATATGCTGATTAGGGCTGGGTATCGATTCAGATGTTCAAATTCGATTCGATTTCGATTCGCAAGCTCTCATTTCGATTCTCGATTCTTAATTCAATTCTCGATTTGACTATAATGAATATAGATGTAATACAAATCCTATATTTATAAAAAAAAAAGAACAGTGGGCATAAGTTTACAAGTGGTTTATGCAACACATGGAAGCTTGATTTCAATCTTTTAATTAAATTGAAAAAGCAATACAAATACAATAGAATAAAGACACAAATAAAGAGACATAAAAAGAAAAAAAGTTTTGGGGGTATTTTAGGAGAAATAATACAGAAACTGAATAATCCAATGTAAAATAACCCAGGAGAGTCTTTTAGTCCTGACTGAATTAAATGCAGAGGCCATTAATTCTGATTGCTTACAATTAATGGTATATTATGTTGTTATGACAACAGAATTAAAGACAGACACAAATGGCTGTGTTCACTTTAAGAACTAGTGCGCGAATCCATTAGTGTTTCATTATACTGTCTGTCACACGCGTTTTATGCTTATTTAAGACATAACCGACTGTCTTTATGAGATTACTCACCAAGACCAGAGTTTTGACATCATTTTGCGTGTTTTTAACTGTTAAAGCGATATAATCCACGAAAAAGAACTTAAGTTACTGACGAGCTGTTTGTGAGGCGCATTTAGGCTTTACTGTATATGTGCACGCAGTGAAAAACGAGCACAGGATAGTTTAAATTGATTCAACGTCTAAACTGGTAAAACCTAAAAAGACGTGAAAATGATAAACGTTAGTTAATATGCAATGCTGGCCCGCTGGCAAGTGAATATTCCGTCATGCCCCGACATCTAAACACGAGTGTGCATCGTATGTATAGCCCTGAATATGAAAAAAATCGATTCGTGGCCGTTGAGTATCGATTTTGAATCGACCCCATTTTAAAAATCGATTCATCGAAAAATCTATTTTTTTTGCCCAGCCCTAATGCTGATTTAATTTTAAAGAAATACTTCTTCTTATTATCATCAATGTTGAAAACAGTTGCGCTGCTTGATATTTTTGTGAAAACCATGATAATTGTTTTTCAGGATTCTATAATGAACAGTAAATTACCACATTTTTTTAAATAGAAATATTTTGTAACATTGTCTTTACTGTCCCTTTTGATCAATTTAATGCATACTGAATAAAAGTATAAATTTTGTCAACCAAAAAAAAAAAACGATTGACTTGATCAGTGCACATTTTTGAACGAAAGTGTAAACTTGCACGTGTTAAAGTATAAAGCTGCTTTATCTTAATAATCAAAGATCATATTTGTCAAACCTCTAATTTTTTCATCTTCTTCTCCATGGAAACACGATCGACCACATCAATGGTAGTAGTGGTCACACCACTGAAGTTCTTTTGTGCTGTGCTCAACCAATCAGAGAAGGTGCTAAAGACACTCTGGGACTCTTCAATAATGGACATTTCCTCCTTCAGCTGTTTGATAGTGTCCTGTAAACACATATAAAATGAACAGTTTGGCAAGTAAGGCAAGGCAAAAATCCCCCAAAAATGAGTTAAATCTGACTCCACTGTGATAAAATATTCTTGAAGGAAAGAGTGCTAAATAACATAAGTAAATTATATATTTGTTTTATTCTAAAAATGCCTTAAGTTGTCTTTTAGGGGCAAGGTTTGTGTTAAGGCTAGTCTTTCACAATTAAAAATGGGTTTATTTACAAACAAAATAATTATATGATATGCCCCCATTTAGACAACCCCTCTTTGAAAAATGATTCATAAAAAGAATAAATACTGTTTATTAGGGTTAGGATTAGTCTGAGGTGATTACAATTCGATTTATAAACACTCTATAGAAGGTTTATGGTATTTCTTCATTTAATTGGCTAGGTAAATGTGTGTTTAAAGTGTACCTGCAGGTGTAGCAGAAGGGCATGATAGCGGGACGTCAGTTGTGTGGCTCTAGCACTGACTCTGCTGCTTATGGGCATCTCTTCTAAAACCTGTTGGGCCAGGACACTGAGACCCTCGATCTCCTCCTGATAGGCCAGCACCTCCTCATGCCAACCCTGAAGAAACAATCACAACAATATATCACTGACATATTCTACAGTGAATAATGTCATCTTGGGTTTGAACCTATGACCTTTAGCGTACCAATCCAGATTTATGGTAACTACAGTATGTAAAATGTTTTTTTTTTTTTTTCAAATTTGTGAATAAAACAAAGATTACTGGTGAGCATTTTACAAGAAAATACAAGTCTTTCTACTACAAAATATCTCATATAATTCAATGTGTTAATTGTTGTTTCTTTGTGACTATTTGTGAAAACTAGCAATTTCTAAGTAAATCCCACACTATTTTTTTGAGTGAATCCAACCTTCAGGAGATGTAGCTGTGCCTCTTTCGTTCCTCTGTCAGAGCGACGTCCGGAGCGTAACTGTCCTTTAGTTTCCATCCCCTTGAGCCAGTTATCCAGCCGCTGGAACTTCTGCTCAATCTGCCGGAGTTTAGCAAGAGCACTGTTGAGGTGAGATCTGGTCTCACCTAGCCGGGTCTGATACGAGCCCCACTCCTGCTGAACCGTCTCCAAGCATCGGTCCTCTAACTGCGGGACGCCCCAGGGAATCACCTGCTCTCGGGTCACCAGCAGCGTGTTGAGCAGAGCGTGACCTTCTGTGCAGTGCACCTGCAGCTCCTGGAGATGGATATTAGTTATTTCTCTATGCATATTTATATTCAAATACCAAGTAATCAAACATTTCAGCAGATAATAAAAAAAAAAATATATATATATATATATATATACACATATATATATATACACACACATATATATATATATATATATATACTTTTTTAATCATTCTAGATCACATCGGTATTGGCTAAAAATTGCCATTTCTAATTTCTAATGGCACTCAGTCATTTTAAACCACATGGCAGGGTCCACTAGGGGGGTTTCCAAGGGATGGCTTGAACCTGTCCCGTCTGAAGTTCCAGTAGTGTCAGTTACTTTTCAAACATTTTATGGTCATATGAAACAAAACAAAAAAGAACTTTTTGGCAGCAAACACTTAATATGGGTTTGGTTCACACAGCAGGGATTATAAAGTACCCCACACTGTAAAAATTAATATGCTTTATCTAATCAATAGAATTGTGGGAACAGATTACAAGCAATATTATTAATTAAATTTAACAAATTAGTATTGAGTAATAATTAATCAAATTATCCCTTACAAGTTAACCATTTAAAATGAGCAAAGTTTACACCAAAAAAATAAAAACTAAATATCTCACTAACAGACAGACGTCAAAGATTAATTAATAACTCTTTATTTTATATTGCCAACAATGAAGACACCTGATGTTAACAAGCAGAATCACTGAAGGAGAAAAACGTAATTTTAAAACAAACACTGATCACCATAATGGTGACTTCAATTTGGTTTTTTTTTTTTTGGTTGTTGTTGTAAGTTTTACTCATTTTAAATGGTTAACTTTTAAGGAATTTATTTGATTATAATTCAATTCTAATTTGTTAAATTTAATTAATAATATTGCTTGTAATCAGTTCCCACATTTTTTTTTTTTTTGATTAAATAAAGCATATTAATTTTTACACTGCAAAAACTCTGCTGTATCTTTATGCTGTGGGCCTAATTTTCTGCCAGAGATCTTGGGAATCTTGTTCAGATACTTCATGGATTTGATCAAATACCAACAGATAAAAAATCTAAACCTGACAGCCTGTGCTAGAAATCTTATAATGGGCTATGTTTGGATCTTCCAACAGGACAGTGATCCAAAAAAAAACATCAAAATCAAAACAAAAATGGGTCACTGAGCACAAAACCAAGCATCTGCAATGGCCATCCCAGTGCCCTGACCTGCACCATATAGAAAATGGGTGGGCTGAACTGAAGAGAAGAAGCAACAACATGGATCTGGGAATCTGCAGGATCTGGAGAGATTCGGTATGGAGGAATGGTCTCTGATCTCTTGTCAGTTGTTCTCCAAAATCATCAGGCATTATAGGAAAAGACTCAGAGCAGTCTTTAAAAAAGGAGGTTGCAAAAAGTATTTAATAAAAGGGGACAAATAATTGTTTCCAACGTGTTTCGGAGAAAAACATTTCATAATGTGATTTCCCCCCAATTTCAATTCTTTTACTTCAATAAAAGGTTCGATTTTAGCATTTTTTTGTCATGCAGATTTATTTTTTACAGCCATCTTTGATCATATTTACCAATATATATAAAACAAAATTTAACTTTCAACAGAGTCTAAAATGTGCTTAATATTTTGTCATAAATAATTATCTTTGAATTATTTACTACTTATCTTATCTTAAGCATTAAGTTTGTTAATGACATATTAAATGATTTGGCAAATACATAACTAAATATATAATATATAAGTCAATAAAAGAAAAACAATATTAAAACTCCTGCAAGAAATGAACAAATAAGGTTCTCAGCATATAATGTCCCTCATCTCCTGACCTGTAGTTTGCGTAGCGTGACCTCTAGAGTCTCGACGTCTCCCTCCAGCTGTGTGTAACAGCTCAATCTCTCCTGCTGTTGCTCCAGCCAGTCTTTAAACTCATGCAGACAGCTCTGGTACACCTGATGGCCCGAAACCAGCTCCTCCGCTTTGGCAACTGCACACTGTGGAAGAAAAAATGTGAGTGCATCAGCACATGCTGAATATTCGGTATGGTGACCAATAAGGGATGCATTATACAGTACCTGGGCTTTATTTTTGACAATGTTATAGCGCTCTTGCAAGTCTTGAATCTCTAGCTGTGTGACATAGTGCTCGGCCATGTTGGATCCCTTCATGGATATGACGTCCAGAACACTGCTGTGACTCAAAACATCTTCTGATAGCAACTGAAATGAGGAGAATGCTTGTAAGACAGGACTGAATACAGTTCCAAATTATTCAGAGACTCAATAACACCGTACTTTGGCTTTGCCCAGGTTGGTGGTTTTGTCTCTCATCTCAGAACACTGTTTGTCTGCAGAGTTTAAAGTCTCTTCCACAGTCTCCATCCAGCTCACAAACTGACGCACGTCCTCCTGGTAACTGGTCCACTGTGACAGAGCGCCCTCCAGTTGACTGTTCAACCCAAACATAACACCCTTTAATATAATAACTAATTCAAATTAAGCAAAGAACACTCTTTTTAATAACAACCATTTTTTTTGTCTGTACGAGGTTCTTGAGTTCGCTATATACTAGTTTTGAGTGTTCTGTTTTAATCTCAATGAGAAGCTGTTTTGCAATGATTTCAGATTTATTATTCATTTGTTAGGAAAAGGAATCAGACTATCTTGCCAAGCTAAGAAAAATGTGCTCTAAAAACATTTTGCTAACATTCCATTTAAAGGGATAGTTCACTCAAAAATGTGCCCCTGTATGAATTTATTTTTCTGCTGAACACAAAAGAAGATATTTTGAAGAATATGGTTAATTATTTTCCCACTGCCTTCCATAGTATGGAAAATAAAATACTATGGAAGTAAATGAGACCCATTAACTGATTTCCGACATTCAAAATATCTTCTTTTGTGTAGAAACTCATACAGGTTTGGAACAACAGGAGGGTGAGTAAATGATGACAGAATAATGACAGGAGAACTCCGGTCAATTTTAACATTGAACTTGTTTTTTTGTACGTTTGGAGTGCTGTCAGTACAGACAAAAACGACAAAAATCGGTGTTGCCTACATCGTGTTATCCTCTTTTTAAAATTCGCACCCTGTTGACTTCAATGGGGCATGTTCTAAACCTGCTTTTAGCCTCTTAACATTCTTGATTTGTCATTACAAGCGCACAGCCATGTGACCCGTGTTATTAAGAGTGACCACGGTCAATCTGACTGCAGTAGATGTGAAAGATATGAATAAAAATGATGTTAATTCAGCCAGCGCACATACCTCTATTTGCTTCCTGTTTTCGGTCGAAGCCCACAGTAGTCGATTGTCGAGTTCACGCGCGCGATCACTGGCAAACATCATCTCAAACCTCCTCTGTGTGTTCAACATCTGATTCGGATGAACTATCCATTTGAGCTGATATTCATCAGTGGTAGGTTTGAGATGATATTCACCAATGATGCCGCGCGTGAACTCGACAATCGACTACTGTGGGCTTCGACCGAAAACAGGAAGCAAATACAGGTATGTGAGCTGAATTAACATCATTTTTATTCATATCTTTCACATCTACTGCAGTCAGATTGACCGTGGTCACTACATGGCTGTGCACTCGAAATGACAAATCAAGGATGTTAAGAGGCTAAAAGCAGCTTAAGAACATGCCCCATTGAAGTCAACAGGGTGTGAATTTTAAAGAGACGATAACACGGTGTTGGTAACACCGATTTTTGTTGTTTTTGTCTTTACTGACAGCACTTCAAATGTACAAAAAAATTAGTTCAATGTTAAAATTTCTGAATGTTCTCTGAACATTTAAAATGTCTAGTTTTTTTAAATGTTCTAAAAATGTTTTATCACTTTGAATACGTTATGGCAATTAAAGTTTATGAATGAAAATAACTTTTTATTATTATAAAGTATGTGTGTGTGTGTGTGTACATATATAAAATAAAATAAAAATTAACTATTCTCTCCTACCACATAAAATTACTTTACAATGACATATTAGTGTATATACTTTTCAATGAAATCCATCAAATACAAATTTAATTATCAACGAACCAAGTGTATTTTTATGTTAGGCTTTTGAACTGATTTTAATAAAAACCATATTAACCTTTTGCACTGAATAGATGCTGACAGCAGTCCATCCCAGGAGTCCTTGAGGTCCTCGATTTGTTGGTGGACCAGATTTACTCCCTCGGCGGATGTGTTCCTCTGAACAGACTCTCCTCTTGTTAGCAGCATTTTCAGCTGTATTTCCTTCTCTTGACGTGCCGTCAGTAAAGCCTGGGTAACATGTATGCAAAAACCTCTCGTTACATGCAAACTACATGATAAAAATGCCCATACAAATCATGCAAATGTCATAAACAATCAAAGTCACATACTTTAGATCAAATTTTCAGAATGATACTGCACGGTATATATTGGCCAATACAAAAGTAGTATGCGAAATAGTATGCAATATTCAACAATAAACATTTCAGTAGTGTAGAATTCGGTATGCTACTGTACATTAATGTTGCATGACCTCACTCTATTTTATGTTTAATTTATGTGGCATCAAGTTCTCATTTTGGAAGTAAATATGGTGACAGATATTCTCGGCTGTGGTCGTCACCTCGAGTTTGATCATCCTGCTGTCCAGCACGTTTTTGTCTGCGGTTGGAGTGCAGTAGGTTTGCAGCATGTGACTGGTATCAGCCACCCAGTTCTGCAGCTCTTTCAGGCCCTGAGAGAACAGCTGGTGCTCGGACACAATACGGTCGATTCGAGAGGCTTTTTCCTATCAGACAGGCACAACATAATTGGATAAACAATCACATCTCAAAGATAAAGTGAATCATTTGCTTAGGATAATATGTCCGTGACCCATACATGATCATAACATACAGTTAATAACAATTATTTGGTAGGGGTAGCATCTTATTAGAAATAGTCATTGAGTTAAAAGGAAAGCAACAGCAATTTTTTAGTCATGTTGAAAACTTACAGGTTTGGATGATTATTCCATGTGATTTGTTTTTGTTTTTTTGTTGTTGTTTTTTGTATTTAAGCTATAACAATACTTACACTGTCCGAAATACATTTTTTTGTGCAACTATTAAGTACTTAATTGAGAACCTAAACACAATGTGAATATAACATCAAAAACAATATGTTTTAGAAATTTAATACAATGTGTTCTTCACCCTAAACAGAAGACATGGGCTGTGTCCAAAACCGAACTGACGTAAACATTTAAATGAACATATTAAAGCTACAATTTGCAGGCTTTTTGCAGTAAAATAGGCAAAAACCACTGGGCCAATGTTATATATTATATTATATATGAAGAGTTCAGATGCAAAAGCCTCTAAATGCCATTTGAAATTTTTAGAAGAAAATTTCAAATGGCATTTAGAGGTTTTTGCATCTGACCTCTTCATATATAACATTTGGATATATAACATTTAGTTGATCACTTAAAATATCGCAAATGTTTACAACTATTTGTAAATCGTGAGAAAATTGCGATTTTAACCAAGGAAACGGGGCGTGTGAGCAGGGGTGAGGAGTCGCCAGTCAATGACGTCATATCCGCGTTACCCTCGGTTGCCGCTCATGCTCCAATAGTAACCATGGCGACAGATGTTGGCAACTGGGTTATGCCCGTTATGCCTAGAAGGACGCTCACACTATTGTTGTTTTGTTTAAACATTAGGGACCATGGCAAGCAGACTTTGAGACAAAAAGAGGACTAAAACGAAGATCAACATATTTCCAGATGCCGAGAGCTCCACGTCTGCGACTAACTTTGACTTGACAGATACAGAGAGACAGAGTATTGCATGTACTTTATTAGACAGGTGAGCAAATGTACATAAAACTAATCAATAGTTAAAATGTTAGAATATGATCTGTATGTTGTTCTTATCCATCTAGCCTAAGATACTTAGTCTCATACAGTCAACACACAACCTAACTAACAACATTCAACACACTCAGATGCCTTTTAGTGTGATAGTGTAACTGATAGAGCAAGTGAAACAGCGCTGGGTTACCTCAAGTTTCATTCCTCTAATAAACTGACCTGTGTGAGTAATTCAGCATTTGCGTGTAGTTCGGTAGAATGAAATGTCCTTATTCTTTTATATCTGCGGGACTCACGTTGTGTGTGGCGCTTGTATACGTCTAGCAATCGCGCCCTGCTTCACACCACAGTCTTGTTAAAAACATCAATGTATTCACTCATCCATAAAAGATCCATCAGCTTGACGACAAGATCCATAATTACGCTTAATGCGAAATATACGTCATCAATATACGCCTTTGTTATTGTAAGAGTTTAGCGACCCCTGGTGGCGAAACATCCTGCATATTGTACCTTTAAGGACTTTTTTTTTCAGATATCACAATATCAAGTTTTAATATTATTAAATGTCATTTAAATATCCAAGCAAACATTTCGTTCTTATTTCTCAGTTTAAATAAATAAATTTAGAATTTAAAATTTAAAAATGTAAAGTGGATGGATGGATGGATAGATGGATAGATGGATAGATGGATAGATAGATAGATAGATAGATAGATAGATAGATAGATAGATAGATAGATAGATAGATAGATAGATAGATAGATAGATAGATAGATAGATAGATAGATAGATAGATAGATAGACAGACAGACAGATAGATAGACAGATAGATAGACAGATAGATAGACAGACATGGACAGATGGACAGGTAAATAAAAAATACAAATGAAAATAAAAATACGCTTTTAAACTTATAAATGAATTTACTGCTCCATCAGACACCATTTTTATGTTGACAGACCTTTACATAAACATTGGATTGTATGTGTCTTGATGCCTTCCATTCTTTGTTTGATACCAGATAAAACCGAATTTTTAAGGTTTGGGACACAGCCCTATGTGCGCACACAGTCTGTCGACCCCTGCAGCACTGGGGATGGGTAGCCATCAAGCAGACAGATGGGACGTTACCTTGGTCAGGTTGCTTAAAGCTAGGTACTGAGCTGAGAGCTGCGAGACACGGTGCACAAAGCCCTTTCCGGCCGTGTGTCCGTCCCACAGCTGCTGGGCCTTCTCCCTCAACCTGTGCAGCTGAGACTCCTTAGAGGCTAATTCCTCTAGCAGAGACTGTGAAAGCACAGGCACGTTAGCACACAGAAGCATCGCACACAGTCCTGGGGTGTTAGTCAGGTGATTAATAAAGCAACATGGCAGCATATGAACAGCACAGACGTTAAGACTGGGGATAAGCGATGTTAAAATGTGCATGACAGAAAAGCAGACTAAAGCATGACATGAAAGCAGCTGTTTTCTACACTTGATCACATATGTACTGATCATTTTGACATTAAAGTCTAATGACCCTCCTTACTTTGTTAATACACATCCCTGGTTTCATTGCGCACACATCAGAGGTTGTAATTATTGTTACTTAAAACTAAAACTAAAAGTTTTTGTTAATTGAAATAACCTGAAATAAATATAAAGATTAAATGGAAATTTAAAAAGTACCTAAATTACTAAAATAATTAATATATTTAATATATTTTTGAAACAGCACATACAATTACAAAAACTAAAAAATATACGTATAAAATATTCACAATATTAATAAATAATACAAAAATAACACTAACACAAATCTTTATAACTGTCTTTATAATCTTCTATCAAAATAAAATAACTTGGCTGGCCTTTAAAAAAACGACTTTGCTTTTCGAATGATGTCATCGAGATTTCATAATGTTAACCAACATCCAAATAGCTATTTAAAGGATTAGTTCACTTTTGAAAAAACTTTTGCTGATAATTTACTCACCCCCCATGTCATCCAAGATGTCCATGTTATTCTTTCTTCAGTCGAAAAGAAATTAATGTTTTTGATGAAAACATTGCAGGATTTTTCTCCATATAATGGACTTCAATGGGAACCAAACGGTTCAATGTCCAAAAAAAAACTTTCAGTACAAACTGCAAACTCGTTAAAAGGGATTTAAACGATTCCAGACGATAAATAAGGGTCTTATCAAGTGAAACGTTCGCTCATTCTTTTTAAAAAATAACAAAGTTTAAGTTTTATAAGATCAAACGCTCGCCTGGCTCTGTTCTGTGGTGCATGTTCGTGACTCTCCTGTTCGAACTCGTTCAAAAAAAAAGAACAAATCTTTTTCCAAATCAATTTGTTCGTTTCTTTCGCCAAATAAACCAAATGACTCGGAAAAATATTTGTTCATTTTGATGAACAAGTTCGAACAGGAGTGCATTACAGAACAGAGCAAGGCGAGCGTTTGAGCTTATAAAACTTAAACTTTGTTATTTATTTATAAAACGAGCGATCGTTTCGCTTGTTAAGACCCTTATTCATCGTCTGGAAACGTTTAAAGCTCTTTGAACAAGTTTGCAGTTTGTACTTAAAGTTTCTTTTGGACCTTGAACCGTTTGGTTCCCATTGAAGTGCATTATATGGAGAAAAATCCTGGAATGTTTTCATCAAAAACCTTCATTTCTTTTCAACTGAAGAAAGAAGACATGGACATCTTGGATGACATGGGGGTGAGTAAATTATCAGCAAAAGTTTTTTCAAAAGTGAACTACTCCTTTACATAAGCCAAATAACTTATGATGTATAAAATCTCTGCCCTACATATTTTTCCAACTGTATTAAACAGTATACATATTTTTCTCATTGAATTTCCAATTTGACAGAGAAATACGTCACATTATGGAAATGAAATGAGTTGTTTCATGTTCAGCGGCAATGCCATGAAGCGTGACTACTCCGACCAGCTAGAATGATGCTTGTGAATGGCTCTTCTGGTAATGGCTGTGAATAAAGGTGGTATTGATTACGTTGTACTACACCTGTAACCTGTGCAGTTCCTGTTTCTTGGCTGTGAGGTCATGTAACCGACTGTTGCTCTCCCGTACGGCTTCTTCGGTTTCATTCAGCCAATCCTGGAGCGGCTCCACACTTGTTTCAAAGTCCCGCATCTGAGACTGAAGATTCTGGAACAAAATAGTCAACGATGCTACGTTTAAAGAGAGAACGATTGATTAGCAAGATCAGGAATTTACAATGTTTTTTGTCGGCTGAGGTCAGAGATGTATAGTAACGAAGTAGAACTACTTAAGTACTAAAATGCTGTATCTGTACTCTACTAGAGTATTGTTTTTTTCTCATACTTCTACTTTTACTTCAGTAGATATTTTCGATGAATTTAAGACTTTTACTTCGATATTGTTTTGAATGTTCTGCTAGTTACTTGTTACAATTATAAAAATTTTACGAATCATTCGTTGCAAGTTGGCTTTCATACTTCCTAAATCACACGCCAGTTTTATAGGATAATGGTATTGATTGACACACACATTGACAACTAATGCAGGGGTTGTCCTGCAATGACATTTTTTTGGCGGCCAACAAAGCAAATTTGTATCCCGCCAAAGCGGCTTATTTGATTGCTAGTTCAAACTTTTGACTGCTTTCTTTAATAATTACATGACACAATACTTGTACTTTTACTTTTAGTACTTAAAGGTGCAATGTGTAAAAAAGTTGAGTATCTATTAACAGAAATGCAATATGACATCCATAACTATGTTTTCAGTGGTGTATAAAGAACTTACTTAATTAACCGTAATGTTTTTATTACCTTAGAATGAGACATTAATAGCTCCATAACCGCGGGAATCCCCTTCTATGAAGGTCGCCATGTTGTGACGTCATATTCCTACCGTAGCCGAACGCGAACAAACAGCGCTACAGAACGCGTTTCATCACTACCTTGAAAGAGAAGTAGCGGAAAGCTGGAAGCTAGCCTTACACTCCGTGAGTAGTGACTTTTCCCTTGTGAGTGGTGTAAAATATGTAGTTGGGATTGTTTCATGTAACTTAGTTCTCCCTCGCTGTGTTATGGGTTTGTTATGTGGGAATAGATGTGCTGTTACATTCGTGAGACAGCTGATGATTAGTACTCATGTCATTGACCGTAAAACAGTACGTTACAGGAATCACTAACCCGTCGATAGAGACTTTTAGATCACTAAAGTCGATCGCGAAGAGTTTTCAAAATCAGAGAAAAAAGCCTATTGTGTGTAGTAAATAGTATCTATGGGATGAGGTGCGCGCGTCAAAAATGCACAGCGCGCGCACTTCCGACCTTTGGACTCATGTGGACGCGTCCCAGCTCAGCCACAGTAACAGCTCATATTAGCCAGCTAAACTATTACTACCCTGTTAGAAAAAATATATAGCTGCTCCCTCGCTGTATTATGGGTTTGCTACAGTATGTGGGGAGAAATGTGCTGCTGGTTACGTTTGTGAGACAATCAGCTGATTACTAGTATTATATTAAATTATATATTAAAACCCTTGATCCTCACCTGACTATGGCTTTGTAAACAGTATCCATGATGTGGTTTATAATGGACTGTGGTACAGAAACAGTGACAATGTTACACACTCTTGGCTTACTCTGGCTATTCTCTGCTGTCTCAGCCGACGAGATGTTTGGCCCGTTTTAGCAACCGTAGCTTCTTCGAAAGGGAGGGGTGAGCAGTGGGCTGAGCCCTTAGTGCAAACCTGGTGCAAACTCGCAACCGAACCGCTAGATGTCGCTAAAAATCCCACATTGCTCCTTTAAGTAGTGAATTTTAAATTAAACTACTTGCAATACTTAAGTACAAAAAATTTTGAATACTTTAGTACTTCTACTTAAGTGTGGTGCTTAAGAACACTTCAACTTCTACCCAAGTCACTTTTTTTGATAGAGCACTTATACTTTTACTGGTCTGTGTTTCTAGTACTTTATACATCTCTGGCTGAAGTCCTATGATCTAAATGATTTCGCCTTGAGAAAAACATTGAAAAACATGAATAATAAATGTAACTAGATTTTTAGATGTTGCAGGTAGTTGCTATTGTGTAATGCATTGGCTGTTTTGCATGGAATCTTTTATTTCCGCAACAGAATTAATAAAAAAGGTTATTTGCACTTTTTATCTCACAATTCTGACTTGCTATTATGAGGTAAAGTCAAAATTGTGAGATAAAAAGTCGTAATTACCTTTTAGATTTTTGATTCCCTGGCGGAAACAAGCTTCCATAGTTTTGAGTGGTAGATTACTGGCCCAAATGAAGAGTCTCAGACTCAACAGACATCACTAGATTAACAGATGTGTGTGAACTTTAAAGCGTCGGACACCTGTAAGGCGGTCTCTCTCTGGTGCAGATTCGTCATGAGTGTTTTCCAGTCTTCTCTGGTTGTGTTTATTTTGGCTCTGACTGACTCCACTCTGTCTTTGGAAATGATACTCATCAGCAGTTCTCCGCTGGCTGCCACCGTGTTTAGTTTACCGTGGCCTTGCTCGCGGTCACTTAGAAACTCCTTGCAATAAGAAAAAATGACTCTCATTAATGCAAGATATTAGATTTCGTGTTCCAAACTGGAACGGAAATGATTAGAAAACTCGTAATGAATCAATGCAATTTCACCTGGATCTTCTGCAGACTGGACGATGCTTCCGCCAGGTTCTGAGGCACATCAAAACATTTGGCCGTATTGATTTTCGCATTGACCAGCCACTGCTGGAAGTCTCGAAAAGCAGCACGGAACCGCTGCTCCAGGAGCTTCTCCTTTCCCTGACACTCCCGGGACACCTGGAGACTGAGGCTACAGTGAAGAAGAAAGATGCAAACGGCTGTCAGGGTTCTGTCACTTCGGTCTGGTTTATTCTTGGTTTGGTCGCAGACAGTGGTTAAAGTGGGATTTGGCAGGTGGGGGAACCCTCAAATTTTGTGTAGGTGGAACAGAGAAAAATTACTCACCGTGGGACAACATATTGAGTATCGTGGTATAGCAATACTTTTTGGGTCAAGAGTGTCACTGTGGCACCAAGTAGCCTATGACTTATTTACTTAGATATTTAAATATTTTAATGGTTTTATTTTGGCCCATCTACACTGATATAATGACAATACTATGTTAACATTGCTAAACACTGGGACAAAAATTGAACCCTGGCAATGAAGCCACGCCAGCCCACATTACCATCCACAGCCCCAAACACAGACGTACATTAAAATGTGAGGTAGTTAGGGGGGGGGTCGAAAAATTTTGATTTCTCTGACCAAATTATGTGCAATTTAAGACTTTTGAAGGCAAAAAAGGATAATAAATAGCTTTAAAACCATGTCAGTGGCCATTAGATTATTTTGTCAATACCTGCTCTCTCCTCATCTACATCTTTCCTTTTCTCTCAGTCTCCTTGCCTTGCCCTATTTCATCCCCTCCTAAACTCCTAAACCCCCTGAACTTTGACTGATAGTCTTTCATTTTCGTCTGTGTCAGTGAAGTAAATAGGCTTAAGTGATAATTATGTTTTATGAATCATTATTTTAAATGAGTTATTTTACTCAAGGCTACCACCTTCTACAAGCTTTGGAATTTAAAAAGTAATTTTAAATAGTACAAATTATAGGCTACGTTTAACGCAGTTGGTGGAATTGGCAGACGTTCCCTCATCATTTCCCGTACTGGGTAGTTTTAGTTGGTATTTTGCTTACTTTTTATATCTAAACAAAGAACACTGAAGAGCATCTCTGCATTTGGGTCCTCACTTCCCAGCATCAGACCAATCTCTGTAAATCAGGGGTGCAAAAATGAGGACTTCTGAATAAGAACGTTTTGTACGGATTTGTAAGGAGCCCCGCATGTGACATGGGGGGAAAATATGTATATCGTGGCTACTAAGGGTGTCACGATTTCGATTTTAAATCGAAATAGACCAAAATTCGGTCGGCGTGCCAAGCGGAAAAAAACATGCGTGAAGTGCTGCGAGTCTATGGTCAACCTCCTCTAACTTAGCTACAGCCATTCAAAAGATAGCATGGCCAGGAGACCCATCGACAGAACTTGAACCCCCTCCTCTTTCATTGAAGTCGCAGGTGTGGAAGCTTTTTTGATTTCCAGTGAGTTATGTTGACAACGTTTGCGCTTCAAAAAACCTACAGTTTGCAGAAGTTGCTCGCGGAAGTTCCGGGAGTCTCCCGCATATTGATAGCGGCTCCCTGATGCCCGCAAATTAGTTCAAATCTCCCGGAATCTAGAGTGAGCGAGCGAGAACGTGCATGCAAGACAGAAAAAACTGAGAGCAGGGAGGGAGACCTTGCGTGTGTGCCTCATGAAGCGCATGTAAGACAGAGAGCATCCTGATTGGCCGGTTTCAGCTTTAAAAAAAAAATCTAAAAATTGAGAATCAACCCGTGACCTTAGAATAGAAAATTTAATCGAATCGAGGATTTGTAGAATCGTGACACCCCTAGTGGCTTCGAATTAACAAATCATTCCCACGACTTACTAATACTGTCTTCCATGCTGGTCTATTATTACGGCCAATTTTCGATAATTTCCGATTTGCCCACCCCCCTGAAATGATATATCGGAAAAAAATTAGCTTATTGGTGGTTTTAAATATCAATCAGAGTATCTCCTTCCATCTAATTGGGTGATTCTCAGTCAGTCTGCCCGTTTCATTTTAGTATTAGTTATGTACCATTATTGGTGTAATATATATTTTGAAAGAGCTTTTATTTGATTATTTTTCTTTTTTTTTGGTTGCTTGGTTAAAAAGCTTGGCTTTTGGGGTTTGTAATTATATATAGTATATATATATATATTATTTAACTTTAAGTTCTTTTATTTTTTTTATTTTCTAAATATTTTAAAAATTTCTAAATGTTGGTACTTCAGCTAAAAACCTATTTTTTTATCAATAGTTTTGATTTTTACTTTACTTCAGCATTATTTTAAATGAACAAAAATGATTATTAATCATTTTATTTTTAGTTAACAATAACAAAAATGGTCTGCCTCTGTGTAAAACCTAGAAATGTTGGTCATAAGTTCTCGTACCTGTTGTATTCTTTAATGAGGGCGGACACTCTTTCAGATTGAGCGCCCAGATCTCTGGAGAACCGGCACAAGTCATTGAGCTGACACTTCAAATTGTCAGACATGGGCTCCACATTTAACAGTGCTTCCAGGGTGTCCTGAGACATAAAAAACATTAAGCACAGCAACATTAAAAGAACATATATACATATATATCTTTCGTTATTTTGCTCTGTTGGCTTTACCTTCGCTATCTGCCAGCCCTGTACAGCCTCTTCCCCCGAGGTCATTTCCTCCACCTGCAGCAGTTTGAAGCGTGACTCTTGCAGCTTGCTGCTGAACTCCTGCAGGTCCTGCTCCAGCTGTGCAGCTAAGCTGTTGAACTCCTGCTCTGAGTTGGCCATCTGAGACAGAACGCCCTCCAGACCAGAGCACACGTGTTTAGCGCCGCGCTCCCACTGTTCCCAGGCCGAGAGCATGCCGGCCTCCTCCCTCTCCAGAACCTCACAGCCCACCGTGGAAGTGTGGTCCCGTGTGGCGGCTCCACAGCTCTGCACACGGGTCAGGCGCTCACGTCCTTGATTCTTGGAGTCTAACAGCCCCTAAAATGAAATTACAATGCTTTAAAGTTAACATAAAATCAAAACTGACCCAGTTTACTTCCTTAAAGGGATAGTTCACCCAAAAATGAAAATTACCACAATGTTTACTCACCCTCAAGCCATCCTAGGTGTACATGACATTCTTCTTTCAGACGAGTATAATCACAGTTATATTAAAAAATGTCCTGGCTAATCCGAGATTTATAATGGGTGTGCATGGCTGGAGAAAATTTGAAGCCCAAAAAAGTGTATCCATCCATGTTAAAAAATACTCCACACGGCTCTGGAGGGTTGATAAAGGCCAGCCTTCTGAATCGAAGCCAAGGGTTTTTGTAAGAAAAATACGCATATTTCTTATATACGCATAAGTCTTAAACATACAGGGTGGCTTCAGGGTGAGTAAATCATGGGCTAATTTTCATTTTTGGGTGAACTATCCCTTTAATAAAAGTTTTTGGTTGTTGTTGTGCATAAGATAAGATATCAGAGTATGTTTTATACAAGAAAATTTCACATTTAATTCAGTGTTACTTGCTTTCTTTGTAGTTATTTATTAAATTTACTAGCAGATTCGGAGTTAAAATTCATACATTCACGTAAATCATTCACCAAATTGTTTTTGGTGTGGTGTATAACACAATTTTCAGGGTACATATCATTTAGAATGAACAAAAATGTAACAGATACAGTCCAATTTTAAGGAAATACGTTCCACTTTAAAAAAGTATCAATGGATTACAATGGTTTTTTGTTACAGTTTGGTATTTAATAATGTCAAGCTTTTTTATATGAAAGCTCAGCTGAAAAAATCTATCATTGCAAAAACTTATTTTATACAACTGTTCAAAAGTATGGGGTCAGTCATTTTATATACAGTATATACTATAAATATATTTCAAAGAAGTCTCTTCTGCTCACCAAGGTTTCATTTATTAGATCTGTAATAGTACAGTAACAGTAATATTGTCAAATATAAATTACAATTTAAAATATATTTTACGGAGTTGAATATTTTCTAAAATGTATTCCTGTGATGGCAAAGCTGTATTTACAGCATCATTACTCCAGTCTTCAGTGTCACATGACCCTTCAGGAATCAGAAATCAATTTGCTGATTTGCTGTTCAAGAAACATCTCTTATTATTATTAATGTTGAAAACAGTTGTGCTGCTTAATGCTTATGTATATACTGTATATATTTTTTTTTCAAGATTCTGTGATGAATAGAAAGTAAAAAAAACAGCATTTTTTTGAAACAGAAATCTTTTTTAACTATGTAAAATTCTTTAACGTCACTTTTGGTCAATTAAACGCATCCTTGCTGAATAAATGTATTCATTTCTTTCAAAAAACGGTAGTGTGTGTCAGTATAGTAAACACAAATAAACGTACCCTGACTTTAGAGAGTTTCCTCTGAACAGAAGCTGCGTCACCAGACATATCTGACCAGCGTTGGAGCTCTTCTTTAGCCGAGGTGAGCCAGTCGTTCAGGTCACGCACCGACTCCACATACTGCTCGTGCTCTTTGACCATCTCCTCCATCTGTTGCACTTTACTCTACAGCACAAGACCGGATATACAACACATCAGAAGAAAAAAAACTGACACGGTTTCATTTTTTAATAAATATTCCTGGTATTTTGTAAATAAATCATGAGATTATTATATTTATATTTATATTTATATTCAGTCTTTTCTCTGCCTCAAAGACAACTTTTCTAAAATACTGTACATATTTTAAAGCAATAATGTTGCTTACTTTTCTTGACCAAATAGAAACCCAGAGGATGAAATTAACTCTCATCCTACATTTTTTTCCCACTAGATATTTAGTTTTTCTCATAAATGCGTTTCATTTTCTTTTTAAGACATTAGCAGACACTATTCCTGCGTTCGAAACCGAATATTTCCCTAATATATAGTAGGCAAAAAACAGTACGCCAAAAGAGTAGAATGTCCGAATACATAGTATTCGAAAAACATTAGGGAAAAATTACCTAGATAACCTACTACTAAGTGTCCATTCGATGGACACTTTACTATCCCATGAGGACATGGGAGAGGATTTATGAATAACAGTTGAAGCGACACAACTGACACTGGTAGGTCATGTGACAGTACCAACATCTGAATTTCATTCATACTACTCATATTCAAACTATATACATTTACATTTATTCATTTAGCTATCGCTTTTATCCAAAGCGACTTACAATTGCTATATATGTCAGAGGTCGCACGCCTCTGGATCAACTAGGGGTTAAGTGTCTTGCTCAGGGACACATTGGTGTCTAACAATGGATTCGAACCTGGGTCTCTCACACCAAAGGCATGTGTCTTATCCACTGCGCCATCACCACCCCATATAGAACATATTTTTTTACTGGTCGCAAAGTAAGTTCAAACTTAATTGTGGTTCCTACACAGAGAGCATGCGATTTCAGACGCACCGTATTATCCTGAGTGACTTATAGGAGGTGGTTTGAATTGTATACTTATATTTAGATGACATATTTTTACCTTAATGACACTTGTGATGTTGGTAAACTGTGTGTTAAACTCCGATTTTGGTCCTTCAGCGAATGCCTGGTCTCCTGTTTTCTCATACATCTCTGAGGCTTTCTCATTCAGGCGGGTCAGTGCTGAGGAATGGACCTCCACATCAGCCTGAATGGCCCGCAGGCGTTCCAGCAGCGAGGCCTTCTCTTTCAGCCCGGGCTGCTGGGGCAGAGCCACTCCAGCCTCCTGCTCCACCATCTCCATCCACTGCTGCAACTGAGCTTTACTCTCCAGAAAACAGCCCCACTGAGCTACGGTCCACTCCAGACGACTGCATCACACACACACACAGGTGATTATTATGTAATTCTGCAAAGTTAGGTTTCATAAGAGGAGACAGGAACTCTCACCTGTGACAGCTCATTGCGGTCATGAGGATATTGGCCCAGGAATCCTTCAGACTCTTGAGCTGAGAGCGGATAACTTCCTGTTTATCCCTACTGCAATTCTTCAGCACCTGTTCTCCCTTCCCCACGGTCATGTTGAGCTTCACTTCCCCTTCACCCTTCATTAGCAAGATGTCCTGAAACAATATCATCAAAATATCAATGATTATATATCATTTTTGAGAATCTTTTAAAAAAAAGTGTGTATTATTAAAGGAGTAGTTCACTGTTTAAGTGAAAAACATTTGCTGATAATTTACTCACCTCCATATCTTTAACTTTAAGTTTTTAAGTTTTATAACCACAAATGCTTGTGACTCTCGTATTCGAACTCGTTAATCAAAATGTACGAATCTTTTTTCGAGTCATTTTGTTTGTTGAATGAACCAAATGACTCGAAAAAAGATTTGTTCGTTTTGATCAACAAGTTCGAACAGGAGAGTCACAAAGGCGCATCACAGAACAGAGCAAGGCGAGCATTTGTGCTAATAAAACAAACTTTTTTATTCATTTTTTAAATGAACGATCATCTCGCTAGATAAGACCCTTATTCATCGTCTGGTGTCGTTTAAAGCCCTTTGAAGCTGCACTGAAACTCTCATTTGGACCTTGAACCGTTTGGTTCCCATTGAAGTCCATTATATGGAGAAAATCCTGGAATGTTTTTATTAAAAACCTTAATTTCTTTTCGACTGAAGAAAGAAAGACATGGACATCTTGGATGACATGGGGGTGAGTAAATTATCAGCAAAAGTTTTTTTAAAGTGAACTACTCCTTTCACTAACAAAACTAGTAGTGAAATGAAGAAAATAAAATTAAATGAATGAAATTAAATTAAAAAAAAAACCTTGGTTGTTATATTTATATCAATAGTATAATAATTATAATAATATAATATAATAATAAAATCATTATAATAAAGGGAGAAATCTGGGCATCTCTACTTAGACTGCTGCCCCCGCGACCCGTCCCCGGATAAGCGGAAGAAGATGGATGGATAGTATATTATATATAATATCATTAATATATAATAAAATAGTATACTTTGTTGTTTTTTTTGAGTGTTGCCTGGTGCGCACTATTACAAATAGAAAATAATCCTCATATGTCCTCATCTGGGTGTCGTGACTCTGTTTTCTGACCTGAACCAGGCCTAATCTCTTCTCCAGGGTCTCTTTATTCCCGCTGGTGCTGTTGAGTGTATTGAGGCGCTCCTGTACGCCGCTGAGCCATCCCCAGGTGCCCTGCAGCGTCTCCTCGAAGTTCTGCTGCTCCTGCTGACTGAGCTGACACACGCGTAGTCTCTCCCTCGCCGCCTTGAGAAGCGCCTGATGCTGCAGCTGGAGCTGTGCAGACGCCCGCACCTCCGCCCCGCTGCCGTGACCCCCCTCACTCAGAGCCTGAGCCTCCTGACACAAGCTCTCAAATGAGTCCCTGCAGGAGAAGAGGTTGGAAAATGATTTGCACTTAAAAAAACAATCAATACATTATAAGTACTTATATATATATTTTAATATATATTTATATATAATATTTATATATAATTTGAATGAATAAATAAATAAATAGTTTTATAGTTTAATAATAATAGTTTTATTATTCATTTTATTCATTCATTCATTTAAATGTGTATTTTGCTTATACGAAGTGTTTTGGAAAGGATGTTTCACAAACTGGTACACATGCTTAAAAATGTTAATGTTTGGTAACACTTTACAATAAGGTTCATTAGTTAACTATCTTAGTTAACATGAACTAAAAATGAAAAATACTTCTATGGTATTTATTCATTTATTAATATTAATTTCATGTTTAATGTACTGTGAACTAACATGAACAAACAATGAATAGCGGGATTTTTAATAACTAACATTAACATAGATTAATAAATACTGTAACAAATGTATTGCTAATTGCTAGTTCATTATACATTATTGTAGAGTGTTACCTAATATTTTGCTGGTGCAAAAAAGGGCTGTTTCTTTACAATTCAGTTTGATATTTGTCCGTTTAACATATTCTAACCTCTCTTTAAGCACTTCATGCTGAAATTCTTCCACGCGCTCCAGCGTCACTTTCTCCTGATCGCTGTGTCTCCCCTCGGGCAGCTCTGTGCTCATCCTCACATCCATGCGCTCCAGCCAGCGTGTCAACCTCTGTAGACAGCTCTCAAAGCTACAAAGACACAGATTTCAATTTAGAGCGTTTGGGCCAAATAACCCCCGGCCAACTTGAGAGTCGAGAGCATGTCCTCGCCTCCACACAGCAAAGCCGCTTATCCGCAGGAATCATTTCAAACAATCTGCCGCTGTTAATTTTGAACCCAGCAAGCAGCAGTTCTCACCCGCTGAGCAGACTGGCGCTGTCTTCCAGGTTCTGCTGGTTCTGTTTGCACTGCTCCACGTAGCTGTCCCAGTCCTGCTGGATAGAGGAGAGGTTCTGCTGGACCTGGCCAGCGCTGGCTTTGGGGAGGTGTAGAAGAAGCTTCTCGCCCTCTGTACACACCAGTGTTAGACGGCTGTCTCCGTCATCCACCCGCTCCAGAGCTCCCTGAGAGACAGAGAAGTGAATCCACAATGAGTGCTAAGTGTTAAACATACACAAAACTTGCTACTTCGTCTGTTCCATGGATAAAACATGCAAAATCCCACAGACTTGCATTGAAGAAGGGCCTAAAGATTTACTACCATTTAACACATCACTTCAAGAGGCCTTTATTAACCCTCCTGGAATCATGTGGATTATTTTTTATCATGGATGGGTTATAAAAATACATACAGTATATGCGCTTTTTTGGGCTTCAAAATCTCATTTACCATTCACTACCATTATAAAGCTGGTAAGAACCACGATTTTTTTTTTTTAAATAACTCTTTATTCATCTGAAAGAAGAAAGTCATTTACACCTACAGTAGGAAGGCTTGAGGGTGAGTAATTCATGGGGTAATTTTTATTTTTAAATAAAATCAAAAATCTTCTTATCACAATTTCCACAAAAATATGAAGCAGCAACTGTTTTCAACATTGATACTAATCAAAAATGTTGATTGTCTTGATGTCTTGAGCAGCAAATCAACATAACTGAATGATTTCTGAAAGATCTTGAGACTGGTGTAATGATTCAGCTTTGCCATCACAGAAATAGATTACTGTTTTCTATGTGAATGTATTTCATAAAATGGAATTTCAAATTGTATAATATTTCACATTTTTAACTGTAATGAACGAATCTTTTTCTGAGTCAATTCGTTCGTTTCGTTCAAATGACTCGGAAAAAGATATGTTCATGTTGATGAACGAGTTCGAACAGGAGAGTCACAAATGTGCATCACAGAACAGAGCGAGGCGAGCATTTGAGCTTATAAAACTTAAACTTTGTTATTTATTTATTAAATGAGTAATCGTTTCGCTTGATAAGGCCCTTATTCATCGTCTGAAATCGTTTAAAGTCCTTTGAACAGTTTGCAGTTTGCACTGAAACTGTCTTTTGGACCTTGAACCGTTTGGTTCCCAATGAAGTCCATTATATGGAGAAAAATCCTGGAATGTTTTCATCAAAAACCTTAATTTCTTTTCGACTGGAGACAGAATGACATGGATATCTTGGATGACATGGGGGTGAGGAAATTATCAGTAAAAGTTTTTTTCAAAAGTGAACTACTCCTTTAAGACATTTTAACAGTTGCTTGGTATCCATTTTTGAGGCTGCCCACACTGGTCCAAATCCCACTCAAAATAGCTGTATATATTTATCACCAAATATGGCTATTTTATTATCAGCCATTTTGCCGTTATACTTCTCAATGAGGTCAGAAAGATTACTTGACACTTTAAGGCAGCATTTTTCAAACTGCTCAGTTACATGTAGGATGAGGTGTACCTTCAATTTCTGCAGTTTGCGCTCCACCACGCTCATGTCACCAGAATGGTCGGCACATTCTCTCACAATGTCTTTCTGTCCAGAGAGCCATGTGTGAAACTCCTTCACAAGATCTGAGAAAAGACGACGACAAAGAGGACAGTAAGTAATCTTACTGCGATATCTGTCCTTGAATCAAAGGAAAGATCATTTTAATTCAGGAAGACTGATTCTCACCATTGAAGTTCTGCTGGAGGCCGTGTTGCATGGAGCCAAGCTTCTTAACACAGAGCTGATTGACCGTATCATATTTCTTGATGAGGTCAGTCAGAGAGGAACCTAAACCAGCTAGTTCCTCTGAGGGGTATTTTCTGCAAAGTGTGTTCAAGCTTTCTCGGGCTGAGTCAATGCTTGTCTGCTGGTTTTGAAGCTCCTTCTGGATTTCCTATAAATTGTATGGATAGAAAACCTTTTATTTTTTTCTCTTTTAGTGCATTTATAGTGCTATTCAAGATTTCTTATAGCAAAACAATCATAGTTGAGTATTATCTGACCATTTTCCATTCTCTCGGTCACAGAGATCCCTAGACAGAGCTCAACGGTAAGGATTTTTACTAGCCCTGCTAAAATTTTCATTGGTCACACCACCACCACAAAAATAAATAGATATTATACTGTTTCATCATTTTTTTTAATGTAATCTTCTATTTTAATAAATAAGGTTATGGCGGCACAAACATTTTAGATACCGGAGAAATTTCACAATACTTGATTTCAAATTTCTTACACCATGACAAAAAACTGCTACTCATATAAACATGAAATTAAAAAAAAAAAAACATAAAAAAAACAAGTAAACAATCAACAAGAAAATACAAGTAAATTTAAATTACAAGAAATAGCCCAAATAAATACAATTTACAAGTTACAAATTAAATAAACAAATATATTCATGCAAGAAATACAACAGAAATTGGAAAAAAAAAAACCTCTCAAATGTAAAATAACACTGCACAACAAGGGTTGTTCCATTTCGTAGGGGAATATTTCAACCCCTTGGCCCATGTAACTCTGTTTTAAGGGCCAAGGGGTACACTCGAAAACAAGGGCTAGGGCCAAGGGGTGAATTGGGATTCAGCCTTAGTCTTCACTGTATAAATTAAATATAAATGAATCCTTCTTAAAGCAACGGAAATATTTTTTTAGTCAAGAGCAGTGAGGGATTTTCCATTTTTCTTTTTTTTGTTTGATTAACATTATTGGCACAGACAGCAGCAGGTTTATTAGGCTGCTGTCACTTTAAGATCTGACGCACACATCTATTCGTCTGTTTAAAGTGAAACTCCACTATTTTTAGAAATAGGCTCATTTTACAACTCCCCCAGAGTTAAACTGTTGAGTTTTACAGTTTTTGAATCCATTCAGCCGATCTCTGGTTCTGGCGGTACCACTTTTAGCATAGCTTAGCATACATCATTGAAGTGGACAAGACCATTAGCATTTCTCCAAAAAAAAAAAAATGACCAGAGAGTTTCAATATTTTTCCTATTTAAAACTTGACTCTTCTGTTGTTACATCATGCACTAAGATCGACGGAAAATGTAAAGTTGCGATTTTCTAGGCTGATATGACTGGGAACTATACTCTCATTCCTGCGTAATAATCAAGACACTTTACTGCCGTACCATGAGTGCAACAGGCGTAATGATATGACACAGCGCCTGAAAATAGTCCCCAGCTCTGTAATAGCCTATTTTCAGGCGCTGCGTCATGTCATTACAAGTTTTGACTCTTGACAGAAGAGTCAAATTTAAATAGAAAAAATATCTAAACTCTTGGGTAATTTTTTGTTGAGAAATGCTAATGGTCATGTCCACTTCAATGATGTATGCTAAGCTATGCTAAAAGAGGTACCGCCAGAACCGGAGATCGGCTGAATGGATTCAAAAACGGTAAAACTCAACAGTTTAACTCGAAAATGAACCCTTTATCCAAGATGTCCATGTCTGTTTTTCTTCAGTTGAAAAGAAATGAAGGTTTTTGATGAAAACATTCCAGGATTTTCTCCATACAATGGACTTCATTGGGAACCAAATGGTTCAAGGTCAAATTGAGAGTTTCAGTGCAGCTTCAAAGGGCTTTAAACATTTCCAGACGATGAATAAGGGTCTTATCAAGTGAAACGATCGATCATTTCAAGAATAAATAAAAAGTTTAAGTTTTATAAGCACAAATGCTCACCTTGCTCTGTTCTGTGATGCGCATTCGTGACTCTCCTGTTCAAACTCGTTCATTCTGATGAACAAATCTTTTTTCGAGTCATGACTCGAAGGGTCCTATATAAGACCCTTATTCATCGTCTGGTGTCGTTTAAAGCCCTTTGAAGCTGCACTGAAACTCTCATTTGGACCTTGAACCATTTGGTTCCCAATGAAGTCCATTATATGGAGAAAATCCTGCAATGTTTTCATCAAAAACCTTAATTTCGTTTCGACTGAAGAAAGAAAGACGTGGACATCTTGGATGACACGGGGGTGAGTAAATTATCAGCAAAGTTTTTTTTAAAAAGTGAACTACTCCTTTTTAAGTTAATTTTATACTCTGTAACTCTGAAGACTGTGCTTTCAAGGATAATCACTGAAAAATATTTTTGGTGTTTTTGCAGTCAATTCTGTCCCAAGCATCTTTCACGCTCGCCTTGGGCCATTGGCCAGTCCTTATTTTTGAGCCCTGCCAGGAGCTTTTAAAACTTCCAAATGAAATGATTGAATATTGATGCCAATCGTGATATGTATCATTTAAAATAAAAGGAATCACACATTTTGTACCTTTACTCTGCAGATCTCTTCAGGAGCTGTTCCACAGGGTGAATCCACCAAAGATCTCTCAACGTCCATCAGCCACTCAGACATCTGGGTGAGGAAATCTTCCAGCTGCTTCTTCTGAGAGCAGAAATCTTGGAGGTTGCTCTTGGCTTGATCACATAACTCTTCGATGCTACTAATTTTCCTTCTGAGGTCCGTCTCCATGACCTGGAAGATACCAAAGGTTTGAAGATGGCGTACAGGTAATGAATCCAATGGAGAACAAACAAAGATCAAATGGAGATCAAATTTAAGGCAAGCTCACACTACATGACTTCTGGCTGGGGTTTGCTGTCACATACAGATTTCCAAGGTGTGCAATAACCTGATATTATTGTCACGTGATCTTATAGTGTGTGCAATGCAACAATAAAGTGGAACTAATCCAGCCAAACAGTGCAGATGCTATATAAACGTAAAAATCTGTAATTACTATATGAATTCATGTGAGAAAACATTTTTTGCAAACACTGTTGTTCGAAACGTCTTGTAGTTTGTGCACCTCGTCAGCGTAGTGTTGTGTAGTATGCGTGCTGCTATGACAAGACGATTGCTGTTTAGTGTGTGACCACCACAGAAATACAGCTTGCCCTCACCTGAAGTTTAGCAGGAACGTCGTGGCCACCACAAAGCTGTTTCAGCTCTGAAACTTTCTCTTGTAAAGCATCAATCTTCTTTTCTTTCAGGCCAACATCCACCTACACAAAAAAATGAATAAGATATTACACAACTGGAGCTCTGGTTTTATAACAGTGTTTAATAACACCGTTTGGAACGTGCCTTGACTTCCGAGAGTTTGTTTGCTGTTTTCTGGCTATCGTTGAAGTTATTGAGTCCATCTGTAAGATCCATAACCGAGCTGTTGGACCAGCTTTCAATTTCTCCACTGATGCTGTAGATGTCCACCCACAAAGCAGAGCTCCTCTTGAGACTTTCGAGATTGTCCTCGATTTTCTCTGACACCTGTGTGTTGATATGAAGAATAATGGCTCTTGGATTCTGTTATATGAGATTTTTTTTTAATAATTGGCCATTGGACAAACTCACATCAAGCCACTGGTCCACTGTGGCATCTGTTTCTGTCTTCACAATCTGGGCGTCGCATTCCGGGATCTTGTTTAATTCACTTAAAAGCTTCTTTCCTTTACTGGAGAATCGCTCTAGCACATCCTGGTTACCGGCCATCTCTGTTTTTACAGCTTCATGCTACAGAGAGGAAGATAATTAAAGCCCAACATTAAAGCTTATCTTGGCAAGTAAAAGCTAGTAACTCAGGTTTTTAAGGCAGGTTTTTACCTTTAACAAGGATCTCCGTGTGTCCTCTTGGTCTTTTAGGACGGCTTTAATGTCGGCTATGGCATCAGCGCTCTCCAATATTGTGTTTATTGAAGACTTCAGACACTGGTAGTCTTTCATGAGGTCTACCAAAGCGCTGCTCTGCTCTTGCCTGGAACGAAATTACGCAGCAACGTCAGCTTGATACTAAAAATTTGCACCTTTGCAAAACTAAGAAATCAGTCACCATGTGTCCATTAATAAAGACTAGTGTTTTTTTAATTCTTTAAACAATACAGGGATAGTTCACTTTGAAATTAATTTTTGATATGTTTTAGCTTACCCAAGGGCATCTAAAATGTAGGTGTCTTTGTTTCCGAAGTAGTTTCAATTTTTATATTTTTAGGTCAAACCGTTCATGTCTATCAGTCATATAATGGAGGTCTATGGTCACCACCTCAAAGAGCATGCACAGAGAAGTCCAAATTAAACATGATTTAATGACTCGTAAATGTAAGTACACATTGATGGCCTAAGACACGAAACGAGCGGTTTGTGTGAGAAAACGAACAGTTTTTATATAGTTTTTACCTCATGTAACCACAGCCACATCCAAGTACTCTGAAGGCGCAGGCGCTTCGGTCTTCGCAAGCGCCGGAAGTGATCTCTCGTGTGTGTACGTCACTCATTGTTTACACCGAGATTTTGGAAGCGTTACCTTTCACTATGAAGATCTAAACATATTTAGATATACATGAAATCGCAATGGAAGATGATTTCGATATATCAATAGACAACGCTAATGCTAATTTTTTTCTACAACAACGTGAGAGATCACTTCCGGCGCTTTCCGGCTGTGGTTACAAGAGGTAAAAACTATATAAATACTGTTCGTTTTCTCACACAAACCGCTTGTTTCGTGTCTTAGGCCATCAATGTGTACTGAGTCATTAAATCATGTTTAATTTGGCCTTCTCTGTGCATGCTCTTTGAGGTGGTGACCATAGACCTCCATTATATGACTTAAAGACAAGAACGGTTTGACCTAAAAATATAAAAATTGTAACTACTGCGGAAACAAAGACACCTACATCTTAGATGCCCTTGAGGTAAGCTAAAACATACCAAAATTACATTTCAAAGTAAACTATCCCTTTAAATGTAATTTGTTTTCTGTCCAGGTCCATAAAATTGTTAGGGCATGATTGACTGATTGTTTGAGTGGCAAATACCAACAAAAAAAAGTCAAATAGGTCGTTCCTAGTGGCTCACCTTTCAGTGATGAGTTTCTTGGTGTCTTCCCAGGTGGTCTGAAGCAGGCTGATCTCCCTCAGTACTTCACCACCCAACTCTGCATCTCTCTGAGCCAGCTGTTGACCTTTATCCCTGAGCCACTGCTCCTCCTGCTGGTGGGACTGGAGCTCATCCTCCAGCTGATTGAAGAACCGAAGCCTACACACATCACAAAGAAGATGCAGTTCAATAAACACAGCCACAGACATGTACTGTACAAACAACCCTTCTAAAAAAAAGGGCAATCCATACCTCTGCTGTAGAGTATGTACATTGGGCTCTTTCAGGCCCTGTTGATCTGCCTTCTCTTCGATATCCTCCACCGTTTTGAGCAGTTGCTCTTTACGCTGTCTGAACGAGCTCCAAAGAGCACCGAGAGCCTCGGCTTCGCTTTGCTTCGAGCCCAGTAGGTTCCTCACGGCATCGAGCTCAACACTCAAGGAGTCGGCCAATGAGCGGCACGAGGAGCGCGTCTCCTTCCCATTGATCAGGTGGAGATGAGCCTTACAGAGGCTGCCGTCCAGGTTCACGGCAAGCGTCTCAAGGCGGCCGATATCGGGAACGATGGCTTCCAGGTCTCTCTGCAGCTCGTCCACGCGGCTTTTATCCCAACTCCCAGCGCTCTCCACAGTGTGTCTGAGGCCCTGAAGGACGCCGGCCGCCACGCTGTGGGTGTGTAGGAAGGCCTCTAGCTTCTCCAGACTCTCACCTCGTAGATCAACCAGCTGATGGGCCTCCAGGTACGGCTGCAAGGAGCTTTCCCACTTTCCCTGAAGCTGCTGAACCTCAGCAGGCTCACAAACATCACACAAGACCTTTGTTTGCTGTTGAAGACTCTGTCTCGTGCTGCTTTGCTTCTGCAGGTCATCTCTCCTCTCCTGGAGGGAAAAATGATGAAACATTACTAATCTGCAATCTCTCTTAACTGCCGATAAATAACATATTCTTTGTCCTCATTTTATATTTACTAGGGTGGGTTCTCCATTTAACACATTAAACAATTGTTTTTAAAAATAATAATAAAATACTTTTTAGTTTTTTTTAATTGCCTATAATCAACATCTTTATCTGTCACAATGATGTCTGTGAATTTTCTCATCAAATATTAATATTTGCAAATTCATTTTTAAATTGTGTAATTAATTGGATTAACAATGTTATTCGATTGATATCTGTAATATTTACAAAAGATTCACATATACAACTGTTCAAAAGTTTGTCGTCTGTAAGATTTTAATGAAAATGTCTCTTATGGCTACATTTAAAGCTACACCGTGTAACTCTTTTCGTTCATTCTTAGCTAAAAACACTTATTTCTTTCAAAAATATATGTGCTCATTAATGTATATTTACTTCGTTCAAGTAATAAAGTATTCTCGTGAGTGTATAATTTGCCATTGAAAATACATACGGGTAAGGGGTTCTAATGTCGGTCGCTCCATCTTGAAAGTACATTAGCCAAAGAGGGACATACCCGTTAATTCAAGCTTCGCCTTTCGCGTTTACGTTTGAGTTAACACTCATGGACGAGGTCGGACTGGAAGCCATGTTAATCTTGGACTACATTGGCCACCGTAGGAGTTAAAACGAAATCTGAATTGAGAGGAACAGAAACTAATATTCACTGGATGGTCATATACCTTTTCACCGCTAGATGGGGGTAAAAAAAATCACACAGTGTAGCTTTAAAGGGAGTAATATTGTGAAATAGTATTAGAATTTAAAAGAACTATTATTTAATTTTCTATAGACCCTTTTTCAGTTGGTAAACATGGTGACGTTTTTTGTGGGCGGAGCTTAGGTGGATGCAGAACGATCCCTCTGGCCGCTTAACTAGTTAGCAAGTATTGTTATCTTGTTTTTTAACAATGACTGGAGAAAATCCGATTTTATCTTAATATGTAAGGTCACCGAGTGTCCAGGACCGCGATTGTTATTTCCAAAAGTTATCTTTAACGGACGGAACCAGATTGGCCGACCCCTAGCCGTCTACACACTCAATGCATGGACGATCTGACAGGATTAACGTACGTTACCTCGGGTGAGTGGCCTGACTTCTACACCTACCTTATAGAGAAAACGATCGTGAATAGAAACTGAGGCATATAAATCTTTAGATGCCTATATGGTCCTGTACAAGCCAGCGCCGAGACCACGACAATAAAGAGTGACATTACAGTGCAATTTTAATGATGTGAATATTTTCTAGCAATAAAAGTTCCAGATACAGCATATTCATTTTTCACCAATTCTTGCTCCAGACAACACATCAAGATGACATTTAATAATAGTAACAATAATTTAAGCTCCTTATTATGTTGCCGAATCTGTGCTGATTTGTATTGGCCGCCTCCAGTTTTCACTTTGTTTTGCCTCCAGCTAGCGCCGTGACGTAACTGTGACGTCGGCGCAAAAGGGGTCTATATTTTAAAATGCAATTCTTCCTATGATTAAAACATCATTACTCCAGTCTTGAGTGTCACATAATCCTTAAAAAAATCATACTAATATGCTGATCTAGAAAATATTCTGTTTGTTGTAAACAGTTGAGGTGCTTACTGTTCAGGATTTTTTGATGTATATGAAGTTTAAAAGAACAAGAATTATTTAAAATAAATGAAAATAAATATTTTGTAACAATGTAAAAGTAAAAATGTAGTGTACATTGATCATAAAACAGTTTTTGAGTTTGAGAACATCCATAATTAGGATAAAACATATTGTTCTTCATTGAATGGAGGCTCTCATAATGGAACGTACCTTGATATCACTGGTGGAAGGTTGAAGATCAGTGACATCAATGTGAGAGGACAAATTTAAAGATGAGAGGAAAGACTCTCCCCATTTGAAGAACTTCTGTAGGGCCTGATCAAATTGTTCCACCTGAGAACGGTGCTCATGAAGAACCTGGATTCTGTAACAGTTGATGTACTATGTTAGACATACTCTAACATTCATAATTTAAGAAACCATTATAAAAGAACATGGAAAATATACTGTAAAATGCAATCCAAGTGTAGAATTGAAATACTGATTCAGTACTTATGACTGACCTGTTAGGTATAGCTGTGGTCTGACACTTCCATCTTTTCTCGAGCTGTTCATGGGCTTCTTTGAGTGTTTTCACATGTTCATCTGATGCAGTGGTGTAAAGGGTTGGTGTTTGGGCCTCCAGCCTGTTGTAAACCGACTCCAGAGACTGAAGTTCACTCTGTAGGTGCTTTAAAAGAACAATATTTAAGAAATTTAAGAAACAAAATAAAAATCCATATTATGCCCTAATACAAAGTTTAGATATTGTTTTGGGGAGTTTAATAGAATAGGTCTTCATGCTTAGATTTAAAAAAAAAACCATTTGCCCCATATTTTACATTATTGCAGCCTCTGTTCTCAGTCAGTAACGCTCTGTTTAGTTCCCATCTCTATGAAGCCCCTCCTTACGAAAGGCGCAATGGCACAATTGTGTGTGCGATTGGTCAACCGTTTCAAGTGTGTTTGAGAAATGTCATGTGCCTTACCATAATCATTTCAGAGTTTCAACACACTACTAACACAACTCAAACCAGGCCTCACCATGTTATTTTGCATATGCCTTGGGCGGGAATGATTTAAATGAGTAATATTGAGGCATGTTTGTACCCGGAAGAAAACTCAAGACTACAATCAATGCATTTCAGGAAGTTCAGAAACAGTGCGCACTGATATAGAGAATGAATCCCTTTGGAGTGACTTTGTCCTTTGTAACTTTTTCATGCTCAAACAGCAACATTACACACCAAAGAAAGTTCAAACATCAACTCTTCAATGTCCCTAGTCTTCAGATACAAAAAAATAACATTAACCATTAATAAGCCTACATTTCACAATTCAATTAAATCCCAATAGATAAAAATAAGCAATTTCTTGTTAAATATTCTGTTTCAAAAAGAAATATGTCACACAATTGAAGGAAAATGTATGTTTCATGTTGTAGCTCTACAGTAGTTTATTACTTTCAATTCCAGCAGTTCTCCATTGAGCTTTTGTTTGTCAACCGTGAGGAACTGAGTGTCAGAGCTGGATGCGGAGTCACATCTCTCCAGGCATGACTGCAGGGCAGACCAATCCTTTTCATATCTGAAATAATCAAAATGAGCAAAACCAATTCAATAAATAACCCTTATTAAAGGAATAACTACTCGTGCACAGGGTTTTTTTTAGGATTTTAGATGAACGTAATCATACTTTTGCCAATGTGACAGAAGGCTCTCCATTTGGTTCTGTTTCTCCTTGGCCTGTTTTAAACACTGCTCATAACTTTGCTGTAGGGCTGCCACGGCTTTCTCTGCCTTCTCCCTCTCGCTGAGCCTGCGGGCACCAGCACACAGAGACAGGAGGGTGGCCTTCAGCTTTTCCAGAGACTGGAACATATCCTGAAAACCAAAAAAATCACTTATTCAGACGGAATCGGTGCAAATAAGGGTGTGTTCAACATTTTGACAAGTTTGGTTTGATTGGTTCATTTGAATAAGTGCCATCCATTTGGTTCATTCAACGAACGAAACTAATGAACTGACTCAAAAAAAGATTTGTTCATTTTGATGAACGAGTTCGAACAGGAGAGTCACAAACGCGCATCACAGAATTTATCACAGAGCTTATAAAACTTAAACTTTGTTTTTTTGTTGTTTTTTTTAAATGAGCGATCGTTTCGCTTGATAAGACCCTTATTCATCGTCTGGAATCGTTTAAAGTCCTTTGAACAGTTTTCAGTTTGCACTGAAACTGTCTTTTGGACCTTGAACCGTTTGGTTCCCAAGTCCATTATATGGAGAAAAATCCTGGAATGTTTTCATCAAAAACCTTAATTTCTTTTCGACTGAAGAAAGAATGACATGGACATCTTGGATGACATGGGGGTGAGTAAATTATCAGCAAAAGTTTTTTTTAAAAGTGAACTACTCCTTTAAGCACACAGATTTGGATGTTCGGTAAGTTCTCTCACAAAACTTACTGTTTTGTATCTGTAGTTACAGTGTTAAAAGCGACAGTGTGAACTGAACTATATGTATGATTTTCTTTTTTTTTTGGTCCAGACCAAAAAAAAACAAGAGAATCAAACTACAAGTGTGAACACACCCTGAATCAGAAATGTCCACAATGACATGAAGGTATCATACCATGTGACTCTGTAGAGTTTTGTAGGTCTCAGATGAAGACACACAAGAGGTGACAGGGCTGTCAAGTTTCTTCTGGATATCTTCAACCTCAGATTGTACCTTTTAAAAAGGATGCCAATGTCATTAGACAACATAAAAGTTTAGTACGACTGAACTAAATAGCATGTTCAAACATACCTGCTGAAGATTGGCATTAAACTTCGTCTGGTGGGAGGAGCTCTCTTCCAACTGTCCATCCAGGTGTTCCACACTCTCCTTAAGCTCCTCCCAGTATCTGCCAATCTGTGTCAGACGGGCTTTGATTCGTGCAGACTCGCCAGAGGACATAAACTGGACCAGAGTTTGAGACTTCTCCTCCAGATTGGACAGAACCTCTGACCTCTCCTGCAGACCTTCTCGGATCGTCTGCCCACCATAAATATGCAATAAAATATATAGAATAGAATCAATTCAAATTATTATGTATAACATTAAGTATAAAAGTTTTTCACAGAAGGCATTCGGTCATTGTAAGCGTTTTAAAAGACACTTTGTTCGTTTATTTAATGATATATTTATTATTGCACCTTTATGGTACAGATCTGCTGGTCCAAAGGTGCGTTGGAGCTTTTCAAGGAATCCATTTCTCTTTCTCTCTCTGTTATCCAAGTGGAAAAAGCTTCAAACTCACTCCCGAAAGAATCCCACTGATCTTTCATTCCCTCCAAAGTCTTCACACTGAAAAAATTAGACAGTAATCATGATATTACAGTTTCATTATGCATTGATAGATAATTCTTAACGCATCTGTCTATGAAATTTAATAAATATAAAATAGAGTAGGGTATTACTCTCGTTTGAGTCCAGCCTCAACTTTGTCCACTTGTTCACTTAGCGAACGTGCTTGATCCAGGAGGAGAGACTGATTTTTGGGGCCCAGTTGGATCTCTGCGGCCCTCTTGAGAAGAGTGTTGACCAGTCTGGCCTCCGTTTCACACTGTTTCAAGAGATCCTACAGGAATAACAGCAACAGATCAAATGAATATTTCTGAATAGATATATAGAATAAACCAAATAATCACAATAAACCATTGTTTTGTTTATTAGGTTCTAGTTGAGTTCATACTGGCTATGTTACAATATCCTGTAGTGAGGCTTTATCAGAAATGTCTTAAAGGGATACTCCACTTTTTTTGGAAATAGGCTCATTTTACAACTCCCCCAGGGTTAAACAGTTGAGTTTTACCATTTTCGAATCAATTCAGCCGATTTTCTGATATTTAGAAGAATATCAGTAACCAGACAGTTTCTGGTCCCATTGACTTCCAGTAGAAACAAATATATACTATGGAAGTCAATGAGACCAGAAACTGTCTGGTTATTGATATTCTTCTAAATATCAGAAAATCAGCTGAATGGATTTGAAAATGGTAAAACCCAACTGTTCACTCTGGGGGAGTTGTAAAATGAGCCTATTTCCAAAAAAAAAAAAAGTGGAGTATCCCTTTAACAGAGCGTTTTCTAATGAGGATGTGGGTTGTAAAGGCTCTAGCAGCTCTTCTGTGTTGAAATTAAAGATGCTCATGTTTAATTAAAGGTGATTCATTGCACTGAGCCCATGGAGATCAGGTGTTGTTCTCACCTTGGTCTGCTCCAGCTCTGTGCTGAGACTGTCTGGACTGCTGAAGTTCATCTCTCTCTCTGTGACTGATCGCACCTTACCCACAAACTCCCTCACTGCTGCCTGCTGACTGTCAAACTCCTGCCAAGCAGCTAAGGTCACCTGACAACAAAACGACATTCAACAACATAGTTTCAAAGTCAGAAAATATTTGATCTGTTCAACTAAAAACGTCAAAATGCAACAGCATTCACAACACATTAACTCTGCATGACTGTGCGTTCACATCGCAGCGGACGAGAGTGGCAAAATTCGCTCTCGCTGTCCTGCCAACAACGGCGTAGAAAGAATCGTGGATGCTCTGAAGTTGATCGAATGCTTGGTCTTTTTTTAAACTTTATTTAAAGGGGTCGCAAAGCAAACAAGCATGTTGAACGTTATTTTTTTAGGCTGACCAAGTAGGGTACAAGTTAACCTCATGGAATCTTATAAATCTGAATGTATGAAATTGATCGATGGAAAGAACTTAACAATAATAGTGATACGTTTGCAAACGAAATAAACCAATTAAAAGCCATTGATGTGGTGTCTTTCGTGTTTATGGTTAAGTGCTAATCTAATTTGCATTCCCGTTGAAAAACAAGCGTTCTAGCACGAAAATGTTGCCTATAAATAGTGTTGCGCGCCTTCTTATCAAATTCACATGATCAACCGCTCCTCTATTTTGCTTGGGGACTAATGTGGTCGGAACCAAAGTTTACTTGACGGCGGTGTGAACACACAGTGAATGTAATATGATTTTCAAATGAAACTGAATAATCATTGGGAAATAGTTCATGTAAAACAAATACATTTTATCTCATTTGTCTTTAACATCCTCATTCAACATTCTATAAAATATATAGAACATAAAAAAAGTAACTTGCATTACTTATTTTGAAAAAGTAAAAGATGTTACTGGTCACTTGAAACAAGTAATCTGATTACATAACTCACTTTACTTGTAATGCGTTACCCCAACACTGTTTATATTCATTCACCTAAAGGATTATTAGGAACACTATACTAATACTGTGTTTGACCCCCTTTCGCCTTCCTTAATTCTACGTGGCATTGATTCAACAAGGTGCTGAAAGCATTCTTTAGAAATGTTGGCCCATATTGATAGGATAGCATCTTGCGGTTGATGGAGATTTGTGGGATGCACATCCAGAAGCTCCCGTTCCACCACATCCCAAAGATGCTCTATTGGGTTGAGATCTGGTGACTGTGGGGGCCATTTTAGTACAGTGAACTCATTGTCATGTTCAACAAACCAATTTGAAATGATTCGAGCTTTGTGACATGGTGCATTATCCCGCTGGAAGTCATCAGAGGATGGGGAAATGGTGGCAATAAAGGGATGGACATGGTCAGAAACAATGCTCAGGTAGGCCGTGGCATTTAAACGATGCCCAATTGGCACTAAGGGCTCTAAAGTGTGCCAAGAAAACATCCCGACACCATTACACCACCACCACCAGCCTGCACAGTGGTAACAAGGCATGATGGATCCATGTTCTCATTCTGTTTACGCCAAATTCTGACTCTACCATCTGAATGTCTCAACAGAAATCGAGATCGAGAATTTTTCCAGTCTTCAACTGTCCAATTTTGGTGAGCTCTTGCAAATTGTAGCCTCTTTTTCCTATTTTTAGTGGAAATGAGTGGTACATGGTGTGGTCTTCTGCTGTTGTAGCCCATCCGCCTCAAGGTTGTGTGTGTTGTGGCTTCACAAATGCTTTGCTGCATACCTCGGTTGTAACGAGTGGTTATTTCAGTCAAAGTTGCTCTTCTATCAGCTTGAATCAGTCGGCCCATTCTCCTCTGACCTCTAGCATCAACAAGGCATTTTCACCCACAGGACTGCCGCATACTGGATGTTTTTCCCTTTTCACACCATTCTTTGTAAACCCTAGAAATGGTTGTGTGTGAAAATCCCAGTAACTGAGCAACCATGCCACGCTCAAAATGTCTTAAATCACCTTTCTTTCCCATTCTGACATTCAGTTTGGAGTTCAGGCGATTGTCTTGACCAGGAACACACCCCTAAATGCATTGAAGCAACTGCCATGTGATTGGTTGATTAGATAATTGCATTAATGAGAAATTGAACAGGTGTTCCTAATAATCCTTTAGGTGAGTGTAAATTATATGTTCTATATATAATTACAATATTATAGTTGCACTTTATTCAGTATGTGCACTTAAATGTACTTACCTAAGAAAGTACTGGTAAGGTAACTACATGGGTTAAGGTTAAGGGGTAGATTCAGCGTTAGTACCTAGGTATTAATAATTACTATAATAACTAACATAGTATGTATATGGGGAACCCAACTGTAAAATAAAGTGCTAGCAATATTATAATAGAAAATATATAGGTTTTATATATATATATTTTTTTTTATTTGACTTGAATATCCTCACCTCCAGGTTCTTTTCCTGTGACTCTGTGCTTTGATTCATTTTGCTCAAGGTGGTCTCTAGTTTCTGCAGATCTTCCTGTAAGCTCTCCTCCAGGCTCTCCTCCATCTGGAGCAGTTTTCCACGGTTTATCTGCTCGTGCATTTCCTTCCTCTTCAGTCGCACACGCTTCAGTTGTTGCTGCACATTAGGAAAGCACATGAATGTTAGATATTAATATGATTTTCCGCTTGATTATATTGCAGGGTTGTGATTGATTCAGTGAGAGTGGTACCTGATAAAGCATCAGCAGCTGTTGAGCTTCTCTGACAGACTCAGAGTTCAAAATCTTGCCGATCTCTGACTGCAGATCCTGCTGACCCTGCGTCAACTCCTCCAGTGTGGTTTTCACCTCCTCTCTGAACTGCACACAGTCGCTCACCGCCAGCACGACCTTCTCTGACTATTACAGCACACACATGCAATCATTCATTTTTATTGAAATATTTAAATGCATCATAACTTTTCTTTTTCAGACAGATGTCTTAAAGGTACAGTAGCACAAAAAACAACTCAATTCAAGCAGGGCGAAATTTTTATGTATTCATTTGTTATTATATTTCTATTTTATTTCCCTCTGTGATTTAAATTTTAGATCGTTTTTTTGGTTGTTGTGTTTCTTGGGTTTGTATTTCAACTGCTGCAAAGCACTTTAGAAAACAGTGAATTTAGTGAAATCTGACAGATACTTTTTCTTCTATAGCAGATGATTTTGAGCTATGGTCCTGTATTACCTCAGAAAGGGAGGTGAGGAGACCCTTAAAGTCGGTGGAGAGTTTGCTGAGGGCGGCTGCCTGCATCTGGGCGTCACTCTCCGTGCAAACCTCTATCAGAGCGGACAATCGCGTCCGCAACCAGCTCACGTTCCCCTCCTGCAGTTCAGCGTCGTTTCTCAGACTCTGCCATTCATGAAGGGACAATTGGTCAACATTTCACACAGCTGTCACACTTTCCTTTCCACTTCCATTTCTTTTCCGTCTTTATTTCTCACCTCAATTGTGGATTTGACCTGTCCGAACTTGCTGGGGTCCCCAGCCCTGTTTCGCAGAAGTCGGAGTTGACTTTCCTTCGACGTTACCCAAGCAGAGAGTTCAGAGAACCTGCAAACACACAAAAAAGTCATTATTAATAATTAACAATACAAATTAACTATAGCATTAATATAGTATCAGTTAAAATTAATGTATATCGTTCAGCAGTGATTTGATTAAAAAAAAAACAGACAGTACAATAGTAGAGTCGTGTTTTATTTATACACGTACATTATACTTATTATATATATTTAAATAGCACTCTATACAATACAATACAGATTGTTGCAAAGCCTTAAAGTCTTAATGTTGTAAAATCAATCAAATATGAAACAGTAAAGCAGCTCTACAGAAGATAATATTGTCATTATAGAATGCCGAAGTGATGACGTCACTTTGTAGGACAACCCGGAAGCTAGCGGCGCATGGGTTCCCTCGATTGAAAAGCTATGCATTTTCCCCAAAGACTTTTGGAAAATCGCAAAAAATAAGACCTGTGTTTAACAGAATTGTGACCCTTACACGTTTTGTTTACAAGTTAATCCAAAATGTATACATTTTGAAGCTTATATAAAGTTTTAAAAAAACACAAGCAGACACAATAAAGTTTAAAAAACCACAAGCAGGTTATAGCCGGTGTGTTTTATGCTTTGTTCACCACAGACCTTATTTCAGGCGATTTAGCAAACCCATTCAAAAATCCCATAGACTTTAGAGCAAGAGAACCGGAAGTGCTAAAATGCTAACTCACTTCCACGTTTTGGCCTACAGAGTGACATCGTAACTTCGGCACTCTATTCAGCTAATTTTAGTTCAATGTTTTTTCGATTCAGTTCAATGATTGTATCAATGCTGCAAAGTTCAATATACTGTGACACAGAGACCTCAAATTTCATGCTTTTAGAATTTGCTTATTTAAATTTTCATTCACATACAGTTTTTTTATCATTATTGATTTTCAAAAAAAAAATGTAATCCTAATGTTAGAATCTACAGTATTTGGGGTCTATTTTTATTTGTTATTTTCAATTATAGTGTGAATTGCTTGTTCTTGCATATAAAGCACTTTAAACTGCATAGATTTTTTGAGTGATTGATTGATCTATAAGCAACTCTACAGAAGGCAATGGTTTCATTATCCAGCTCAATTAAGTTCAGTTTCTTATCCCAACCAACATTACTGAACATGAATTGTCTTTTAAACCAAATAAATGGTATTCATTAGAGAGGACCAAAGGTTCACCTGGTATTAAACTCCTTCCATTTATCAGGGTGCTGCATTAGTTTCTGAAGTGTGCCGTCGATGTCCTCTTTGACCTCCGCAAACGCCGTCCTCGAGTTCTCCAAAGTTTGCAGGGCTTGTTCGCTCTCTGGAAGCTTCATGATAAGTTCCTCCATATGCTGTAACCGCTTCTCACAAAGAGCCTGAGGACCCTTTTCCTTAAAAAACATCTACAAAAAAATATCCAACATAAGCGTTCCCTATTTCGATGGACAAAACCAATACTTATAGAGGGTTTAATGCAGGTGGCTCTCACCCTGTGCTCTTTGATTAACCTCTCGCTGCCCATGCTGGGCAAACTGCGGTTCTCACGGGCCAGTTCAGCCTGACACTCCTGCAGTGATGTCATCAGGCGACTCTTCTCCAGTTCCACCTTCAGGTGCAGCAGGTGATAGGGAATCTCTGTTTGGACATCCTGTAGAATACATGCATTTTCATATTGTGGGTCCAATTCAATTCAACAAGTTTTTTTCCCCCTTATCCTTTCAAGCTATAGTTTATAGTCGTATAGACCACTTAAAAATCCTTATTGATCCAAATAAAGCCATTTTGAGTGTGTTCAATGAGTGGTTGTGCAGTGAGTGCTCCCCGAGTTACAGGCTGATTGCTGGAGGGCGTGGCCTGTCAGTTGAACTGACATCACTTGAGCTTGCTACTTACAATTACATGCTGACATGCTAACTAACATTTATATTGATCTCTTGACATCTCATGTTTAATTACTTTATGTAAATAAATCTTATGGTTTATGCAGCGGTTGTGTGGCGTCTCCCTTTCTTTGTTGCGACCTTTGAGAAGAATCGTAACAAGTGTTTGATGATTTGAAAGAGGGTTAGCGTATTGGGATAAATAGGGTTAGCATAGGGTTAAATATGACAATTGGTTAACCCCTTCAGGTGTGAAAAGCCCATAATAGCAATCATATTATCAATATATAGGCCACCAATCGAAACATTTACTTAAAGGAAAAAACTGTAAAAAACATTTTTTTAAATCTAGCATTTCGAGATTAAAGTCGAAATGTTTCGAGATTAAAGTCGAAATGTTTCGAGATTAAAGTCGAAATGTTTCGAGATTAAAATCGAAATGTTTCGAGATTAAAGTCGAAATGTTTCGAGATTAAAGTCGAAATGTTTCGAGATTAAAGTCGAAATGTTTCGAGATTAAAGTCGAAATGTTTCGAGATTAAAATCGAAATGTTTCGAGATTAAAGTCGAAAAGTTTCGAGATTAAAATCGAAAAGTTTCGAGATCAAAGTCGAAAGAAACGTTTTGAGATCAAAGTCGAAAGAAAGTTTTGTGATTAAAGTCGAAAAGTTTCGAGATTAAAGTCGAAATGTTTCGAGATTAAGGTCGAAAAGTTTCGAGATTAAAGTCGAAAAGTTTCGAGATTAAAGTCGAAAAGTTTTGAGATTAAAGTCAAAAAGTTTTGTGATTAAAGTTGAAAGAAACGTTTCGAGATTAAAGTCGAAATGTTTCGAGATTAAAGTCGAAAAGTTTCGAGATTAAATTCGAAAAGTTTCGAGAATAAAATCGAAAAGTTTCGAGATCCAAGTCGAAAGAAACGTTTCGCGATTAAAGTAAAAAAAAGTTTTGTGATTAAAGTCGAAAAGTTTCGAGATTAAAGTCTAAATGTTTCGAGATTAAGACCGAAAAGTTTCGAGATTAAAGTCGAAAAGTTTTGAGATTAAAGTCGAAAAGTTTCGAGATTAAAGTCGAAAAGTTTTGTAATTAAAGTCGAAAGAAACGTTTTGAGATTAAAGTCGAAATGTTTCGAGATTAAAGTCGAAATGTTTCGAGATTAAAGTCGAAAAGTTTTGTGATTAAATTCGAAAGAAACGTGTCGAGATTAAAGTCGAAACGTTTCGAGATTAAAGTCGAAACGTTTCGAGATTAAAGTCGAAAAGTTTTGTAATTAAAGTCGAAAGAAACGTTTTGAGATTAAAGTCGAAATGTTTTGAGATTAAAGTCAAAATGTTTCGAGATTAAAGTCGAAATGTTTCGAGATTAAAGTCGAAAAGTTTTGTGATTAAATTCGAAAGAAACGTGTCGAGATTAAAGTCGAAACGTTTCGAGATTAAAGTCGAAAAGTTTCGAGATTAAAGTCGAAACATTCTGATAATACAGTCTTCCATTGAAGTGTGTGTGTTCATAACAGTGCGCGTCCACTAGCTCAGAGCACGCACGTGTGTAAAGAAATGCACTTGTGAAGTCAGACAGACAGACAGACAGACAGACAGACAGACAGACAGACAGACAGACAGACAGACAGACAGACAGACAGACAGACAGACAGACAGACAGACAGACAGACAGACAGATAGATAGATAGATAGATAGATAGATAGATAGATAGATAGATAGATAGATAGATAGATAGATAGATAGATAGATAGATAGATAGATCTCTAACCTTCCACTGTTTGTGCAGTTTCCTGACTGTTTCCTGTAGATTCTGTTGTTCTTGCTCTGGTAGAATATCTGTGAGTTCATCGCAGGCTTTAAGAAACGCATTGAGGATTCTCTGATCCAGCTGCCCAAAGAACTCCTGCAGTACGTTCAATAGAAGCATTTCGAAATCATGTCAGCTTTAAAATTTCTCCGCACATTTCCTTCTAGAGATCAAATAATGTTCAAACTCTGCTTTCGGCCTATTTGCCGAGCGCTAGAATAGACTGTTGGGATTCGTTTCTCACAGTGTGCTTTTTCAGAAGGTCCTCTGGGTTTCCTCTCTCGTTCATGGAGCTGCGAGCTATTTTCAGGACCTTCTCCAGCTCCACACGAGACTCCTCAAATCTCTTCATCAGGCTGCTGTTCGCCTCCACGTGTCGCTTCCATTCTGTGGTTTCTTTTACCATCCCCTTTTTGAGATAAACCAAACAAAAACACACATGTAGGCACAATTGAAACATCGATTGTTTCTCTCAAATGGATGACTTCTGTCTAATTCACATGATCCTCAGATTTTCGTTCAGAATAAAAGAGATCTCAAACTATGCTCAGATTTACCAAGCTACCTAAGTTTGCTATCAATAGTCATGATTGTGCATAAGACATGATGTTGTTCTTCTGTCGGTGCGGTTCCCACCTGTGAAGAGGCCTGAAGCTCTGTGATTCTCCTCTCCAGCAATGAAGTGTCCAGGTGTTTTAGGTTCTTACTGGTGTCCAATGATTTCAGAATGACCTGATGGTTTTTATCAATCACTGACAGACACTTTTTACAGCTCTGCTGATAGGTCACCAGCTCCTGATAATTGTATAAACAGAGAAATAAAAAGAGAGACAATTAATGGCAAATACATTTTAATATATTAAGTGCTTTAAAAACATAATGGCTGTCCACCACACCGATTTGGATGCAAATAAAGGACACAAAGGCACGGCATATCCACAATTATTTAAACAAACACTATTTAACGGACAATTTTCTTCATTTTCTAAAAATGAATTGACTTGAGTCAATGTTGAGCAAAATATTTCATTTTTTAAATATTACATATTTGATTTGTTATTTTGATTCGTTTTTATCAATATATTGTTTTTTTTTATTTTCCATTTTAATTTTAAAGTAATTTAATTGTGTTTTTGTCATTTAGTTTTTTTTTTTTTATATGTTTATGCAGTTTTTAATCATTTTTACTTTTATTTTAGTTATTTTAGTACATCAAGCTAACCTAAAGTTTTTTTTTTAGATTTCATTTTGGCTAACGTTTATATTATTTCAAGTAACAAAAATGTTGGGGTTTATTTTTTTTTTTATTTTTTTTTTGGGGGGGTGGGGGGGGGGGTAGTTTCGGTTAACAATGATAACTTCTACTTTTCAGTATTGAATGATATATTACTTGCAATTTTGTTTAAAATCTTGCAATAATTTTTTTTTCATGTGAACAGGCGGGGCAAACAGTATAATGACCCGTGCAACCCATAGGTCTTTAGTCACCTGACACTTCTGCTTGAAGTCTCCTGGAGCCTCAGAGTCCCGGGAGGAAGTGATGCGGCTCGCCTTCTCCAGCGACTGGTAGAACCCAGTGATATGTTTCTCCATCTCCTCTAATGGAGGCAGCATGGCCTGGGAGTCCCTCAGCAGGGGCAGAATTCTCTCTCTTATCTGAACCAGACATTGAGGCATAATGTGAGACGGTGTGATTATGGTTTAATGTGGCAGTTCAGTGGGAAATACAGGGCAGGCACCTTGCTGAGCTCATCCTTGATGTTTCCCATGTTAGCCAGCATCTGAGCGATCTCCTCCTCTGTGATGTCTTTGGTCAGCTGCTGCGCGTTACGCGTGGCCGACTTGTACGCCGCCTCCATGGACGGCACTTTGTGCTTGATGTCCTATGAGAAAGGAGTTGATATTTATTTAAGCATAAAATTCATGTATTATGTGCACTAACATTCAGAATTTGCACCAGCAACATTTTTTTTAAAAAAACTGTTCAGCCATCATACATTAAGTGATATTTTTAAATTTTAGACTGTTACAAAACAAAATCTATTCCACATAAATGCTGTTCTTTTTTAATTTTCTATTTATCAGAGAATCACGGTTTCTGGTAAGATATTAAAGCTACACTGTGTGATTTTTAACCCATCTAGCGGTGAAAAGGTATATGACCATCCAGTGAATATTAGTTTCTGTTCCTCTCAATTCCGATTTTGTTTTAACTCCTACGGTGGCCAATGTAGTCCAAGATTAACATGGCTTCCAGTTCGACCTCGTCCATGAGTGTTAACTCAAACGTAAACGCGAAAGGCGAAGCTTGAATTAACGGGTATGTCCCTCTTTGGCTAATGTACTTTCAAGATGGAGCGACCGACATTAGAACCCCTTACCCGTATGTATTTTCAATGGCATATTATACACTCACGACAATACTTTATTACTTGAACGAAGTAAATATACATTAATGAGCACATATATTTTGAATGAACCAAGTGTTATTAGCTAAGAATAAACTAAAAGAGTTACACAGTGTAGCTTTAAGCAGCACAAATGCTTTCAACATTGATAATAATAATATTTCTTGAGCAGCAAATCATCATATTAAGATTGATTTCTGAAGGATCATGTGACACTGAACACTGGAGTAATGATGCTGAAAATTCATTTTAAAATGTAGTAAACTAGAAAATATTACTGTTTTACTGTATTATTGATTAAATGATTAAAAATGCAGCCTTGGTGAGAAGAAGAGATTTCTTTAAAAAATATTGAAAAATCTTACCAACCCCAAACTTTTGATTAGTATTGTAAATAAGTCAATGTCCAGTGAGCTGGTCAAATGTCACACAGCAAAAAAAAAATTGTATCACTCTAAAGGGGTTTACTCTGTATCTGACCAATCAGAATCAAGAACTGTATTTCAGAGAGCCAGGTAGTAAGCGTTTATGAACTCTGATTACCTCAACGTCTTGTAGATGTGTCCTTATGTTGAGAAACGAAACTTGAACTGGTGTGTTCATCCTCTCATTGGCCATGTCAATAAATGCTTTTAAAGCGTCAATCCCATCGTCATAATCCTTCCTCAGTTTGTCCACTTCATCTGCTCTTGCATACTAAGAAAAATATGTGATCAGAATTAAGTTTACACCAACATGAACATCTACGTTACTTCTTAAAATGTGCTGAGTGACGCAACAGACATGAAACCATTACTTGAAACATATAAATAGACGCTTATGATCAGAAATCCTTAAAAGAGTAGTTCACTTTTGAAAAAACTTTTGCTGATAATTTCCTCACCCCCGTGTCATCCAAGATGTCCATGTCTTTCTTTCTTCAGTCGAAAAGAAATTAAGGTTTTTGATGAAAACATTCCAGGATTTTCTCCATATAATGGACTTCATTGGGAACCAAACGGTTCAAGGTCCAAAAGACAGTTTCAGTGCAGCTTCAAAGAACTTTAAACGACATCAGACAATGAATAAGGGTCTTATCAAGCAAAACGATCGGTCATTTAAAAAATAAATAAAAATGTTTAAGTTTTATAAGCACAAATGCTCGCCTTGCTCTAACGAACAAATCTTTTTTCCAGTCATGACCCGAAGGGTCCTAGATAAGACCCTTATTCGTCATCTGGTGTCGTTTAAAGCCCTTTGAACAGTTTGCAATTTGCACTGAAACTCTCATTTGGACCTTGAACCGTTTGGGTCCCATTGAAGTCCATTATATGGAGAAAATCCTAATTTCTTTTCAACTGAAGAAAGAAAGACATGGACATCTTAGATGACATGGGGGTGAGTAAATTATCAGCAAAAGATTATTTAAAAGTGAATGACTTTAAATGTACTTTAAATGTAATGCCACCTGTCTTACATGTTTGACTTTGACAAACAGCTCTCTCCATCTGCCGTTGAGAAGGAGCAGCTGCTGTTTGAGTTCTCGGGACACCGTCTCATCGCATGTCTCAATCAGGAAGTTTCCAGCATCGTTCATGTCCATGTGTTGCTGAATCCAGTGTGGAAGATTGCGGAAAAACTCCTACAGAAGAATTCACACCGTTTGAATACGCATTAGCTGTTTGACGTTTATCCCAACGCATTTGAAGTCACAAACATTGACAACACACCCGCTTGTCGCTCTCTGACCGGTTGAGCATCTTCTCGGCGTCCTCCAGCCAGGCCTGCAGACTGGCCACTGTGCTGCTGTATTTCTCCCAGTTGCAGATCACTTCCTCCAGCATGCTTCGGACGCTGCGCACCTCCACTGACAGGTTCTTCCACTGCGCTGTTGCATCGCTCAGAAACTTATTCACCCCTTCTACCTCTTCAGCTGAATGAAAATCACATTATGAATCAAAAAATGTCATTAATAATAAAGTCTTAAAGCATGTATGAAACAAATACATTTCTGAATCGTTTTTTTGAGGAACAGAAGAAGTGCAAATCTAGAGTCAAGAAGATGTGCACTGTAGCGGATTAGAGCATCAGATAATTCAAGTGAACTGCCAGTAGCTGTTCCTAGAAGTGAAATCACTGTAATGTGAGGTTAAACACTTGTGCACAGTCAGTCTAGATCAATCACGTTATCTAAGCAGTCACTGTGTTACAGAATACTCCGATTCCTCTAAACTTAAAGACACCGGTAACACTTTACTTGAAGGGGTGTGCATAAGACTGACATGACACCTTCATAATCATGACATGACTTATGTTATGAATATGAAGGAGGTTTTATGCATGTTTGTGACAACTGTCATTCGCTCAGTCATGCCATTTTTAATGCAAATATGACACTGTTTGAGATTTGTTATGACACCTTGACATAAACCAATACATCATAACCTGTCAGTGTCTGTCATGACAACTTGACATTACTAAGACAACACAACCTGTCATAAACATGACATAGCAGATTAATTATCAAACTTAAGAAACCACCTAGCTTTATTGGTTAGCATTACATTAAACTGTCAGGTGGTTGGTTTTGACATTGGCTGTCATGAAGCCATTATAACTTTTTAATGACAAATTCAATGTGCACCACTGTAGTTGAGGTCACGAAAAATATTCATGACACAGTTATAATGGCCTCATGACAGCTAATGTCAAAGCAGTTTAACTTAATTTAATGTCAAGTTGTCCTGACAAAGACAGGTTATGATGTCATGGTTTATGTCAAGATTACTTAAACAATGTCATATTTGCATTCAAAATGTCATAATTGAGCGAAAGACACTTATTGACAGTTGTCATAAACATGCATAAACCCTACTTCATATTCAAGACATACTGTATGTCATGTCATGATTATGAAGGTGTCATGTCAGTCTTATGCACACCCCTTCAAGTAAAGTGTTACCAAGACACCTCTCTATATATCTAGATATTATACCCTAGAATATGAAAAAATAATAAGGCCACATTACTACACCTGAAACGGTCCCTTTATATTCAAAGTTAATCTATTTTTGAAACCATGACAACCATATCCATTTCATGCTTCTTGCCATTTTCAAAAGATTAAATTGAAGAAATAAAATTTTGATATATACATTTTGATATTGATATATAGATATAATTGTGATTAACCGCATCTAACATAAACGTTTTTTAAAATATATATCAGTGCTGTCAAATCAATTAATCCCAATTAATCGCATCTAACTAACATAAACATTTATATATTACGACAATGTTACATTTAAAGAAATTAGGGGTACACAGTTTAAAGGACACCTTAATATTCAAACAGCATATTATAAGAGACACCACCATTTTCAGACAGGTTACACATACATGCACATATACAATAAAGTGCTATAAATGTTAATGTATTTTGTCAGATACATTACGATGTAAAACGATTATCATGATTAATTGCATCTAAAATAAAAGTTTGTGTTTACATAATATATGTGGGTGCACAGTGTATAATTATTTGATATATATATATATATATATATATATATATATAAATACACACACATGCTTGTATATATTTAAGAAATAGTTTCATGTATATACTGTATATAGATTTATATATAATTTATATTATTTATAAATATAAATATTTTATATATAAATAATATTTTTTATTAATATACAATTAATTAAATATACAAGCATGTGTGTGTATTTATATATATATATATATATATATATATATATATATATATACACACAAAATAATTATACACAGTGCACCCACATATATTATGTAAACACAAACTTTTATTTTGGATGTGATTAATCGCAATTAATCGTTTGACAGCCCTAATAAATATATTAACCAAGTTTAGTGTTTTGTTCTTCCCTTATTTTAAATATTTAAATTTCCCTCAAATTTTGATGGTTTAATCAAATTTGTAGGATCCTTAAAAACAAATATCCTCTTTTGGCCACTACTGTATATACACACACACATACCATATACATACACAAGTTTGGGATAAGTAAGATTTTTTTTATGTGTCTGAAAGAAGTCTCTTATGCGTATGCTGAAAATAATGTGACAACGAAAAAATAAAACTGTACTGGGTCTAAAAATAGGCTTTGTTTTCATTATGCAAATTATAACTTTTTTTCACTCTTGATTTTGGGGTGAAATATGACCTGAACATTCATTTGTGACAAATGAGAGTCAAGTGTAATTTTAAGTGAGAAATAATTATTAGTCCAGAGCACTTGTTTCGCCACTGAAATGATGCTTTCAAGGATGCTTGACAGAATGAGGCTGCCAGATCACAAAGCAAGAGGCTCATTTTGCCTGCTAGAGTCCAGAATTGCTGCCAGGGAATGATTATAAAAAGCTGCACGAATCTCCAGCCTCAGGGGAAAATGGATGAGAGTGAGATGCGTCTTACCTGAAGCCCCAGATTTCAAGTAGCCGTCTGCAGCTTGTTTCAGAGTCCGAAAGGTGGTTTCATATTGCTCAAAGAACTTACGGCCTTCAATTAACACCTGTGAGTGAATGAGGGAATGTGATATGTTAGCTGTGTTTTTTTTTTTTATAAAGCAGATTTAAAAGAGTTTATTAAGTAAGCTGGAGGGCGTACGATATAATTTTGCAGGAGAAGCTCCACTGAGTCCCGTCGGCCATATTTAATGATCCAGGATTTGAGCTTTGACTCCGCCAGCATAAGAAAAGCCATGAGACGATACTTCATCTCCCAGAATTCAAATTTAATCAGATGGACGTGAGATGACGTGGAAACAAAATTAAACCTGTGAAAACATGAAATAGCAGTAAATATATCAGTAATCGATGAGATTTAAGACCTTAGACCTTAGTATTTAAAGTCAACATGAAACAAAAAATAAAAATTAATTAATAAATGTTGCTGGTCTTATTGTGCATTATTCATTATTAGTTTGTTGTCCTCAAAATGTGATGACATTCTTCACCCTTGAAAAGACTTTATTTGATTTGAATGTAACCAAAGTTGGTGCATCATTTTATAAAATTCGCTGGTATGCAGCTAGAGTGTTCTGGGCGGTTGCTAGGGCATTGCTATGTGGTTACTAGATGAACTCTGGGTGGTTGCTAGGGCATTGCTATGTGGTTATTAGAGGTATTCTGGGTGGTTGCTAAGGATTTTCTGGCTGATGTTCTGTGTGGTTGTGAGCAAATTGCCATGTTATTGCAGGGGTGACTTGGGTGGTTGCCATGCCGTTGCTATGTGGTTGCAGATTTGTTCCACATGTTCTGAGTGGTTATGAGCGCATTGCTATGTGGTTACTAGGGGTTCTATGTGGCTGCACAGTTGCTCCACATGTTCTGAGTGGTTGTGAGCAAATTGTTATGTACTATGTGGTTTCTAGGGGTACTATATGGTTTCTAGGGTGTTGCTATGTGGTTACTAGATGAACTCTGGGTGGTTGCTAGAGCACTGCTATGTGGTTATTAGAGGTATTCTGGGTGGTTGCTAAGGAATCTCTGGCTAATGTTTTGTGTGGTTGTGAGCAAATTGCTATGTTATTGCTAGGGGTGACCTGGGTGGTTGCCAGGGCGATGCTATGTGGTTACTAGATGAGCTCTGGGTAGTTGCTAGGGCATTGCTATGTGGTTATTAGAGGTATTCTGGGTGATTTCTAATGATTCTCTGGCTGATGTTATGTGTGGTTGTGAGCAAATTACTATGTTATTGCTAGGGGTGACTTGGGTGGTTGCCAGGGCGTTGCTATGTGGTTGCAGAGTTGTTCCACATGTTCTGAGTGGTTATGAGCACATTGCTATGTGATTACTAGGGGTTCTATGTGGCTGCACAGTTGCTCCACATGTTCTGAGTGGTTGTGAGCAAATTGTTATGTACTATGTGGTTTCTAGGGGTACTATATGGTTTCTAGGGTGTTGCTATGTGGTTACTAGATGAGTTGCTAGGGCATTGCTACGGGGTTATTAGAGGCATTCTGGGTGGATGCTAAGGATTTTCTGGCTGATGTTCTGTGTGGTTGTGCGCAAATTGCTATGTTATTGCTAGGAGTGCCCTGGGTGGTTGCCAGGGCGTTGCTATGTGGTTGCAGAGTTGTTCCACATGTTCTGAGTGGTTATGAGCGCATTGCTATGTGGTTACTAGGGGTTCTATGTGGCTGCACAGTTGCTCCACATGTTCTGAGTGGTTGTGAGCAAATTGTTATGTACTATGTGGTTTCTAGGGGTACTATATTGTTTCTAGGGTGTTGCTATGTGGTTACTAGATGAACTCTGGGTGGTTGCTAGAGCACTGCTATGTGGTTATTAGAGGTATTCTGGGTGGTTGCTAAGGATTCTCTGGCTGTTGTTTTGTGTGGTTGTGAGCAAATTGCTATGTTATTGCTAGGGGTGACCTGGGTGGTTGCCAGGGCGATGCTATGTGGTTACTAGATGAGCTCTGGGTAGTTGCTAGGGCATTGCTATGTGTTTATTAGAGGTATTCTGGGTGGTTTCTAATGATTCTCTGGCTGATGTTCTGTGTGGTTGTGAGCAAATTGCTATGTTATTGCAGGGGTGACTTGGGTGGTTGCCAGGCCGTTGCTATGTGGTTGCAGATTTGTTCCACATGTTCTGAGTGGTTATGAGCGCATTGCTATGTGGTTACTAGGGGTACTATGTGGCTGCATAGTTGCTCCACATGTTCTGAGTGGTTGTGAGCAAATTGTTATGTACTATGTGGTTTCTAGGGGTACTATATGGTTTCTAGGGTGTTGCTATGTGGTTACTAGATGAACTCTGGGTGGTTGCTAGAGCACTGCTATGTGGTTATTAGAGGTATTCTGGGTGGTTGCTAAGGATTCTCTGGCTGATGTTTTGTGTGGTTGTGAGCAAATTGCTATGTTATTGCTAGGGGTGACCTGGGTGGTTGCCAGGGCGATGCTATGTGGTTACTAGATGAGCTCTGGGTAGTTGCTAGGGCATTGCTATGTGGTTATTAGAGGTATTCTGGGTGATTTCTAATGATTCTCTGGCTGATGTTCTGTGTGGTTGTGAGCAAATTGCTATGTTATTGCTAGGGGTGACTTGGGTGGTTGCCAGGGCGTTGCTATGTGGTTGCAGAGTTGTTCCACATGTTCTGAGTGGTTATGAGCACATTGCTATGTGATTACTAGGGGTTCTATGTGGCTGCACAGTTGCTCCACATGTTCTGAGTGGTTGTGAGCAAATTGTTATGTACTATGTGGTTTCTAGGGGTACTATATGGTTTCTAGGGTGTTGCTATGTGGTTACTAGATGAGTTGCTAGGGCATTGCTACGGGGTTATTAGAGGCATTCTGGGTGGATGCTAAGGATTTTCTGGCTGATGTTCTGTGTGGTTGTGCGCAAATTGCTATGTTATTGCTAGGAGTGCCCTGGGTGGTTGCCAGGGCGTTGCTATGTGGTTGCAGAGTTGTTCCACATGTTCTGAGTGGTTATGAGCGCATTGCTATGTGGTTACTAGGGGTTCTATGTGGCTGCACAGTTGCTCCACATGTTCTGAGTGGTTGTGAGCAAATTGTTATGTACTATGTGGTTTCTAGGGGTACTATATGGTTTCTAGGGTGTTGCTATGTGGTTACTAGATGAACTCTGGGTGGTTGCTAGAGCACTGCTATGTGGTTATTAGAGGTATTCTGGGTGGTTGCTAAGGATTCTCTGGCTGATGTTTTGTGTGGTTGTGAGCAAATTGCTATGTTATTGCTAGGGGTGACCTGGGTGGTTGCCAGGGCGATGCTATGTGGTTACTAGATGAGCTCTGGGTAGTTGCTAGGGCATTGCTATGTGGTTATTAGAGGTATTCTGGGTGGTTTCTAATGATTCTCTGGCTGATGTTCTGTGTGGTTGTGAGCAAATTGCTATGTTATTGCTAGGGGTGACCTGGGTGGTTGCCAGGGCGTTGCTATGTGGTTGCAGAGTTGTTCCACATGTTCTGAGTGGTTATGAGCACATTGCTATGTGATTACTAGGGGTACTATGTGGCTGCATAGTGTTCTGAGTGGTTGTGAGCAAATTGTTATGTACTATGTGGTTTCTAGGGGTACTATATGGTTTCAGGGTGTTGCTATGGGGTTACTACAGGGGTGCCCAATCCTGCTCCTGGCGATCGACTGTCCTACACAGTTCATCTCCAACCCTAATCAAACACACCTGAATGTGATCCTAAAGACCTTAATTGGCTACTTCAGGTGTGTTTGATTAGGGTTTGAGATGAACTGTGCAGGACAGTCGATCGCCAGGAGCAGGATTGGGCACCCCTGGGTTACTAGATGAACTCTGGGTGGTTGCTAGACCACTGCTATGTGGTTATTAGAGGTATTCTTGGTGGTTGCTAAGGATTCTCTGCTATATGGTTTCTAGGGTGTTGCTATGTGGCTGCAGAAGTGTTCCAGATGTTATGAGGGGTTGTGAACACATTGCTATGTGGTTACTAGGAGTACTATGTGGTTTCTAGGGTGTTGCTATGTGACTGCACAGTTATTGAACATGTTCTGAGTGGTTGTGAGCACATTGCTATTTGGTGGCTAGGGATGCTCTAGATAGTTGCTAGGTTGTTCTGGGGTGCGTTTCCTGAAAGCATTGTTAGCCAACTATGGTCGCAAGTTCTGTGGTTATCAGCATAGTTCAACGCGTCGATGTTTCCCGAAAACCATCGTTTCAACGAACAATCGCAAACAGCATTGCAAAGTTGTGCGGTTGGAACGACAGCTCTCGAGCTGAGGTTAAAAGCATAGTTTCTAGATTACATGACATGTGGACTCAATAAATCCTTATCTTGAGCAAAATAAGCAAGCTGACATTCAATACAACCTGTGTATTCCTTTTATTTAGAATAGATACAAATGTCATTTACGTCTTCGAGTTTGTCAAGAGATTTAAAGCATCGTTTTTGAAGAGTGCACATGTGCAAACATGCTCTACTATGCAAGAACGAGCCTATGATTGAATCTGTAAATAAAGCGAAATAACTGAGAAAAATTTGAAATGTTCCTCAGATGCCATGTCTGTAATTTACATCAAAACATCTAGCATTAATTCGATCTCAAACAGTTTCATTAAAATAAGTTATTACTCCATGCGTGTGATGTCATAAACCAACGTGGTTGAACGACCACTTCGCGACTATATGGTTTTGGGAAACAGTCGTGACTAGCTAGTTGATTTCCTCAACGATGCATAGTACTATGGTAGTGAAGCATCAAGTTACTGAGCTCTAAATATCGTAAGTTTCTATTTTTTGTCTGTTTGCCATTCATTCATGTATATAGCACATTAAATGCATTCCAAATGCTGTTTCATGTTGCCTATAAACAGTGAACCCTGAGGTCATCAAAGTTGACCTTTCCGCCATGTCCTGAAGCTGCTCTGGTGGAACCGGGACGCCGTTTACTGATCGGTCTCTGTGAATCTGTTGAAATGTCTGTCTGTGTCCCTCCAAATTCTTCAACACCTCCTATACAGAAAACAGACCAATTCTAATTTTAGAAGCACAGTGATCGGAGCAAGTCCCTCAAGAAATAGAAATAAGTTCTTGCACCTACCTTGTGCTGTTCCAGTTTTCTGTGGAAGATGTTGGCCGTCTCTTCATGGGCCTGTTGAATCGGTACGTCCTCTCTCAGGGAAAGTTCTGCCCGATGCAGCCAGGCTCCGATCACTCCCAGAGGGCCCGGCAAAGACTTGTCCAGATGGATGTGCCAGTCTAAGAGCTGCACAAACCACAAAAACGCATCGCAAAAATCAAAAGGAGAGATCTGTTTTTAAAGCTATTCACTGTTTGTGAGGACCCTTCAAGCTGTCAAGAGTCTGGCCAGATTTCGGTTTCCACACTATGGACTTGTTCCTTTGAACAAAACAGTCTCTGTGTGTCTGTTCCCTCTTCCCTCAGTAATGAACCCCGCATCCACAGTCTACGCTCCAATTCACTCTTAATTACAGCTAATGACAACTAGACAAGTGCAAACTCGTTTATACTCACAGCAGCAACAGTTTAGAATTTAAATGGAAAACTTGGTATGGTACAAATAGGTTCATTTTTAAATATTTATTGTGATTTTATTTGATTATTAGTGATAGCTAAGTGATAAGTTAATCTTGAAATGATAAGATGTGTGTTAATTTTCTCAAAAATTGCATTTGTGTTTCACTATCCATCCACATATTCAAACTTGAAACAATGAAATTAGTTATACATGCAACAACAAAAGCCCTTCAGTGTCATAGACAAAACCTAAGATTATAAGAGCTGCGGTGGTGGGGAAATTTTAAGTGAATCAGTCTGTTCGTCACACAAAGCAATTGTACAACTTCTGACTACTTTAATGGTGCTTTTTTGGTGCACCACATGTCTGTCCCAATTAATAATAATAATAATATATTTTATTTGTAAAGCACTTTTCATAGTTAAAAACAATCCCAAAGTGCTACAGAGTATAAACAAAGATAAAAACCGGGAAGAAAAATTTAAAAGTTAGCAAAAGGTAAAAAATGCTTGCTTAAAAAGTAGGGTTTTTAGTCCATGAGTTCAGTCCAATTCATTTTCATTGTATAATAAGTGATATGAACATAATGCTAAACATCTCCATTTGCATTCCATTAAAAAATGTTGAGTAAATAATGATAGAATTTTACTTTTTGGGTGAACAAACTCTTAAATTACATTTGGCAAAGCACTAACCCTGACAGACACATGATCCCAGGACTGTTTGACCACGGCCTGATCCACTGACAGTTTGCCGTCCCTGTGCACCGGCTGCAGGAGAGACTCAATCTGTTTCTTTCTCATCTCATACTGCACACGGAAGCTCTTAAAGGCCTGCAGTCAAAACAAGAAGGAATAAATACATCTGAACTGACACCAAACTCACAAATCTTTTCAAATGCAAAGAGTTAAAGGGATAGTTCACTTTGAAATTAATTTTGTTATGTTTTGGTTTTAGCTGGGCATCCAAGATGTAAGTGTCTTTGTTTCCACAGTAGTTTCAATTTTGATATTTTTAGGTCAAACCGTTCTTGTCAGTCAGTCATATAATGGAGGCCTATGGTCACCACCTCAAAGAGCATGCACAGAGAAGTCCAAATTAAACATGATTTAATGACTCGTAAATGTAAGTACACATTGATGGCCTAAGACACGAAACGAGCGGTTTGTGTGAGAAAACGAACAGTATTTAAATCGTTTTATCTCTTGTAACCACAGCCACGTCCAAGTGATCTGAGGGCGCGGGCGCTTCGGTCTGCGCAAGCGCTGGGAAAGCACCGAAAGTGATCTATTGCGTGTGTACGTCACTCATTTACACAGAGATTTCGGAAGCGTTACATTTCACTGTGAAGATCTAAACATATTTAGATATACAGGCAATCGCAAAGGAAGACGATTTCAATATATCAACAGACAATGTTGAAGAAGAGATCAATTCCGGTGCTTTTGCAGACCGAATCGCCCGCGCCCTTGGATCACTTGTACGTGGCTGTGGTTACAAGACGTAAAACGATATAAATACTGTTCGTTTTCTCACACAAACTGCTCGTTCCGAGTCTTAGGCCATCAATGTGTACTTACATTTACGAGTCATTAAATCATGTTTAATTTGGACTTCTCTGTGCATGCTCTTTGAGATGGTGACCATAGACCTCCATTATATGACTGACAGACATGAATGGTTTGACCTAAATATATCAAAATTGAAAATACTGTGGAAACAAAGACACCTACATTTTGGATGCCCTTGAGGTAAGCTATAACATACCAAAAATTAATTTCAAAGTGAACAATCCCTTTAAGCCAATCATACTAGATTTTATTTACATGTAGAGGTTCTAAAAGCAGCAAAAACAGCCTGTTTAATGCTAAAGATCAAGATCACAGAAGGAAAACTGTCAGCTTTACCTGATATTTGTCAGTGAGACTCTCTTCAGATCCCTGTGCACGCAGAATATCTCTCTCTAGCTGATCCAGCCAGATCTTCACCTCCCTCAGCACCTTGCGCTCCTCTTTCTGTGCACATCAGACAGAAAGAGACGACGATTTATCACTCGTTTAGCAGGTATTCAGCAAGAGACCCACAGCAAGTAACACAGCAGTGTGAAACAGTGAAAAACAGGAGAGAGAGTCCAATCCCAAAGACGAGGGAAGATCTTTAACTATTTTGTATTATTTTATAATACAAGGCTATTATGACCCTATTTATTAATACCACATACCTCAAGCATTAGCTCAATATCTTGTGGATCATACTGTCCAGGAGAGCAAAGGCACATCAAGAGATGCAAACACAACACAGTCAAGACGTTAGCAAGATAAAAGCCAGAGAAAGAGAGGAAACAAGCAGAGAGCATCCATCCACCGCAGAAAGGCCATTCTCAGGAAACTGTGACATCTGTATGTTTATACAATTCTTACTAATATAATTGACATGATACTGAACTTATTTGGTAATTTAATTCTGTTCAGTGTTATATTATACTAGTAAGATTATATATTCATATATATACACATATCAAATATCAGTATTTTACAGAAAAAGCATCAGAATAGTATTATTAGAATTTTTGTGATCTTTTTATTATTCAACGCTAAAAATGTTTTAAGAGTGTTAGCAAAAAGCATGTTTTAAGAGACAAAACATGATGAGTTATTCATTTTAATCCTAAATAGCCCTAAGCCCTTACAAAATAAAAAAAAAACATGGATTTCCCATGTTTCCCATGTGTAATCACGTGGATTTCACATGGGAACTGATCCAAGAACTGCAGGTTTCAGGTGTTTTTGCACTTGTGAAATTCATGTCGATTTTATGTTGAGGAACGCACACTTGAAATGTAATAACTAATTACGTTTCCTATAATTGTATAGCACATATGGCATCATTTCTTGAGAATGTCCCATACACTAAATGAACCTCATGCAGGTGAGACGAAATCGGCTCTTACCTGTAGAGCTGGGATAGAGAGAGCGAATGTAGGAATGGAACGAACCAGCTACAAATGCGCACGGTGAGTGACACAGACAGAGAGACAGAGTGAGCACACAGAGCAATGCATTATGGGTGTGATGCGAGAGTCAAAGACTCCTTGAATGGATTCCACATTGTGATTGACTACAGTAAATGGTTAGTGACTAATGAGCAAGCACTACAGCAGTGACTACATTAAATAACAACAGCAAGCGGCTGGTGTATTTTTAGCTTGTGCATAAGCACTAAATCGTACCTCCTCTTGCTGTCCATCTGTCTCGGACTGGTGGGGATCTGGGTAGTGCTTCAGGAACTGAGCTACATATGTCATTATGGATTTCTCATCAGGCTTGTCCACATCCACATCTGCAAGCAAAACAAACACAAAGTTGGAGGTTTGAACCCCACAAGAGGAATTGCTTGAAGTATTACCATTGTGTTAATTATCTATCCACATGCATGCACATAGTTTTACTTTTACTGTGCATTACCGGCATTTAAAATGTAAATTTGTATTGTTTCTTACAGGATTTGAAGCTTACAAAACCAAAAATAGTGCAAACTAACGTACATACAAAAAATATACACATTATCGTTCAAAAGAATTGGGGGATTTATTTTAAAGAAAATAATTATTATATCCACCAAGGACATATTAAATTGATCAAAAGTGACAGTAAAGACATTTATAATGGTAGAAAATATTTATATTTTAAATAAATGCTGTTCTTTTGAACTTTATACAGTGTTCATCAAAATACATGATTTCTGAAGGATCATGCAACACTGAAGACTGGAGTAATGATGCTGAAAATTCAGCTTTGCCACAGAAAAAAACAAACATTTTATTAATAAATAACAGTTATTTTAAATTGAAATAATATTTTACAATTTTACTGTATTTTTAATCAAATAAATGCAGCTGTGTGTCATTCTCAGCCCAGAATGAGGGTTACTAGGGCATTGCAAGAATCAGAAAACCATAAAAATGGCTTAGTAACGGAAGAACGTTCAAACATCAAATCTGCTCAAGTATTCAAACTACAAACAGCACAAGACTTTTTAAGCTGCTTTAATCTTTCAGAAAATGCTTTTCTTAAGCTAACATTCAACATATTAGACGATCCATTGACCTGAAGAGCCAAATGAGGCTTTTTATAGCCTCTTCAAAGGCATTCTGCCATGATGCCATGCTATTCAGCATCTGATCAGGCCTGATGTAATGCTTGAATAGCAGCATGACCTATATAAGAAACTATAACAGCGTCTGTCTGATGACGGATCCCCAGATTAATTATGCCGTGTCTATTCACATCAAACTCAAAACAAATAAGTGGCTCTTCAACAGCACAATAGATCATTGCCTGAATCTACATTATTATTGTTATGAAATCACACACTTTACCCCTACGCTATTGCTACTGTTGACAATTTAGTGTTTTCCGTCATTTTGTCTGGCCCATCCAGATGTCAGTGGGCGGTGTTAGTGTAAATAGCCACTGCCGACAAGGTGGGCTATTTGCACTTATTGTAAATAGACACTCTAACCCTGTATATATCATAGTAATGAATGATTCCCATATTAATATGCCATGGTATTTGCTTGGTACTCCAACAAAATTTAAAGAATGGTCTTCAATTACCATTATAAATCATCTACAAAACATGGCACTAAAAACCATGGTGCAATTTGGTAGGTGGACATTGTCTATCTGAAAAAGAAATTGGAGAATTTGGAGAAAAATAAGTTGTATCTGTACCTTCAGGATCTAGTAAACGTGGTATTCCCAGCTCGTTCTCTGCAATACTGAACGCCTCTTCCAGATTCTCACGATTACTTCTCTTTCTCACAACGTCGATGTCCACAAGCTCTGGTCGGATGGCGTAAATAACAGAATGGAAGGCCACACCACTGCGCCAACTAGGACCGAAGTCTTTAACTTCAATCCCAAGACGCCTTGCAAGAAGAAATAACGACTTATTAGGGGACTTATTAACAATTAGACCTATTTTTATACACTGTTCTCGTTGGTTGCATTACAAACGGTCAGTTTGCTTTATATTTATTCTGAAATATTCCTTCAATTGACGAAAAATGGCATACTTGGTCGCTGTGTTTTGGACCCATCTGAGCATGGCTTTTTTGGCGTTGCCTTGAAACTTGGTGACCACCTTGCGTTTCATGGGTGGGCTGCCCGTCTCTGAGCTGGCCATGCTGTCCACCGAAGACGCACTGCTGGATAAAGCCTGAAGGACTTGAAGATTACTGGTCAACTCCTCAATCTGCAAAAGTTTGCGAAGACGAACCCTTAAAATACAGATGTACATAGACACGTGACAATTTTCCAGATCCTGCAATCATAATTGGCAAACATTACCTGGAAATAGAGGATAATGGTCCATATCAGCCCCAAGACAATGGATGGGCGTCCATCAGCGATGTCAGTGGCATTTATATTGACTAGTTTGATCTGTAAAATAAGTGTTTATCAGGTTAGAAACTCTGACTAGATCATTTAAAGATACTTTGTACAAATACACACATAATCCACAGATCTGAGGTCAGGCAAACAAGCCAGTCTAAACCAGCACTACCTGCTGATGAATCGTGCAGAATAAAACCAGGAACGTGCATTACGAATAGTAAATAGGCTCCATTTTGATATTGACTTTAATAAAAATCAAGCATCCAGACTTATTCCCTTCTTGAGGAATAAGCCAATGTGAATGCACAGGGAATATGTGAGGGAATAGGGAAAACTGCAATTTGCTCATGGTCAGCCAGTCATGGACATCATAAGAGATGCTGTAGAAAAAAAAAACAAGCTTTCTAAAAATAATTGCATCTCTTTCAGCCAGTAGAGATCGCTAAATAATGCGTACGCATCATCAAATGCAGGTATGCGTAACAAGAGCAGGTGTTTGTGAGAACTGAAGTACTGACCGGAGACCCTCGGTACACAGACTGAGACGAGACATGACAAGAGAGAGGACACAGTTAGGAAAACACTATGACGACATATACCGGACTGGGACATATGGACATATTCAATGATGAGATATGACTGAGGACTAGGCTGGATTGACCATTCAACAGTAAGATTTTTTATGTATATACAACAGCCTGCATAAATCACCCAAAATTAACAATAAAGACATTTAAAAATCTATTTCAAATAAATGCTGTTCTTTTGAACTTTTTATCCATCAAAAAAGGAATCGTGAAAAAAAAAAAAATCACGGTTTCACCCAAATATTGAGTGTTTGGAAGATTGATAACAATAAGAAATGTTTCTTGAGCACTAAGTCATACATTTTTCTTTAATGTCATATCTTTTATAAAAATCCCTTTTATCAGAAAAAAGCCTTAATTACATGGAAGTGACAAAATGCAGTATTGTTAAAGGAGTAGATGCTGATAATTTACTCACCCCCATGTCATCCAAGATGTCCACGTCTTTCTCTCTTCAGTCTAAAAGAAATTCGAGGATTTTTCTCCATATAATGGACTTCACTGGGCACCAACGTTGGGCACTTTCCTGTTTTGAACTCAAAACGAACAAATCTTTTTTCGAGTCATTTCGCTCATTTCGTTCGTTGAATGAACCAAATGACTCGAAAAAAGATTTGTTCATTTTGATGAACAAGTTCGAACTGTAGAGTCACGAACGCTCATCACAGAACAGAGCAAGGCGACCATTTGAGCTTATTAAACTTAAACTTTTTTATTTATTTTTGAAATGAGCGATCGTTTCGCTAGATAAGACCCTTATTCATCGCCTGGTGTTGTTTAAAGCCCTTTGAAGCTGCACTGAAACTCTCATTTGGACCTTGAACCGTTTGGTTCCCATTGAAGTCCATTATATGGAGAAAATCCTGGAATGTTTTCATCAAAAACCTTAATTTCTTTTCGACTGAAGAAAGAAAGACATGGACATCTTGGATGACATGGGGGTGAGTAAATTATCAGCAAAAGTTTTTTTTTTAAAGTGAACTACTCCTGTAATGGATTTGATGGATTCTGAGATGTTTTGTGGTGTTAGTAGGTTTGTGTCAAACTAAAACCCCTTCCACATACATAGACTTGAAGTCTTTCAGAAGTAAACTTTACCAATGTGTAAAAGGGGCTGAAAACATTTACCGTGATTGATCAAATTACACAAATCAGTTTGATATAAACATTTCAAATGATTCCTCGCCCAACAATAACTAACTGTAACTCTTTAATACCATCCTTTTCAATTATTGTCTGATTTTGACCAGAGCCGATTTCTGGTATATCATTTTATAGTAATTCTTCTTTAAATGAATGCACAAGCAAATTCATTTTTAAAAGACAGAGTTTGAAAAGTGCTGCAGAACAGGAATGACTCGGCTGGGAGTGTTACACAGTATATCACCGTTTAATGAAGACAGATGAGATCACTGGTGTTCATAGGGTCACTTACCTTCCTTCCCTCCAGGAACTTAAGAGCTGTGCCGATGTTGGACACCCAGTGGATCCTTTTGAGTTGGCGGCCCTGTTCGCATGGCTGCAGGGAAATAAGAGAGGTTTATCAGGAGCAGGAATGAGCCCATCATCTCGGCATTAAACAGACATTGATACGCGCCAGCTGCTCCTGTGCTGAATGCAGAGGTTTCACAAAGGGATAATCTGCAGACATTGCATCACTTACTAATCTCTGTCCAGACAGCACCTCTAACAGAGCCAGCAGTTTCACCCCATCCTTGATGTCCTCAAAGAGGTCGTTGACTTCAAACGGAGGTTTGTGCTGGAAAAGGACAAAAAGAAGTTACTTAATGAACTCTTTGAATGCAAATGTGTTGGACGCTTTATGCATTGTGCTATGGTGTTCTCGCTATAATTTATTCTACTTTTTCTACTTTATAAGTCGGTTTATCATCTGCTGAATAAATACATATGAATGCTTTTAGGTCAGTCCCTCTTCAAGGAATAGTTATGTTTTAGTTTACCTCAAGGCCATCCAAGATGTAGGTGTCTTTGTTTCCACAGTAGTTTCCATTTTGATATTTTTTTAGGTCAAACCGTTCTTGTCTCTCAGTCATATAATGGAGGTCTATGGTCACCACCTCAAAGAGCATGCACAGAGAAGTCCAAATTAAACATGATTTAATGACTCGTAAATGTAAGTACACATTGATGGCCTAAGACACGAAACGAGTGGTTTGTGTGAGAAAACGAACAGTATTCATATTGTTTTTACCTCTTGTAACCACAGCCACAAAGCACCCGCGCCCTAAGATCACTTGGACGTGGTTACAAGTGGTAAAAACTATATAAATACTGTTCGTTTTCTCACACAAACGCTCATTCCGTGTCACAGGCCATCAATGTGTACTTACATTTACGAGTCATTAAATCATGTTTAATTTGGAGTTCTCTGTGCATGCTCTTTGAGGTGGTGACCATAGACTTCCATTATATGACTGAGAGACAAGAACGGTTTGACCTAAAAATATCAAAATGGAAAATACTGCGGAAACAAAGACACCTACATCTTGGATGCCCTTGAGGTAAGCTAAAACATACCAAAAATTAATTTCAAAGTGAACTGTCCCTTTCATTAAAGTTTATTGCTCAGAAGATACTATTTCATACAGTAGCTCAGCATACACAAAGTATAACAAGGTGTCACAGATATTTCTCAAAAAAATTACTTTAGAGAAATTAAACTAGATGCGATTGAATGAATTATTGGTAGTGTAGAGGTAAAAAAACGAATGGGATCAGTTTAAGAAGTGTAAGGTTCATACAGAGATGTACAAACAAGAGTTGGTAAAGTGTCCGTTTTATGAGGGGTCTTTATCTCTTTAATGAATACTGAAACACACTCTTTTATTTTTTCCTCTCACATCACGCTTTAACCAAACTTGTCATGCATCCAAACTGAAACTACAAGCTGTGCAGGCAGATGAAACTACACACACACACACACACACACACACATTCACAAATAAACTTAAAAAATGAAGCACATCAAATTTATTTTTCAGTATCATATACATACCATTCAAACATTTGCGGTCAGTTAGATTTTTTGGTTACACTTCATTTTAAGGTGTCCGTGTTACAGTGTAATTATACATTTAAGTACTGAGTAATAATAATTAGCTACATGTACTTACTATAAAGTTATGGTTAGGATTAGGCTGTGGTTTAGATTAGATGTATATAATTAAGCACAATTTATAGTACTATAGTAACTACATGTAACGTGTGTAACAGACACTGTCAAATAAAGTGTTTTTTTAATAAATTCAAACGTTTATTCAGGAAAGACACACTAAATTGATAAAACAAATATTTATAATATTACTAAAGATTTCTATTTCAAATAAATGCTGTTCTTTTGAACTTTCTATTCCTCAAAGAATCCTGTTTTTTATATATATATCACAGATTCAACAAAAATATGAAGCAGCATAACAGTTCATACTAAAATTGATAATAATAGTAAATGTTTCTTGAACATCATATTAGAATGATTTATGAAGGATCATGTGATAAGACTGGAGTAATGATGCAGAAATTTCAACTTTGCATCAGGGATATTAAATTACATTTTTAAATATATTCAAATAGAAAACAGTTACTCCCAAATGTACAAATAATATTGCTGTATTTATTGAATTTGTTCAAATAAATGCAGTCTTAGTGAGCAGAAGAGGTTAAAACATTAACAACAATCTCACCAACCCCAAACTTAGTGTACAAATGTAGTATTACTCACTAATATCCACATCATCATACTGCTACTGTACCATGTTTGTAAGAGCAAGCATATCGTGAAGTATATAGACATGATTCAGACAGGAGTTTAGAGCTGCTCCTGTACAAAAATCATAAAAAGTGCAGATCTGCTTTAAAATATTAAAAGGAAATGGACACAATAGGAAAAGATAACAGAGAAGTCAGAGGTCAAACAAAAATAGACAAAACTTTCCATCATGAATGTAATGTGCAAACACATTTGCTTTGGTCATGCTGACTAATGAGAAAATAAAGGAAGCAAGTCTGAAATATAAATCTAGATTTATTTTTGTTGAATAAATGTAAAAAATATTAAATAAAACATTATCAGAAAAAAATATCTGGACAGACAGGCCATCAAGCAGACGCACAGAAAGTGATGTGAATCTGTATGGCAGGCATGAAGCATTACATAGCAAATTCTGCAGCTCCAGTATGCACGGCGTGTGTGCTTTCTGTACAGCAGTGGACCCACTCGCTGCACACATTACTGGGACTCTGCAAGCTCTTCATAACCGTGCTTTGAACTGTTGTCCAGCAGATTGTGTGGAACAAAAGGCCCCTCAGTGCAATTTGCACTGACTGGAATATTTAAACCCACCATTTGTGTCAGATTATCCTCTTTGTGTGCTGCAAAGTGCCACGTCACCAAAGCAACTAATCGAGCATAATGAGGAGAGAGGGGGGAGGGGCATCTCACAACAGCTCCGCTTTTACTTTCTAAGATGTGGGTCGTTATATTACAAAACCATGCGACTTCAACAACGGATTGCTGATGTCATCATGTACTATGTCAACAAAAATATAGTAACTTCCTTTTATTAGCAAATGTATTTTCATGAGGATGCCTTTTTTTGTGTGTGGAAAAACTAACCCTGTTTTTCTAACTTCTCTTCACTGTATTAGCAAATGCACTTTAGTAAAGACATTTTGAAATAAAGGCTATCTTATGTATTTAGTTTTGCATATTTTTAGATTTAGATGCCAAATAAAAAAAACTATTCCATATGTCATTATTTGTTTACTGACATCATCATCTATTTAATTAGTAATGTTTCCATTATTAATTAATCTAATTTGTTATGTTTATGTTTGTCAGTAGGGGATTAACATAAAGGTTATTCTGATTTTGTATAGTAACTATTGATTATTGAAAAACGGACATTTGTATAAATGTCAACTTAATCTGTAAAATGGTCATCCTCGATATTTCTCTAAGAATCATTTTAACCCAATATATTATGCATTATATCATGTTAATGGACCCAAAAATAATTCACATTATAATGGAAGCTTGTTTCCACCACAGAATTAAAAATTAAAAAGGTTTAATTAATTGTGACTTTTTATTCCACAATTCTGACGTTTTTTTACAATTGCGAGTTTACATCTCGCAATTCTGACTTTATTTCTCAGAATTGCAAGATATAAAGTATGAATTGCGTGATAAAAAGGCGCAAATGCGTGTTATAAAGTCAGAATTGCGTGATATCAAGTCGCAATTGCGTGTTAGAAAGTCCGAATTGTGAGCTATAAAGTAAGAATTGATTGATATAAAGTGGAAATTGCATGACATAAATTCGAAATTGCGTGTCGTAAAGTCAGAATTGCGAGATATAAACTTTTCTGAGGGGGAAAAAGTTAGTCTTTTTTTCCTTAGAATTGGCCTGATAAATCACAATTGCGACTTTATGTCTCACAATTCTGAGAAAAGATGTCATAATTTTGAGATATAAACTCGCAATTATGTGTTATAAAGTCAAAATTGCGAGATATAAACTCGCAATTGTGAGATAAAAAGTCGCAATTCTGTCATTTTTCACAATTACTTTATTGTAATTACTTTACGACTTTATTTCTCCTAATTGCAAATTTATATCTCGCAATTGCGACTATTTCTCTGAATTGTTTATATCTCACAATTGCGACTTTATTTCTCACAATTGCGAGTTTATATCTAGCAATTGCGACTATTTCTCAGAATTGCAAGTTTATATCTCACAATTGAAACTATTTCTCAGAATTGCGAGTTTATATCTCGCAATTGCGACTTTATTTCTCAGAATTGCAACTTTATATCTCGCAATTGCGACTATTTCTCAGATTTGCAAGTTTATATCTCACAATTGCAACTATTTCTCAGAATTGCGAGTTTATATCTCGCAATTGCGACTTTATTTCTCAGAATTGCAACTTTATATCTCGCAATTGCGACTTTATTTCTCAGAATTGCAACTTTATATCTCACAATTGCAACTATTTCTCAGAATTGCGAGATTATATCTTGCAATTACGACTTTATTTCTCAGAATTGCAAGTTTATATCTCGCAATTGTGACTATTTTTCACAATTGCGACTTTATTTCTCAGAATTGCAAGTTTATATCTCACAATTGCGACTATTTCTCAGAATTGCGAGTTTATATCTCGCAATTGCGCCTATTTCTCAGAATTGGGACTTTATATCTCGCAATTGCAACTATTTCTCAAAATTGCGGCTTTTTCGCAATTACGACTTTATTTTTCACAATTCTGACTTAATATCTCGCAATTGTGAGATAAAAAGTCTCAATTATTATTATTATGTTTTTATTCATTGGCGGAATCAAGCTTCCATACATTATGGCAGTAAATTGGGTATCAAATGCATTGCATCTTAAAAGAAATCAGTTGTCTGACAGAATCTATAATCTTCTAAAAATGAGAAATTAACAACTTTTTCAAATTAATCACTATCTCAAAAAGTAAAAATCACACCATCTGAAATCACTGAGCACACATGTCAAAGACCTCAGGAGCGAAGCATGCTTCCTCCCACTGAGAAATGTTCCAGCCCCTCTCGACGACCATCTGCACATACCTACAGTGTCCAAGACTTCCCAGAAACACACTTGTCTCTATACGCATATTCAATCCACATTTCCACATAACAAAAGTTACGTTCAGGGGAAATATCTCAGCAATGTTGAATGTAACAAAGAACGATAGTGTCTCTGTCCAGTCAAAACGCTTTCACCGGTCAGACATACAGTAAGTGTCTGTCCCATGCCAATACCTTAACAAGACAAGAGACACAACATGTCAACACAGATTATCTGACTTGTAAACAGAAAAAAAGTGGACTTTGATAAAATGTAGCAAAAAAAACAAAAAGACCTGAATCCTCCCTAAAAGTGGTCATATATTATTAGTCATTTTTTTGTCCCTGAGGTCAATATATTTGACATAGTACATATGAGATCATAAATATACGCTAAATCATATATCAATCTGATTAAAGTCATACTTATAACATAAAAAATCTATTATTAAATACATCATATAATTATGACTTTTTTTAATCTCATAATTATGACTTTCTATAGACAATTTCGCAAGATGTAAACAACACTGGTCCAGAAGCACTTCCTGTTTCAGTTTGTAAGTGTTTTCTTTATTTCACATGTAAAGAAAACATCTTAAAGATGTTTGTTTAACTTTTTGATTCAGTTTTAAATGTTCTGTTAGTTGTATTTTATCCCAGCTTTTATGTAGTGCTCAAAAACTGAAACAGGAAGTGTTTCTGGACCAGTGTTGTTTACATCTTGTGAAATGGTCTATATCATGACTTTTAGGTGACATAATTATGAAATAAAAATGTCTTTTATGTCATATAGTTATGACTTACACGTCTCAAATAGAGCTATTCAAGTCATCTGGTGAGAATTTTTATATTGTGCAGCCTTACTTTTTTACATGATAATTTTGACTTTTATATTTAGGGTGACATAATGTCAATTTCATCTTTTGTTGTCATAACTATGGCATTATAAACATAGCTATAAATCTGATTTACCAAAGCATATTTTTTTTTATGTGGAGGAAAAGGGCTTCGATGCGCATAATAATCAACTATATGTCAGCATTTCATAAATTCAGAGCAGTTTTTCAGAGTCTTTAATGCTCAGCGTACTAACACAAGATCACCCACTCGTCTTGGCCATGGCAGTTGGACGACGCCATCACAACACAGCATTCATCCTCAAAGCACACAGCACAAACAGCGCCCTTCATGATTTTTATTAGAGTATTACAGCATTACGCCCCCTCACTCACTGTTTACTGTCCAGACAACGAACAGCCTTTAATCATCTGAGCTTTACTCAGTTACACAGACATTTGCCCTTTAGAGTCATAATGACATTAGGCTAAAACTAATCACATGGACCATTTTCGCTGTTGAAGGATGATGGGTCAGGAAGACAGGAGGACGGTAACACAGCCATCACTGCTTAAGATGCTGGTGTGTTCCCTCTCAGCATCAGCTGTCTAGCATTACATACTCAGTTTTGACTGTCGGACTGCACGATGTTGGGAAAAAAACGGACATTGTGATATTTAGTTTTTCTGCGACATATGTTGCAACAAGAAAACAATTTCATCAGGGGCCTCATGTATAGAACTTTACGTAGATTTGATCCGAAAAAGTGTGTATCCACACAAAATCTAGATTTTTTTCAGATATATATGCCAGAACCTGCACAAAACTCCCTTTATGAAACCCAGTCAGCGGAAGATTGTGCATACATGCATCTCCACCCCGTCTCCTTCCCGAAATAAACACATATAGAGCTTACAAAACCTAGTTTTACTATGCATGATGTCATCTGCATATCATTTCTGTGCATATTCCCATCTATGTGATACTTGTTTAATGATACAAGACATGCGTGAATATGAGATATGCACAGATACACACAGATAAACACAGACGGCAGCAGGTTTTTTAAGCTGCTGTCACTTTAAGAGCTAATGCATGGATCCAATATAATGATATGCGTCGGGAATTCAGTGTTCGCGTGGTCTGCTCGGCCCTGTGTGCGCACAGAAAACAGTGTGCGAGATCCGAATTGAGTTGACACTCAAATGGTTTAAATTTGCTTGAATGTTTAAACTAATAGGACCTAAAAAACATGCAAATGATACATTTTTACTCTATGATGGTTGAACTTTGCAATAAATCCAAGAATCACGAACTGTGGGGACTGGTCCGTACGGATCAACTATATGGATCGTACTACTTGAAATCGCACATCCTGCAATATCGATGCTAAAACGATATATTGTGCAGTCTATCATGATATATACTAGCACAAAAAAGCTACTTAAACTTCTTATGCTGACCAATGTTGCCTTTATTCGATGTAAAATACAGTAAAAATTGTGAAACATTCTTACAATTTAAAATAACTGTTGTCTATTTATTATTTTAAAGCTACACTGTGTGATTTTTACCTCCATCTAGTGGTGAAAATGTATATGACCATCCAGTGAATATTAGTTTCTTTTCCTCTCAATTCCGATTTCGTTTTAACTCCTACGGTGGCCAATGTAGTCCAAGATTAACATGGCTTCCAGTTCGACCTCGTCCATGAGTGTTAACTCAAACATAAACATGAAAGGCGAAGCTTGAATTAACGGGTATGTCCCTCTTTGGCTAATGTACTTTCAAGATGGCGGGTCAACATGGCGACCGACATTAGAACCCCTTACCCGTATGTATTTTTAATGGCGTATTATACACTCACGACAATACTTTATTACTTGAACGAAGTAAATATACATTAATGAGCACATATATTTTTGAAAGAACTAAGTGTTTTTAGCTAAGAATAAACTAAAAGAGTTACACAGTGTAGCTTTAAAATGTAATTTATTCATGTGACGGAAAAGCTGAATTTTCAGTATCGCTACTCCAGTTTTCGGCTCAATAACTTTTGATCAATTTAACGCATGCTTGCTAAAAAAAGGATTAATTTCTTTCTATGGTATAACTGACCATAAACTTTTGAACAGTAGTGTAACTACTTTTTTGTCAATCTGAGGGAAAAAAGTCACAGATCTACTAAAAATGAATGCACCAGGATTAAAACTGGATGCACATGCATGCATGCAGGTAAAATAACTTATCATCCCTTATCGGGAGATTTAATAACATGTAAGACTGATCTGACCCAAACCTGTATGAATAATTATTAATTATTAATCATGATATGCAAATTCCCCATGATCAGATCCACCCCAGAGTCTTTACAAAACTCACTGCATTTTTAATGTGCCGAAGTCACTGTTGTATTGTAATCCAGTGTAAATAGTACTAGAAGGAAAACATTGGGGCGGTCAGATTAAAAAAGATTGCAAAACATCTTACCTTGGCCAAGTGTGAATTAATCCACTTTGTAAAAGTTCTTTTCTGCACCGACTCCTGTTCATCTGCAGAAGAGAGAGACACAATAACAACATAAGTGATAAGTTTTACTGTTCAAACCGTTCAAACAACAGATTCCAGTCTTCTTCATTCTCCTCACAACCATCATGACTCATCTGGCTATTTTGTTATATTTGTGAGAAATAAATGCATTCAAGAATATTCAATATTGAATATTGTACAGTTTCATTAGGCCAGATTCAAAGCGAAAAAGGAGATTTTTACCAGCACAGGAGAGCAGAGAGTCCACATGTGGAATGGACAAAAACATTGACATGATATCAGAAACATGGGGCATTATTCCCATCAGATCTAGGCCAGATTTACCAAACTGGGAAAATTAGCATTAGAGCACAATGGGATGGGAAGGGATAATTCTGCATGTGATCTACTGACGATGCACAAATGAAAGAACATAGATGCAGACCGATCATTTCCATAATGACCAACGCAATCTACCAAATTAGCATCTGATTTAAAACACGCTTTTTAGGGTGTTAAATAACGGCACAAATACAAGCAAATAGACTAGTGCAGACTAGAGCTGGACCGATATATCGGCAGGCCGGTATTATCGGCCGATATTAGGCATTTTCCAAACTATCGGTATCGGCAGTTATAATGGCCGATAAATGAATATTTCAAAAATAAAATAAAAACAGACGAAACACGCTTGAACCATGTCATGAGTGTTGGAGCTATAGTTTGTCCACCAGAGGGCACTCTACACCATTCCTGTTGGCAACACACGTTGAGTTGGTCACGAGACATGCATCGCTTGAATAACAATTAAAAGAACATCCCCATCAGTTCTTTTAACTCAAATAAGCATGACAAAATTTGTGACTATCATGTCCAGTTTAAAAAAAATAAATAAATAAATAAAATATCGGTCGATATATCAGAATATCGGATTTTAAAATCCAAAAATATTTGTATCGGTATCGGCCTTCAAAATCCTTTATCGGTCGGGCTCTAGTGCAGACCTTAGTAAATCACCTTGCATGATAAATTTAAATCGTCTCCTCCCATAAATTTTGTGTCTGAAAGGGAAACTCCTACAAATGCGTATGCAATAAGATCAGCCACAAAAAATAACCCTGTCCAGGCCTTTTCAGCGCTAACTTTTCACTGCGTGTCTTTAGTAAATCTTGAGAGTATTTTTTTTTTACGCCAAAGCTATTAGTAAATCTGGCCCATAGTATATTCTCAACATTAACAAAATAAAAAATTATATTTTAAAAAGCTCAAGCTCTTAAGAAGACTTTGTTTAACTAGATTTTTACATTTCCCGAAAGAAAATGTGAATAGACCTTATTCAGAGCAGCGCCATGACAGGTATGAAAGTGAGGCTGTGAGGGATAAACTTACCGTGTTTCCAATGGCATCCGCTGTAAAAAGCTGAATAAAGCTCCTAGATTAATTACAATTTTCAACAGCTTATATTGTCGGGAGTTTTTTGTCAACTGACATTTCTTGGAAAGATATTTTTCCAGTGTTTCATGAGCAGAACAAAAAAAAAAAAAAAAAAAACCAGTACAGCCCATTGAAGAGATGCATGTCTATCCCTCACAGCCTCGCTTTCATTCTCATTAAAAATCAAAGATGGCGCTGCCGTGAATAAGGCGTATAGCTCTTGCCTGTGCATAAGTCATCGCCACAGTGCTGTGGTGTTATGGGATGGTTGCTAGTGCATTACTATGTAGTTGCTAGGATGTTCTGAGTGGTTGCCAGGTTGTTATGTAATTTATTAGTGTGTTCTGGGCGGCAGCCAGCTTTTTGCTATGTAGTTGCAAAGGTATTCTGCGTTGTTGCCAAGCCATTGCTATGCAGCCATAAAGATGTTCTGAACAGTTGCCAGGGTATTGTTGTTAGGATGTTTTGTGTGGTTACCAGGGTATTGTAAAGTGACTGTGGCTGTCAGGACACTGCTATCGAGTAGTTAAAATTTTCTGGGTGGTTGCCAGGGTGTTGCTAAGCATCTGCTACAAAGCTTCTATGCAGCCATGAAGATGTTCTGGGTGGTTGCCACTGCCAGGGCATTGCTATGAAGTTACTAATGATCTGAGCGGCTGCCAGGGTGTTGCTATGAGTTTGCAAAGGAGTCCTGAGTGGTTTCCAGGGCATTGCTACGACGCCATTAAGATGTTCTGAGAGGTTGCTAGGATGTTCTAGATGGTTGCCAGGGCATTGCTATGAAGTTACTACACTATAATGATCTGAGCGGCTGCCAGGGTGTTGCTATCCATTTGCAAAGGAGTTCTGAGTGGTTGCCAGGCCATTGCTATGCAGCCATAAAGATGTTCTGAGTGGTTGTCAGGGTGTTGTCAAGCAATTGTTAGGATGCTCTGTGTTGTTTGTAGTTACCAGTCCATTGCAAAGTGACTGCAAATGTGTTCTGGTGGTTCCTAGGCTGTTGCTATGCAGCCTGGCATTTCTGAGTGGTGGTCAGGGCACTGCTAAGGAGTTGTTAAGATGTTCTGAGTGGTTACCAGGGTGTTGCTAAGCAGCTGCTATACAATTTCTATGCAGTCATGAAGAAGTTATGAGTGATTGCTAGGATGTTCTGTGTAGTTACAAGGCCACTGCTATGAAGTTGTTTCAGTAGGATGATCTGGGCGGTTGCTAGGGTGTTGCTATGAGTTTGCAAAGGAGTTCTGAGTGGTTTCCAGGGCATTGCTATTCCACCATTAAGATGTTCTGAGGGGTTGCTAGGATGTTCTGGGTGGTTGCCAGGGCATTGCTATGAAGTTACTACAGTATAATGATCTGAGCGGCTGCCAGGGTGTTGCTATCCATTTGCAAAGGAGTTCTGAGTGGTTTCCAGGCCATTGCTATGCAGCCATAAAGATGTTCTGAGTGGTTGTCAGGGTGTTGTCAAGCAATTGTTAGGATGCTCGGTGTTGTTTGTAGTTACCAGTCCATTGCAAAGTGACTGCAAATGTGTTCTGGTGGTTCCTAGGCTGTTGCTATGCAGCCTGGCATTTCTGAGTGGTGGTCAGGGCACTGCTAAAGCCTAGTTCACACTACATGATTTCAAAACATCGGGCTGAACTGTGCAGTTCACACTACATGACTTGCTCTCTGTGAAATCAGGAGTGTTCAAGTTGTTGAGCCGTTCACACCAAACGACACATCATGATGGATCCGCAACTGGAGCTGACGCACTACAGGATTTGACAACAACTCTGTCACCCAACGATTCAATCTCATCTACAAGTGTTCGCAGGGATACGGCCCTGATCTTAATGTCCTCAACAGTAAAGTCTAGAATTAATAAAGAAAATGCATTATTCATTAATTCTCAGTTATGCACCCCCACTAATTCTTTTGTTTTAATTCTCTGTTTCAAACTAAATATGACAATTAAATCCTTGAACTGAATATCCTCTTACTTCACAATATAATATATCACAACAAACAGAATTACAGTAAGATTTAATGTACATTTCCAATAACATTTTGCTCACTGTTTGAGGGCGTTTGTGATTTCTGCCCACCTTTTCTCTTTCTGGATGCGGTTGTGGTACATCTCATGTCCAACATCATAAAGGCATTCATGCTCCTGCCACAGTTCGATTCAATTTTGATCTAAATCTTGAGTCCATTGCTTTCTTGACATGTTGCTGATCTTTCTGCAAACTCCTATTGGACATGTTTGTTCGAAAATCGCGCATTTCGCGTATTTACCCGGTGACCTCAACCCATACCTTGCTCTGATTGGCTCTAGCTCATGACATCACTGAGATTGAGTCGCGCGACAGCTCTGGATATCTAGCATGCTAGATATTTTTCTGACCTCGGTGACCTGTCTGCGAGGTGTCTGCGAGCTGTCTTTGATGCGTTGTTGGCTCTTTCATACTAACAGGTTGGCGAGCGTTAACGGTCCGCTAATCGCCCGCGATTTGGACGCGATAACACCCTGACTTAAAAATCATGAGACTTAAAATCATGTAGTGTGAACTAGGCTTAAGGAGTTGTTAAGATGTTCTGAGTGGTTACCAGGGTGTTGCTAAGCAGCTGCTATAAAATTTCTATGCAGTCATGAAGAAGTTATGAGTGATTGCTAGGATGTTCTGTGTAGTTACAAGGCCACTGCTATGAAGTTGTTTCAGTAGGATGATCTGGGCGGTTGCTAGGGTGTTGCTATGAGTTTGCAAAGGAGTCCTGAGTGGTTTCCAGGGCATTGCTACGACACCATTAAAAGATGTTCTGAGAGGTTGCTAGGATGTTCTAGATGGTTGCCAGGGCATTGCTATGAAGTTCCTACAGTATAATGATCTGAGCGGCTGCCAGGGTGTTGCTATTCATTTGCAAAGGAGTTCTGAGTGGTTGCCAGGCCATTGCTATGCAGCCATAAATATGTTCTGAGTGGTTGTCAGGGTGTTGTCAAGCAATTGTTTAGGATGCTCTGTGTAGTTTGTAGTTACCAGTCCGATGCAAAGTGACTGCAAATGTGTTCTGGTGGTTCCCAGGCCGCCATAAAGATGTTGTGGGGGCTTGTCAGGGCATTGCTATGCAGTTGCTATGATGTTTTAGGTGGTTGCCAAATGCCAAGGCAAGTGGTTTCAAGGATGTTGCTATGAGGTTGCTATGCAGGTATAAAGATGTTCTGAGTGGTACATAGAGTGTTCAAGGTGTTGCTGTTATTTTTTTATCACCTGCCAGGTGGAAAATGTTTAATACTGTAACTATATACAACTACTCAGATCATTAACCCTAAATATGAGCAATAGCATTAGGGATGTTTGATTTCGCAAAACAGCAGTAATGGAAGTGTGTGACATCTGCTTACACAATAAACACATCTTGCAGAGCATTTCGAGATACAGAAAAGCTCATTCAGGTCACCAACAAACACCCACCAGACATATTTATGCATGATGGGCTCAGACGGACCAACGATCATCACAAGAGACAACATCCTATGTTTGCATGCATGTTCTAATGCAATGCACAGAGCATGTTTAAGAAGCATCCATGTACTGTAGCACACATGGCATGCCACAGCCATCATAATCCAACATGCGCAGCTGTAACGAGGTTAACATCAGCACTCGCGTGCAGCCGTGACCCGTGCCAACACGGCGATTACCTCTCCCGAGGAGGAAGACGAGGAAGACCTCAGCTGCCCAATAATGTCTAGTGAGCCATATGACCCAGAGACGTGTCACTGCATATCTGGATCATGCATCTGTTTCACCTACATTCAGTGAAGCACAGACTACATGTGAATCTGAGCTAGTGGCTCCCAAACTCCTGAAATATCCAGTCAGATGAGAGGAGACATCGATGTCCCACTTACCGCGGAGATACTGAAAGAATCCCGTCACCAGATTCAGAGACGTGGTCTTTTTCACAGCTATGTCCTTAAAGTGAGCCATTGTGCACCCCGCATTCCCTCCGTTTCTTTGTGTCCTCCTTCATGTGTGATATTGTGTGCGTGTCATTGAGGGAGGAAAACCAGATCAGCTGTCCTTTATTTCCTCCGGGAAGCAGGAGCTTTCCGTGTGAAAACACAGTGCGAGTGAGTGCTGGAGGATGGAACCTCCCCCTCCTCCTGTTGTCTCCCTCTCTCTCCTCCTCCGCTGTAGATAGGCTGATAATCGGGGGCAGTTTTTATGAGCCAGGCGACTTCCTGTTGTTAGCGGAGCTGGGGATGCTCCGTTCAGGTCTGTTCTAGTTCTAGCAGCATCCCACAGCTGCAGCCATACTAACCGGCTATGGCACTGATCCTCCAATCAGCACGCGGGGGGCTGTGATGTCACCGGGCAGCTGGTGTTATCCTGATTTATATGGGTGGGTGGGGGTCAGTACTCGCGCTACACAGCTTGAACTCCACCGGGGCCTCCACTACAAGCACTGCAGACACCCCTAATGCAAGAATGGCTTAACAACTAATCAGATTCAATGCAGTCCAGAATGCTGTACAACCTGGGACTTATTAGGTACATAACATAATTACTGTGAGTGTGTATGAGTTTGCATGTGTAAGATGCAAAGAACATAAAGCGACTTTAAAATGAGAAATCAAAATTGTGCTTAATTTATTAATTAAACATTATTGGAGTGTTTGATGACGCAACTATTACGGTACTTTTAATTTGGCTTAGTAATAGTGATTCAACAAACTGCTAACACTTGGCAAGTAATTTATCCTACAACAGTTGCGCTACAGACATAAATTATACTTCAAATCACGTGTCATGTACAGGAGGAATAAAGAGACCTCAAAGCGGACTCTTTTGACTTGGACAATAATTTAGTAACCACCTAGCAACACCCTGGCAACCACCCAGAACACCTCATTGGTTTTTTTTTTGTAAAAAATTATATATATCATGGTTTCCGCAAATATATTAAGCACCACAACTATTTTCAAAATGTATAATAAAAAGAAATCAAATCAGCATATCAAATCAGAGTAATTTGTGAAGGATCATGTGACACTGAAGACTTGAGTAATAACAATATAATAGTAATGTTACATTTTTAAATAAATTAAAATACAAAACACTTATATTCATAATTTTTCAATATTTCTGATCACATAAATGCAGCTTTGGTGAGCATAAGATGAACATTAAACTTAAAATAAAAGTCCCAATGGATAACTATTTTCTCATGTAATATTCTATTTCACTCATGGAGTAGTTCACTTTTAAAAAAACTTTTGCTGATAATATCCTCACCCCCATGTCATCCAAGATATCCATGTCATTCTTTCTTCAGTCGAAAAGAAATTAAGATTTTTGATGAAAACATTCCAGGATTTTTCTTTCTTTTTTCTTATTTAAAAAAAAAAGTTTAAGTTTTTTAAGCTCAAATGGTCGCCTTGCTCTGTTAGGGTTTGGATGTGATACGTGTTTGTGACTCTCCTATTCGAACTCGTTCATCAAAATGAAACAATCTTTTCCAAAGTCAACTCGTTCATTTCGTTCGTTGAATGAACCAAATGACACGAAAAAAAGATTTTTTCATTTTGATAAACGAGTTCGAACAGGAGAGTCACAAACGCGCATCACAGAACAGAGCAAGCCAAGTATTTGTGCTTATAAAACTTAAATTTTGTTATTTATTTATTAAATGAGTGATCATTTCACTAGATAAGACCCTTATTCATCGTCTGAAATCGTTTAAAGCCCTTTGAACAAGTTTGCAGTTTGCACTGAAACTGTCTTTTGGACCTTGAACCATTTGGTTCCCATTTAAGGCCATTATATGGAGAAAAATCCTGGAATGTTTTCATCAAAAACCTTCATTTCTTTTCAACTGAAGAAAGAATGAAATGGATATTTTCGATGACATGGGGGTGAGTAAATTATCAGAAAAAGTTTTTTTTAAAGTGAACTACTCCTTTAAATCCTTTAAGTCTTATTGATTCTGTACAGTATGTGTCTATGGCAAAAATCATTTATGGCATGAATTTAATCATACTAAATAATACATGCATTATTTGCAAATGGCTATAAGGCAACTGGGAACCAACTGCACTCAAAGTATTGAATCATTTATGTCACAGCCAGAGCAAATGCATCTGCCACCTGCTAGGTGCAGTAACTCTATTATTCCTGACCATCAGCCACACAAACCCAATCCACCTGACAACATACTGTATATTTGTGTCTGAAAATATATTTAATTGTGCAATTATAAGACCATCTTATAACCTTAAATGGACATCCCCAATGTTAAGTCTTCCAGGCAAGCATTGCTTTGTATTGTGTCTTGTTTAATAAAACACCCTTTATTAAATTACTTAATTCAATCTCAAGTCTTGGTGCATTGAAATGTAAGTGCATTTAAATATAAGTGTTCCTTCGCAAATCCACTTAAAAGGAAACATCCATTCTCTGCTCACTCACAGTAGAAAAGCTCAGGTATTTTTATCTCAGGTATTTATATCTCAAAAAGCCTTTTGTGTTAAAGATTGAGGAATGTACCTCAAACTGTTTCAGTCACAGAAGATAAAAGTGAAAAAAAGTGCTATCACAAGACACATGCTCATTTAATGAGTCACAAACAATTTAACTCTATGAGTTAATAGAGTTAAAGCTCAGTGTTCTTTAAAACAGATTAAAAAGACAGGGGCAGTGTGCGGACTAGAATAAGGTAAGAAAAGGCAACTTATTTATTATATCTAACACACACACACACACATATATATATATATATATATATATATATATATATATAGTGTTGGGTAAGTTATTCTAAAAATGTTAATTTTTAACATCTTCAACAATGTAAATAGATTACTGTTATAATTAGCTCTCTCTAAAGTAATTAATTATGGCATTACTGAAGTATGTAAGTATGGCATTACTTACTTTCTAAATCCCATATCAACCTCGGCCAGTAAAACAATGCAAGGATAGTCATGAAACTGCTCTTTTAATTCTTTCAAATAAATAATATGTTAAAGGTGTAGTTCAAATTTTAAAAACCTTTTGCTGAAAATTTACTCACCCCCATGTCATCCAAGATGTCCATGTCATTCAAGGTTTTTGATGAAAACATTCCAGGACTTTTCTCCATATAATGGACTTCAATGGGAACCAAACGGTTCAAGGTCCAAAAGACACTTTTAGTGCAAACTGCAAACTGTTCAAAGGGCACTCGTTCATCAAAACAAACAAAACTTTTTCCGAGTCAATTCTTTCGTTTCATTCATTGAATGAACCAAATGACTCTGAAAAAGATTCGTTCATTTTGATGAACGAGTTCGAACAGGAGAGTCACGAACGCGCATCACAGAACAGAGCAAGGCGAGCATTTGAGCTTATAAAACTTAAACTTTGTTATTTATTTATTAAATGAGCGATCGTTTCTCTTGATAAGACCCTTATTCATCGTCTGGAATCGTTTAAAGCCCTTTGAACAGTTTGCAGTTTGCACTGAAACTGCCTTTTGGACCTTGAACCGTTTGGTTCCCATTGAAGTCCATTATATGGAGAAAAATCCTGGAATGTTTTCATCAAAAAACTGAAGAAAGAAAGACATGGACATCTTAGATGACATGGGGAATGACACAACTACTCCTTTAAATTTTGAGATTTCAATCCACTATTGTTTTGAATATATAGAATTATAGAATTGTTCTAGTCTATATAGTATCAGATGCAATTACATCAGAAGTAACCTTGCTTTACTTTTTCAAGAACAATGAGGTTTTTATTTTCAATTAAAGTAATTAATGACTTAATAATGCATCACACCCAACACTGTATCCATGTATTTTATAGAGCTGTCCAGTCCTGAAATGTGAGCTCAAGATATTGTAAAGCTTTTCAAGATACAATATTGAGTTTAAAAAAGGCTCGAACAAATTTATACTAGTGCAGAATGCAAATACAATTTGCAAAAGCCCCACAGTTCTCCATCAGCAATCAATAGATGATCATTCATTAGTGCTTTACAGTCAAAGCTAGAGCTGCAACACGACAAACTGGATCATCCCACTATACTCAAAAAGTGTGCTGTGTGCACATTATCAATTCTGATATATTTATTTATTGATCTTCTAATGTTGTCTAGTGTTGATCACTTGCACTTAGCATCAATAATTACAGTTAATTATAGTATTAATGAACATACAGTCACTTTCAGTCTACACATAAATAAGAGAAACGAGTGTGTGGAGCACAAACTCGGGGGACAGATGATATCATGGGAAACAGGTCTGATGTTGCCGTCATCTGCTGAATGGAGAATGTCTTTAACACTCTTCACATCACTGCTAGAGTTTCAACTGACCTCTAAGGGAAAATGCAAATGTTGATTTAATGTAGTAAGGCCAAAAAATAAGGATGAATTTATAATCATTTAAAATATTGAACACCAAAATACTGCCCTCTAGTGTCCTTTTAAAACATTCTCTGTCCACATTACATATATTACAATACTGTATATATACTGTACTGCATATATACTGTATATATACTGCAATGTCTTTAATTAGAGAGAGCATCATATAAGAGTCAGATTTGAGCACAAACACGTGACCACGTCTCTCATTGTTTCGACGCCAATAGATTTACAATTCAATCAAGACAACAACATTCTTGATAAACAACAAGAGCCTTCTTCATCTGGCATGTCTAAAGGAAATGACAACTGTATAAAACCTGCGTGCCAATGAAGGGAAGATGGCACATTTTACTTTTACCACACACTCTGAACAGGCATGCACCAGTCACCACTGAGGGGGAAACCAAAAGAAGTTGCTCTGAAAACAGAAACCACAGACCTTCTGTCACATAAACCACACATCGCCTTATTCTCTGTTGATGTGCCATGGTTACTAGCACACACCTCCTCTGATGCAAAATACATTTAACCACATGGCAATGGCATGCATGAACATAATTCAACTGAATTCGCCAAAAATGCAACTGGTGTGCCAACAAAATGTACAGGCTACATCAAATCGAAAACTTAACATGCACTATAAATAATTTTGTACCTTTTTAAAATGTATGTAAATGATGTTTGTCGGTGCAAGATTTATTGTCATGTTGCTAGGGTATTTCAGGTGGTTGCTAGGGTGTTGCTAAAGTGGGTTTACCTGTATATGCGATAGAGTGGGTACAAAAAAAGACCATCATTTATTCTAAACTCAGACTTTCTGCATTCTTCCTGCATAAATGCATATGTCACTCTTGAAATTTTGGCGGTAAAAACAGAAGTGCCAGTTATCGCGTATATGCAACTTCCTTCCTGGAGTGTTTGAATAAGAAGTTCCTCTCTGCAGCTTAATTCACGCTTCTTGTTTCGCCCTGAAGTGTATAAGCATGTGGGCATTGCCATGGTGATCAGCAATCAACATAAATCCACTACAAAGAAGCAGCACAATATCTTCTAGGTTACATTGGAAATGCATTAGAGGCTTTGATAGGGCACATGCACCACACACTTTCATCCCTGAGCGTCTTTAACTATTCATGAAGAGTGTTTTTTATGAACTTTATGAGTTGTTCAGAACAGGATTATGACTTTGAGTAGGCTACTGTGAAAATAAAACCTCAAATAGTAATAAACAGATAAAACTTTAATGTCAACTTTAACCTGACAAGTTAGAACTTAAAGGGATAGTTCACTTTGAAATTATTTTTTGTTATGTTTTAGCTTACCTCAAGGGCATCCAAGATGTAGGTGTCTTTGTTTCTGCAGTATTTTCAATTTTGATATTTTTAGGTCAAACCGTTCTTGTCTGTCAGTCATATAATGGAAGTCTATGGTCACCACCTTAAAGAGCATGCACAGAGAAGTCCCAATTAAACATGATTTAATGACTCGTAAATTTAAGTACACATTGATGGCCTAAGACACGAAACGAGCGGTTTGTGTGAGAAAACGAACAGTATTTATATCGTTTTTACCTCGCCATGTACAAGTGATCTGAGGGCGCGGACGCTTTGTGGCTGTGGTTACAAGAGGTAAAAACTATATAAATACTAGAGCCCGACCGATAAAGGATTTTGAAGGCCGATACCGATACAAATATTTGTTGGTTTTAAAATCCGATATTTCAATATATCGGCCGATATTATTGTTATTTTTTTTATTTCAGAAACGCGCAACAAAATATTAACAGATTTCCCTAACATTAGTTATTTGTAGTTAATTATGAGTTTTAACTAAAATATAATGCATAACTGGTTCTCTCTGCCCGACTCTGGCTGGATCAGCAAGTTGTAGGATGTGTGGTGCGTTATACGCAAGTGTTGCCAACAGGGACTGTGTAGAGCGCCCTCTGGTGGACAAACTATACAACTCCAACACTCATGACATGGTTGAAGCGTGTTTCGTCCGTTTTTATTTTATTTTTGAAATATTCATTTATCGGCCATTATAACTGCCGATACCGATATTTTAGAAAATGCCTAATATCGCCCGATAATATCGGCCTGCCGATATATCGGTCTAGCTCTAATAAATACTGGTCGTTTTCTCACACGAACCGCTCGTTTCATGTCTTACACCATAAATGTGTACTTACATTTACGAGTCCTTTAATTTGAACTTCTCTGTGCATGCTCTTTGAGGTGATGACCATAGACTTCAATTATATGACTGAGAGACAAATATCAAAATTGATACTACTGTGGAAACAAAGACACCTACATCTTGGATGCCATTGAGGTAAGCTAAAACATACCAAAAATTTATTTCAAAGTGAACTATCCCTTTAACATTTATGCTTGTATTATCGCTCTTTCCATATACTCCTGCTCTGCTTATTGTCATAAAAGTAGTTAAAATCATTCTTAAATCAATTATTGAGCAGAAAATTGTACAGCCTGATCCCGTTATAAGCTACTCTTGCATGAAAGCCCACAGCGAAACATCTGCTTTCACTTAGTCACGGGATTAACGCTCTCAAAGGTCTGTCTGTACTCGACCAGCGGGTTGCCATCAAATGTAGATGGGCACAGAAGTACGTACAGTACAACTAATTTGTCATTTTTATAGACTTGCCCCAGTCCACTGCCAAGACTGAGTGATGGCCATCAGTCAATAAGTAGGGGCACACACAACGCCGGAGAGTCCAAATATCGATCTGTTCCATCTTCCAAGGACAGGACATCTTCCAAAGAGGTGTCAGGTTCTACCTGTTCCCACACACACCACCTACTCCTCTAGAGTCCCTGTCCAACTCTTAGACAAAAAAACTGAACAATACATGGGCATCCAGCAGATTAGTGTGGGTGTTTTAACCTTTCTTGGGTTTGTTCAAACTACAAGCAAAAGTAACAGTGATGCAAGCTTAAAGGTGCAGTAAGTGATTTCTGTGAAACGCTGTTGAGAGTGGATCGGATCGAGCAGCACAACACACTTGTAGCCAATCAGAAATTGGGGGCGTGTCCACCAGAGAGTGAGCAAGAGGGAGATTTGAAGAAAGACTGTAGAAAGGGAGATGACTGAGAGGCATTACAAAAGAGGAATATCAGTGAAAAAGAAGGGTTATGATCAGGCAAGAGCTTTAGGACCAGCGATTATATTAGAAAAGCTTCCCAGCGCTGGAGAAACCTAAGCGGAAAGGCCTCAAAATGGCCGCCGATGAGTTGTTTCTGCTCTGTATGTGAGTAACACTGGTTTTGATTCATTTCACAGAACCAATACTATTGTTGTAATGAGGAGTAGTTTACTTTTAAAAAAAACTTTTGCTGATATTTACTCCCCCCCATGTCCTCCAAGATGTCCATGTCTTTCTTTCTTCAGTTGAAAAGAAATTAAGGTTTTTGATGAAAACATTCCAGGATTTTTCTCCATATAATGGACTTCATTGGGAACCAAACGGTTCAAGGTCCAAATGAGAGTTTCAGTGCAAACTGCAAACTGTTCAAAGGGCTTTAAACGACACCAGACGATAAATAAGGGTCTTATCAAGCGAAACGATCGCTCATTTAAAAAAATAAATACAAAAGTTTAAGTTTTATAAGCACAAATGCTCGCCTTGCTCTGTTCTGTGATATGCATTCGTGACTCTCCTGTTCGAACTTGTTCATCAAAACGAACAAATCTTTTTTCGAGTCATTTGGGAATTAAATTTTTCAGCATTTGTGCTTATAAAACTTAAACTTTTTTAGTTATTTTTGAACTGACCGATCGTGTCGCCCTTTGAAGCTGCAACTCTCATTTGGACTCTTCATTTAATATTTATAATGTATTCCATTTAAATTTTATTTAACACTAACAGCACTGTCATAGAAGAAATAAAAGATAAAAGATCATAGATTAGGAATGACATGGGGAGGGTGAACTATCCCTTTAATCATGTGGATTTGGTGATGAATAATATTTTAGCTGCCCAGCAAAACCGGTGGATTATAGAAACATTTTCCTACCAGCATGAGCCCATGCATCCCAACGTCATCACTTGCTCCCAGAACAGCAATCATCGCTTCGATGTTTTTCTTTAGGGTGGTTTTATATTTTGTCTTCCTCAAAAAATGATTGCAAAACATATAACCTTTCCTGCCACCTAAAAATCTATACTCATTATGTTGGCATGCCCCATATTGGCAGAAATGTGTCTCCAACGCATTTGATATGACATGACATAGCATTCCAGTAAACTAAAACAACCTTATTATCATCAAGAATGTAAATATCATTCAAGCAAGAAAGGTCAAACAAAACCATTCTCTCCATGGCAGCAACACAAGTTTTTGATAAGGGCCTTTTGTCAAGGCCAACTTCCTGTAAGAAAAAGACAATGATGACCTTCATTGGCTAAACTTATTTTAAACACAAATCTAATCCCCAATGGATTTTCCCCAAATGCTCAATATTTTATCACTTTTCTTTGTGGTGAAAAAAACCCATGACTAGGGTAATTTAACAATCCAGCTCTTTGTAGTTAGATTACATGCCATCTATGTGATTTAAATGAAATTTCCAATTTATGTCAGCACCAAGCAGACACAATTATGTCCAAAAATACACAGAAAACACAAATAGATCCTCTATTTGAAAACCTCAAGTACTGCAGCACAAAACCAGTGCATTCGAACTCTCAGCTGATAAAACAAGCCGTCTGTAAACCATCATAATGCATAGTGTATGATTCCCTTGGGACAGTTCAAATGCACAAACATTTCTGTTTGCAACACTGCCATAAGCTCTATTTGATGACAACATTAGATTAAAGATAAACGGATGGACACGCATAGCCATTATGTAAAGCACGAATATTGATTTCTCAAGTGGGTAAGTTCCTATGCTATCAAATATGGTGCATTTGTGCAACAAGAGGCATCTGGCAAACTCTCTGTGTGAAGGCACTGAATCAGCAAATTTCCTCCTGACTCATAGAGCCAGAGGACGGTCATGGGAGCTGGGAGAACAGAAATAGAGCATCACCTACCTTGCAGCCTCTGCATTACATTCATAATGTCCTTGGTGGACCGTCCGAAAGGGCTTAGGGAAGCCATGGTCCCTCTCTACAGTCTTGTGCTCCTCTGACACCGGATCACTCATGCAGTCGGCACATTAGACAGCAGATACTGCACTACTTTCTTAAGGGGCATCCCCATCTGCCCCTCCTACAACTCTCTTTCCTCCTCTTGCTCTCTCTCTCTCTCTCTCTCTCTCTCTGTCTCACTCTGATGCAGAAACTCCAGGAACTTGATACGATCCAATAGAAAATCAGGTTTCATTTAGGTTCCCAACCAGGTAGTCGACCAATCACAAGTCCTCTTCTATCTAGTCAGTGAACCAAGAAGAAAAATTAACAGAATGGGTGTAAAATGATTTAGATGAGGTAAAATATAGTGTAACTTACGTTTAAAATAAACAATAAACATCGTTATTTTAAGAATGAATATCAGTACAAATCAGTATAATTTAGTATATAAGGTTACACATGCAAAAGTTATTTTTAATATCAGGTAGAACTGCATATTTTCAGTGCAATTGTACTGTTGTGTGCACACTGATTTAATTTTTATCAGTTTGATAATAGTAATAATAATAATCTATGGACTTATTGACTAATTAATTTCTATTATATGGAAAAGAGCTTTATTTATAGAGCTCATCAATTATTTAGAGTATTTGCCCACCTGGGATAACTTTTCATCGTAGTCTACTTGTTTATTGCACATTAAACACATCATGGACTTCGCATGCATTGATGCATATCAGACAAAGTTATGCAAGTAACTAGTGAAGACAACAGAAAGTCGTCAACACAAGATAAATATCAGCACAAAAAGCTTGTCGGAAGTCTAAAAAGCAGGCTTGGAGATTAAACAGGAAATATCATTACGCAAATCGCCAAGAACACCAGTTCATCATCATAATACATTAGTTTCATTTGTATAGTAGTGTGTGTATTACCGTGAACAGAAGACGCTTCCTTCCCCTCAGGGCTCAGTCTCATGTGATGATAATGAAGATCTGTTAGACGGGTTGCTTTGGAAACCTTTAAACATTGTTGCAAGGCCGCGTTACTTCATGTGACCTTTGCCGCCACCTATCGGTGTTATGGGAACAACAAGGGGGCGTTTACACAGGGCGCGCTCTTGCGTTCAAAAACAGAGCAGATAGATAGATAGAGATAGATAGATAGATAGATAGATAGATAGATAGATAGATAGATAGATAGATAGATAGATAGATAGATAGATAGATAGATAGATAGATAGATAGATAGATAGATAGATAGATAGATAGATAGATAGATAGATAGATAGATAGATAGAGATAGATAGATAGATAGAGATAGATAGATAGATAGATAGATAGATAGATAGATAGATAGACAGACAGACAGACAGACAGACAGACAGACAGACAGACAGACAGATAGATAGATAGATAGATAGATAGATAGATAGATAGATAGATAGATAGATAGATAGATAGATAGATAGATAGATAGATAGATAGATAGATAGATAGATAGATAGATAGATAGATAGATAGATATACTGTATATAGATAGACAGGCAGATAGATATATAGACAGACAGACAGACAGACAGACAGATAGATAGATAGATAGATAGATAGATAGATAGATAGATAGACAGACAGACAGACAGACAGACAGACAGACAGACAGACAGACAGACAGACAGACAGACAGACAGACAGATAGATAGATAGATAGATAGATAGATAGATAGATAGATAGATAGATAGATAGATAGATAGATAGATAGATAGATAGATAGATAGATAGATAGATAGATAGATAGATAGATAGATAGATAGATAGATAGATAGATAGATAGATAGATAGATAGATAGATAGATAGATAGATAGATTACCATACCCATCAAGAACAGTGTGGTTCAATAATGACATCTGCTGGCCATTCTTGTTTTTGACAGCCATCCCATTCCAGGCTGTCCTGCTATTGTTTTCTAAAAGTTTCCTTCACTGCAATATTTGTAATTGCCAGTACACCAGGAGGTAACAGAGACTGGGAATTCAGTGGAATCCATATCATCTTCCTTTTTCTTCCGAGAGGACGTGCATTTTTAGATACTTGGCAAAAATGATATAGTTACTACTTTTAGGTGGGTGTTTTTAAGAGTATTATTATTTGGTTGTATGATCATGAAACACACAGTGATAGGCCAAATGGCACAGATACTAAGGCTTTAAGGAAATCCCCTCTGACAACGGAGACCTTATCACCTGCATGGGCGTTTTCATTTTCCTATGGGAACCGTGTCAAATCAAAACTAGTTTTTATATTTTTTTTGTTTTTACTCAAGAATTTTCCTTTTATCTGCACTCAATCTCAAAACAAATGTACTGCAAAAGTAGGACATTTAAAGTGCTGAAAGGTCTACAAAAGGTGTAAGTTGGTCAATTATAATATAATGGGGTGAAGAAGCCATTGTATTGTATCCACTGAAACGAAGGAAATGATGCAAGAGGAAACAGCTCTGTTCCCCTGGATTTCTGTCCTGAACAGATAAGCCGAACACTTGCTAATTTTACAAGGAAAGAGGCAGGAAGAATGACGACAATGTTTCCCTTTATGCAAGCTTCCCTTTTATTCCCTGAGAAATACAGTGAACAGTCCTTGTGGGCTTGGATTCAGTTTGGCTGCATATTGACATGCTAACTATAATGGCTTCAAACGAAACTAATGCGATTTGGGAAATACTGAAACCTATTGATTTTGGTAAGAATTGCAGTGCATTTTGTTTTACTACCATTGCAGTCTTGCTTAAGCTGGCTTATATTTATATCTCAATTTAAACTGTCAATATGAAAATACCCTTCAACTGTTCAAAATGATTTTTGATACAAAATTCAATAACCTTTCCATTCAGAGGAGATCATCCTGGCGTTCTGCTTGTCAATACTGATGGGTCTGCTCATCGGGATCTTGATTTTCCTCCTCCTTACATGGATGTCAAGACGGAGGAGAGCTACGGTCAGGATCACCAGACGTCAAGACCAGTCAACAGAATCTAAAGGCTCACGTAATCAACGCTGCCACCTCAGACACTACAAGAGTCACGGTTTTGACAAGAACGGTGAATATGCGGGAAGAACGACTTTAAACCTCCACAGGCAGACCTCCGTAGACCCCAATGAGCTGTTGGGCAGAAGCCCCAGCTTTCTGAACTCCACTTTTCGGCCACCACCGAAAAAGACTAACAACACTAGTGATGAAACAGAGGATGATAACCAAGCTGCATTGATTCCTAACATCACAGATCCATTTAGTACAGAACCAGCAGAGTCTTTCTGGCTGGGGAAGGGCAGTCTAAGAGGATTTCTACCCAGACAGACTCCACCACCTGCATATGACAGCGTCATTCACATCTTTCAAGAGACCCGTCCCTGACTGCACTGTGACAAAACACTAAGGATTGTACATAAATCCCAAAACATGAACTCTGATTTGAGAAGAGATCTGATTTATATACTGACCCTCATTTGACTTATCTTCATGAGAACAGAAACACTTTAGCAATGTAGGGCGGGACTTCATTTTGTCATGGGTAATTGATTGGATGAATGCGGTTTGCTATTGGTCGATCTCATGTGAGTGACAGGTTGTCCCTCCCTCAGGCCAGTAAACGCATCATCAGAGAAGAGTTTGGAAGTTATTTCGATTCGAGATTACAAGGGAACATGTATTTAAAAATAATTATGTACATCATGTATAATAAATGCAATTTTCGATTAAAAACTGTCCATTTTTATTTCATGGTGACTTTAATGTTAGAGAAAGTAACCTTACTGTAAAGTGTGACCCTTTCATGCAGTGGTGTAAAATGTTGAAGTGAATTGTTTTTAGGTTATGGCAATTAAAAATAACAGTGCTTTAGTGCATGTGAAGCTTTACATTCTCTAGCTAGCCAATGTTGGTTTCGGGGGTGTTAGTGAATATTGTATCTGACCATTGCATCAACAGCAGTGAGTGTCACCCAGTATTCAACAGTTTTGGTCAATGTGAAACATAGCTGTCTAAAACTATGTGTTCTTTGACATAGACTACTGAATGATTCCCGTATTCATATACCATAGTAGCTACATGGCCTACTCCAAAAAATATCTATACAAAAGTGAAGTAACATTGTATGCTTATTTTTGTCTTCTAAAGTAAACCGAGCAGCAGAAACAGCAGAGCTCCTGGGAATCTTTTCAATATGGTATTGTTCTGTCTTTCCTGAAGTGTCTCTCCACCTTGTTGCAGACTGCCTTAAGGAAATAAGTGCTAGTAAAATTATTTTTCACTAATAGAAAACAGAACCAGTACATGCACAACAGATACATTTTAAAGATTTTTTTGGTAGGTTATAACAAAAAAAAAAGTTTCAGGACAAGCTTATTATGAACTATTATAAGGTAAATAGTCTTTGCTACCATTGCCTTACAAAGTCTGTAAAGGACGTCTAAACACCCATCCCAGCAAACACAGAACGTTCCCCTAACATTCTCGAATGGTCCCATGAGGTTATTTTTTTTGGGAACCAAACAAGAACGTTATAGGAATGTTCCATGTAGGTTATTTTTAGGTTCCATTTTTATAACGTAAAGAGAATGTTCCAGGATGGTTCCCTTAACCTTAAGGGAAAGTTCTAGGGACGTTCTGGGAACCAAAAACTAACGTTCCCAGAACCTAAATTTGTTTGCTGGGATATTTCATTGTCATTTGTTAGTTTGTAGTGAATTTTTAGGCATGGATATACTGTAGCAAAGCTGAGTTGCTACCATTTGCTTACAAAGTCTGTAAAAGACGTCATTTCCCGTGCCATTTACGCCAAAAACAGTATTTGCGTCATAGAGATTTGCCTGTATATGGTACGCGTTTTTCGCGTGCATATGATACGCACTTTTTGGCGTAGGTATACGCACGAACTCCCCACGACTGACTGTTTTAGGAGTCAATAGACTTCGATAGCGGGCAGTGAAGGAGAATTTTCTTGGTTGAAATACTAAACCGATACGCCCCTTTCAACGAATCTGTGTTTTGTAGTTTTGAGTACATTTCATTCGAGAACCAACAACGCATTCTCATCCCAAGGCGTAATATACAACACTTTTGCAAAAGCGTAAATATCCAACGCACATGGCACCCTTTGCCGTCAAATGAGACCAGGGGCGGAGTGGGACCAAAAAATCTACCGGGAAATTTCGTAGACCACCGGCCCTCGTCGCCGGCACGATTTTAATAGCCGAGACCATTTACAGTTTTACTGATTTAAAAGGAACTTTGTTGTACTATGCTGGAGTAAACTTCATAAATGGTCGTTCTTTCCCACAGTAATTTCTAAAACTATGTTGTGTGGACTCTGTGCCTCTAGGGGGGTTCGGGCATGCTCCCCCACAAGAAAATATTGGACATTTTAAGTTTAAATGCATCAATCTCGAGCTCTCTGAGAGGTCACAATTAAGAGCTTCAACCCATGAACTGCTCGTTGAACAAAGATAAAGTATTAATTTGTACCAGGACAATGAAGAGGGCTCAAACATCTTTTTAGTTATGAGAGTCTCAGTCTGCATTGCATTATCAATGGTGTTTTAGGATGCCAAACATGTATTATAATAATGATTTATAATTATTCCTATGATGTAAATGCCTATAAATGTACTATGTAAATGAAAATGAGTATTTCAAAAATATATTTTAACCTACATTACACTATAATATAGGAAAATTAAAATACTTTTATCCTAATTTCTTCACTTGCAAGAAATAAACCCTTGAGCTTTTATTTAGGAGAAAACACGATCGCGTGAGCAAAGTAATCCCGCGGCACAAACTGGATGCTATTTCTAATGTCAGTTATTACAATGGTGCAACGCCATATCATGGTTTCAATTTTAGTTCGTTGGCAAAATATAACACTAGAAACCTTAATGTTAGGTTTTACATTTTACATCTTTACATATGTGTTGGGAAAAGTGAGAAGAGAGAGTTCGGCAAAAGGCGGACTCGAACTCGCGCTCAGCGCATCAAAAGCTGCTTTCAAGAACTATGCCCTACGACTTACGCCACTGAGGCTGTTTCAAGACAGGCGTCGTTTTGCTGTAAAGACAGGCACTTAGTGCAAATATATGCTCCGTTATAGAAAATGTAAAAAAAAAAAAAAACTGTTTTCTTCCCTTAGCTTGAGCTTGGGCCCCAAGTGCACATGGCGAACTTCCAATAAATATATCAGACCGGCCCTCGAGGCCTCGAAACATTACCGGCCCACCGGGAAAACTCCCAACTCTCCCGATTGCACTCCGCTACTGAATGAGACGTTTCGGTTAAGGTAGTTTTAGGTATGGGGTAGGGTTAGACCACTAGGAGGCGCCTTCTGCCCCATATATAGACCCTTTTACAGCCCACGTGATCAAATAGTTGTGCGCGCATTTTGGCATGGAAGTAGTGTTTCCCACTGGCTCTATCGTGCTAGCAACTCTGAAAGTTTATCAAAGCAGTTTCCCAGCATCAAAATGTCTGGTTGTTGCATTTACGGTTGCACTAATTGATATTCCACCATAGGATTCCGACAGGATCACGGCCGTTTCAGAAGCAGGCGATTAAACGTGTTGATTTGAGCGAGGACATCATTTTAAAAAATGCTCGCCTCTACATTCACAGTGCTTTTCATCTTCATTTGTAATTGTTATAAATAGTTTAATTGCAATCTATGCAGGCAACATACTATTAAAGTACTATAGCATTACAAAATAAAACTTTAAACAAAAGTGCGTAAACACAGCAATCAATAACAACATGAAATGTAAGGACAAGGATCAATGTAGGTCTGGGTGACGAATAAGAATAAATGTAGGAAAGAATGATGGAAAAGAAGGAATGTTGGAAAAAATGAAGGAAACCAAATGTAGGTCTGGGTAATATGGTTGATTAATAGCCTCATAGTCGTGTCCTTGTCTTTGACGTGGAAGAATTTCTGATTTCAACACGCAAAAGTCGGAGTCTATGTCATAGTATTTGACGTTCTGTACATGACCACAGACAACGTATTCATAAGCATCCAGTGATTTATATGCTCGTAATCTCTATCGGGTGTACACGCTCGGTTTCTCAAAAGCATATATCTCGCCACTGTATATTTGGCCATCTGCTAACGTCTTCTACTCCACTATAGTACACGGCATGGTAGCCGGATAACATTTAGTAAAGTTAACTTTTTGAAATAACTTTCACTGCCTGTGTTGCTTAATCCGCTCACGTAGCTAGACACATGGCTGATTCTCGCCGTACTTCCGTTGCCAATATGCACGCGCATACGTAGCCACGTCATCGCTGTACAAATAGTAAAAGGGTCTATATCTGCATCTCATTTGACGCTAAAGGGTGCCATGTGCGTTGGATTTTTATGCTTTGGCAAAAGCGTCGTATATGACGCCTTGGGATGAGAACGGGCTCGAACCAACTGAAAATTATCTCATTTAGGCAATTGTTGTGTTTTTACACAACGTCTTGATGAAATTCATGTCCAGAATTGGAGAATAGCCCATTAATGGAGTTTTGTTTAATAGCTGATTTGTGGGAAAAAAAACGTGTGTTGGTCGTGAAAACTGTTGATGTTTTAAAGAGTTGTTTGAGTGATTGATTCAATGACTCATTTAAAACACTTGTCTGTTGCCACCTTTTGGAATAAAACGAACAAAAACACTGAAAAAACTGTGGTGAGCAGTAGCCTATGGATAGCAACTTTATTAAAGAGTTTTTAAAAAAATATGTTTTATAGAAAATGCCTGAGAAAACAGTAAAATAACTTAAAAAGAGTTATTTGGGCGCTGAAAGGAAAGACGTTTTGAATCGTTTAGTAGCCTAGATTTAATTAAACAGTCTTTGAGATTCTTGCTTTATTTTCTCAGTGAACCTAAATATAATTGGCAATGTCCTTAATCTTAATATATATGACAAAATAAGAATGAAGATTGGTGATTTATATATCAGACTGGTTTTTATATCAGACCGCATTTGCTGGCTAGTACGATCTGGATGGGGTTGGCAGTCATGTGATCAAAGCACCATTCCGTCAGAGCGCGGGTTGCCTTCGCACGCCGAAACATCCCTCATTCAAGGATTCTTTTGCGCCAATGAACTGCGTCTCACTGCATGACTTTAACGTGCTTTGGGGTGAAATTCAGCATGAGCATCTGGCAAGCATTTAGACGCATTGAGAGCGAGTTGGTAGAGGTGAGTTTGCTGGTAGAAATGAATGCAGAATTCTTATTTTATTACTCGACTGACTTGTTTTCTTTTTGGTTCATATTGGTCTTATTTGATTTATTTGGAATGTCACAATAATAGTCAATGTTGTATCCTTGATCGTTGTGTTGGCTAATTATATCACGAGTGTAGGTGGCAACCATAGTTGATGGATTTATTTTAAACTGCATCCAGCTTAATAACCTGCCACAATTCTTATTTAATCAGACGTGTGAAACTGAGCCAGTTATGATGTAGAAGCCCTTAATAGTTATATTTATATTGATTCTATAGCAATTAAAATTGACATTATGTTGTAAAAGAAATCTCATATATCTTTATCAGCCTGGGAGAAACGCATTTTATAAATGAATATTTCTATTTGAAATAAGAATAAATGCAGTTATGAAGTCTTAGGCTGGGTGTCATTAAAATTCAACCATCATCACATCCCTGTTGCCATGACGCCTGCGAGCTGCCTCATCCTTAGTTGTGCATGATTTTTCTATATGTTTTTTGCGTGTTTGCTCGCCTTTTTTGTGCTTCAATGCATAATTTCTGTTGCGTTATTCTTAGAATAAACCTGAATTGCAGGGGCTTTAAACATGCCCGTGACGTAATGAGGGACCAATGTCAACTCAAGTGTGGGTGCAGACAGAAGAAATGAAATGTCTTGAAATGATTCTGCATGCAGCGCTTGTCTCATTGGTGGCTTGTTCTTGCTCTTCAATCAGCAAATAATATTCTGTTTCAGTGTTAGTATCATATGCTTTATTCTTTCTTAATACATTTGTGTGTGTGTTTTCTCTTTGCATAGAAATCCTGGAATACCAAAGGATGAGACTGGTTTTGTATAATGAAGATAAACTGCAAATGACTTGATTTAGATCAAATTTGCATCCCTTTATTGAACAGAAATAGAATGAATTGGATTCCTCATGATGTGCATTAGTCACGGACTATAATGGCCTGATTTCAGTCACACTCTTTCTTTAAGACACATCTACAGTTAAGCATTCTCAGGTTGTACTGCACAATTTTTTTTAATAAGCAAGCAAAATGGAGCAATCCTTCAAAGACGGAATTCGGACTAATAATGTCCAGGGACTATGAAGAGGTGAGTACTTCCAGAAAAAAATATGACTTTCATGCATTCCATTATAATTTTTTCTGTATTGAAAAGTATAATGTTCTTTAATACATTTGTAGTTTATTTTAGACACATACTGTAGGCCTAATGTCAAACATGGTTGTCAGTTGTTACATTTTCAAGGCACATTCCACCTGAAACTATTATAAACAACATTTTTCTAAATCTTTATGGTTATTATGCATGTGTTTAGGCAGTTTTATTGTATTAATTGAGAAATAACAAGGAATGTTTGTACCTTTAAAAATGTATTTGTCCCACCACGGGGTTATTTAAAGGTACAGTGTGTGATTTACCACTAGTACCACTAATGTGAATTGAAAAAAATGAATATAAGTATCAAAATGGCTGATCATTTTCAAATCGACCTATTAATGTCTTACATTTCTCTTTGCATGTTGAGTGAACTGCAAAAACCTAAAGACCTATTTACAATGTTGACCAGTGACAGCATTTTAACCTATATCCCAGCAAACACAGAACGTTCCCCTAACATTCCTGAATGGTCCCATGAGGTTATTTTTTTGGGAACCAAACAAGAACGTTATAGGAACGTTCCATGTAGGTTATTTTTAGGTTCCATTTTTATAACTTAAGGAGAATGTTCCGGGAACGTTCCCTTAACCTTAAGGGAAAGTTCTAGGAATGTTCTGGGAACCAAAAACTAATGTTCCCAGAACCTAAATTTGTTTGCTGGGATATATACAAGTGCAAAATATCAAGTGTACGGTCAGTTCTGGCAGGTCACGTTAGTCAAGCTCGCATCAGCTGACTCTCAGCTGATCCAAGTCTACCTATAGGAATACGACGCATATCACACATGTATAAACTCCTTCAGTATTATCAGCAGCTCTCGCGTTTCTCAGGAGCTCATTACCCCCCTCCATCCCCAGCTCCTCTCGTCAGTCAGGATTTGGCATTCTGATTCCCCTCGAATCAGATTAAATTCTCGAATTATGTTGTACTTAAAAATCTTGAATTAATGATATCTGCAATACATTCACGTTGGTTCTGTTCTGTTTAGCCTAAGCGAGGTTATTGCTGGTCTTATCCATGCTAGGCTTCATAGATGCGCAGGGAGTTCTCTCCCAGAACGGAAAATCTGTATATCTGTAAATCTGCTGGATTTAATCATTTTTTAATGTAGTTTACCGCCAATCTGTATGCTTATTGTCATATTTGATGATAGTTGTCCTGACAGAAATATAAAAAATATATAACTCTGCAAAAGTCTTATTTCTTACGTTATATTTCAATGGTTTTAAGCCATCTTTTGGTGTGTGTCGGGAAATATCAGTTTACATTTCCAAACATTAATTCATTGTGATAATCCAGTGAGATTTTTGTATGCACTAGAAGTCTGACAGCAGCCGGTATGATCTGATCTCACCATCATCGAGTCCGTCTGTGATTACATGAAAAAACTGAGACAGACTAAATACAGAAGAACTCCGACAACGTCTCCAAGACGCTTGAAGAAACCTGCCTTCAAAGCTACATTACTGTGAAAGGCTTTAGACACTAGAGCCAGACTGATTTATCGGCCAGCCGATATTAGGCATTTTCCAAACTATCGGTATCTGCAGTTATAATGGCCGATAAATGAATATTTCAAAAATAAAATAAAAATGGACGAAACACGCTTCAATCATCTCTCCTTGGCCTGTTATATTGAAAATGTATGTTTTAAAATTTGCAGTATGACGTTATCTATTGCTAAATTATGGCTCATCATAGACTAGCTAACCACAAAGCTAGCTATAATGCCACTATCATCAGTGGAAGACCACTAACGTTAACATTAATGAGCTTGGAAACCACAATGAACTTTTTCTGCCTAATGATTACTGTATTTATAGCTAGCATATCTCTAGTTACAGTCCCTGCATTGTAAAATGTAAGTTATAGACCATTTTGCAAGATGTAAACAACACTGGTCCAGAAGCACTTCCTGTTTCAGTTTTTTAACACTACATAAAAGCTGGGATTAAAATACAACCAACAGAACATATAAAACTGAATCAAAAAGTTAAACAAACATCTTTAAGATGTTTTCTTTACATGTGAAATAAAGAAAACAGTTGCAAACTGAAACAGGAAGTGTTTCTGGACCAGTGTTGTTTACATCTTGCAAAATGGTCTATACTTGCAAGGAGTGAACATTTAGACATAGAGAAAAAGTATCAAACGTTACGTATCTTGTGCATAAAAGTTAGCTTTTCTTACGTGTGTGAAATCCAACTACGCCAAGTGTGCGTTGCAGACTGTCGTTCTGTAATGGATTTAGATTAGAATCGCTAAATAGTAGGTTTTAGGAGGCAGGCAGCAACTGATGATTGAAAATGGTTTGATGTAGCTTGATGGAAAGAATTTAAAAAGTGCAGATAAAGGGATAAGCAAGCTGACATTGTAATTATAAGGTAGCTTATAAGGTAATGTAGGGACTAATTATTATTTTATTTATCAGAACTTCAATATATTTTGATGTTCCTCTGTTCTGTTGTGTCAATAAAAGAAACACGTTTCTTTTTAAAATGCTTTATCATATTATTTTAGTTAAAACTCATAAATAACTACAAATAATTATGTTAGGGAAATCTGTTAATGTTTTGTTGCGCGTTTCTCAAATAATAATAAAAAAACAATATCGGCCGATATATCGGATTTTAAAACCAAAAAATATTTGTATCGGTATCGGCCTTCAAAATCCTTTATAGGTCGGGCTTTATTAGACACTTATGTAAAAATGCTCTAAAGTGAGGACGCTTTCAAAAATAATATCATAAATAGATTTTATTAATCAAACCAATATTTGGTGTGACCACCCTTTGCGTTTAAAACCGATTTTGTCCAGGTACACTTGGACAAAGTTTTACAAGTAGGTTTCTAGGCGTCTTGGAGACATTGTTCTTCTGGATTTAATCATTTTTTAATGTAGTTTAGTATTAGTGACCATTAAAAATGACATTGCCGATTATGCAAGTGTAAATATTAACTGCCTCTCCCTCTACACTTGTAGCCTTGTCAGTCTGTAGGGATGTTGGCTGCGGTGGAGCATGGTCCGGTCCTCTGCAGTGACTCCAACATCCTCTGCCTCTCATGGAAAGGGCGAGTTCCCAAGAGTGAGAAGGAGAAGCCGGTGTGCAGGAGACGCTACTATGAGGAGGGCTGGCTGGCCACTGGGAACGCCAGGGGTGTTGTGGGCGTCACGTTCACGTCTAGTCACTGTAGAAGGGACAGAAATACCCCACAAAGAATCAACTTCAATTTACGGGGTCATAACAGTGAGGTGAGAGTTCCCCTCTCCTTCAGATTTTTGTTTTTTGCCAACAATTGCTCTCTTTTGGTTTACTGTAAATGTTTGAATTGCGAGCTTTTAAAGGTGTAATAAGTAATGTTTTACACTTTAAACCTAAAAAAAATAAACAAAAAAATTACTGGAAATTTACTGGGGGGAAAAGCGGCAACTGTGATTGCCAGAATGTTACCTTATTTTTAGGGCTATCAAACGATTAATCGCAATTAATCGCATCCAAAATAAAAGTTTGTGTTTACATAATATATGTGGGTGCACTGTGTATAATTATGTTGCATATATATATATATATATATATATAAATACACACATGCATGTATATTTAATGAAAAAAAAAATATAATATTTATATTTATATATAATTTAAATTATATGTAAATCTATACACAGTATATACATGAAAATATTATTTAAATATATACAAGCATGTGTGTGTATTTATATATATATAAAATAATTATACACAGTGCACCCACATATATTATGTAAACACAAATATTTTTTTGGGATGCAATTAATCGTTTGACAGCTCTACTTATTTTAAATTTTAACTTTATTTTTTTCCATACATTTATATTTAATTAACTGAAATAATATATCAAATTACTAAAAATCTATGTTTTTACCCTTGACAACTACCTTAAAAGGCACATGATGAGTCAAAGTTCACCACAAGTAGCTTTTCCACATGGAGAAAGGTACCGTTAACTAATAAATAGGTAGCATTTTTAGTCTTTTACCCTCAAAATTATGATCATTTACAGTGTATGTTTTAATAAATCTGATTAAAATGATGAACATATTAGATCCAGTAAAACTGTGGATGTAAACTGAGCTCACTTGACTTGACCATCCGAATACTACTTAATTTATCCCGTTATCTCCTTTAACTACCATGCAGTTTATTCAGAAAGAATTATTTACATAAATCAAAAAAGGCTAGTTTTGAATTTTCCATCCTATGCACGAGTATCATGCACTCTTTCTCCTAGAATTTCATTCCCATGATGCTGTTCTTGTACAGGTTGTCCTTGTTAGGTGGAATGAACCGTTTCAGAAGCTTGCAACGTGTGACATGGAGGGAGGGATATTTGTGTGGATCCAGTATGAAGGAAGATGGTCTGTAGAGCTGGTGAATGACAGAGGTGCTCAGGTATGTGTATTTACTGCTTATTTTTCATCTGTGTGCAGGTTGAAAATGTGTTTTTTATGATACGTCAAGATTGATTAACTTACTAATATGTTTTGATTAAAAGTGCATCATATATCCATACAAAAAAGCCAATTAAGTAAGATGATGGTATAATAATTAAATTAATTGCTATTATTTTCCTTTTTTTTCCAGGCCATTTTATCATGTCATTCATCATTGGGGTGCAGATGTCCATAATTACTCATTGTTAGAAAAATAGAAAAATGTACAAAGAAATCAAGTTATTTAGTAAATTCATAAATATATGTTGGACCTTATTTTATTTTTACCCTAACGATCTAAGCGTACCCAGATAGCACAAGGCTGTTTGATGTCCTATTTACATTGAGTGTTTGCTCATCTGCAAGACGTCTATAGGACGTTTCCTGCAGATGTCAAATAGACGTTTAGAAGATGTCTTTAAGATGTAATGATTTAGAATGTATGTTAAACTGACATCTTATAAACGTCTATTTGACATCTGACAGGAAACGTCCTATAGACGTCTTGCAGATGAGCAAACACTCTTAAAAATACGTCTTCCAGATGTAAATAGGACATCAAATACCCTTGTGCTATCTGGGTATGGTCTAAAGTGCATGCCGCAAGTCCACTTAGACTTAGAGCATGTCCGAAACCACTTTTGCTGGTTCAGTGACGGGAAAATGGTCTAAAAGGGTTGTCCCTATTCTCTTAATGAGTAAGGCTGTGTTTTGGGCGTAACGTGCAAAACCAATCTCATCTCGAGTCTCATCTCCCATTCCTTTTAAAAGCCAGTTGCGCTCGTGCAATGGCGGATTCGCTATTTACATGACGGAATTTGCAAGCGGAAATACGGAACGCTTTTGTAGCGAGGAAACGGATCTGTTCGTGCGGAAGGTCAAAGGGTTAGTTCACCCAAAAATGAAAATGATGTCATTAATGACTCACCATCATGTCGTTCCAAGCCCGTAAGACCTCCGTTCATTTTCAGAACACAGTTTAAGATATTTTAGATTTAGTCCGAGAGTTTTCTTTCCCTCCATTGAAAATGTATGTACGGTATAATGTCCTTATCCACAGTCATTAATGACATAATTTACATTTTTGGGTGAACTAACCCTTTAAAGCATGCAAGCTGAACATCTACGGGACAATGGGTACTCACATTATGGATGTACAATGTACATTATATGCTGCCTATAGGCACACATAACTAACGCACTCTTTAAATAACAAAAAAAAATATTGCGCCATTGATTTTAGACCAGGTTTTTGTTGGTCAATGGCGCAGTCTATTTCAGTTGCCTCAAAATAGCAAGACACCAACTATGTGCCTGAACACACCTCGTTTTCAGCCCATGGGTGCAAATGCATTTGCTATTTAAACAACGTTGGCGCAGGAAGTGAAAATGATAACTGCGTCGGGCTGAAACTAGCAAAAATCATTTGTGCTGCGCCTGGTGTCCCATTGCACCAAGTATAGGGCCCATTATGTTTGAAAAGTGATTATTATATTTCGTGTCTTTTAATGAAATTCCTGCTAATTTAAAATGCGACATATTTTGCAATAGGATAAAAAGAACAGCTATTATTCTGACATGAACTGCTTAATGAACTAGTGGTTTGTTGTCTAGGTGAGTGACTTCACCTGGTCACATGATGGTACACAGGCCTTAATCGCCTACAGGGATGGTTTTGTCCTGGTGGGATCAGTCAGTGGTCAGAGACACTGGTCATCTGAGATCAATTTGGAGAGCCAGATCACCTGTGGAATCTGGACACCTGATGACCAGCAGGTAACATTCTGGTTTGGCATCATCGAATTGAAGGAAACGGTTTGAAAGGCATTGTTGTCAACACATTCCCTTGGACTGATGCCCGATTTCCCTAATTTGGTGTTTGCATTCGTTTATTCTCTCTAGGTGCTTTTTGGAACAGCAGACGGGCAAGTCATAGTGATGGACTGCCACGGCCGTATGCTTGCCCATGTTCTGCTGCATGAGTCAGATGGCATAGTCAGCATGTCCTGGAACTGCCCGAACTTCCTGGTGGAGGACAGCACTGAGAGTGATACAGACTCTGATGACTCTACTCCAGCTCAAGGTACATTATACCCTTAAAAGGATGGTTCGCCCAAAAATCAATATTCTGTCATTATTCACTCAACTTCATGTTTTTCCAAACTCCTAAGATCTTCGTTCATCTTCGCAACGCAAATTGAGATATTTTTGATGAAATCTGAGAGCTTTCTGATCCCTCTTTTGACAGCAACTTCATTGCAACTTTCAAGGCCCAGAAAGGTAGTAAAGACATCGTTAAAATTGTCCATGTGACAACAGTGGTTCAAATGTAATGTTTAACAATTAAGGCCGTTCTGAAGGCGAAAGGGCGTCAAACACAGTATTAGTATGGTGTTCCTAATAATCCTTTAGGTGAGTGTAGACTGTTTTCTAAATGGCTAGAAATAAAACAAAACTACTTCAAAACTCCTTTTAAAGGTATAGAATATTTTATACATTTTTAAGGATGATTGCAAGGCAGTAATATGTATTTGACTTCAATGTTATTAACTGTAAAACGATGTTTCCTTTCAAGTGCAAAATCTCAAACCACTGCTCACGGTCAGCTTCATATCGGGAGACATTAGTCTAATGAACAACTATGATGACCTTTCACCTAACATCATACGCTCAGGACTGAAAGGTAAAACCCTACTGTTCTTGCAATAAATGAATTGCAAAGTACGTGTTTTATTTCTACCACTGGATTATTATTAAGAGCATATTAAAGTTATTTTCAACATCTATGGCATGCTGTTGATTACCTAGACAATATTGTCTATTAACATTTACAGTAAATTTACCTACAAGTATAATGGAGGTTTAGCAGCAGGCTGAACATATATTAAATGTTTGCAATAGTAAAAATGTGTAAATGGTCATTTTTGGTTGAGGGACTTGTAATTCAGTAAAAATAACCAAAAAATGGTCCTTTCAACCATTTAATGACACACCATAAATGTTGATTCCTCATGACTGAGCTGTTATCTGACTGGACAGACTTTTGTTTTTCAGATGTGGAGGTACAGTGGTGCTCTCAGGGTGACCTGCTGGCAGTGGCCGGGATGGAGAGACACGGTCTACCCGCTGACTCAGCCTGTGCCTCCTTAATGAGGAACGCCCTTGTCAAGTTTTACAATGTCCAAGGGGAACATATATACACCTTAGAAACTCCAGCCCAAGTGAGCTGTGACCAGTCATCAGACCAATCATCATTATCTGAACATATAATACACACAAGATTTTTTAAATCTGTTTTAAAGAGGTCACCGAGACTGTATTAATTTGATCAAATATACAGTAAAACAGTAATATTGTGAAATATTTCTATTTTATTCCCATCATGGCAAAGCTGAATTTACAGCATCGTTACTCCCGTCTCCAGTGTCACATGATCCTTCAGAAATCATTCTAATAGGCTGATTTGCTGCTCATTTATTATCAGTTATTATTGCTATTAAATTATGATTTATAACATTTATAAATAGTATATTAATTATATATTATTAAAATATTTGGTTAGATTATAAACGTCTTCAAGTTCATCAAGGTTTCCAACATCGATATAAAACAAAATGTTTATTGAGCAGAATGATTTCTGAAGGTTCGTGTGACACTGAAGACTAGAGTAATAATGCTGAAAATTCAGCTTTACCATCACAGTATTAAATTATATTTTTAAAATTAAGTATTTTACATAAACATGCATATTTACTATTTGCATAAACCTTTTTTTATGTGTAAATTTGTATGTATAAACAGTATGGCAACTGTATAGAAAACTGGTTCTTATCGGCTGCTTTTGCTTCAAGTATATACCAAACAATATCAAATTTATTATTAATCACATATTGATGTTTGCATAAACTATACATAAACTGTATATAATCGAAATATCTTTTGGTTTTAGAGGCCCATCACCACTATTTGCTGGGGTCACAGAGACTCGCGGCTGTTTCTGGCCTGTGGACCAGCCCTGTATGTAGTGCGTGTGGAGCACCGTGTGGCCAGCCTGCAGCTTCTCTGTCAGCAGGGCATTGCCAGCGCTCTTAAAGAGGAGAGAGATGTGGGAAAACTCAACATGCCTTCACTCCTCTGTTCCTACGTCACCACTGCATTCATTCCAACGATCAAGGTACCGAAGCAGCAAGAGAAGTATTCACAGTTTGATGTATGCTAATATATGCATTAATGCATAATCTTTTTCATATCACAAGCCCCCAATCCCTGATCCGAACAACATTAGAGATTTTGTGAGCTATCCCACAGCAGGGAATGAACGGCTGCACTGCACTATGAAACGTGCCGAGGAGAACCCAGAGGCAGGAGGCCCCTGTTACACCCTCTATCTGGAACACCTGGGAGGTCTGGTGCCCATTCTCAAGGGCCGTCGCATTAGTAAACTGCGACCAGAGTTTGTCATTATGGACCCAAAAATGGATGGTAAAGCAGGTATGCACTATTGCTGATCATGACTCTAAAGTGCTCATTTAAATGCATTATTTTTCTCATACTGTACATTTCTGCATCTCTTTTCACCCTCTGCCTGAAACTCTTACTGCGTCCCAATTCGTGTACTATCCGTCCTTTATCGAAATTAGAATTAGTGTGTCCCAAATCGTAGTAGAAATGAGGATTCCAGATACCCGGATTGTCTAAGTGCAGATCTGTGCGTGCTCTAACTGCTAATAATGCCCACAAACCATTGAGCGTTGGACTAGAATTCAATTAGAACTACAAACACATATAAAAAGTGTTAAAAACTACAACTACGAGTCTGGCGTTTATTTAGAGAGGTTTTAGATAAAGGGTTTGAGTAATTAATGTAAAGTCATAACTATAACTAAATAACTAAAGACCATAACTAAAGACCAACGACTGGCAGATCAACTAGCTACTTCATTTCTCTCGGAAACAATAGGAAATTAAATATTACATTTTAAATTTTAACTGTGACAGAATGATTGACAGGGCAGTTTAAACGCTGACAGGACGCAAACGGCAAAGCAATCCATCAAAGACACAGTTATGATGAAGTAGTATGTCCCAAAGTTTGTCTACTCTTCTTGTATACACACAAAAGTATGTACTTTTTCTACATAAAAACATAATTTTAGGGCATAGTAGAAGTAGGCGAATTGGGACACAGCTGTGTTTTAATATCTTGATAGCTGATTTCATACATTATTCATTTAATTTTGTCTTTCAGATGAGGTCTGTGTAAATGGCATGATCTCCTATATGACTGACAGCTGTAACTGCTCAGATTCAAGCGATATTGAGTTGAGTGATGAGTGGGTTGGACGAAAGTCGCCAAAACTTTCCAGAGGAAACAGGTCTCCTAAGCTTCCTAGGTACTCTAAACATATAAGGTACTGTTGAATATAAAATTCACACAATATTACAGGGTGCCTGAAACTTAACAGAAATATTTGTAACCATTACAAAACACAATACAGCACATTTTTGTCAAATATAAACAAATCAACAACTTTTGATATGATAATAAATAAAAGAAAACTTTCCATTTAATTTTCTTTCTTTCATATTTGTTTTTATGTCTAGAATTAATATGGAATCAAGAAAGTCTCCCAAACTTGCCCAGACATCTCAAGAAATGTCTAGGTCTCCTAGATTACCAAAGAAGCCTCCAGTACGATCTCCAAGTCTTTCTCGAAGGGAATTTTCAGTTGATGGCTTTAGTGAGGTACTTAACATCTTATTTTGAAGTTCATTTTGGCAATTATTTTTTATTAATCTACTTGCCTAGAATTAGCCAAGTTTCCATCCACTTTTTTGTTAACAACAAAGTGAAAATGCGTTTAAAAAGTGCGCAATTTGCTGTCGTTTCCATCCAATTGGCCTTTTACCAATAAAATGGTGTGCGTAAAGGCATCATCCCTAAAAAAACCTGCCTCTGAGTCGTTTCCATACATAATTTTGTTTATATCGCAAATTATATTGTATCTTTCGCATCCCAATTGCAGAGAGTAATGAGACAATTGGAATTCGCTAGTTTACGTCTTACTATTTTCACGAATAATAAGCCTAAGTTAGGAAGTATTAAGAAGTGAGACTGCTGGTCTGACAGGACTGCATGTAACAGCCTTTATGTGACAAATCCCATGGACATGGGGCAGCATTTGTCCTGTAGCCTATGCAAAATTTTAGGGTCCATAATAAGAGTTGGCAGTACAATGTTCGTTCATATCTTTAACGTGAACCTTGAACATGCAGTCAAGCCAGTCACGGTTTGACGTGGCGCATATTCAGATCATTCAAACTGGTTTCAGAGTTTGGAGTTCAGCTAATCTTTTTCAGAGACAGGTGCAGCTTTTATTTGTGTAGGCCTATATTTAACTATTTTAAATGGTCTATTTGCTTAAAGCTGCAGTCCATAACTTTTTGGGGTTAAAAATATTCTGCTGGACAGGTAAGGCATAAGCGATCGTTAAATTTAATCAGCGTGATTTACTGCAATGCTTTTTTTTCTTAGTTGGTCAGAACACAAGTGGATGTTACTTGTTCAGATGATTCAGAAAATTATTAAGTTGGTCATACTTCCAAAAAGAATAATCTGTGATTCTGGATAACAGTATCCACGCTGGCGCGGTGACTGACAGCCGCACATTCTCCTCAAAACATTGGATCCATCCGTGCTGTGCCGTAACGAGGCAAAACACACATAAAGTTGATAATTCCATGAATAACTGCAATTGCAGATTTCGAACAGAGATGGCGACAAAGACTTAATAATTCTAAAATTTGTTTAGAGCTTATTGGATTCAATCCACTTTATTTTCCTAATTTGTTTGAGATATAATTATATTACAATAAAATTGTTTTATTAAATTATCGACAACTGGCAGTTCCATCAGATATATTGTTAAACATTTTGATGCGCTAAAACTTTTTTCACAAACAAAACCTTTGGATGGAAATCTAGCTATTGATAGGACAAGTTTTTGTATTTCTTGCTTGTGTCTACTGGACACTGCTATTTGGATTTGTAATATTCTGCACCATGACCTCAGTAGACAGCTTATTTTATTTAATCTCCTGCTTTGCTGAAAAAAGATGACAGTAAACCGACTTTGACCTTGAATATTTTCTATAACTATCACTCAATTTGCTTTGTAGCATAATTACTTAGCTCAGGTCACCTCTAACATCTGGGGAACAAAGTTTAAGATTGTGGGCCTAGCTTCCTTTTTGCCAGCTAACTTAGGAGCAGGTATGTCAGGTTTTGTATACAAATCAACACTTTCACATAAATATCTTAAAGAATAATCCTAATGTTTTTTTTAAATATGTGTTGACTAATGATGCATAATGTCACAGTTATTTATAAAACTAGTTTGCTGCACCTGCAACCTCGTCAGATGACCATCTATTTGCCTGAGGTGCGTAAAATTTCCTTGGACTTCATGAGTCTCCCTGTCTTTAATCCCAATGTGTTCAGTGAAGATGAAGATGATTTACCTGGTAAGAATCAGTGGATTGTACATTTTGTCTCTGTATAGCTTGACTAAGACGAGAAGTAAATAAAATTTAGTAATTTATCGAAAGATGTTCTTGCTTATTTCTAGTGATGGGACCTTCTGGAGTGTCAGCCGACAATCCTCCTTGCACAGTTAATATCCCCATTGCTCCAATTCACAGCCCTGCGCAAGCCATGTCACCTACACAGAGTATAGGCCTTGTCCAATCTCTCCTAGCCAATCAGAATATTCAGCTTGATGTCCTCACCAATCCCACAGCTACCGCAGCAGCGGCTGCTGCAGCAGCAACAGCAGCAGCAGCCAATGCAACTGTGTCAGAGCACAGTCAGGACACCGTTACCGCACAGTACACTGTGCCGACCAGGTACTCTAACCCTGGACAGGTGATATTCAGCGGAGTGGAAATGAGTAATATCCTGAGTGGAACTCTTCCTCCTCCTCCAAATCATCTACCACAACAACCCCACCAACAGCGTCAGCAACAACAGCAACAACAAGACCATCAACAATCAAAGCATCAACAGCAGTTACAACCACAGCAGCATCATCTGAAATTGCAACATCAGTCACAACAGCTGCATCAACAGTCGCTGCAGCAGCAACACATGCAGAATCAGCAGCAATTACAAACACAGCAGCATCAACAACAACTTCAACAGCAGCATCAGCAACATCTGCAACAGCAGCATCAGCAACATCTGCAACAGCAGCATCAACAACAGCTGCAACAACAGCTGCAACAACAGCTGCAACAGCAGCATCAACAACTGCAACAGCAGCATCAACAGCAGTTGCAACAACATCAGCAGCAATTGCATCAGCAGCAAATGCAACAACAGCAACTGCAACAGCAGCAGCAACACATTCAGCAGCAAGTGCAACAGCATCAACAACAAATTCATCAACAGCATCAACAGCAAATTCATCAACAGCATCAACAACAATTCCAACAGCAGCAGCACCAGTTGCAGCTGCAGCATGAGCAAATGCAGCAGCAGCAGCAACAGATGCAACAACAGCAGCAGCAAATTCGACAGCAAATTCTGGAGATGAGGCAGCAGCAGCAACAGCTTCAACAGCAACATCAACAAATACAGCTGCAGCATCAACAAATGCAGAGGCAGCATCAGCAAATGCAACAGCAACTCAAAATGCAAATGACCATCCAGCCTCCACCTTCAGGGTATGCTACGCTGTCCCTCCATCAGTTACAGCTGATGCCGCCAATTCCTCATCCAGACCATCCACCAGATAGAGCAGAACAAGTGCTTCCTCTGAAGGTTTCCTCACGACCACAGTCATTCATTGAAGCTGACACTCTTGAGATCCAGATGCGCAAGGTAAACCCTCCACCACCTTACCCAGGTACAGTGGTATCTACTGCAGCCGCCACACCCACCACAGCGCCTCCAGGTCTTCTTGTTAGCAATGAGAATGGCACTACGCTGACGACAGATCAATGCTTAACTAAGGACGAATTCTCTCTTCATCCAATTGGGCTTCAGTATCCAACTCCATTAGGCTATGAAAGAATTACCACGTTTGACAGCAGCGGAAATGTCGAAGAGGTGTGCCGCCCAAGGAGACGCCTGTTAAGGAACCAAAATTCCTATGGGATTCAAGGAATGGGCAGCTCCGCCACATTGAAAGTAACTTCGTCGGAGAACAAGAAAGTCCAGTTGCCGTACAGCTCAGCTACTCTGAGTCGCCTCTCCGTGCCTAGATATTCTATACCAAGCGGAGACCCACCGCCATATCCAGACACATCCAACCAGATGAACGCTATCAGAAGTCCTGCACAGAGGATTGACAGCAGTTTGATTCATGCCACTTTGCGTCGAGATCGAAGGGAACTGACCCTGAAGGTTTCTCAAATGGTGGACACAGTGAGGACTCTACCGACAAAATCCAAAATGAACGGTTCCCTTACGCTCTCCTATCAGCCAAGGATACCCACGGCTTTGTATACGTGCACTCAGTGTAGCAGTAATAGCAGCAGCACTAGTGTAAGCGTCACCGGTGGTGGCACCAACAGCAGTGGAATTGCTGGAGGAACTGTGGTGAGGCAAGACTTCCCACCTGGAAAAGGGACCCAGCACAGCACTATAATTGTGCACTCCAAAAGTTCATCGCCATTAGCCTCCCAGTCCTCCTATAACCTCCTGAGTCCCATTGACCACAGTAGAGACAGAACTGTCTATGTGAACTCTGCCTTTACGGAAGACGAGACATTAAGTCAGCATTGCCATCTTGAAAAATCAGTACGTCATTTAACACTAGGGGATGTCAATTTAACAGTCAAACGACCTCCGCCTTACCAATGGGACTCTCCTGCAGCAGAACAACTCTGGATACCTCAAGAGCAAAATGTATTGCCTGGACCTCCAGGACCACCTCATAAGCCACCACCTTTTATACTTAGCCAACCACAGCACTTAGACATGACCCGGCTTCCTTTTGTCCTTTCAACAAAGCCTTCCCCCAGTCCCAATTCTATGACCCTCCCTTCAGCCTATCAGTTATCCCTATCACCCTTCCCAACAATGGTAGGGCATGGTGGACCTCAACTACAGACTTTGCAGAGTCCTGCCCAACCATGTGGCCCCAATGACATGGTTACATCTACCACTTTCAGCCAACCAGACCCAACATTAGTCCTACCCCCAGGTTATCCCGCTAATTTGACCAATCTAGGTTGTTGCACTCTGCCACCCATGTACCCAGGAACTAGCTCCTGCAACAACCTTCAGATGCATCCTATGAGCTTGCATCCTTGGAGCACATATAGCACTTGCCCTCCCATGCCAGACCATTCCGCCACACTGCCCAGTAAGACCCATCAGGCCCTGGAGAAGCCTGTTCTCTCTCCGCCTCCACAACCTCCTCCTCCCCCACCACCTCCTCCTCCACCTCCTCTCCCTCCACCTCCGCCACCCGTTGAACGCCTGAGCACCTCTGAGGTGGTCGCAGAATCTGGGGATAGCTTTCAAGATCAGTCCTCTCTCAATGAGAGTCCTCAAGGAGCAGAGAGGTTCAGCAAAAAGGGGCGTAAGAGGCTTGACAGTAGGGCGGAAGAGGCCAATATGTCCGGAGTCTCTGAAGGGAAATCCAAAAAAGAAAGTCGCACTCTCTCTGACTTCAATTCCCTGATCTCCAGCCCAAGACTTGGCAGTAGGGAAAAGAAGAAGCCTAAAGGACAGAAAGAGCCTTTGAACAAGGCTAAGAAACTGAGTAGGACCTCAAATGAGTTCCAGGACAGCTCAGAGAGTGAGCCTGAGCTCTTCATTAGTGGTGATGAGTTGATGAACCAAAGCCAGAGCAGCAAGAAAGGGTGGAAGAGCAAACGCAATCAGCGTATGGCAAATGAACTTGAGGAAATCAAGTGCCGCAAAGCTAATGAGAGAGAGGATCGTAGTCTTGGCAGCCAAGGCTTTGTTTATGTCATGGCCAACAAGCAGCCATTGTGGAATGAAGCTACCCAGGTTTACCAGCTTGACTTTGGAGGACGGGTAACACAGGAGTCAGCCAAAAACTTTCAGATTGAGCTTGATGGACGCCAGGTAAGCAATTTTATTTATTTATTTATGGATGAGAAACCAGTTTTAAAACAATATTTTTGCTATTCTGTATATTATTCGTGACACTAGGGTTAAAGAAATTACACACTTCACCTTTAAAAAACAAGCTCCATATATAATACCTTTTGAGTAACAAAGATCTACCCTGCATTTGACCCGTAATTTTTCTTTTACACTGTTACAGGTAATGCAGTTTGGCAGAATCGATGGCAATGCATACATCCTGGATTTTCAGTATCCATTCTCAGCGGTACAGGCATTTGCTGTGGCCTTGGCCAATGTCACTCAGAGACTTAAATAGAAAACCTCTCCAGCAATCTTGTCCATGAGAACAGATGGACTGAAAAAGAAATTATTTTTAACTGCAGATTGTGAGAAATGTTACATTCTCTGCTGCCATGATGTCTGTGCAGTGCCGGTTAGTAGCCGAGAGATCTGGTCACTCTCAGGCAGAACGTACATGAGACATACACGGGTGGTCTGACAGTAGATTTAGTGCTTTAAGGTACCTTTTTGTTATCAGAGGTACAAGCTGATTTAAGATTCCACCTGAATCCAAAGGTGGTACACATCTGAAAAAAATGTTAAGTATTTATATATTGATGGAATATTATTTAATTCATTAATTCAATTTTATTGATTTTTTTCCCATGTATTTCATTAGTATGGTGTGATTTAAATGTAAAAGTAATTAATTACTAAAATCTAAGATGGATGTTAGATTATTGGCTTTCTTTCTTTTATCCCTGATGTCCCCAACTCCTTTTGTTTATTCCTGAGATTTATTTGTGCCAAATTGATTTCCTATGTGTAGGCCTACTTCTTCTTGTAAAGTGATGGATTTTAACTAGCCTATCGTTTACCACAAACTCAGTGTCAAGTAACTCAAGTAAAAACTGTTTGAATATTCATCCCATGACTCACTTCTATGAAGTGAAAACAGAATATATTGCAGTTATAATCATATTTTCCAAGCTGTGCCATAATGAATGCATTTTTTATGGTTTAAAAATATCAATGGGCTATATGCGCATAAGTTCCGCATTTGACGCAAGGATGCTCGTCCATTTCCGGTTGTGGAGATTAAAGCGGAGGAAACCCGAGGAAAACGCGATTATGGCAGAGTCTTCTAAATTTAACGTCTTTGAAACAAAACTTTCATACGTTTAGATGTAATTTATATATAGTTATGTTTATTTAATATAATTTTTAAAAGAAGCATAAACACAACGAGGGGTGTCTGTTTTATCTGTTTTTGTGACTAACGTTTCTTTAGTATAACCATGAAGTATAAAATTCAATATAAATTCTCGGTATTGCATTGGACTCTACGATCGGCGGAAGTTATCGAGCATCCCTACACCTTCACCGGAAATACCGCCGTGCATACAGCCCATTTAACTTTGTTCTTCATTGAAATGTATTAGTTATATTGCATTATTTGCACACTGTGTTTTTGCAGTAATCTCAGTTATGTCCTTTTTGAACAAATCTTTGCTTTTAAATGTTAAGAGTAAGTAACAGAACTCAAAGTTTGAACATTAGTTTCAAATATATTATACTGTCATTATCAAATGACATGACAGAAAAGAGCTGTAGTTAGATATACTTCAAAAATGTATTTATATTGTTCTTGACACTTTAGCACGAACTATATAGTATGCATTAATTTAGCCAAAAATGTCTTATATCAAAATATAAATCAAATTTAACACACTGTATATTATGCAATGAATGGAATCTAAATGAAATTGAAAGTTGAACTGTAGTTTTTGCGTTCCTATAGTCAAACCCTATTGTTTAGTTTGGTTTACGTGAAGGGACATCTTTTTATTCTATTTAGTATTATTGATTTAATATTTATTTTTCTGTATGAATATTTAATATTCTGCATCATTTTTAATATTTCTTACAGCAAATCAGCAAATTGTTTTTTTTTCTGTTGTTGCTTAGTTTCTGATGTTTTCCAGTAATTTCATCAGTTTTAATCACATTTTTTTGTTGTTGTTGTAAGCAAAACAGTGATTCAGAGTGGGGTAGTGTTGATATGGTTGATGTTTTAAGCACTTCTTGATTATTCTTGATGTTGTATGCTTTGATGATTTGCAGTTGCAGTTTCTGGCCACTTTGTACTGGGAGATTCAGGCTCGGTTTAAATAATGTGGAATGTGAGGCTTTAACTGTGCTTTATTGCTAAATTATTCTAATGTACATTTACAAAATGTAATTCGAGGATGTCTTGGAAAAGCATTAGAATGTGTGTGCAGAGTAGACTATATGCTTTAAGTCACTAAATAAAATCAAACTAGTTTGATGAACATTGTGTGGATTATTTATATTGTGAAATTATCTCTTTTCATATTTGTATTAACACTTTTTATAAGAATTATGATAATTTACATCTGCTTCAACTTTGATTTCTGACAACCAAATCACTAAACACAAAGTCAACACATTGCATGCAAATGGCTATTTTTTGACCTATGAGTTCAAAATGATAAAATTGAGATTATCCTTGGTCTCCACTATAACAAACATGCGAGATTAATCAAACATAGCCTGAAATGTGAAATTAGTGAACTCGTCAAATGAGAGTTTGCGTCTTTATGCAGAGGATTTTACTGCAGAGACCTCTAGATGGCGCAATTCAGTTATGGTCGCAATGGGCTAAGTTTGATTCATGTTCGCGAATCGGTTCCTCTCAATGATGAACCAGATTTCGGCGTTTGTGATGTCCGATTCTCAAAAGAATCATTATTTTGAACTGATTCTTTTCAGTGATTTGTTCTAACCGATTCGCAAAGTGCGGGACACACTCAGCTGGAACTGTGAGGTGAGTAACAAAATGGGAATTGTTGACATTATATTTCGTTAAGGAACTTATTAACAAAATAAAATTCCACATAATGGGGGCAAAGTGAGTCGTTACGTCCATGTCTGAACGAACATTATTCCTCAATGTTGATTTTCTCAGCTGACAGGTTGAACACGCGGTAACTTTTACAAGATCTCAGACACTTGACAATGGATATCGATGAAGAGGATAAAGGTATGTGCAGTTAATAACGTTACATTTATTTGATTACTTGTTTTCGGGTGATCAACATTTAGCAACTTTTGGACATTTAATAAATTTACGGACTCTTTAGCACGTTTGCCAATGACCATTCGCGTTCTCGAGCAGTTTAGTGTTTACTGATCAATGAATGCATGTAAACTTTATATAGGTGATTCTTCACCACCACCACCAGAGACTCCAGCCACTAAAATGTCCAGACAACAGATATTAACACTTATTGCAATGGCCTCCATAAACTTCAGTTCAATGATCTGCTATTCCATTCTGGGACCATTTTTCCCAAATGAGGTACATTGATTGTATTTTATATAACATGTTACATGACTTGTATAATAAACTATATCATGAAATTGTGCTATTTACTCTTAAAAGCTTCCGCTTCAGTATAATATAATGTTTTCATGATTGTTTTCTAGGCAAAGAAGAAAGGTGTCAGTCAAGCTATGATTGGTTTAATATTTGGAATCTATGCATTATGTACTTTGGTGGGCTCTTTGATACTTGGTAAATATGTAAGTTAATGTTCATTTCAGAAGATAATTTTCAACAGTTTTTCATAATGGATTACACATTCTATCAGTGCATTTGACCTCTGTTTCAGATTGTCCAGATAGGAGCTAAGTTCATGATCGTGGCAGGGTTGTTCATATCAAGCGTATGTACTGTACTTTTCGGGTGAGTATAGATATATCGGTGTTTTGTATCTTTAAGTCCAGGTCTATTAGCTGGTATGCTATCTATATAAGTGTTTCCACATTTTCTTTTAGTAGATCAACATATTTTTATAATACACAGTCCTTGCACTCATAGCATAGGTGTGTCCATTTTTGTGTTTGCGAATAATATCATTTATTCTGCAGGTTTCTTGACCAAGTGTCTGATGGTACAGTTTTCATCGTGCTCTGTTTTATCACACGGAGCACAAATGCAATCGGCTTTTCTGCTGCTGTTACATCGTCTTTTGCGGTTTCAGCAAAAGTTTTCCCCGACAACATAGCAACTGTTTTGGTGAGCTGTGGTCAGTGCATGTTTTTCAGTGTTTTGGAGTAAACTGACAAAGGATGCACTATTGCACATGTCACAAAGACATGCTGTTTCTCAAGAGAATCATCATTAGATTCTGTTATTATGTCCGTCTGGTTGTTTAGTTTCTCACGGTCGGGTTATATACAGTACACAATGATGAAACCATTCTTATGTTTTCAATAGATTTGTTAAAACATGTCTCAAAAGGTGAAATCATTATTGTTTTGTTTTCACAGGGCTTCATGGAGATTTTTACAGGGCTTGGCCTGATATTGGGGCCTCCGTTGGGTGGTTGGCTGTATCAGTCATTCGGATATGAAATCCCATTCGTTTTCACGGGATGTCTTCTTCTTGCAACAGTACCCCTCAACATGTGGATTTTACCAAGCTTTGGTTAGTGCGGATTTCATACTGGTTAAATATCACATGATTTTAATAATTTAATTTAGTCTATTCCATTTATCATACTTCTACTTTTGTCACAAGGATGTGATTGCCATGTGACTGATTTTGTTATTGTTTACCCTCCAGCCATAGAGATAGACATGTCTGTTTATCTCATTCTTATAGACGCTGTTCCTTCCCAGGATTCCTTCCTCAGATTGTGTACCAGAATAAAGATCCTTCTCATCTGCTTTGTGGTGTTCACATTGAGCTCAGGACTTGGCTTCTTGGATGCAACACTGTCCATATTTGCCATTGAAAAGGTTCATCTTTAGAAAGTACATTTCTATCTATCTATCTATCTATCTATCTATCTATCTATCTATCTATCTATCTATCTATCTATCTATCTATCTATCTATCATATTTCATGCATTAACAAATAGATTACGTTTTTTTTTTATGTAAAGTCGCCATAGTTTCAATCAGGGAAAATGTTTAAAACTCTTCATTTAAAAAAAAAATAGTTATATCCGTAATAATACAAAAACATCTTTGTGAATGCTTTGTGTGAACAGCTTAATCTCAGCGCTGGTTCAGTGGGGTTGCTTATGATTGGACTTTCACTGCCGTATGGGGCGGCATCACCTATCTTTGGTGTGATCAGTGATAAATATCCTGTAAGTCAACATTTACAACAATTATCAACATGATTACAGTGATGACTGGATATTCTTTAAAGAAAAAAGATTTGTTTGACATTTCTAATATGAGATTTGATTGTTTATTATGTTACCTACCTTCCTACTTATTTGCTAATTTATTTAAATTAATTTTGTTTTTTAAGATATGTTGTATTTCATTTGTTTTAGTTTGTAATTGATTTTTAGGTAAATATAAGCATACATTAAATGGTATTAATCTGTGGCTGTAAAATTATGCTCTGTGCAGTCAATTAGGAAGTGGATGATGGTGATTGGAGGAATGGCCACAGCGGTGAGCTTCTGTTTCCTTGGCCCACTTCCTGTTTTTCATATTAGGAGGTAAAACATTACTTTCACATTTTTTTGAATGTTCATTTCTCAGCTTTTGCTTTATACCATGTTAACTGTCTGTGTCCAGGTAGCGGTTTTTATTGCCTTTTTTCCTTGTCAAATATTTTAATAAACATCTTAAGCTTAAAGCTTAAAAATTCTAAATTCAACCTTTGAAAACCGTTTTAAAATTGGTCACTGACATGGGATTTTAAAACCTTTTAGTGAGCTCTATGTTTGGTTGGATATATGGCTTTGCTTTTCTTGTAATTTTAATTTAAATTGTTTTGTAAAATATATAATTTGCATGTAAAACAAAAAGTTTACAAAAACTTTTTTATACTCATTTTTTAACTGCTTTCACCTCTGCTGAGTGTCTTCTTTAAAAAGAGACCAACTGTTAACGGGTTAAGTTTTGTTAATACACTGATCCATTACTAATAGTTTAAATGTTTTTGTTTGTTCAGTCAGCTCTGGCTTACGGTTCTCATGCTGGTCGTGGTGGGCTTTTCTCTGTGTATGACCTGTATCCCCACCTTCGCTGAGATGATCGCTTGTGCACAGTGAGACTTAAATTCACCCTGCTATGTCAGACTAGATTCCTGGAATAAGTACAGTTAACCCTAAAACTAGAGCTGGGCAGTATGACCAAAAATCTCTTATCACAGTATTTTTACAATGGTTGACGGTTTGAACCGAGGGGCACAGAGTATAATATAGGAACCGAGAGGCACAGTGTTACAGACAAAAAAACGTCAATTGAAAAACGAAATAAGCAAAATAATATTCCAAACCTGCTGAAAATGGCTTAGGAGTTCACTCACTCCGCTTGTGAGGATGATATCTAAGCTGATAAGCTGTACTTGACAGTGTTTTTACTTAAAAAAATGCTTGCCTATCTCAACTAGGCAAGAAAGTGAAAGTCCCTTATAACCCCCAGGGCTCAGCATACAGTATGTCACTACATGACTAAGGTAAGTAGGTATCTGGCTGACTCTGCGACAAACAACTAGTGTTACACTGCCTCTGGCGGTCGGTAGGAAAGAAACAGAACTGAGATATCCATTCACAGACACAGAACATGCAGACTTAAGATCAAAAGCAGTATCTTTAATGTTTAATATTCAGACAACACAAGTCCATATTGAAATTTGATTCATTGTACAGCCCTACTTTTGTTTTATTCATCCAAAAATTCAGTGACATTCTGCTTTATACAGTAAGTTCCATTTGTGATTGGTTACGTTCGCGTTTTTATAGGAAATCATAGGCCTCTACGTGTTTTTCAATATTAATGAGTTAGTTGGGAATTATTGTTGGGTTATAACCATTAGAAAGATGGATATGCAGTTACTAGAAGTCCTCTCTTAATACACTCCACTTAGCGCTCTTTGTGGCCATTGAATAGATGAATTCAGTTGAATTGAATAGACTTGTTCGTTTGGCAACATAGCAGTATTTGAAAAACTGCACATCACACACGAAATTGAAACCGGTATACTTCCCAGCACTACATGAAACTGACCAAAATGCTATAATACAAACCTGAAATGTACTATGTTTTGATGCACACACACATTCCTGTTGTTGCAGTGAATATGGCTTTGAGGAGAGCTTGAGTACACTGGGGTTGGTGTCAGGGTTGTTCTCTGCAGTGTGGTCTGCTGGGTGTGTATTGAAATAAACTTTATATGTGCTACTCAAGTGTAGTTTTTATAATTCCGTCATTAAACCTGAATGAAAATTTTTATGTTGAAGCATGTTCTTCGGGCCTACCTTTGGAGGATACATCACACAAACACTGAACTTCGAATGGAGCGCAGGAATTCAAGGCGCACTTGCCTTTCTCGCTGTAAGAACAAAAGATAAATACTTAACAGACCATTTTAAAATAGACCCATCTTTTCTTATATGAAAAGTTTATCAGTTATGTATGCATTTTTGTACATATTCATTTATTGGCTAATATGTGTACCCTAACTTTCTTTAGGCCTTACTACAGTTAATATACTTCACAATAGAGGACATACAAAACAAGTAAGTATATGTAAGCAATAACGTACGAGAGGCTGTGCTGTAGCATGAATAAGTAACGGCTGAAGGGCGTTGTTAGGCACGACGCGAAGCGGTATATTAACTTAATATTCACGATGCAGTACTTGCCTAGAGTACCTTATTGCTTTTATAAAACGGTTGCCACACAAAATTAAAGTAAAAAACAATGTATTAGTGCAACTTTCTTGAAGTAAAATCACTAAAAGCCTACCTTCCGCTAGAAAAAATAGTCCCTGACCATGAACAGCAACAACGTTCCAATGTGTAAAATGCATGAAAGCTCAAATAAAAACAACATAGAACCGCAGTGTTGCGCAGCGATCTATAGAACCATTGGGTGAAGCGGTTCGTGAATAAAGCACAGCTCTTGACCAATCAGAATCTAACCGTTTTATCATTTTAATTAACTTTATTCAGCCAATATATATTTTTTAAATCATTATTCATTCTCTAAAATATTCAGATGGTAACTTTTTCAGCTGGTAAAATGTAGTATACTCTGAAAACATTGATTATTCATGATCATATTTTATTTTTTTCAGGTCACAAAAGGCCAAAAAGGTTAAAATGTCATCTCAAGGAGAAAAATCCCCTCTTCTTCCTAAGACAGATCCTCTCAGGGTTGACATCACCTGAAATAAGCTGCTAAAATATTTTAAATGGGAGAACAAACTTAAATTATATTGCTGCTAAATACAGGTGATGTGGAAAATGAGCAGAGAAGGTCTAATACATGTATCCTTTTGAGATGGACACTCCATTCCACATCAATTGAAACTTTAAACAGAAGGTCTGTGAACATTTACAAAGTGTTAAAATTTCTGTAAGAAGAATGACATAAGAGAGGAGACGATATGTTTGAAAGTTTAATGCATAATGGTATGGAGGTGATTTTTACACCAGAGTTTAAACCAGTACAATGGATTATTTCTAAGGTCTTGGTTTCATAAATCTTTTGGACTAGTGCAAGAATGTGGGATTTGTATTTTTATGTTACTTAACATGGATTACCCGTCTAACTGTAGTTTGTGAATGTTCCCCATTTCAACTGTTTTTACAGATTTACATATATATTGCAATATTGCCATATTCCTGATGGAAACGACTTCAACACATACAATTTTACAAAATACATGTTTACAATGTTTATTACAGTATTTTTCATAGGAATTAGATCCTTGGGCTCTTTGAGCTGTAGCATAAATATAGATCCGTCCAACACTGCAGAGGTTTACCCTTTTACGTCACAATTGCCTGGTGTGTTGTAAAATATTGCATTAATGTATCATATAGAAGTATATATATATATATCAATTGTATTCATTAACTCTGGTGCTAAATAAATGGCATAGTTATTTTGTAATGACATTTTGTGATGTGTGATCGTTATAGTTGTTATTGTTACATTCAAGATTCATTTAAATAAAATGTTATGAAATGAACAATAAAATAAAAACTGAGTATTTACATAAACAATACAAAACTACATATAACAAATACCAGTATCAAAATTACAAAATATAGATTTTAAAATAAGGCCAACTACAAAAGATAGATCCACATCAACTCTTTTGGGAACACGTTATTGTGTCCTTCATAACAGAGGCAAGTCTTAGAAATCAGATCAGGTCCTGTCAGTTCAGTCCTTCAGCTTCAAACGCACCGTTGGCCTGGCCTAGTCTGGGGAGAGGTCTCCTTCTAGATAATGCGGAAGACATTTCATGACCTGAGGACGGGACCTGAGGAGGAACCTCACTCCGCTTCACCTTTTTCTTCTTCTTTTTTGTTCTATAAAGAAAATGAGTGAAGAAAATAAGATCAATATGCACGTGCCATTGCCTATCACAAAAAGAAAATTACGATTTTCAAGGTGTTTTTCATCATGCTGTTTGAGCATGAAAAACGTCTGCAATGTTACAAAGCACAAAGTCACTCCAAAGGGAGTTATTCTCAATATCAGTTTCTGAACTCCCTGAAACACTTCGATTGGTAGTCTTGAGTTTTCTTCCAGGAACGAGCACATCACGACCAATGTTGAGGGTAACGCATTACAAGTAACGTAATCAGATTACTTTTAGTAATAAATTCATAAACTCAAGTAACTAGTAAAGTAACGCATTAACCACAAAATATCCGAGTAACCTTTTCAAATAAGTAATACCAGTTACATTGTTTTCCCATTTATTGACTGACACCTGTCCTGTCCCCATGTTGAGAGAAATCAGGAGTGATTTCTAGACTACAGTAAATGTGAGCATACATTTACTTGATTCAGTATTCCTCAAAATAAATAAACAAATAGTGAAATGCAAACTCAGAATATTACCCAAACCTGCAATAATTAAATATGTTGAGCACAAATATACTTTATGTAGTTAATATCACTTTATGAACCATTGTCTTTGTTGCTGACCTTTGACGATCCAATTCAACCATACTAATGAGTAAAAATGACTTTAAACATTTACATTTAATCATTTACAACTGACAAATGATATGTATTTGATGCAACTATATTTGTTTCTATTTTTTTATTGCTGAAGTGTTGAACTTACTGTCCCTGCCATCCAAAATAGCAGCACAGCTGAAAGGTTTGAGTTGCGCCCTCTACTGTACAGCCATGAATTTGCATTTCCTTCAGACTAAAGCATATTCATTTCACTTTTGGCAAGAAAGGACCTTTTGCCAAAAATAGAAGTTGTTTTGTTTTGTTTTTTACCATAAAAAGTAACTAACACAATTAGGGAGTAATGTAATATTGTAACAGATTACTTTTAGATTACTTTTATAGATTACTAGCAGAAATAACCCCCCTTAGGGTAAACAGAACAGAACCAACATGAATGTATGCAGATATCATTAATTCAATTTGAGAATTTATTCTGTTTCGAGGGAAATCAGAATGCCAAATCCTGACTGACAAGAGGAGCTGGGGATGGAGGAGGGTAATGAGCTGCTGATAATACTGAAGAAGCTTATACATGTATACAGTGATAGACGTCGTATTCCTATAGGTAGACAAGCATCAGCTGAGAGTCAGCTGATGCGAGCTTGACTAATGGGACCTGCCAGAACTGACGCTACACTTGATTTATTGGATATCAGGGCAGATTGCACTTTTTGGAAGGATAGACTTCCTTGAGGAACTAAACAGGGGTGCGTTTCCCATACAATGACATAACGTTTCCCTACTACTGACCTATAAAGCCCTAAATGGTTTAGCACCTATGTACTTAACGGACCTTCTTTCGCCCTACAATCCACCGCGTTCCTTAAGATCACTAAATTCAAGGCTTCTGGTCATTCCTAGGATATCGAAGTCCAGTAAAGGAGGGAGGACGTTCTCGCATTTAGCTCCAAAACTCTGGAATGGCCTTCCCGATACGGTCCGAGCCTCTGACTCGCTGACACAGTTTAAAACTAGATTAAAGACGCTTCTCTTTAGTCAAGCATTCACATAATGCTTACCTTCTAGTCCTCTGTTATGCCATACGGAACCGTTTGCCACTGAAACTGCTTAACGCACCAGTGGGGCTCGACAGCCTCTTAGACAAACGGGTCGGCGCGTATGGTTGGGTTGCGGAGAGTTCGGGTTACGGAGAGTTTGTGAGTTATAACGGAAATTATTATGAACATCAGCTATGCTAATTATTTCCCATCTGCCTTTCTGCTGTTATCTCGGGACGCTTGTCCCGAGAAAAATGGCGTTCGTCAGGTCCAGTTTTGTGTCCAGCCTCTCACGGGGATTTCGGATGCCCCAACGCCTGTGATGAGACGACTCAACGCCTGTGATGAGACGACTCAACGCCTGCGATATGTTATGGCGCCGTTTGATTCATAAACAATATTTATATTTAATATTTATATTTAAACAATATGAATGTAAGCCAGAGGAGAACTGGCCCCCGACTGAGCCTGGGTTCTCCCAAGGTTTTTTCTCCATCCAATCTGATGGAGTTTTGGTTCCTTGCCACTGTCGCCTTGCTTTTGGCTTGCTTTGAGCTTGCTCAGTTGGGGTTATTTATTTAGTGTTTAGCAATGTTGTTGATCTGTGTTGTGCTACTTACATGTTATCACTGTGAAGCTGCTTTGATACAATCTGTATTGTGAAAAACGCTATATAAATAAATGTGACTTGACTTGACTTGACATAAATCGCTGCTTAACTACCATAGTACAATTCATTGTTGAAGAAATCAGCTAGCTAGTCACGACCGATTCCCGAAACCATATTGTCGCAAAATGGTCGTTCAACCACATTAGTTAATAATGTCACACAGGTGATGGAGTAATAACTACTTTTAATGATTCTGTTTGAAATCGAATGCTAGATGCTCTAAATTACGAACATGGCAGCTGAGGACTATTTCATTTTTCTCCGTTATTTTGCTTTATTAAGCTTGTTCTTGCGTACTAGAGCACGTTCGCTCATGCGCACTCTTCGGAACAATGGTTTCGAGAAAAACCGACTCGTTGAACTATGCTGCTAACGACGGAAATTTGCGACCATAGTTAGTTAACGATACTTTTGCGAAACGCACCCCAGAGCGTTACTGACAGACAGGGAAGAGAGATGCTGCAACGATGTCAAATATGTGAAAAATTATTTCTTGAACATTCAAGCATGAAACCCTAATCTAGTAGACACTGAAATCAAAATCAAGACTTAAGCCCGATTTGCAAATCGTTGAGCTCACCGACAGGTTATCGCGTGCAAATCGCGGGGGATTAGCGGACGATGAACTTGCCAATCTGTTAGTATGAAAGAGCCAACAACGCAGCGAAGACGCTCGCAGACGCCTCGCCGAGCCCAGAAAAATATCTAGCCTGCTAGATATCCAGAGCCGTCGCGCGACTCAACCTCAGTGATGTCATGAGTACAGCCAATCATAGCAACGCATGGGTTGAGGACACCAGGTAAATCTTAGTTTTAATTTTTTTTTTGCTTTTTTTTCTCAGAGCAGATCGTCGCGCAAACAGTGTGCAGCACTAGTTTCTGTCTGACGTCCATATCCGCGCGTTGTGTTCTCTTCTTCGCTGGGTATTGGCGCACGTGCTGTTTCACGTTATTTCTGGTTCGTTTTATTGCTGGTTTTTCGTGACAAAACGTGGTTTGTAGACAAGATAGAATCGTTGGGTGGCAGAGTTGTTGTCAACTCGTTATTTATTTGATTATTTTAAGGATTTAGACCATACCATAGTACTGAGACAGCTCTCATTAGAGTCACAAATGATTTGCTCTTTTCATCCGATCGTGGATGTATCTCTATGTAGTGCGTTGTCAACTCGTGTAGTGCGTTACCTCCTGTTGTGGATCAATCACGTTGTGTTGTGTGGTGTGAACAGCTAAACAACTTGAACGCTCCTGATTTCACTGAGAGCAAGTCATGTAGTGTGAACCGCACAGTTCAGCCTGACGTTTTAAAATCATGTAGTGTGAACTAGGCTTTAGTAAAAGGGAATAAAGGTCCCCTTTAATTCATACATGGTTGAGGATGCTTCAGGTTCAGTATCCAGCTCTGAGATGATCTTCAGTTCTCCAGAGGCACTGATGGCTGCAGACAGCTGCAGGAGGAACATCAGGGACAAAGTATATCATAATTATAGATTTGAAGATTTTTTTCATCTGTTTGATGGGAGGAATTAATGATAATTTGTCATTACCTTGACTGGTGTTGCACTCTCAACTCCATGTTGATCTAACAGTGATGGTCGTGCAGTTAAAGCTCTTGAAAGCTCCTCATCAAAATTCCCTATGGGAGATTGGATTGGATTTAGACAAGATAATATCGTAGATGTGCTTTTGGTTATCAAACCCCCCCCCATTCACGTACCTTCATCAGCCACATAGGATGCTGGGAAATATCCCTCTTGCCCACTGACCAGTCGCCCAAACCACCAGCTGTCGTTGTCTTTGTACAGCACATGGATCACGTCACCGCGGCGTAACGACAGCTCATCCGATCGATTGGCTCTGTACTCATACAATGACACAACCTAGAGACGATTTCATTCAAGAGATCATAAACAAAAAAATTAACAAAGTGACTCAACATATATAGTGACATAAATAATAAAATTATTAAAGTTTACCGTCTGATAGATTTGCCCAAAGTCTGCCTCTTCTGGTTGAGAGAATTCATAATCCAGTAAACTCTGTGGACATCAACACAATCTTCAGGTTCTTCCATAGTTAAATTATTCTTCGGTGCTAAATACTTCTATTTTATACTAACTGAAACTGCTAAAAAAAACAACCCAAAAATATATATATAAAAAAAAAAACAATTGTATATTAAAGGTTTGGGGATTTTTTTGATGTTTTTAAAAGAAAGTCTATTATGCTACCCAAGACTACATTTATTTGACAATCTTAAATAACTGTTTTATAAGTGAACATATTTAAAAATTTTAATTATTCCAGTGATGCAAAGCTGAATTTTCAGCATCATTACTCCAGTCTTCAGCATCACATGATCCTTCAGAAATCATTGTAATATGCTGATTTGCTGATTTGATCATCAATGTTGAAAAAACTTCATATTTTTTGTGGAAACCTCTACATTTTTTCAGGATTCTTTGATAAATAGAAAGATCAGTATTTATTTGAAATAGAAATATTTTGTAACATTATAAATGTCTAACCCTAACCCTACATTTTTTCAGGATTCTTTGATAAATAGAAAGATCAGCATTTATTCGAAATAGAAATATTTTGTAACATTATAAATGTCACTCATTACTGTAACTTCGGATCAATTTAATGCATCTTTCCTGAGTCAAACTATTAATAATATCTTTTAAATGGTAGTATAATGCAAAAACTGATCACAGTGTCTTACTTTTTGTCGTTTAAGGGATGGAGCCCTTCTAATGGGCTGCCCAGCAGGACTGTAACCACCTGCGAAAGGAGAGGAATACTTAAAGCTTAAAAACCTCATGACACGTCATTGAATGGGGTTTTTAAGTACCTTAGAAACAAACTAAAATGTTTTCTAAATACTCACATTTTCATTTTTCTCTATAATGTGCCGTGCTCTTCAAAAAATACATGTTTAAGTTATCCTATATAATATGATAATGGAGAGAACGTACTGTTGTGTGAACTGAGTGTTGCCTGTGGAATGAGTTGAGCGCTGAGAGACGTGGACATCTGTAGTTTGGAGTGAGGGGACAGAAGAGATGGCGGAGGAAGATATGAGGTCAGGCCCTGAAACAAACCACAAAAACAAGAGCCTATTATTGAGGATTAATGTCACAGGGCACAGGATGGTGCATGTTGTATGGTATGGTGTCAAATTTTGTCTATATCAGACATCTATAATGAGTTCAAAAGATCGAGAGACAAACAAAACATGCCCACTCCAATAAATGTGTTACTACAGCCAAAACTAGTTTATGTCTTAAAATGTAACTCTAAGCTATATTCCTAGTATAACTTTCATAGCCAAGTACAAAAAATACAAATATTTACCTCTAGGCTTCTTCCCAGGTGAGACATGCCACCTTAAAAAAACATTTTGTGTTAATTTACAACAGAATTCATTCCACATTAAAAAAAGCAGCTCATTTTCAGCCCCTGTGATCATTGGATTGGACATCACATGGCTTTGAGTACTGATTTACACCGATCAACCAATCACAATGAAAATATGAGCCATAACTTTATCTCATAATAAGACCGGTATGGCTACATTTTATTTGCTAATTTATGTTCATGGTAGCTTCATCAACTTGCACCGATTATAATCTTAATCATATCAAGGGACAATAAAAGTTAATTTGTAGAACTTTAGAGTTTAATGTCCATCTCAACCGCAACACACACACACACTGATCCTTTGAGGATATATCCACACAATCATATATTTATTAAAACCAGCAAGTACACAAAACACCCACAGACATATACACACATACTCAGATTCAACCAACAACAAGAATCTAACAAGATTGCACTGCTCATTGTTACAGTATATGTCTAGTTCACATACTGTGTTTAAAACTCTAGTTCATAAGCACTGTATGGTTAAAACATGATGAATTTCTGTTGCTTCAGTCCTGGTGTCCATTGTAGTGGACATGAAAAAATGTAATAGAAAGAGTTGGCACAAACCTTGTTTCTTTTCTACATTGGAGAAGAGCAAATATTAAGTGTCTGAAGGGTTCATTTTCATAAATATCACTTGCCTTGTTCATACATATCCGCACCAGAGAAACTACGATGGGGCTCCTGCTAGAAAATGAAATTAAAAAAGTATAAATGGATTCACAAATGGATAAATGGATTGATTATTAAGTTATAATGCTGATAATAATCAATTATTTATGACATATAATCAATGCCATTTTTACCAGTACAGAGTCTAGTTTCTGTTTGACCCGCTGCATCTTTAGGGACACACGAGCTGTGCTGGCGAATCGGTCCATGCCGGTGGCAGAGGTGTTCTGAAAGGTCGTGACCTCTGATGAATTCCTGCCTGTCTTACTGTCCAGATTGTCTGAACGACTCATCCCTCTCAAACTCTCCACCTCCATCTGAGCCACTGCGTACGAGCACAAAACACTCGTCTTTACACAGACAATGATCATGTGACTTTTGTGTTTCTAAACACTAGCCATCTTTTTAGCATTTTGGGATATCGCATTTAAAACACTTGATGGAGATGTCTAAATGTGCATGAATTCTTAAAATGTGCATAAAAATGTAAAAATATATTTTATAAGACAACAAAACATGAGCGTAAACTACGATGGAAACCTTTACCAAAAAAACCGTCCTCGTTGCGCATCAAAAAAGTCATGTGACTGCGCAATGGGATGAGAAATTTTGTTTTGGTCATTCTGAAATGTCTTAGACCATGTGTCCACCAAAGCGTTTTTCCACGTGCCTGGGGTACGTTTTCAATTGTTTTAAATAGGAGCGCCACGTTTTTTAAACATCATGAGCGCAACAAGGCGGTGAGCGTTTTTTTTTTCAAGCTGAAGCGCCGAGAGTTTTTTACTGGTCGCCGAGAGTTTAAAAATTTTCAACTTTGGATAAACGCAGCGCTCATCACTGTCACTTCTTACCCAGCTGCCCAATCACAGTGGAGAAGGGGCGGGACCAGTGGTGGAATGTAACGAAGTACAAATACTTCGTTACTTTACTTAAGTACATGTTTCACGTATTTTTACTTTACTTAAGTAGAATAAATGGTGCATACTTTTTACTTTTACTTCGTTACATTTTGCAGCAATTATTATACTTTCTACTCCACTACATTTCTACAACTTCTAATACATTTTCGTTACATTTTCTGATCAGTTTTTCTCCCCTGCCAAAACGTAATCTGACCATCCGTTCGTTGCACGTTTGTCTCACCAGTGACGTTTGGTTGCCATAGATACAGTATATCAACCCGGTCACACTAAATGCGTCTCGCACGCAGTGTGTATCATGCAACTCATACGCGAAAATTTGTTTTTACGTGCATAGGAAACACACCGTGTGTAATATATGTTTGGTTCGGTTAGGATTATGGCAAGCCAAGAGGTTCAGAATTACACCATAAATTAATCGCGTTTACTGCCAAACATAGTTATAAACATACAGTAAGGATAAGCACGATATTGCCTAATTGCAAGCTTGTTTCAGAAATGGTGACATTTTTTTTCCATCATTATTGAACATCATTATAGGAGTATTAAGTTGAATGAGTTAGAATTAAATGTTTTATTAATCATTAGAAAATAGACATTAAGAGAATCAATTGTTATGCAAGTACTTTTACTTTTAATACTTAAAGTACATTTAAAATAAAGTACTTTTTACTTTTTACTTAAGTATGGTTGTCATTGTGTTACTTCTACTTTTACTAAAGTAAATATTTATCTGGTTATTTGTACTTTTACTTAAGTACTGAGATTCAGTACTTCCTCCACCACTGGGCGGGACTAAACCATACTGACCAACTGTCACAACATTCTTTCTGTACAACGACATCAACCAACAGAGCTAACAGAACAAAGTGGATGAAAAATACATTTTTAGTATGAAACAAATTATCTGCGACTCGAAACGTCGAAACAAAACGTCTCAACGGGAAAAACGCTGCGCTGCCAGAACGCTCTCAAGCGCCAACAGCTCACGCTTTGGTGGACACACGGCCTTAAAGGGGAAATGAAGCAGTGAATCAAGTTTACATGATTTACAAGATGGATTTCCAATATAATCAACTATTATATAAGAAACATTACAAATGTAAACATTTAGAAGAAAAAAGGAAAAAACTTTGTATCTTTCGCCGCCAGGGCGCCGCCATTGTGCAGTTGACGTCACAGGGTTGGTTGGCTCAAGTTTAACAGGCTCTGGGCATTGAAAATCGCGACATCAAACTGTGTTTACACCAGTGTTTTGACCGCGAACGACTAATGTTAGGTACTGTCATTAGACCTAAAGACGACATGCTATATGTTGACAAACTGCACATAGAAACATTGTTCGCGATGTTTGCCGTCAGATATTCCCGTCTTGTCAACATGTAAGTTAGCATGTAACGTTATTTGTTAAAGGGGAAATCAAACGTCCATATTTTCGCAGTGGTAGTGCTAGTACCTACAGCCTACATACTAGGAAAAAGTGTCTCCGCAATGACATCCTTCAGGGAAAGCATCGCCGCTTCCACACGTCTAACTCCCGGCACAGCATGGTAAACGTGCGCGCCGGTGATGCAGAATTGACCACGCAATACAGGCTCAAGATCAACCTCTTGACAACAGATGGACTCTGACACGGAGGGCATCGAAGTAACGCTACAACAGCCACACTGACACCTGGTAAGTTAGCGTTGCAAACCCGCTCTTCGCCCCAAACCACCACCGGCTGTTCTACATAGCAACTTAACTTAACGTTACATGGTGTTGACGAGACGGGAATATGACGGCAGACATCGCGAACAATGTTTCTATGTGCAGTTTGTCAACATATAACATTAGACGTCGTCTTTTTGTCTAATGACTGTACCTAACATTAGTCGTTCGCGGTCAAAACACTGGTGTAAAAACACAGTTTGATGTCGCGATTTTCAATGCCCAGAGCCTGTTAAACTTGAGCCAACCAACCCCGTGACGTCAACTGCACAATGGCGGCGCCCTGGCGGCGAAAGATGCAAAGTTTTTTCTTTTTTTCTTCTAAATGTTTACATTTGTAATGTTTCTTATATAATTGTTGATTATATTGGAAATCCATCTTGTAAATCATGTAAACTTGATTCACTGCTTCATTTCCCCTTTAAGCCAAAGTCTGTTATCAAACTGGTTCTATACAATTATCTCTTAAACGTCAGCGTTTCCAAACAGCAGCCATCCGCCTCCAAACACAAGATAACATGATCACATTTATTGTGTTTTGCCTAAAGTAATTTATGATGTATAAAAAAAATGTTTTATGCGTTATTCCAATAATGCGCAAGTTATAATATTCGCAACTTTGGATGGAAACATAACTAGTGATGTATCTGAATCAGTGGTTTTCTGAGTTATTTGGAGGACTCACCCTTCTGATCATACAGATAGAGATGGATGAGCTGGTTTTGGCCAAAGGAGCAGAAGGCCACCATGTTCTCATGAGGGTGGAAAGCAACAGCTCGAATTGCAGATGAATAGCACAGCTCAGAGTAAACGGCGACCTGGTCACCTGAACAAGAGAAATTCAATTTCCCAATTCAAATTCAATTCAAACCTCCACTTTTTTTGGATTCAAACTAACAACAAAAACAGGTCTCATCGCATCTGCTTGTTGGCAAGTGTTAAGAGAAGTATGAACTGACGGCGATATCTATGGACTTTCATGGTAATCAGCTAACCTAGTGTAACCCCAACGATTCTACTCGCACCACTCCGAGCAGGATTGAAACCTAGCGTTTCCGACATGGGTGGCGGGTTCGCTAACAAAGAATTGACTTAAGATTGCAGCCTCTAGCATCCATCGCTAGTGCACCTCTTGAGGCCAGGGGAGTGAGGTTTACTCGCACAGCTCTTAGTAGTTATTTATGTCTTTCCCTCTTTAACTTTCCTCCATCTTGTTCACTCTGATATACATCGCTGCCTATATTGAACACATCCCCATTACTGGCGGAACCCTTGCAATGGGTTTAAATGGAACGCCAAAGCCCTTGATCACTTGGAATCCGCTATGGAGCTTATTTATTATTTACAGATTTATGAATTTGTTTTATGCACCATTCACCACCAATTTGCTTGGGCTGTTGGAGAAAATTTGGAGGTTTACTCTCTTACTAGCTGGTCATCGTTACACTAGCAAGGTCATTTTATTGTCAGCGTTTTATTCAGTTTTGAAAGCTGAATGTTAGAGAAGATGACAAATAAAAAAACTTTTAGATATCAATCTGCATATGCATTGGACATTGGTAGCTCCTTTAAAGAGTAAAACAGCTCTATATGAAACAAAGCACATACACAAGACCTTAACCGGAAGCGATGTGACCTGTTTAACAGAATACAGAAGTTTGATGCACATGACCCATATTGCCTCAAAACAATCTCCAAACCTGTTTCAGAGTTCCACACATACGCCAATCCATCTTCACTGCCGGAAAAGATGAAGCTTCCACAGGGAGTGAACGTGCTGTTGATTCTCTCCCTGTAGTTGGTGGCACCTATGTATTTCTTTACTGCGAATCTGTAACAGGCCAAACAATTGTTTGTTTACAATATATTTGCACTTTGTTTCTTTTATTACTTTCTGTCATGCTGGTACCATCAACATCATGAACTATTAGCATGTGCAGTGACTTGGCTTTTTTTTTTAAGTCACATTTAAAGTCAACATGAAATTAAAATTGACCCCGTTGTTTACTTTTAATACACATATAGTCTTACTCAGTGTGCACGATATCAAATAAACATTATAATATATATATATATATATATATATGAAGAGTTCAGATGCAAAAGCCTCTAATTGCCATTTGAAATTTTCTTCTTTAATGATGATTTTTTATCAAGCTTGTATATTTAAGTTCAGTGATTTCACTTAAATGGCAATGATAATTATTTAAGTGAAATTACTGAACTTAAATATACAAGTTTGATAAAAATCATCATTTCAAATGGCATTTAGAGGCTTTTGCATCTGAACTCTTCATACATACATATACATACATACATATTACAATATTACATACATATTACAATATTAATAAACAGATAGATACTTACATTCTCAAATCCATGACCCTTAAAACACTGTCTTTGGCATGAATTAAAAGTCGTCTTCCATTTGGATGCACCTCTAACGAGTTGATGGATATTCCATTCAGATCTGCCTCTTTAATTTCCTGTAGAGAAATACTGAATTGGCATTCCCTTAAGGCTGGAATATACTACTCGACATTTGCCCGATTTAGAGTCAGAAGGAGTCTATGCTAGTAGTCGAAATTTACAGGACACCGTTTGCAGATATTTGGCATTCAGAGTTGCCAGATTTCACAGAAAATGGAATAGTCTATGATGGGAACACACTCTGATTTTTATTAGCTTCAGATTATAAATCCGGCCATTAGAGGATATCAAACATGTATGATATTTTGAGAGGATTTTAGAACATATAATGTTTAACTTGTCATGTGTCAGTTTGTTGAGTTCGGAACGACTTGAAAGTCTACTTTTGTGTGATCCTCAGTAGTTTAGTGTATGATTCCACGTTTTTCTCCATTACCATTTAAAAAAATCAAAAAAGCGCATCAGTTTTTAACAGTCCTGTAGTATATATCAGCCTTCAGGAGTCCAAATTAGGATTTATATAGCTCCTCCCGGTAGTATTTGAGAACTCCGTTACCCTCTCAATGCTCCATTGACTGGTCAGTGCACGGCGAGACCCAGGCACAACCTTGGTTCCCCACACAATAATGAGGCCGGAATTGTCTGCAGAAAACATTCTGCTACCTGTGAGAAGACCAGAACATCACTAACATCTCAAATCCCAGCTTTAATGTCACACCCAGAGAGTTATGACGATAATTCTGTACCTTCTGGGTCAAAACACAGTGAATTGACGAAAGTCTTGTGTCCGTCAAACTCTTGCAGAAGTTGCCCATTCACGTCTTGTATGTCCACGTTCCACACCCGCAGAACCCCATCGTAACCCCCTGTCACCACCAGACTCTGGGCTTGCGGGTGGAACTGGGCGCAGTATACGAATGAAGGGTGAGGAAGAGTTTTATGTGCAAAACTCTGCAGTCGTTCAACATTCCACATTCTGAAAGACCAAAACAACACATTTGTGGCATAATGATGGGCTGCTTAATATTATAGTGTAACTTTGTACATGCAAAAAGCTATATTTACCTTACTGTTCCATCAGAGGATGCAGTTAATAAATCTTTATCATCTCTGGACCAGCAGAGATCATACACCACACTCAGATGGCCATTAAAGGACGCCAGAACTTTCCCAGATGGAATATCATATACTAAAAATAAGAGATTAAAATCTATATGAATGTGAACGTGAAATTTGGGTTGTATTGTATTATACAAAAAAGCCATAGAAAAAACAAAAAGCTCAATGGAAATAAAGCATACATTGACAACAAATTATCACTTTCAATCAATGGCATCACGGTCAGGAGACTGAGGAGGCCACTTTAAGATTTCAAAATGCTGACAATGAACACTTTCATTGCATGTGCTACTTGGCTACATTGATATTGGTCCATTGTCAAAATGCCAGCAACTTTGTAGATCCAATACCATTGTTTTCCTTTCCATGCTTAATGGAGTCTACCCAAATTGTACATGTTTTTGTGAGAAAACGTAAGCAAAAATAAAAAAGACAGTACAGACAAAAGACAACATGTAAAGAAACTGAGTTACAAATGACTTACTGATGATAGGAAATGAATCTCTATCTGCACATGCAGCTGCTAGTGCACGTCCAGCATGGGAGAAACGTAGAGTAAAACAGCCCATCTGACCTCCACGAAAGGACTGCATTGGCTTATTGGGGATGCGACACACCTGTTTAAACAATCAACAATAAGAAAAATAGACAAATTAAACGAATTACAGTCTGTGTTCGAAACCACCCCCCTATACAGCCATTTTGAAGTGGTGTCCGAAACCATAGACTTTATCAAAATTGCCTCATTCAATCCGACAATGCACCGCAATAACGAGTGTACAACCATTATATGCTCAACAGCTAGAGAATACCAATAATGCACTGTGAGGGTCATGCCAAATTAATTTCCATGTCTCAACAGAAGACACTATTGAATCATCCATCCATCCATTTTCCAAACCGCTGGTCCAATGTGGCAACAGCGTGATATCCTACAGGTATACGTTCATTTTTTGAGGTTTATACATAGTTTCCATGACAGAAGTCAAGGTAAATCTTTTCATGACTACTGGAACTACCATTAAACAGCAAGCACAAACTATGCAAAAGCTACAGCCCTTATAGCGCACTCAGTGTTCGAATTCGCTCACTCGTTTTCATTCACTCATGTTAGTGGGCTGATGTAGGGAATAGTGAATGAGGGTATAGGAGGTGATTTCACTACTGATTCTGCAACATTAACGCCAATAAAGCAAGTATCTAAAACCTGTCCAGGCATGCGGCTCCACTTCATGGTTTCTGATTTGCTCTCCAGTATTTGGGTGCTGGTTTTATTGGTCATCTCAGTATTGAGCTCACTGTAGGAGGTGCTGCCCCGTTCCTGCTGTAGAGCCATCATGGAGCGGATACTGGGGTCCACCTGTGCAACAAATCCAAAGCAGAACTTCATTGACCACCAATTTTTTTGTATTTTCGCCACCTTTTTTTAATTTTAAAAAAGTGAACCTACATGTTCTGGTGGTTTGAGGCCTTTCACTGTCACATAGAGGGTTGAGGCGTATTTGTTCCTTGGGAACTTTGACCACCACTGAAACACTTCAACTGTTTGTGGCAGTTTCTTTGCCCGCGGAGGAGGGCAATAAAGCTGTAGACGCAGTTTGGTGTCAACGTTCAAAACACCATTGGTTCCTACAAGCTTGGGGAAATAATTGAAGAGCTTGATTTCAGTTACATAAAATAAACAAAACAGATGGTGCTAACAAACAAAATAACCATACAAATACAACAAAGGTAATGGAGAACACAGTAAAATCAAAACTGGCACCTTTAAAAAAGCCCACGCAATCTTCCGGAAACCCCGCTCATGGCAGTCAACTGAGACGTTTGTTCGTGCTTCCTCCATACTGATGAAATCCAGAATCTGTAACATTACATAAAGGGGTTTATTAATTCCTTTCTTTGCTCAGAGGATGACAAAATACTTTTAAACTTATTCAAGGACACAAACCTCAAAAAACAGTATCACATGGGGACTCTCATCGTCGTCTTGTAGGAAATATCCGAAGCGCTCATTGAAGATGATCTGTTCCTCCCACTCTGGAACTGTTATTTTATGTTTCTTGAAGTCAAACGGTTGAGTTATGATGGGTAGGATGTTCTCGATGTTTTCTTGCTCATAGAAGGATGAAACATGGCGATGGCTGTGAATAGAACAATAAATTTGGGAAGAAATTTGACTACTTTTGGTATGAAGACTATGACTGCGTCCGAGATCGCGTACTATGCGAGTAGGTTCTATATTTAAAGCTACACTGTGTGATTTTTTACCCCCAGTTAGTTTCTGTTCCTCTCAATTCCAATTTTGTTTTAACTCCTACGGTGGCCAATGTAGTCCAAGATTAACATGGCTTCCAGTTCGACCTCGTCCATGAGTGTTAACGCAAACGTAAACGCAAAAGGCGAAGCTTGAATTAACGGGTATGTCCCTCTTTGGCTAATGTACTTTCAAGATGGAGCGACCGACATTAGAACCCCTTACCCGTATGTATTTTCAATGGCATATTATACACTCACGACAATACTTTATTACTTGAACGAAGTAAATATACATTAATGAGCACATATATATTTGAAAGAACTAAGTGTTTTTAGCTAAGAATAAACGTACACAGTGTAGCTTTAAATAAGAACGTACTTCACAACCATTAAAAAGTACTTTCTATATAGTATGAATATGGGAATGAGTCCGGACGTACTACATGGGCCATGCTGTGGCCGCGTCTCACGTGACATATGCTGTCACAACAGGGCGAAGATTTTAAGAGCCCATTCCAGTGACTGCACCAACGTCGCTCTGTTTTTAGTTCTGCTTTCTGTTTTCATCTGGGTTTTTACGTCGTCCGAGCCGACAATCAAGAGGAGGTGTCGGTCAGCTGCTCGCAGATCATGCCTTTTGCGGAATTTCTCAAATAGAATTTACTTACCTAATAAATTTTACCTCATAAAACACACACAACCCCTATTTTTAGCAAGGAAAAAGCCATTTATTTGCTTGTGATAATACCATCGATATAGCCTGACTTCGTCATACTCATATTCTAGTCAGAATGTGAGTCTGAAACTGCTTCATTGGGCTTTGATTATGAGGCGTGTCTTGACCGAACCAGGAAAAAAAAAACTCTGCGCTCAATTGGATAGTCGGTAGACCTACAACCAATCAGAGCAACGCAGTAAGTCAACTCCTTTGCATAGCGCAGTTGTCAACAGAACTTACTTATTTTAGAAGTAAAATAACAAGTGTTGCTTCTTTTACTTGATCCTCCATGAGTGCGACCAAAGGAGAAACCACAACGACCACAGGCTTTTCATTACGTCCCATCTTCTTAGCGACCATCGGAGCCAGCTGATAAGTTACACTTTTGCCGAATCATGTAGGAAGGAAGGCAAAGATATTTTTCCGATCGACAAATGCCTTGATTGCAGTTTTCTGTTTGTCCATTAAAATTAATGCGCTGACGATTCATTTTAAAAACAGACGCGACAGCGGAATCTATACATCTCAATTCTCCAGCTGCAGTCATCTCTGAGGGAAACCAGTTAAGCGCTCTTTGATAACGTGATGATTACGTCCCTGAAGATCACCTGTCCATCATCGTATAAAGCCCGCCCTGGCAATTTGATTGGCGCGAACATTTTTTGTCTGATCATAATTACTCCTCAATGGAGCGAGTCCAGACCGAACTTCCTGACCAAAAAATGTTGTGGGCGGAGTTAGGGCTGGCATCCAGGCTACCATCGATAAATAAACATGAATGAATCAATAGAGAAAAGCATTTGTGTGTCTGTGTTTATCTCCTAACGTTACAGCCACGTCTCCGGTTTTCGCCATTTTCAAATTTAACGACAACAACTCCACTCCCATGGCATCATAGGATAGTAAAGTGTCCATCGTATGCGCACTTCAGTATCTCGCCGGAAGTAGGTCATCCGGGGACTTTTCGCCTACTGTTTTTCGAATTATGTGATTTAAGGCATACTACTCTGCTAGCGTACTGTTTTTCGCATACTATATAGTAGGGAAGTGTTCGATTTCGGACCCAGCCTATGACTGCGTCTGATATCGTATACCTCTCTACTATACAGTATGCAAAAACAGTACACCCGAATACATACTAGAGCCAGACCGATATTATCGGACGATATTAGGCATTTTCCAAACTATCGGTATCGGCAGTTATAATGGCCGATAAATTAATATTTCAAAAATAAAATAAAAACGGACGAAACACGCTTGAACCATGTCATGAGTGTTGGAGTTGTATAGTTTGTCCACCAGAGGGCGCTCAACACAGTCCCTGTTTGCAACACTCGTTGAGTTGGGCACGATACATACATTGCTTGAATAACAATTAAAAGAACATTGCCATCAGTTCTCTTAACTCAAATAAGCATGACAAAATTTGTGACTATCATGTCCAGTTTAAATAAATAAATAAATAAAATATCGGATTTTAAAACCCAAAAATACAGTAGTATTCAAAAAAGGCAAAAATGTACTCGGATGACCTACTACTACTTCCACTGAGACTCTGAATGGGCGCACCTGATGCCATAGGTAACATGACAGTGACTACATGGAGGATGTAGTACGTCAAATATTCATCCATACTATATAGAACATACTATTTTAAGGGTCACAAAGTAGGTTTCAAACCAGCTGTAGTACCTACAACAATACAGCATGCGATTTCAGACACAGCAAATTATCATATGGTAAAAAAACAAAACAAGTAAAATCCAAACCTGTCCTCCTTTTTGACATACTGTCCAGTGACCTCATCAACCACGTGAACTTTGACCATGGGGTGAGACACCATCAGGTCTGTTTTCAGCTTGTCTGTCCTGTGGATGTAAACTCCCAGCACTAGATTGTCATCAAACGCTTGTTTCTCTTCCGCCTGTTCCTCCTCAACAATCACTACAACCAAAAATGCATAACCACAATCAATCCTGCATATAACACATGTAAATAACAATGAAATAAACACAATATACACACATTTTTAATAGTTACTGGGTTTCCATGGTGGTGACAAGCAAAATAATACATGGTTATTGCAGCCATATTAGACGTGAATTCAGAAAAATTGTTATCATTTTTGGGTGAACTATCCCTTTAAATTGAAGAGTAGATACTCCATGCAATTTGACTTAAGTCTTTGAACAAAAAAAGTTGGTTGGTTGGTTCAATAGTGATGACATTGAGACAGCAAATCATACCTTCTTTTTGTTTCTTTTTCTTCTTCACTTTGGGTTTGACTGTGTCCTCCTTGAACTCCTCCACAACATCATCTAGGATGTTTTCTGTCTGGTTATCCACGGACACTTCAGTCTGACTACAGGCAAAAAAGGCAAACCAAATTAAGAAAAAAAGGCTTCATGCGTATTACCTATTACCTTTTTTTAAGCATTTTACTAAATAGTTAATAGTTAGCACTTTACTTTAACAGTTAAGGCCCTGGACAAAGGTCACTGGTTAAAGGGATAGTTCACTTTGAAATGAATTTTTGATATGTTTTAGCTTACCTCAAGGGCATCCAAGATGTAGGTGTCTTTGTTTCCATAGTATTTTCAATTTTGACATTTTTCAGTCAAACCGTTGTTGTCTATCAGTCATAAACTGGAGCTTAAGGGAGGCGTCAAAATTAAACATGATTTAATGACTTGTAAATGTAAGTACACATTGACGGCCTAAGACACGAAACGAGCAGTTTGTGTGAGAAAACGAACAGTATTTATATCGTTTTTACCTCTTGTAATCATAGCCATGACAAAATGATCTGACGGCACGGGCGCTTCGGCCTGCGCATGCGCCGGAAGTTTTACCTTTCACTAAACATATTTAGATATACGGGAAACCTCAATGGAAGACGATTTCGGTATATCTAAATATGTTTAGTAAAAGGTAAAACTTCCGAAATCTCCGTGTAAATATTGAGTGACGTCACACGCAAGCGATCACTTCCGGCATAACATTGAACTGATTCAGTTCGGTTCAGTTGGACATTGAACAACTGATTCAGATCACTTGGACGTCACTGTGATTACACGAGGTAAAAGCGATATATATACTGTTCTTTTCTCACAAAAAACGCTCGTTTCGTGTCTTAGGCCATCAATGTGTACTTACATTTACGAGTCATTAAATCATGTTTAATTCTGACTTCTCTGTGCATGCTCTTTGGTGGACCCCCTTTGCCTCCAGTGTATGACTGAAAAATGTCAAAATTGAAAATACTGTGGAAACAAAGACACCTACATCTTGGATGCCCTTGAGGTAAGCTAAAACATATCAAAAATTAATTTCAAAGTGAACTATCCCTTTAAGACCACGTTAAACCTTGAATTAGCTGAAGTGTTTCAATTCTACAGCTCTTCATCTCCAAACAGAATAGCAAAAAAGAATAAATAATCTGGAACGTAATTCTTCCAAGAATAGCTTTAACTGTGATCTTTTACCTTCTATCACCATCATGTTTGCTTGACTTCCCTTTCTTCTTTTTCTTCTCAAGCTCATTGTTTAGCATCTGGCTCTCCGTAAGCTTCTCGACAGCTTTCTTCCGTGCCGTCTTTTTCCCAGGAGTCTCTTCCTCCTGTGAGATCTGATGTTGGTACGCCTGTAGATAATCATCTTCCGTCTCTGTCTCTTCTTTCTGTCGACTAACATCATTTCCACTTTTATCCTTCCCTTTCCTAGACTTCCTACTGTGTTTTCCGTTGATTTCGGAATCAGTTCTCCTGTTGTTGTCTTCATCTTGAACAGGGGGTGGTGGTAGCCTCCTTTTGCTTTTCTTTTTCCCGCTGGTCAGTGTGGGCTCCTCATCACTTACAGCATTGTTTATGTTGGTCTTTTCAGATGTCTCTCTCTCCCTTCGCCTGTTTTTGGTGTATCTAGGGCTGCCCTGAGCTGGATCATATGTGTTATGGAGGACAGCTTCATCATCTTCAGTGTCTTTAATCAAATCTAGGTTCTTCTTTAAGGTCTGAAGCTGCAAGACAACAGAACGGAGTTCAAATAAGAGATAATGGAGTACAGTACACAGTGAATGATCTTCTATCAATGGCATTTTTCTTGATTAAATAAAGATTCCTTTCACTATTACTAACCACAATAACTTCCTGGGACTGTTCATCGATCTGTTTGGCTTTCTTTTTCTCAGATGGAGGGTTTGTGTATCTCTTCAACACCTCGTCAAAGCGAGCTTTCGTCTTAGCTCTCACATCACTTTGACCTGTCAAACAGAGATTTACAGACAAATCTGCATGTAAGAGCATCTATGATAATCAGTGACTGAGAAGATATTTGTTATATATCAAGTATGAGAGATCTTTATTCACCTGCGGGCATTCTGATGAACTATAGACAAATTCATTCTGGAACAACAATGCTAAAACAGAAAATATCATAAATTACAATGGAATCTAAGGAAAAAATGATGTTTCAACCTTTAGGCTAGTCTTTATTCGCTTATGTACAATCACCTATAAACGGGTTAACTTTGTTTAATTAACGTTACTCTTACTTAGGAACTATTTACTGTTAAGCAGATTATGTAATATTTAACTTGACCGCCAACACAGAACACCTCTAAATTCCTGCAATCATGAGCAACATAAACGACTGTTTTAAAGGAAAATAAAACAACTCTGATTTTATCAGATTTTAATTAATTTAAAAGAAAATAACAGAAATGCATAAATGAGTATGTTTGTATAACGTTAAGTGATTGTTGATGTTGTAGCTTGGCTTACGTCTCACGCGCTAGCTGAAAACAATGCACACAAATACAAATCACTGCTAGCGCACAGGATATTCTCGCTGGAAAATTCAGCGACTCTATTTCATTTTACATATGCTGCTGTTAAGTGTAGAGTGTCTGTGAAATAAACGTACATTTTATGCCGTAAATGTAGCGAAGAAGTCAAATCATGTCTGCTGTAGAGGATCCATGAATGATTACAGTGAGCAGCCATTGCTGGCGCGACCGTTTCCAACAGCAACAACAACAAGATTAGCACCGCCTCCCTGGGTTAATGTTGCCACGTCAATCAAAAACCAACACGCGAGGATAACACGAATAAGTTATTTATTACCGTTTTTCTGAATTGCTAAAACACTAAACCAAATTCTCAATAGCCTAAACAAATTTGTTGTATAACCCTTTCTGTAAAACATTGAGCAAGTTCAGGTAGTTAAAACAACTGTTTGCAAAACTACACACATTCTCACTCACTAAAACACATTCAGTTCTGTGATGCACTTGTGTTTCAAAACACTAAACACATGCAGGCAAAAGTTAAACAACACAGTTCTCATCGTTTACACAAAATTGTTCACACTTATTTCAACTGATGTGACAGTAAAATGTTGGAACTATGGAACTATAATCGTTGACGGGGCAAAAATACACAAGGTAACCGGCATTATTGTAACTGTTATCTAAACCGTAAGTTAGTCAATATGAACTTCTTGTTTAGCAAAATCACAATCCGGCTTTGACTGTCATTCCACCATCAACCAGGAGCAGAGAATGTGAGTAGATACACTAACTACTACTAACTTCATATCACTCCGCCGCTGCTGTAGACTGTGCTAATAAATATAGGTAAACAATACAACTATTGCAATGCAATGAAAGGATAGTTTGATTTCTAACATTATTCTCTCAACAGACACTGATTTGCTTTTGGTGAACTCTGGAGTTGGTAAAACTGTTTTAATGGCATGCTAAAAGTTACCGTTGACTCGCGCTAGCCTAGCACCGGCGAACTATGCAACTGGGAGGACTGGATGAATTTTTTTTTAAACGGTCTCTCCACTGATAAATATCACTTAGGCTCACTTGGAAATGAGGCCTGTTGTCCAAAATTCCGAACCACCCCTTTAAAGTATTACAATTTTTAAATTAATACATTTTTAGCTAACTATGATTTTGAACTTTCTGAAATGCAAAACTTAGACAATTACCTCTAATAACAGATCACTCTAAATTGTAATGCTCAATACATTATCTGTAAAGCTGCTTTTCACAATGTCTATTGTGAAAAGCGCTGTACAAATAATCCACTTTATTATCCACTTTATTTTTATGTAAAATCCTAATTGTGTAAAATGAGCATGATGTTTTGTTTTTACAGTAAAATCATGGAGGAGTGTAAACAAGGACTGCGGAAATGTAGGTTTATTTTTTACACAAACCTCACACCTTCATAAAAAACCTAAGACACTTGGCCTAAGACACGAAACGAGCGGTTTGTGTGAGAAAACAAACAGTATTTATATTGTTTTACCTCTTGTAACCACAGCCACATCCAAGTGATCTGAGGGCGCGGTCGCTTTGTGGCTGTGGTTACAAGAGGTACTGTAAATACTGAAAAAATAAATACTGTTTGTTTTCTCACACAAACCGCTCGTTTCGTGTCTTAGGCCATCAATGTGTACTTACATTTACGAGTCATTAAATCATGTTTAATTTGGACTTCTCTGTGCATGCTCTTTGAGGTGGTGACCATAGACCTCCATTATATGACTGACAGACAAGAACGGTTTGACCTAAAAATATCAAAATTGAAACTACTGTGGAAACAAAGACACCTACTGGATGCCCTTGAGGTAAGCTAAAACATATCAAAAATTATTTTCAAAGTGAACTATCCCTTTTAAGATTCAATAGTCAAAATTCATCTCTCCACCAGAGGTCTCTGTCACCCGCTTAATGAAATAACCAGAGAGGTGTCAGTCACACACTTCACTCCTGCCCCGTATAAATATTTCAATGTGTACATTTTTTGTTGTTGTTTTAAATAATAGTAAATCATATATTTTTTTATCACAATGTAATAGCCCCTGTACTAATTCGAATCATGAAAAAAAGAGATGCAAACACGACTGATGGATATAAATGTACTTATTTTATTTTTTTAAGAAAACACATCACTCAACAGGCCATTTCTGATGCATCACATAAACTAATAATTCATAAATAATTTTATTTTCAAGTGCTCAGTGGGGATTGACAGCATGTGGGTCTCAGTTCACTAACTGAGACAGTGAAATGAAAAACACCATCACCTCTCATCTGAGAGCAAACCTCAGACCGTCTCACACCGGGGGGATTTTGTCCATGGAGCATCCGCACTTCTCGACGATCATGTTTGGGAATTCTGCCACCTCGATTTCAGTGTAATCTCCTTTTTTGACCAGGTACATCATGGGCAGCGGCGCGCTCTCCATCACCGCACAGGTCCTCTGCCCGTATCCATAGTAACCGCGCTTGGGTTGCTTGCATCCTCCGGCGCATCTGAACGCCTGGTACCCGGCCGGCTCAATGATCCAGTACTGAGTCCAGGTCAGCTCACGGAAGTTGATGAAATGCTCCTCCCGGCAACACTTGCTGCTGTTTGGGCTGGAGTTACAGTTACCCTGAGATCTGTTAACATGGAAACGAATGATTTTAGTCATTGAATATGAGATTGACAGGTGTAATGTTCAATGCAGTCTAAGTAAGCTCCAGGCACTCACCCGTATTCATCGAGGTTTAAGGTGTAGAACACAAGTTCAGGTGCGCCCGCATCCTTCTCCAGGGTGTTCTCCTTCGGGTCCTGTGTGGCGAAGCGCACTCTTTTGGCCATCTCAGCCGCGTAGCTCCCGGGTCTCTCTCCCTCGGTCCACACCTCCAGATGCAGAGGAGTCTTCTTCTGGGATTTAGACCAGTAATGAATGGCCTGAGTCACGTCAAAGCTCCTCCAGCCGGTCTCGTGGATGGGAACCAGTCTATTAAAATAACATAATGAGTTTCCATTCATGCGTTATGCTTATTTATGTTACATTTGGACATGCGACATACCTTGAGTCTACGAGCGCTGTTCTGTTGGATCCGTCTCCCAGCACCTCCACCCAGTAGATGCTCACTCTGGCGTTGTTAATGGGTCTGTGGTTCCTCCGCTCAGGTTTGGCTGGATTCTGCACCGCTGTTTGGAAAAGTTTGAGCTCGGCCATCGTGACCTCGGTGTTTTCTTGCAGCCTGACCTCCATGTCAAACATGAGACGCTGACGGGTTGTGTCCGAATACTTGATCTCTCCTGTGATATCTGTGAATAACAGAGGATCACCGTTTATGAAATGATGCACTGTAAAATGAGTATCTTTAAGTTTTAGCGACTTTTTCTCATTCATTTAATTTGGAATGATATTTGATATTGTTGATCAGTAAATGTACTTTTTTTTTTTACTTTTAAATTTATTTATTTAGAGTAAATTTAGAGTAAATATCAAGGCATAAAGTAAGCGATTCATTAAAAAAATAATTTCAGTGGTAAGATTTTGCAATAATTAGTTCACTCAATTATTAATTGAAATTAATTTATTTATTCATTTTGGTTCATGTTCATTTTGTAAAAAAAACTATTGTTGGGTTAACTTAAAAAAAATAAGTAACGTGGTTGCCTTAAAATTTTAAGTTCATTGAAATGGAAAAAATTGAGTTAATACAATGAAGGACCAGAAACTCGAAATATTATGTTATCTGAACTACATTAATTATCTAAGTTGATTTAACAAAAGAAAAAATGTTGTGATTAATAGTAATAAATATTATATTCATATTACAGTAACATCAATCAAGATGAGTTAATCCTGTAAATGTAATAAGTGCAAAAAAAATATTTTCAAGATTTGTTATCACATTTTTTTCTTTTGTCAAATCAACTTAAATAATTTATTTAGTTGAGATAACTTATTATTTTGAGTTTCTGATGATTAAATTAATCTCCTTCATTGTATTAACTCACTTTTTCCAGTTCAATCAACTTAAAATTTTAAGGCAACCAGGTTACTTACCTTTTTAAGTTAAACCAACAATATTTTTTACAGTGTTATTTGTTGCATTTGTTGATACCAAATACATGAACTAATATTAAAATATAGAATAGAATTATAAAACGTTTTATCAGTTCGATTTCATTTGTCAAATGTGACCCACCTGCACTCCCATGGATGCCTCTAAGAATGCCCGCCAGGCTTGGCACAGATCTCCTCTTACGCTTGTTATGAAGCTTCATCATGGACAGATATTTGTTCTTGATGTGAGCCGGGACGACTAAGTTTTCCAAATCTCTCTTCTGAATCCTGGGAAGTTCCGTTAGTCCAAGTTTTTGGAGCATGGCCTGCTTCATATCCTCATGGTTGAATCCCTCAGTGAAGGAGATCACTGCGGCACAGATGAACAGTTGGATGAGCAAAGCCATGCTTGGTCTAGTGATGCCAGTGTCGTTCTCCTGATTGACTGACTGACTGAGTCTATCAGGGTTTATATACAGTTGATCCCCCCCCGACACACACACACCCCTGTCTGGCTTTTCGCACCTCCACAAAGGGGAGGCAACCAAAAAAAGACACCCTTCAAAGCCATGTCCCATTTAGATCACTTATTGTTGCTCATGACTTGGTTTTTTCAAATTCTTCCTAAGTGTGTTTAGGACATATATATAAATATTTATGATATATTTAGTATAAACTGTATTCATGTATTTTACACTCTATTTATGTATTTATACATTTACTTTTTAATTTAATCCAGAATAAATCACTTTTTTACATTATTTATGATTGTTTTTAAGCAATATATATTACTTGTGTATATATATATATATATATTACTTGAATTCATAAAAAATACAGTCACTTCATGTATTTATATTTATGTACTTATACATTTATTTATCAGTTTAATATGATTGCATTTTAATTTTGTATTTAATTATTATTTAGCATTATATATATATATATATATATATATATATATATATGCATACATGCTTTTTAAATCAGTCACTTTGTGTATTTATATTTATGTATGTATGCATTTATTTATTAGTGTAATATGATTGTGTTTTAATTTTGTATTTAATTATTATATAGCATTGTATGTATGTATTTATATATATATATATATATATATATATATAATATTTTTTATGCATACATGCTTTTTTAGATCAGTCACTTTGTGTATTTATATTTATGTATACATTTATTTATCAGTTTAACCTATTTCAAAGCATTTTTACAAAATGATTTATTTTTTATTAAAGTCATTTATTATTTCTCAAGCGTAATGAATGTGTTTTTGTGACGAAAATTGCGCATTTATTCATTTATAATGCAACTAATACAACTTTTAGACCTGTGTCAATGTTTTTCGTGCATGGTTCAGTTATTTGTTGCATTCATTTCCATTCTTTCTGCCTGTATTTCAGTTGATTCCCTTCTCCTTTCCAGCTTTAACCATCTTTGGTAAAAGTCGCAGTGTGTTTGGCAGAGGGAAGAGGGCAAGAGGGAAGTGTATTGAGAAATGCCCACCCCTGCTGTCCACTATTCCACAAACACAGGCAGTAAATCCAGGAGTGAGCTGAGGGGATGTGGATTGGAGGGAGTTTTCTCAAGGGGGTGATTATCCTGTTACTATTGCAGGACTGATCAGACCCTCTTCTGTCCTGCCAACAGAAGGACTAAACTTACCCCAGTCTGTGTATTGTGTATTGGGCCCGCAGGTTGTCCTGGGATGTCAGACAATGACGGCACAGGAACGGCTGATGACGGATCACGTCACGTCAGACAGCTAAGCAAATTTACTTGCTACACAGCCATGTTTTCATGGTAATCGTGTTATTATCTGACGCTGTTTGTCAGGATGGGCAAGACTAGTACAATCCAATGTTTACAATCAACATGGCTATTATTATTCCAAATGAAGTCAATAGCACCACAGATAAGACACATTTTCCCTAACATACATTTAAAGGGATAAAATTTAGGACTATATATATATAATTCATTTTTAGTATAAAAGTGCAGCATGGCAACTGAAAAAGACAGGTTTCTGAAAACCAAACTGGAAATTTGAAAACTCCTGTTGACAGGTTGTAGTTTGACATGATAAGGCATAATAATATAAAGGTATAATAATTTTATAATCTGTAAAGCTCAGAAAGACTTGAGAAAATGCAAAGTTAATGTGTTTACATGTCAAATCTTTCACCTGCAAGTCCTCGTTGATTAAAGAGAGAAGCAGTTTCACATAAAATTAATAAAGACTAAAGGATTGAAGTTTTGTATTCATAAATACAAATGTAATGCCATTCATTCAAATAAAATGTTCTTGTGAATTTGAAATGGTTTGAATGTCAAAAACCTTAACTTTTTTAATAACTTAATTTTCCCCAGTAGTTATTTCGTAACATAGTTATGGTCACCATTATAGTTATTCTTACCTCATACATATTATCAAATGATGTTTTAAAATACTTCATTTTCAGTGGTGAATTCCAAACCTTCTGTCCCTGTAAGATATTTTATGAGACGTTTTTGAATACACAGCACATGACAAAAGATCTTAGACCTGAAACTTTCAATGACTCATTAAGCGAAACTATTATTTATACCTATATAGACGGTTGTTTTTTGGAGGGTGGGGTGTAACAACTGACTTTCTTTGATTTCTCATGCATGCTGCAAATTCTAGCACATCAATTAATTAGATGATCTAGACTGAAAGTGGTATTTCTCATTAATCTAATTGCATATGAAAAGGGATCAGAAGGATTAAACCAACAATAACACTGTGCTGTATTTTACCCCTTTTAATCAAGAGCCCCAATAAACACAAAAGGTGTTAATGATGATCATTATAGACCCTGTTCATAGAAACCAGTCCAGCTACACCGCTCAGATGTCCTTCATGTTTACTGCTATGATGGAGCCGAGGGCTTTATTTGATCCACTATCAAGACTAATAGAAATGAAATTAAGCTATTCAGACAGACTAACTGTTAATAAACAGTCTGGTGTGGCTTGCTTTGCTTGAGAATGCCAAACTAGAAGAGATTATTCTGAATCACAGTTTGCCTATTTCATAAATGATGTTCATTCATCCACATCCAAACTGTGACCTTTTATTTCCACGAATACCATGCAAGCCATTGGAAAAGTAGTAGATTAGTAATTACTGTAAAAGGACCTGTAGGTGACGCCATGTTTTTGCATGAAACTATCGCCAAACTCACTGGAGAATCGCAGTGGGTTGTTTCAGTCGCCAGAGGGAGCTCTGACATTGCAGACAGATCAGAATATATCTAGTAATTATAAATACTGCACATTTAACCTTCAAATGGTCTTCGTTTCCTGTTTACACTTCTGGGCTTCGGGGTCTACGACCCCAACAATCGATTGATTGAGTAATTGTACCAAAAATATACATTTTTAATCATACAAATAATATATCTTTTTTGTTTACTTCTCATCTATTCATCAATGCTGTGTTTTTGGAGATATAAAGTACTTTTGTATGCATATACCACACAATTCCTCAACTACATCATTAGCTTGCATATGAAATATTATTTTTTTAATTACTGTATACATTGCATTTATGCTCTAGTACTTCCAGGCCTTCATTTCTGTGTAAAAAAATCTGATTTATGGCGTATTTTTTATTTTTTTATTTTTATTTTTATTTTTGACACATGAAGAAAATATATTTCGTTTTTTTTTTTTTTTTTTTTTTCACATTTCCCATTCATTTCGATGTGGGGTCATACTGACCCCGAAGACCAGAAATGTAAACATTTTTTTTTTTTACATACCTTCAGAACAACCGAATCAAGCCAAGTTTGTGTGTGTGTGTGTGTGTGTGTGTATAGATAGATAATAATTGAAAAATCACAAAATCTTATTCCACTGAGATGAAGGGAACCTTTTTTTTTATTATTAAGTAAAAGTCGATTGGGGTCGTATAGACCCCATGACCCGATTGAGGGCTACGTTCAATGCATTGTGAACCTTCAGCTTGACTGCAGTGTAAACATATTTATATCAATAAGCCATAGTAGAATAGTCATACAGTTTTTTTTTTATTCGCTTTGGTACTATTTTCACAAGTAAGGTGTACATTTTCAAAACTCTTAGTACAAAAATCCAAACTGATCACACTTGTAACGCAGCTAGTCATTCTTTCAAAACCTGATGTTATGCTTTCAGTCAGTTGCACATGTTTTCAGTCCACATAATAATTATTTCAAACACAAGATTATTGTAATATGTAATGAGAACATTTGGTTTAATCACTGAAACAAAACAATATGATCTTCTTTCAGTTTAGTACTTTTAACAATCAGTTCATCCAACAGCAAACAATGCAAGATACATGTTTCAAATCGGCCTTAGAAGTGCTGAAATGAATATGCTACAGTACTATAAAAGACAGATTACACAGTTTTACTGTAACATTAGGCAATACACTTACAGTACCCAACATTTACATAATCTATAATTTCTAAATATCCATCATATATGTAGGCCTAATCAAATGAAGGATCAATGAAGACATCCTTTACAATCATTTAGGCAAATTATAGTTTTTATTTTTCAGATATAATTGTAATATAGGTATACTTTCTATAATGAAATGTAACTAAAGAAGAACAAAACATAACATTTAGTGCACACATTACAGTACATAGTGGCCAATTGTGGTCAGACTGTGAAAAAATTGTGAAAAGAAAATAATAGCTATAACGAGTATTCATCATGTGTGGTTACTGGTTACATGTAATTTAAATATTCATACAAACACACATTTTATTTCTGTAGTTCTCAAAATCCATATACTGTATATTGCTGAAATGAAAATCTATAGGTTTACCAAATGATTAATTGATTAACCATTAAGATCTGTTGGATTAAATAATAGACAAAAGTATTAAACTGAACAAAAAGAGATGCAAATCGTCTCGGTTACGTATGTAACCCTCGTTCCCTGAGTAGGGAACGGAGACGTTACGTCAGAAGTGACGGAGATTGGGGGTTTCGCATAGAAAGCCAATCCTCTTCGAGTATTAAAACACGAGCCAATGGCATGCAATGCCTTGGGGCTGCGGAAATTTGCATAGCGTACTCCGCCCTACTCCGTGAGTATAAAGGAGGAAGTGAACGCAACCGCAGTATGTCTTCGCTGAGGAGCCAAGACTGAACTCGGCCTCTACCCAGCGATACAGCAGAAGTGGCAGGGAGACGTAACGTCTCCGTTCCCTACTCAGGGAACGAGGGTTACATACGTAACCGAGACGTTCCCTATCGTAGTCACTTCGAGTTACGTCAGAAGTGACGGAGATTGGGGGTCTGTGCCATCACGCCATCTTCAAGCTGTCTTCCAGTGCCCTGCGAAAGACTGAACCCCCGAGCCTTACCTCTTTTTTTTTTTTTTTTTTTTTTTTTTTTTTTGGGGATCCGACTTTGACACAGGATTACCAAAGTACACTGGGAAACATATCCCGAAGGGGACATGCTACCAGCTGCCTACCGAAGGGAGGACTTAAGAATACACATATGGCCACATAGGAACGCACATGGAACACTGGAGTACCAACCGCAGGTGGCTACTGATTTAAACTCCAGGGGTGGCAGATGGCTTGCCAAGGGAAGACACATGCTCAGAGAGGCTTACAGTGGATAATACACATGAGACGGTTACCATGGGGAACCGTGCGCATGGAGGCACCTAGCTAGCATCCAGAGCAACGCAGTGGTGCCCGCATCGTCGGTGCTGGAGGACTCAAGACTTCAATGGAAGAACTGAGGAAATATCGCACTTATCCAGTCCGGGGAGTGGAGTGGCGAGCAAGCGAAGACACCTGAGCGGATCCAGAACTGGCCGAAACGAGTACGTGAGAGGATACCGGCTCAATTCGCAGATTATAGAATCTGGCGAAGGTGTTGGGTGTCGCCCAGCCTGCACCTCTGCAGATGTCTGTTAGCGAGGCGCCGTGCGCTAAAGCCCAAGAGGAGGCTACACTCCGAGTGGAATGGGCCGTCACACCAAGGGGGCACGGAAGGCCTTGCTGCTGGTAAGACAAAGCAATGGCATCCACTATCCAGTGGGACAGCCGTTGCTTTGAGAGAGCCCTTCCCTTCTGGCTCCCCCCATGACAGACAAAGAGCTGGTCTGAGGTCCTGAAACACTGCGTTCTGTCGACATAGGTGCGGAGAGCACGTACCGGACAGAGCAGTGCCAAGGCTGGGTCTGCCTCCTCCAGGGGCAGCGCTTGCAGGTTCACCACCAGGTCCCGGAGGGGAGTGGTAGGAACCTTGGGCATATATCCAGGCCGGGGTCTCAGGAATACGTGAGAGTAAGCCGGCCCGAACTCCAGGCACACTTCGTCAACAGAGAGTGCGTGCAGGTCCCTTACTCTCCTGATGGATACCAATGCAATCAGGAGTGCTGTCACATAGGACAGGGCAAAAACTCTACCGACTGCAAAGGCTCCAGGGGAGGCCTCTGCAGAGCACCCAGGTCTACTGAGAGGTCCCCAGAGGGCAGGAGGGGAGGGAGGCGGATTTAGCCCCCTCACTCCCCTCAGGAACCTGATGACCAGGTCATGCTTCCCATAGACTTACCTTTCACTGCATCATGAGACGCGGCAATGGCCGCGACATAATCCAAAGGGTGGAGGGCGACAGCCTGCGCTCCAACCCCTCTTGCAGGAAGGAAGCATGACTCCGATCGAACATCTCCGGGGGTCTTCTCAGCGAGAAGAACACCAATTGACGAAGAGGTTTCACTTCAACGCATAAAGGTGTCACGTGGACGACGCTCTTGCGGAAGTGATGGTTGCCGCCACCGCAGGTGGCAGCGAACTCAAACCTGCCTCGTCCCGTCCTGGAGCCACACGTGCAGCCTCCAAGATCGGGACGAGGGTGCCACAGAGTGCCCCGTCTCTGAGAGAGTAGGTCCGGTCTCAGAGGAGTAGGCCAAGGAGGTGCTGTCGCGAGGAGCAAGAGTTCGGAGAACCACGTCTTGGTGGGCCAGTAGGGGGCTACCAGCAAGACCTGCTCCTCGTCCTCCTTGATCTTGCACAACACCCGTGCAAGGAGGCTCACTGGGGGAACGCACACTTGCGTGGGCCCCGTGGCCAGCTATGCGCCAGCGCATCCGAGCCGAGAGAGCCGCGGGTCAGAGAATAACTGGGCGCAGTGGGACGAGTCCCGAGAGGCGAACAGGTCTAACTGTGCCTCCCCGAACTGGTCCCAAATCAGCTGGACCGACTGGGGATGGAGTCGCCATTCGCCGGAGATGGGACGGGCCCGGGACAGCTCGCGGCTGCCCGGTTCCGGTCTCCAGGAATGTAACTGCACGAAGGGACCTCAGGTGCTTCTGACTCCATATCAAGAGGTGGCGGGCGAGCTGCGACAACCGGCGCGAGCGTAGACCCCCCCTGGTGGTTGATGTACGCTACTGCCGTAGTGTTGTCTGAGCGGACAAGCACATGCTGGCCCTAGAGCACGCTCGGAAGCGGTGCCGGGCGAGCCGTACTGCCAACAGCTCGAGGCAATTGATGTGCATGAGGCGCTGGGCTCCTGTCCAGGAACCGGCGGCTGCATGCCCATTGCACATGGCACCCCAACCCGTGGTAGACGCATCCGTGGAGACAACGAGATGCCTGGAAACTCGCTGAATAGGGACCCTGTCTGTAAAAAGCTGAGGTTCAACCACGGGAAGAAGGATCGGCGGCACGTCGGAGTCACTGGAACTCGGAGCGAGCCGCGATGCCATGCCCACCTCGGGACTCGATCGCGAAGCCACAGCTGAAGCGGTCTCATATGAAGCAAACCGAGCGGCGTTGCCACGGCCGCGGATGCCATATGCCCCAGGAGCCTCTGAAATAGTTTCAGTGGAACCGCACTCTTGCCCTCGAACTGTCGAAGACAAGCCAGCAGTGAGTGCGCGCGCTCGTTCGTGAGCTGCGCGGACATGGCGACCGAGTCTATCTCCATGCCGAGAAAAGAGATCCTCTGCACGGGGCAAAGTTTGCTCTTTTCCCGGTTGACCCGAAGGCCCAGACGGGCTAGGTGCCGTAGCACCAGGTCTCTGTGTTCGCAAACCTGAGCTCGAGAGTGTGCTAGTAACAGCCAGTCGTCGAGATAGTTCAGGATGCGAACCCCGTGTTCGCGAAGGGGAACAAGGGCTGCCTCGACGATCTTCGTGAAGACGCGAGGGGACAGAGCTAACCCGAATGGGAGAACGGCGTACTGGTATGCCTGGCCCTCGAAGGCAAACCGAAGAAACGGTCTGTGTCGAGGGAGAATGGAGACATGGAAGTACGCGTCCTTCAGGTCGATCGCTGCAAACCAATCCTGATACCGAACACATTCGAAATGCGTTTGGCCGTGAGCATTTTGAACGGTAGTCGATGGAGAGAACGGTTCAAAATGCGCAGGTCCAGGATCGGTCGTAACCCACCGGTCTTTCTTGGGGACAATGAAGTAGGGGCTGTAAAGCCCGGACCTCACCTCGGCTGGAGGGACCGTCTCGATTGCACCCTTCGCCAGCAGGGCCGCAATCTCCGCTCTCAAGACTGGGGCATTGCCACCAACCATCGTGGAGCGAACTCCCCTGAAGCGGGGAAGAGACCGTGCGAACTGAATCGCGTAGCCGAATCCGATCGTTCTGATGACCCAGCGGGAACCCCGGGAAGCGCTAGCCAGGCTTCCAGGAAGTGAGCCAACGGGGTCATGCGAACCACAGACGTCCCCCCGGAGGGGCAGCGAGGCGGGTCGACCGGCATGCGTGCAGGAGTTACCCCGTCCGGATGCACCGTCGAAACCCGCTCCCCGACAGAAGAGACCAGGGAAGGCAGAGCGTTCCACGGGGGTCTGTTCTGCCGGGGGTCTGGCGACAGAGGGGGAAGGGATTGGCGTAGCCCGGGGACGACACACGCACCCTTCCGCGCCCTCCGAGACAGAGAGGAATGAACGGGGCGACGCACTGGACGTCGTGCGCGCTCATTCCAGTCTGTGTGCTCAATGACAGTGTCAGCTTTTCCTCAACCAGCTCAGGGAGCTAGCTAGAACAAAAGATTCTCCACCGGCCCTCCACCGGGGAAGGAGGGGCCCTGCCACCGCCTCCTGAGAAAAACCATGACACTATCACTGAGCGGCCCGCCTCAGGAACATCGCTTCGCCTGGCATCTAGCGGGGCACGCGGCCTGAGGGGGGGCTCTTTTCTTGGGACGCTTACCTGTGGCCTCCTCCGCGACGCGAACCGGCTGAAGGCTGCTGCTGAGGCCGCGTGGGAGGGAAGGGAGCCGCAGGGGGGCGTCCCCGGCGGCGAGCTGGCGGAGGCGTCCGAGCCGACGGCTGGTTGGAGGCAGCAGCTGGCCGTCGGGGCAGAGAAACCGCCTTCGTCTGCTCCTAGGCGGTCGAGAAGTGCTGGGCAAAGTCCTGGACCGCACCGCCGAACATTATGATGCTCCTGGACCACAGCGGTGGGCATCACCTGACCAAGGGAGCGAGCGACCGCCTCCGTGACCCGTTTAAGGACAAGGTAGGCGACAGGCTCGCAGCTCGCTTGGTCCGTCACCTCCTCGTGCACATTCCTGAGCAGCTAGCTTTGTAGGTGCTCATCATATGCAGGGCGGAGGCTGCCTGTCCCGCCGCTCTACAGAATCGCGCCGCCATAGACGACGAGAACCCATAGGCTTTGGAGGGGCATCTGAGAGCAACCGCCGGTTGACCGGGGGAGCCCCAGCGTACCCACAGACAGCCGCATCGCCGAGGGGAGGAAGGGCGGGGAACTAAGCACGCTTTTTTATTTATTTATTTATTTTTTATTTATTTTTTAGTGCGTGTCAGTTCCGCATGCAACTCGGGGAAAAAAGGAAATTGGGGTTGGCCGTGGCCGTAAGGCGGCAGCGTTACCCAAAAACCAATTATTCAGCCGCGAGAGATCGGGGAGGGGCGGAGTTCCACCCCCACCCGATGCTCACGGACGCCCGAGATAGCACGGCCATCATCGCGGGATCAGACACGGCGGCGCTGACGCTCCCGAGGGAGGCAACGCGGCCGCATCCTCACTTCCCGAGGAGTCAAGCCCGCCTAGTGATGCTGTGATCGACATCGCATCATCATCTGGAGCGCTGCCCGAAGCAGCCGGTGCCACCGAGGAAGCAACCGACTGAATCGAAGTAACGCTCGCTGGCTCTCGCACTGAGGCGGGAGGTGTGGCCCGAGGAATCGTCGGGGCTTTGTCCCACACCATCACCGTAAAATCACCAGGTCCCCGGGTCGACGGGCCCCCTATGGAGGAAACCGATCGAGCGGGGGGGACCGGGACTCTCACTCAAGTGAGATCATTGAGTCTCGACCTCAGTGTAGAGATGGTCATGTTCCCACAGAAGGAAAATGAGTCATCCACGAACGCTGCTGCTGCATGCTGAAATGCCCAGGCATACAAAGCAGCGATCGTGACCATCAGATGACGACAGAAATCAATCACACCCAGAAGAGCACGGGCGAACAGTCTTTAAAAAGACGTGCGCGTGCAGCTCTTTCAATGAGAGGAGGAAATTCACTCTTTCAGCGCTGAAGCGACCAGGGAGAAGCGCAAAGTCTGGCAGACCACTGCTCAGATCGCAGGCGATGCAGAATCTCGCTGGGTACCGCCGTCACACCAACACTGAAGAGGACGCTCGTCTCGAAGAGTCTTGAACAGTGCTTTCAGGAGTGAAGAGGTTCTCTTGGCTCCGAAGCGAAAACATGCGGTTGCGTTCACTTCCTCCTTTATACTCACGGAGTAGGGCGGAGTACGCTATGCAAATTTCCGCAGCCCCAAGGCATTGCATGCCATTGGCTCGTGTTTTAATACTCGAAGAGGATTGGCTTTCTATGCGAAACCCCCAATCTCCGTCACTTCTGACGTAACTCGAAGTGACTACGATAGGGAACAAAAGTTTGATAGTAAGAGCTTTATGAAAGGCAGTTACTGTGAATGAAACAATAATGTAGATGAAACACTTATTTTGTGTTGTGAAAAGGATACTTTGTGATTGTGTGAATTGTACTAACACAGTTGAAAACATGATGAAATGTTTGAAAAAAGTGCACTTTTGATGATCTGTTGTGATATTAGCACTAAGAGTTTTGAAAATGTACACCTTACTTGTGAAAATAGTACCAAAGCGAATAAAAAAAACTGTAATATGATCTGGGTCATCATTATACCTTTTTTTTCTTCAATTGCTTTGGCACAATTTTTACAAGCAATTTTTACATTTTCAAAACTCTCAGTATATCACAACAGATTGTCAAAAGTCCACTTTTTTGTTTTCAATTGTGTTAGTACAATACAACAAATCGCACCAAAGTATCAGTGTTTCATCTGTAAAAAATGTTTAATTCACAGTAACTGCCTTTCATAATGCTATTTCTATCAAACTTTTGATTTGATCTCTTTTTGTTCAATTTGATACATTTGTCTATTTAATCCAACTGATCTTAATCGTTTGGTACATCTATATTTCTATACAGATTCTAGTTTCTACTGTTTGCAATTTATGCGGATAACCAAATGTAATGAATAAGCGATTTAGATTATAACCACTATTTTTAGTGTGTGTGTGTGAGACATTTGTGTCAATGACTGTGTGAAACATCAGATTGATCAGAGATGCATCAGAAGAAGGGAGACACATAGCATGAAATACAGCATTTTACATTATAGCAGCATGTGATACTAAACAGATTACCGCCACATTACTGTAAACCACCCTTCATCTGTAAAGGTCAACTATAGATTCATTTCTTATGGTACAGTGAGAGCATTTATTGTTTTAGAGCATGGCTGTTTCATACTGTAATGTCATTCTGTTTATTTACTGTAACTTGTCACAATGATTTGTGTCATTTCCTCAACTTCAACATTAACTTTATTTTCTTTATTTGTTATTAAATTCAACGTGTTTGAAAAGTGCAATGAGCTTATCATCCATGGCAGCAATTCAATTTTTGATTTTAGTGTAATGAATTTTGTTACACTTGTACTTGTCCTTGGAAGTTTCCCAGTTAGAAGAAACTTTTCAGTATTTTCCATTTACAGTATTAGCATTTTTAATTTTACGTAAATGCACTATAATTTTTTAGCTTACCAAAAGAATACTCTTTTTTGATGATAAGTTTCTAGACATATAGGTTACAAAAAATGAAGAGATAGATAGATAGATAGATAGATAGATAGATAGATAGATAGATAGATAGATAGATAGATTGATTGATTGATTGATAGATTAATAGATAGATAGATAGATAGATAGATAGATAGATAGATAGATAGATAGATAGATAGATAGATAGATAGATAGATAGATAGATAGATAGATAGATAGATCATTGATCGAACGATAGATAGATAGATAGATAGATAGATAGATAGATAGATAGATAGATAGATAGATAGATAGATAGATAGATAGATAGATAGATAGATAGATAGATAGATAGATAGATAGATAGATTGATAGATTAATAGATAGATAGATCATTGATCGAACGATAGATAGATAGATAGATTTCACGCATTGATATATAAACAGAGATATTGCAAAATTATGGATTATGCAGATTATATAAATAGCCAATTACAAAAGAAAAATGTAACTGATTCAACTAAACTACAGCAAATCATCCCTATAAGCATATTTGATACTATCCAAATTATCATGAAAAATAAAAGTGTGAACACATGTGACCCCAACCTGCCCCACCCCACCCCCTCGCCCTAAATTCTTTGCTTAAGCAAAACAGCTGTTAAATGTGTATTTATGTATTATATGTAAACGTTATATGTAAACGTGTGTCTTTGTGTTTGTATATGAACCTCTGTTTATTTATGTATGTAAGTGTATTTATATGTATTTATTTAGTTTTTCTTTAGTGTGTCTATATTCTGCATGTGTGTTCTATATGTAGCTATATGTGCCCTTGTATGTGTACTGTTTATCTTTGTATGTTTATTTTTTATTTTTGTGTGTCTGAATGTGATTGTGTGTAAGTGTGTGTGTGTGTGTGTGAGAGAGAGAGAGAGAGAGAGAGAGAGAGAGAGAGAGAGAGAGAGAGAGAGAGCGAGAGCGAGAGCGTCTAGTCGCCATGTTTCTCCTCATCATTCCTGAAACACATTCAGCGGCGGCGGGCAGATGAGAGAGAATCACCCCGTCATCCCGCATCCACACAGCCACCTTCCTCCTCCTCATCTTCACCCCATCACCACCACCACCATCATCATCATCATCATCTGACGGACTGACTTCATCCGGCTGGCAGGACTCACTTTTTTAGGAATTATTCGTGGGAAAAGGACTGAGGAAAACTAAGTGACACTCAATCGGTGCCTTTGGAGAACTTCGCTAAACTCACTTTTTGCGGATATAAACACATGTTATCCATATTTTCCACACATGTAATGCCTGAACATAACATTTGAGGGGCGTGTCATGTTATTCCTGTTGGTTTTGAGGATAATTATCTTCGAGGACGAGCTAAAATCAGCTAGCCTGTTAGCCGAACGTCTTTATTAGCCGGATCATTAGCATCAGTTATTTTAACCCGTTGAAGTTAAACAAACTGGGAATTTTTTGAAGTTTACATACTTGACATGGTTTGACACTATTATTTGTTATTATTAATACACGTTTTTTTGTATTTATATGAGAAAAGAACAGTTAAGATACATTGTGTGGCGAGAATGTTGTTAGCTGGTTAGCTTGATTAGCTACAGTAAAGGCACTTAAATATCTGTAAATTAATCAATTTGGAACCATGTCTGGAGAAGTGCGTTTGAAAAAGCTGGAGAAACTGATCCTGGATGGGCCTGTCCAGTCTAATGGACAGTGTTTTAGTGTGGAAACTCTTCTGGATGTTCTCATCTGCATTTATGATGAGTGCATCAACTCCCCACTCAGAAGAGAGAAGAACATTGCTGAGTTTTTGGAATGGGGTGAGTATGATACTTTAAAGACATGTATGCTTCTTAAAATCAATGCATTTAATGTTCAAACCATCAATGCATTTCATGTTTAAACCACATTAAATCAATGCATTTCATGTTCAAGTCATCTTAAACCCATGCATTTTATGTTTAAAGCATTTTAAGTCATTGTATTTATTGATTAAATCATCTTAGTAGTACCAAAAATAAGTAAGTGTTTGGATTTTAGAGTCATTAAAAATATGGACTTACGTTTATGCAACAAAAGTATTTAAGCCACATTTAGCAGCACTGAATCGTGTGTGTGTGTGTGTACAGCTCTGGAAAAAGTCAAGTAGCAACATGCTGTTAAATTCTGAGCCATAATACCAGCATGCTTAGCAGCATAGGGCATGGATTAAAATTAACTTCAGAAAGGGAGTATAACTTATTGGACTTTGATTAAACGGTGTCTATTTAAAAGAGTGTGTGCTATTAAAAGTCTTAAAGGGCTAGTTGAAAAGTTATGAAAGAAATCTAGCCTAGTTCTGCTTGTGGCAAAGTGTTTTGACAACCAAGGATGTGTCATAGTGATTGATCAAACTGGTTCCCTATAGGAAAGACTAGGATTTTGTGTGAATAAGGTTGAAAAAGTCCCCTGGGTCATATGGTGTCATTCTCTTTTTGACTAACACTGCTGACGTATGAAATATGAAATATCCCTCTTTTGTGTTATACAAAGTATTTCTCCAAGCATGGAATTATATGACATGGGCTTTTGTGGTGGTGAAGTTGTAAATACATTAACTGAATTCAAGTAGACATTGCTGGGAAGTATTAAGTGGCTCGTCATGTGACTGAAATGCTGCTGAACATATAGCGTAATGGGAAAAGCAGTGTATTGTTTCAGTACATGTTTAATCGGGCGCCTCCTGACCCAGCTTAACTAATGAATATGACTTTAAACGTGTTACATGTTTAAGTTGAGCAGGAAATGACAGGAGCGCTACATCACATTCCACCGTGAATGAACATAGTGTGCCGTTTGTTTGTTTATTTTGTGGCGTGACTTGCAGCTACCCTGAATGACCTGAATTGTAAACATTCATTCCATGGAAGCAGAAGGCATGATGCACGCAGGATAGACTGAACGAGTGTGGCAGAGAATAATATACGCACACACTGTAACACAATAATATTAAAGTAGTTCACTTTAAAAAAAAAAAATTGCTGATAATTTACTCACCCCCATGTCATCCAAGATATCCATGTCATTCTTTCTTTGGTTGAAAAGAAATTAAGGTTTTTGATGGAAACATTCCAGGATTTTTGTCCATATAATGAACTTTACCGGTAACCAAACGGTTCAAGGTCCAAAAGACAGTTTCAGTACAAACTGCAAACTGTTCAAAGGGCTTTAAACGATTCCAGACGATGAATAAGGGTCTTATCAAGCGAAATGATCGCTCATTTAAAAAAAAAAAACAAAGAAAATCTTTTTTCGTGTCATTTGGTTCGTTCAACGAACAAAATGAATGAATTGACTCGGAAAAAGATTTCTGGTAAAATTATTAAAGACATCGTTAAAATAGTCCAAGCGACTTCAGTGGCTCAATCTTAAGTTTATCAAACGACGAGAAAACTTTTTGTGCGCAAAAAACAACAAAAATAACCACTTTATTTCAACTATTCATTTACTTCTCTCTCTGCCTCAAGTCAGGTTACTAGTTTTCAGCGTGTGATCTGTTGTTGTACGTCACACGCATCACACACATGACCAGCGTTGGCCAATAGTGAGCCTACGTGTGACGTAGCTTTACGCAATCACACTTAGGGCTGTGCCATATCATACCGTCCACGATAATACCGGTATAAAATTTTACATGATAAAAAAGTGTCATATCGCGATATTGATGATATGATGACGTATGGCGTATTTACGTTACTTAGCGCGTGCACAACAACACAGCAGCATGTCAGCCTCCGGATCAGATCAAGATTTAGTTCCTAAAAAGGGCGCTACTTCAATAGTATGGAAGTTGTTTGAGTACAAGAGGTCAGATCTCCAACAACACAATTATTATTATTTTTTTTTTTTGTCAAATATGCATGAAAACTCGTTTCACCACTTCCCTACTAGCGTACATTTTGCATTCGCCTAATCTTCCTTCAGAGTTTCCGCAGTTCGGGTACAACAGTCAACACGATTAAACTCTTTCTAAGATGATTCAATGTTACTATTTGTAATATTTGTAAATAAAAGTTCTATGCTTTCGCATAAAACAACTTTATCTTGCTGGACTTTATTGCTGTAACGTTAACTAAATCATCATGTTACTTTCTACCGGCCGGGTGTCTGTTAGAGCAAAACACTAGAGTCAGAGCACTATTGTTCATCACGCCCACAGTAACTGAAATGTAAAACTGTTAAAAGAAAGGACTCGATAAACGATTGCATAGCTAGATGCTGTATATTATACACGACGCTACGCATCAATATTTATTTACTTTGTGCTTTGAACTGTTCAGTGCGGAGTATTCGACGCGCTGCGCGTGCGCGCTGTGACTCCGTGTTGCTTCAAGCGTATCATTCAGCGCTCGGGATGCGCATAAGCGCTGTGCGATATATTGGAGCCTTTCATATCATAATACTTTTGCGCAATTAAAGATTATTAATAGCCTTTGTTCTGTCCTATCGATCATATGTTGCTGCCTCATTAAACAGCTGTGCTATTCATTTTAAACATGCCTCAATTTTATAGTAGACTAGGCTATATAATAATTAATCCTTTTGATTTGTTACCTTGTTTTTTTTTTCATGAATGTACAATACAAAGAGCAATGTGTAAAGTTTTACCAGATTTAGTGTTACAATTGTCTCTTATTTATTCCCCACTAAATGTTTTTTTTCTCCCTAAATGTTCCGATTTTATACAATTATTGTATAAATTAGGTATTGTATACCTCATTTGATGCTAATCCAAAAACTATGCAAGGCAACTGTTACATTTTGAAGGTTTGTTTGGATTGCCGCTGTTTGTTTAAATTTTTTGTACTTCAAAGTTTAGGTTAATTTTATTAGGTGACAATATTGTGCAGGCTTCTGAAGTTATTGTTAATATTGTTAATGTATTACTGTAGTTATTGTTAAAATAAAATGATAAGGAGTTATGTTATACTTTTTTTTGCACTAATGCTGCTGCCAGCCAGCTGCAATCACCAATAAAACATTGTTTCATTTATATTTTTTCTATATCGTGATAAATATCATTATCGCAAATATTCTTGAAATATCGTGATATAATTTTTAGGCTATATCGCCCACCCCTAATCACACTACGTTAACTGAGTAGAGGCCCATAGAGAAGGAAGTGAATAGTTAAAATAAACTCGTTATTTTTGTTTGTTTTTGCGCACAAAAAGTATTCTCGTCGCTTGATAAAGTTAAGATTGAGCCACTGTAGTCACTTGGACTATTTTAACGATGTCTTCAGTAACTTTTCGAGGCTGGCAAGTTTCAATCCCTCAAGAAGCCTATGGACTAGTATGCAGGAGTGATCCAGCTGTCAGATTTCATCAAGAATATCTTAATTTGTGTTCCGAAGATGAACGAAGGTCTTACGGGGTTGGAACAACATGAGGGTGAGTAAATACTGACCGAATTTTCATTTTTGGGTGAACTATCCCTTTAAGCAGAGCATATGCCATATTTTAGGCTAATGTTTTGGAAAAAGAAACTTGATTTTATTTTGATTCATTTCTTGTCAGCCTCTTGCAGATTCATTGCTGCTTAGATACTTTCCAATTGTTTTGGATGCTAACTTGGCTTGGCTGCTGGAATTTGCTCAGGTTATTTATTTATATTCTAGTTTTAAAACTTTAGATCAGCATTGTAAAAAGCTGTAAACAGCTCTCTCCTTTGCATTAGGCTGAACATCTAAGCCATGATTTGGTTAGAGACGAGGCCTGGACAAGTTGAACTTGTGGCCAGATTTGTGTTATCTCTTGTGTTATTCTCCTGTGACGACCGCATGCTTCCGATAGGATGCTTTAATTTTTATCTGACAGTTTTAGAGATGGTAAATGTAAAATCCATCTTAACTGATGTCATGGTTTGATTAACTAAGTCTAGAGGAGAAATACATTAATTCGTTCATGTTGTAATGGTGTTGTTGGGGTTGTGTAGTTTATTCTAGTAAGTTTTATATATTTAAACAGGTTTATATATGTAATATTTACAGTTTTTCTATGCATTTTTTGCATAGTAAAACAAAATTTGTAGTAGTTTGCATGTTTCGCCAAATAATTTATTTCCGATATAAACAAGTTCAGTGTTTTGTTCTTCCTTCATATTTAAAATATTTCAAATACTATATAGTATTTTCCTCACATTTTCATGGTTTGCCGAACTTGTAGGGTCATTAAAAACAAATATCCCCTCCCAGACATCAATTTTGGCCACTACTGTATAAAATATTTCCTTACTTGAACTGTGAAATCCAGCATTAGATTATATTGTGTAATGTCCAATATACACTGTTAAATTTGAAAAAGTTGGCATTGATTAGGGATCCACGATATATTGGCCACCATATCGGTATCAGCCGATATATGTTCATTTTTTTATGTCATCGTTATCGTATCGATATATTAAAGCTGATAAATAATGGATTATTTCCTTCAGCTGAGACACTTTAGCACACTGTTCACCATGATGGTTTTAAATCACTTGAAATATAATTGAAATTATTTAAAAAAGGACAAAACGTCATATTGGCTAATGGCTAATGGCTACATAAAATTGTAATAAAAACATTATAACGGTGCTTGGGACATGTTTTTTTAATGGTGAGACTTTTGTTTTTGTATTCAGGCTCTCAAAAACGATTTATAAATTTATATTTATCTGTTATCGGCTTTCAAATATTAAAAATTGTCGGTTATCAGTATAGGCCAAAATTTTCATATCGGTGCATCCCTAACATTGATATTGTATGCTTCCAAAATCTGCCCTTATCAGGTGATTCATTTTTTTTTTCATACTTTATGGTCACTGTTCACATAAATAGATAAATGGCAAATTGTGTCTGTTTACATGCACAACCTTGCTGAAGCAAGATCAGTGGATCTAGATTTGCTCGCACTCACTGCAAATGTCTAGAAAGATGACATCAAAACACCTTTCTTGCATTTTCTGTTCATTGATGTGCATGTTAACCCTCAAAACAGTTTTAAGATTGGCCATTTTTTGACATTTCTTTCTACTTAATGCATTATTTAACTAGTAATGTGCTGATCTGAAAGAGGGCTGAAGACTTGAAGGCAAATGTAGGAATGTGTAAGTCACAGATGCCGTTCAGGCCCAACTGTTTGAAAGAAAAGGCTGACTCGGTGGACGGTGACTAACAACTACCCTCTGGTATTTGAAGAAGTCCCCCTGTATAGTGAGTTCCCCCAGACAGCTGGTTTAAATTGACAACCCAGGCGGTTTTATGTGACTATCCTGTCACACAACCCCAACATCTTCTGCTTTTCCAGTGTTCTAGCTTTCACCGTACGTTTATTTATGCAGGTTGGGTTTGCTGTCAGGTATAACCGGTCTCATATTTTGGGATTAGGTTTGTATTAACTTTGGGAGGTTTCTTGTATACAAAGGTTGAATCCTCCTCATCACAACCAAGCTTTTCCTTTCAGATTTCATCCTAATTTGTATTTGTAATATGGCAAGTCAACACTTGTTTAGTCTCTGTGATTTGCATGACCAGTATGCCTTTTATGGTATAATCTTGTCTGTTCTGAACGGATTGGGTTTAGGACCAGACTTGTTCCTCCATTGTTATTGGCTTTCTCACATGAAAACAAGGGCTAAAGCATAAACTCTTTTTTTTTTACGGTTTTAAAATTCATTGAACTTTAATAACGTGGCTAATCTTCAGAATACCAGACTGTCTTGTCCTTGCAGATCATGTTGTTTTTTTCCTTTTTGACAATGTTTTTTTGTGCATTTGAGATTATTAATATAAATAGATATAATTTGATATTATTAATGAACTAGTAAGACTTTTGTTCATCTTCAGAACACAAATGAAGATCTTTTAGGAAATCTGAGCAATTTCTGTCCTTCCATTGACAGCCACACAGCTACCACTTTGACACTTCAAAAAGTTCATTAAGAGATTGTAAAATTAATCGGTATGAATTGAGCGGTTTAGTCCAACATTTTCTGAAGAGACGCGTACACTTTATAGGATGAACAGATTGAATTTAGGCTTTTATTCACATATAAACATTGATCAACAAACATAACGATTGGACATATGGATTAATTTTACGATCTCTTTATGAACGTTTTGACGCGTCAAAGTGGTAGTTATGTAGCTGTTAATGGAGGGATAGAAAGCTCTCACTTCACTTGAAAGCTCATCATTTGTGTTGTGAAGATGAACGTAAGTCTCACGGCCTTGGAACGACATGAGGGTGAGTAAATTATGATAGTTTTAATTTTTCTGTGAACCAAGTCTTATGATTTTAAAGCTGTGTTACACATTATATCACCATTTACAGGTTCTTTTGATTTGAAAAATTCATTGGTCTGAAATTAATAGTTTATTTTTTCCGTTTAAGTGTATGAAATAATAACCCTGGCTGTGACATTATTAAACAAAAGCTGACAATTTAATTTGCGCCCAGTTTTTATATTATGCAGACATTTCACAGTGAAAAAATGCTCTTGATGTTGGAGTCGAGCAGAGCAGGTTTGAACACGGCACGCGCTCACAAGTTTATCTGCGAGTGTTTCTGCAGTGCAGTCTGGCTTTCAGCGCTTCTTTCCCTCTATGGAAAGTGTGTTTTAATGATCCTGCCAGTGTCTTTGCCTTTATATGGTCTCCTAATGCGGGTATTGCTGGAGATACAGAGCATGGCTCATTTGATTTGCAGCTCTGTGTCCCCTTGCACTGGAGACTGTGACAGTGATATACACAATGAGCTTTCTGCATTCAGATCTTTAATGAACACCGCCCTGAGTGTGCTGCAGTTGTTTTAGACACTTTGGAAACAGTGTAGGTTCTTCTAAGGAAGGCTTGACCTTTAAACTGTCCTTCATGAATAGACTTTATACACTTTCCCTGGTTGATGTATTAGAGACCATGATGGCAGTTCCAGGTGGTCTGTTTTCCATCTGTTTCTAATTCCCTGTAAAAGGATGCCTGACACTGTGGTAACATTTGATATTCACAGCATTGTTTATATGGAATCTCGCTCATATGCCACAAAGCTATGTGTGTAGATTTCATTTTTGTGTAGATTTCATATCAACAAATCGGTCACCTGACATTTTCGCCCTTTGCAGCTTGAAATGTTTGGCCTTGTTTGCCAGAGGTGTGTTCACTGTGTGAAGCAAGAAGTGATATATCCTATATCTTCCATGCTAAGTAGTTGTGTGTTGATAGACCAATATAATGCTTGATATATTCAGTAGGGGTGTGACGAGATCTTGCAATATTAAAATTAGAGCCCCACCGATATATCGGTGGGCCGATATTAGGCGTTTTCCTAACTATCGGTATCAGCATTTATAATGGCCGATAAATAAATATTTAGGGTGGCGATGCCAATAAAGCACATAAAAGCGGTCACAAAGAACTGGCAAAAGTAATGATTGAGAATACATCAAATATAGCAAGGAGACATTTTAATTTGTTTATTAATAAACAAGTGTTTTCAGTCAGTGTCGCTGCATAGTTGACGACACTGACTCGTGATCTTCAGTGAACACTCCAGAGAGAAATGCACATTTCATATGAATTACAGCAGAGAGCAGTCTGTCTTTCCTTTTGAATTGTTCTGTTTAAAAGTAGACATTTCAATATAGATATATTTCTCTAACACAGTCTCATCCCAAAAAGTCATATAACTGACGTCTTGGGACGTCTTTTGACCATTAGGGTTGGGTATCGAGAATCGAGTATCGATTGGAACCGGGACTAACTTTTCGTTTTTCCCGAAATCGTTCAAAAGTTAAAATTTCGATTCCTAGTTTCGATATTCACTGTCCACCGAGCAAAAGAAGAAACCGCTGAACAACACCAACGAAGAAGCGTCTACCGGAAGTGTTGGCATAACCGCACGTGTCGAACATGAGTAGCTTACGTCGGCGGTCCAAAGTGTGGCTTCACTTTTCTAAAAATAACGAAATCTCAGCAAAATGCAAAATTTGTGACAAAAGGATTTTTACAGAAGGAGTATTTCCTTCAGAAAGGCCGTTGGTTAGCAAGGTTAGCTAAACTTTTTTGACCCTGCCTCTTAAAAGAATCGGAATCGAGAATCGTTAGGAACCGGAATCGAAACAAGGAATCAGAATCGGAATCAGAATCGTTCAAATTCAAACGATACCCAACCCTATTGACCATACGTCAATATCCTCCTTTTTAGGGCCCCCTTAAACGTCGGTAGATGGCGATCCCGTGCCGTCATACAACTGACGCTTTACCTTTAACGTCAGTTAGGTGACGGGTTAGGTTTAGGGTTAGGTTTAGGTCTGGGGTAGAGTTAGGATCCCATAACCTCATCTACCGACGTTTAAGGGGGCCCTAAAAAGGCGAATATTGACGTATGTGTAACAAAGTTCAGGGAAGAAGGAGGCAGGAACCGGATAATAATAATAAAATAAAACTTCATTTAAATAAAATAAACAAACAAATTACCTGCCAGCAGCCCCTCGGGGACAACTGCTGGCTACCCTAAATAAAACATAAATACCGGCCAGCAGCCCCTCACGGACGACTGCTAGCTTACCAAATAAAATATAAAATACAAATAAAAGCAGGCCTGTTCCTCTCTCGATCATCCACTCCGTCGCTCCCCCTTTATGGCTCCGCTTCTTCGTGAGAGATGCGAGACCGGTGTGCTTCACAGGTGCTGCTCATTAGCCACCGGCCTCGCGACTTTCTCTCACGTCCCTCGGCCGTCTTGCTCACCACAGTATGGTCAAAAGACGTCCCAAAACGTCAGTTATATGACGTCTTGGGATGAGACCGGGTTGATTTCTCAGGTCTATACGCTGAGTTTCGGTTCATTTATGAGACGAGTTGCAGTTCACGCGCCTATACCCATCAAAAGTTTGTACCCACCAATAGGAAAGTGTGTCAACTTTTGACTGGTACTACTATAATACACAAACATAATATTGCTACTGTATTATGATTTACACATTAACGATATTGGCCGATTTTATCGGTATCTGGCTTTATTTATTGGTATATCGGCATCAGCCCCCAAAAATCCATATCGGTCAGGCTCTAATTAAAACGTGAACATATTGACATGTCTTTTTATCTTGTTTAACCGGTAAATATGATCACCCACGAACAGCCATGTACAAACTAATGCTGAGTCCAGACTGCACAATTTTGGCTCGCCGACAGGTTTTGAGAAATCGCAGACAAATGCCCGAAATCACAGCCAAATCGGTGCTCGTTCACGTGAGTGGCAGTCACGCAGTGTGAATGAGCAAAGACGCGATCAGAGAGAATCGCCGACGCCTGTGAGATATTTGGCATGCTAAATACCTGGACCTGTCAGCGATTCAAAATCCTGCTGTGTGAAAAGTGCTCTGACTGAAAACTACATCAGCGATTACCGACAGCCAATGAGAAAGCAAGATACAGAGCAGCGGAGAGTTCGGGGAGGAGAATAGATCACATATCAACATATGGCGTTGTTTCAGAAAAAGACTTCTTCTCGGTCTTTTTGGACCCAAGCAATTGAGAAAAAGATTAGTAGAAATTTGGCAAGAGCACCCGTGTCTGTTTGACGTTTCATCTGAGCTGGACCACAACCGGGTCGAAAAAGAACAAGTCTCACGTGAGAACTCTTGCACGTGTGATGTTGCGTTGTTTCCTTGTCACATCTCGCCTGTGTTTGTTGTGAAACGTGTAGTTGGCGCGCAGCGTGCTAGACAGAGTTGTTGGCTATTCTATTGTAAAGTCATGCAGTGTGAAACCTTCTGTCTCCGATCCATCATGCAGTGTGAACACAGCAGCGATTGAATGCTAGCCAAGATAGTCCTGCAGTGTGAAAAGAACAGTGACCCGACTACTTTAAAAATCGTGCAGTCTGAACTCGGTATAACCGGGAACCTTCCGGTCTCTCTCTTGAAACCCACACGGAAGTGACTTTGCATTTCATCTACTGGCCGCTAGAAACAGGCTGCTAAAGAGAGTCAATCCCCTAGACCCCCACGTTAATATGCCCAACTTTACAGCAGAATAAATGTGTTTACAGCCTTATACAAAAAGTGGTTTTGGTCTTGTATATAGCCAAATTTGCCCTTAAAGTCCCTGTAAAGGCAATTCTACAAAAAAGTTCTAAACACATTATAAATGTTACATATGTATTGCTCAAACATATTACAAAGACTGTGAACTGTGAAGTACTGAAATGTGGAGTTAGACCGTTAAACTGTTTTTCACCATTGCAATTTTACGCATTGTTTGGGCGGGGCTAAAACAGGGCTCGATGACGCACTGGAGCCCATGAGCTCCTGGACACCCCCCTATTTGATGACGCACAGAGTCTAATCTCTCCCCTAACACACAATAACACTCCCCGAGCACATTCGCATTCACCGCTCAATCGCGAGTGACTGTCAGTACTATTAGTTACTACAGCTGAGTTTGCTACAGTTTGCTACCTAGCTATGCCTTTGACACGGACATGCATAGGCTGTATCTTCATTTAAATTCCCTAAAAACGATCACATCAAGAAGTGGTTTTTAGAGAGCCAACCTTGATGAAGTTCTGAGGATCACCGTCAACACTCGCCTCTGTAGTAATCATTTTATTGTTGGTAATTCGGAAAAGACGCGCTGCCAAGATGGCTACAGCATATCTATCTATCTATCTATCTATCTATCTATCTATCTATCTATCTATCTATCTATCTATCTATCTATCTATCTATCTATCTATCTATCTATCTATCTATCTATCTATCTATCTATCTATCTATCTATCTATCTATCTATCTATCTATCTATCTATCTATCTATCTATCTATCTATCTATCTATCTATCTATCTATCTATCTATCTATCTATTGTGTATTCTTTCCTGGCTTATTGCACATATTTTTTATATCAAGCACATCACACTCTTTCCTCATTCATTCATGTTTCTTTATTTCTTAATAACTTCAAACACTACTGCCCACGGTAAGCTGTGCAGATTAGATTACCATAAATGCGACACACATTTATATGACATAAAAGCAAAAGTACTCAGTGAAATGTTTAGAGATGTCTCTTGGCACAGCAGAGCACCAGTTTCAATTTAAGCGTATGTTTCATTCCAGTCACTTTAAAATATTCTCCGCTGTTCTAAATTTTTTTATTTTCACCATTACAACAATCAAGCTATGTAGCTGCTTAATTCCGAGTAGTTTCAATCTCCACCACAGAATCTTAAGTGGTTTGCCATTAATTGCATCCGTGACACTGGCGAATTGCACTGAACGCACACTTTTTGCCGGTATTCTAAACTTTCCATTAACTTGGGGAGGTCAAAAAAGGAAATTGGTTGCTTTTTAATGCAGAAAGCTGATCTCTATTGATATGTCTAATCTTTTATCGATCATTTATTGCCGAAAGAAAAGGGTGCGAAACCTGGCCAGGTGTGGCTTGCAAACCAACGCTGAGTTAGAGCGACAAACAATGAGGAACTAGACGTTGTGATTGTCACTTGGTTTCTTTTTCTATTATGATTTACTCTGTAGTCACAGTGAAATCTCATTGATCCAAATCCATATTTAACTTAAAACACATTCTGAATGGCTGTTTTTTGCCTTATTGTAGAGCTTTTTCACTTTAATTGTCACTAGTAAATTGTTGCATTGCAATTAGGATGTGATGTTAAATGACTTGCTCAAATGCATGATGGTGATAATTCATTGATCAGCCCTTGTGAGGTTAAACCAACAACCAACCCATATTTTTAACCACTCTTGGCCACACCAGCCATAAACTGTTGCTTTGTCAATTTTGCTGTACATTAGTTATGTCTTTAGAATCTCTTGCTGTTTGTCAGTACATAAATTATGCACTCTTGCGAAAGGTATGACAGTAAATACACATCCTAGTCAGGTGATTTCATCAGGGACGTGGAATCTGGATTTGCGTGTTCGACGAGAGTTCAGATTTACCATATTTTCTTATGTTATTGCCGTTTCCATAGAAGTGAGCCAAGCACCATTAGTGACTGATTTCTGATGGGAATATAAGCAAATTACATTTATTGAAAGTGACCTGACCATTGTCCAGCTTCTCTAACACCCATAGAATAAAAAACAGGTGCTTTAGGATACAACTTATAAATGTAAATAACCACTGTTATGACTGGATAACCTTTTAAAGGGTTAGTTCACCCAAAAATGAAAACATTGATCAGCGCACATTAACAGAAGCTCACGTGTGAAAACAAACCTCATTGGTTCTTGCGGAAGCTCAACAAGACCCAACCACTTTTTTAGACCAGTAATATTGGACCCACTCAATTTTGCCATCTCTTATTCACCGATTACATCACTTGCCCACCCCGAATTGACGGTAATTCTGAAGTGAAAGTAAAATGCGCATGGCCGCACAGGAATTCATAACGGCGCATGTCCACTGGCGTGCAACAGAGGGTTTCTATGGAAGCTCAACTAACATAAAACCATGAAGCCATGAAGAAGATGAAACCATGAAGAAGGCATATTTGATGTAGACTATTTAATCTAGAATTGTGTTGCTTTTTTTGTATACTTTGTAACATCAGTACCCTATAATTCTTTCTTTTTTTGCACAATAAAATCTTTACTTTAAATCTGTTTAAATCGACTTTGCTTACATAGATGGCCATAGGTGTTGTGTGGTTATTTTAAATGTGAACGAGCAGTATTTTTTTCCATTTTAGGGTGAACTGTTCTTTCATAAAACCAAGTGTGCTTATAACAGAAGTTACTCTTTCAGTATCTTACTTTCAGAGCTTACTTTAGTTTCAGCTAACTACATCCGTTTTATGTTATTACAGTTTTTTTATTCGCTTTGGTACTATTTTCACAAGTAAGGTGTACATTTTCAAAACTCTTAGTGCTAATATCACAACAGATCATCAAAAGTGCACTTTTTTCAAACATTTCATCATGTTTTCAACTGTGTTAGTACAATTCACACAATCACAAAGTATCCTTTTCACAACACAAAATAAGTGTTTCATCTACATTATTGTTTCATTCACAGTAACTGCCTTTCATAAAGCTCTTACTCTCAAACTTTTGATTTGCATCTCTTTTTGTTCAGTTTAATACTTTTGTCTATTATTTAATCCAACAGATCTTAATGGTTAATCAATTAATCATTTGGTAAACCTATAGATTTTCATTTCAGCAATATACAGTATATGGATTTTGAGAACTACAGAAATAAAATGTGTGTTTGTATGAATATTTAAATTACATGTAACCAGTAACACATGATGAATACTCGTTATAGCTATTATTTTCTTTTCACAATTTTTTCACAGTCTGACCACAATTGGCCACTATGTACTGTAATGTGTGCACTAAATGTTATGTTTTGTTCTTCTTTAGTTACATTTCATTATAGAAAGTATTCCTATATTACAATTATATCTGAAAAATAAAAACTATAATTTGCCTAAATGATTGTAAAGGATGTCTTCATTGATCCTTCATTTGATTAGGCCTACATATATGATGGATATTTGGAAATTATAGATTATGTAAATGTTGGGTACTGTAAGTGTATTGCCTAATGTTACAGTAAAACTGTGTAATCTGTCTTTTATAGTACTGTAGCATATTCATTTCAGCACTTCTAAGGCCGATTTGAAACATGTATCTTGCATTGTTAGCTGTTGGATGAACTGATTGTTAAAAGTACTAAACTGAAAGAAGATCATATTGTTGTGTTTCAGTGATTAAACCAAATGTTCTCATTACATATTACAATAATCTTGTGTTTGAAATAATTATTATGTGGACTGAAAACATGTGCAACTGACTGAAAGCATTACATCAGGTTTTGAAAGAATGACTAGCTGCGTTACAAGTGTGATCAGTTTGGATTTTTGTACTAAGAGTTTTGAAAATGTACACCTTACTTGTGAAAATAGTACCAAAGCGAATAAAAAAAACTGTATGCAGGGTTAACTGAACAGCACAAGGCTCATTATCTGTACAAGAGACTGGACTTAATGCAGTGCAAGTGGAAAGATTGCTGTCTTTGTGTCTGATCTCTTGAGCTGGCAGTCTTGAGCTCAATGTGACTTTCATTGACCAGTACAGAGTTCATTCATAAGCTGCACACAGCATTGAAGCTGTATGGATTGTGGTGGGAGAGGCAACTATAGACAGTGGGAGTGGCGTCAGGCCTCAAAGTGATGTCCAAAAATGGGAATAAAGTGTCCATTGGCGTAAAAAGTGTCCAAAATAAACAGGATTTGGTGTCCTTGTTGTGCTGGGCCACGTGTAGGGAAGGCAGTGCTCAGATGAGTTGGTCCAGGTAAAGGGGTCCCGGTGGCCGCACTTGCTCCCCTCTTTGAGGCTCGATGGGCATCTCCAGCAGCTCGTCTTCCCAAGATAGCAAGGCAGTCCAGCCATTCTCAGCCTGATGGCAGCAGAGAGGGGTGCATCCCTGCATGAGCATACGGGTCCGACGACTCACGGCTTGGGGGTGCAGAAATCCGTCCCCACTCCCCTCCGGGTCCTGCGAGGACACCAGCATGTGAGGGGGAAGACAATGCCATGGAGGGGTTCTCAAAGTTTAACGGCGTCGGTGATGGGAACCTGACGAAGGGCGGCGATTTAAGTAACGGGGTGGCGATGATAATAAAGGGGAGGAAGCGTTCTGTCACAAGTCTTCAATAGAAAGAAGTCATTGTGAGTGGTGTTTTTCCATTCAAAATTTGCTGCCCCAATGCAAAGTTGTTTTGGTGTGGTTGCTAGGGTATTCTGGGATGTTCTGGATGATTGCTACTAGGTGATTGCTTTCTGGTCCAAGTCAAAAAAGTGCATCTTTATGAAATTGTAGTCATGAATAGACTTGTTAGTGTTAAAAAATCACAATCAAATTAAGATGAACCAGTGTTAATTTAACACAGTGTAACAGCTCATAATAATTGGGCTTAAATGTATCAAATTCAAAAGTGTTCATTGTCCTAGTTGGTCAATTAAGATTGTGATCACATGCTGCCTTGAGTGCATCCTCCTCACAACTTTAATAGAAACCCTTTGCACATCCTCTTAACCATAGTAAATCTTATTTTGTGTGCTCCATAAAATGATACAAACGTGATAATTGATTCTCATTGCAGAAGGATACAGCCTTGAAAACAGAAACCAATGTCTATAATGGTAGTCAGTGTGCAATAGCCCCAATACTTTTTGATGCTGTTGTATTGCACACAATTATAATTTGCCAGAATCAGTCACAATAACTGGGATAATGGGAATTTGTGCTGCCATTGGCATTCACACACTTGTATGCAAAGCTTTCAAGTTTTAATTGGGTGTTGTCAGGGTAAATTAAAATATATTATTGCAAAATAATTAGTTTTTTTTGTTGTATTTTGATAATAACCAGATGATTGTGCTATTCTGCTAATTGGAAAAATAAATAAGTAAGTGGACATATTGATTGAGTTATGTGACCAGTTAGTGGCCGGTTTTATTTTTGCTCAGTCCCTGCAAGAAAGACTTTACTGTGGTACACTATCAATCTGTCCTTCACACCTGCTCAGAGATGCCTCTGAACTTTTGACTCGTGTGAATGTGCTGTAACTGAAACTGCTTCAAATCCCTTCGAGAAGATCAGGTCTTTATGGCACATCATAGTGAAGTGATGGATTTGAACGTCTTCAACAATAACTCCATGCTGTCGTCTCTCTCTCTCTCTCTCTCTCTCTCTCCACAGCCAAACCGTTCACCTCTAAAGTGAAACAGATGCGATTGCACAAGGAGGACTTCGAGATACTCAAGGTCATTGGTCGAGGAGCTTTCGGTGAGGTAGGCATCAGTCTTTTGTTGAGACTGCATCTGAATATGCTATCCATTATAAGCTATCCATAGTATATAGCAGTGGCTCTCAAGTGATGGTTTGTAATTGTAACCCCAACAATTTAATACGGTTGTTTTTGCAATACACAATTTTGGTATTTTGTTGGTCAAATGTTTTGGTGTTATGTTGGTTATGTCAAACATTTGCCGGATCTGTATGCTAAATAAACCTAATTGTTGAAAGTACATTTAACAAAATTAAAACAAACATGCTTGTGGTCTGTAGTCTGGAAGTCATGGACAAATGACTCTTACAAGCTGGATCTTGTACTGATTCAAGTCAAAAAGTGTCAAAGCGAAACTGTAAACTGGTAGTGAATTAATATCTAACTAAAATAACAAACAAAATACAGTCACAAAAGAGTTAACGTTTTTATTTAAATAATGTTATTAAAACAGGATTGCTTAGTATATAGTTTAGAACTTTCCAGTAGTTTCACTAGTGAACTATGTACTCTACAGAATGTAGAAGTGTGCGAATTGGGATTTAGCCATTTAAGCACCAGAGAAGTGGTTATGACCCTTGTTGGCGACATGGTTGTTTCTTGGGCCAAGAATTTTTTCATGACCCAAAGACACGCCAAGATATTTTACGTGTCATAAACTACGCAAAGTACAGTTTGCTACCCCATGAAAAAGTGTTTAGCAGCCAAGCTATTTTCACTCTTGCATATTTTATGCTTGGAGTTCCGTTCAGGGACCATGACACGTCACCATCTGCAGAATGAGAGTACACTGAGCAGATGCTGATGGGTGTCATGGTCTCTGAACGGAGGTCTTTGTAGTTGTCAAGAGGTCGTCTCTGTGTTAAGGTTGACCTGTCACCCCGACCGCCCCGTGCCGCCCTGATCCTGGTTTCTTAGACTCTGACAGGAGCCAGGCTGGAGCGCACCGCTAAACTCTCTCATAACATCGCTGGCTCTTCTCTGATCAAGTTGATGATTGACATTAATTTATTCATTCATGTGTATCGATTTTAGATTTATCAATTTCGTAGCTGTGACACTGGTGTGCTTGCACTTCTATCTAGTTTAAAAGGTCAAATTTTATTTCAGGTTTAATTAAAGTTACATTGCGCAACATTTCATGTTAAAAATACCCGTTTTTCTAACCCATACATGCTTAAACAATTGCCTGATGGGCTGAATGAGCCCTTCTCTGATCACTGCGATTGCCTCTTAAATTCTGTACAGTAAAATAAATAAGACGGATTCGGGCTCGATATTTGAGACTGGGCGTGACGTCATCCGCGTTCACGCTCACTTGGCTATGTCTGGCAGGTTTGTGTATTCGCCGCCATTCGCCGTATCAGCGAAGACAACTCGAGCGACAAATCTTTAGTCAACAATAGTAGAAGATAGATTCAAAGAGACCGGCTTGTAGTTCATTCCAAACCCCAACGCAAACTCCATTTAAGACAAAGAAAGTAAAACTTTTGTCTAGTGCTAGGCGTCGGAATAAGAGGAGAGTCAACATCGGGAAGGCTTTCAACAAATGGAGAGATCTCCGGTCTGCTCTAGGGCTCAAACGGTTCCTATAGACCTTATGCACCAGAGAAACGTGGGCGCCGTCATCTTTAGAATATTGTCTTTGAACTTCCGGTTTCGCGGTCGCTCTGTATATTTCTATGGCATCGCTGTCGAGGAGTAATTGGCTGGTGAAGTGGATTTACTTATTGTAGAGTTAACAAAAGTTATCATAAACATTGTAAAGCAGATGTCTTAACAAATGTCGACCAGGAATTTTATTTACGAGCAGTTCATTCATACCTATGCAAGATCGCTGTCAAAATACAGACCGGAAGTCAAAAGACAACGAGCGCAGCACTGAAAAGGGGCGGGGCTACATAAGGTCTACAAAGTTATATTACATATATATATACAGTATATAACATGTTTCCATAATAATACAATCATAAGTGGATACAGTAAACGCATAAAACAGTTCAACATGGAGATAGAATCGGGGAGGACAAAAACCGAAGTTTTCTACCACCCCCGTTTCCTCCTCACACACACATGAGTGTGTAATTTACTTAAATGCTTTCCTTTCAAATATTTAAAATGACTTTTTTAACTCTGAAGACATTATGACTGTAACAAAAGATGTGTGCGGCTGACGTTCCCTTGGGTTATGAACAGCTCGTGCAAGCGTGCGTGTGTGTGTGGTCCATGAGTGTGCACATTTCTGGTTGCAGTTTTGCTTGTCGCCAGAAGGGGCATAGTTCTGCAAAAACTCAGAGACTTCAATTTTCTGTTTCAGTTTTCAGCCTGAATGTTTGGTTTCGGCCCAGAATTTTTATTTCGGTGCATCCCTACTGTAAAGAAAAGTTGGTTAATGTGTGATTTGTACCACTTCAACAGTGTTATTTGTAGAGGACCAAACTAAGTTAAATGATCTGTGTTCAGACTAGTGTTGTCAAAAAACTCGGTACTTCGGTACCAAGTCGGTACTAAAAAAAAAAAATGTTACGGTACCAGCTTTTCTAGGTACCGAATACCAGGTTAATCCAGTTCTAGACGCGCTGTCTGAAAGGTGCACAGTTGCGTCCTCTTCATAACTCTGATATGTCTCTCTCTCTCTGAATCCACTTGTTGACACGAAAGGAGGAAAGAGCCACATATGGAAATATTTTATATAAGAGGTATAAGAGAAATATAAGAGGCCGATTACATGCAAAGTCGCAATTTCAAATATAGGCGCGAGGCAAGCGCGCTCATAATAAAAACTCGTTGCATAGCAACGACAGACGCCGCGTGAGAGCAAGCGCTTTGGAAAGAATAAGCACGCGCAAAAATATAATAAAAAAACACGCGCGATATGTGAACGGCCTCTAAAGTGCTTTCGGGGTAGTTTTACGAGTACATGAGCACAGTAGTATCCACCCGACACCAGAGTACTGGTATTAGTATCGACGCATCCCTATTTATTATGTCAGTGCCAGTTCTAGGCGTATTCTTGCCTTTATAACTCAGCAGGTTTAAAAAGCCTTTTTAAAATTAAATATGAATGCAGTTTTAGATTAAATAAAAGTACAGACAAGTCAAATAAAACATGTTTTATCTCCTGTATAGTTTGGTAACGCTACAATAAGATAGCTACCATTCATCAACATTACTTAGTTCACATCAACACATTGAGTGAACAATATATTTTTACAACATTAATTAATGTTTGTAAATGTTATTTAATACAAACACGTGGTTGTTCATGTTTGTTCACTTCATTCATTGTGCATTAAATAAATGTTAACGGATTAAAACTTTACAAACAACTTTAAAAATGTGTTAGTGCATACTGTTTATTTTAGGTCATTTTATCTAAATCTTTTTATAATGCAAATGTACAGTTTCCATACTTGTAACCGTGATAAACACTTAAATATATGTAAATTTAAACTAAGCTTTGGTACCGAAATTGGTACCGAGAACCGTGAATTTTTACTGGTATTGGTACCGAATACTAAAATTTTGGTACCGTGACAACACTAGTTCAGACCACCAGTGAATCACATTCACAGTTAAGAACAAATGTACTTGCTGTTGTTATCTTCCTGGTTTTCATTGCCTTTTTCATTTAAATTGCTCGCTCTTGTCCACCCACACATATCTTGTACTGTTGACCAAATAATGACAGAAGATAAATGTCTTTTGTGGGTAATAATTAGATTTCCATAACTATATTTCAAAGGCTGCATTGTGGGAGTTTGGCCCATGTAAGGCTGTGTGTTTTGAGGGCACAATGCCAGGCAGCGCTCTGAACGCTGTTTTAAAAGTCACTTTCCAGTCTTTCGATCAGATATTTGCCTGATGTTTTAGCTGATAGTTGTTAGCTTTTTTTAGCAATCGTAATCTAAATTTTAGGGTTCGTTGCTTTTGGGATTTAGTTTGTTAAATCCTTATCAGATGTGTGGAAGAGTGAATAGCGTGATTTCTGTCCGGAATAATGTTTGGATCCTGGCTCGGTCTGGAATGCGTAGACCTCTCAATGCGTGCTTGTTTTGGCTTATTTAATCGCTGGGAGTGAATCACACCGTTGTTTCACTTGGACACCTTGAGTTCAAGACAAATACATGTCCATTCCACTTCCTTTTCCCATGATACTCACACTTAAATGTGTGGACCAAACTTCATTTTATCGGTCCATTATGTGCTGTTTAGGGGGATGTGTTTGGGCTAATGCTCCCTATAATTTGGTTTTTCTGCCAAGAAAAACTTAATATTGCTATTATTTTATAAAATTATATGAAAAAATATTAATATTAACTATACTTTTATATATTAAAATTTGAGAATGTCATTTTTTGAAAGAAGGCCAGTATCACCGATACCAATGTCCCTAGGAAATCATTTTTTTTTCTCAATTTTATAATTAAAAGCTATTAATTTTAACTTGAAACAACCTTCCCATAAACCCATTATAATAAATGTTAAATGTACCTATGCCCTTCAATATATCAGGGCTCAATGTATCAATCAGCCCAGACCTGTTCAGATTTTTACTTGCCCTGTCAAAATGCACACAGTTTTTGTTTTCATTATTTTTGACCTTCTGACCAACCATGTAAACTTGAAAACACTGCTTTAAGATTTTCAGGTTGGTCTAACAGGTAGGATATATACAAAAATTGAATATAATCAGACACTATACAGAGTCTTCCCTGCAAAAATCATAAATAGAAGATTATAGATTAATCCTTATTAAAGCTACAAAAGTTATTCAAGAGCAGTGAGTGAGTATTTTCCTTTTGTTTTTTGATTAACATTAATGACACAGCAGCAGGTTTATTCGGCTGCTGTCATTTTAAGACCTGCCGCAGATTTGACACGCTATTACGCATCCCATTTTCTTACAACTCTTTACATTCATTTAAAGGAGAACTCGGGCGCAAAATGAACCTTTGGTCTAACAACACATCGGTACCTAGTCGAACGTTCTCTGAGATTTGTTTTCATGATAATCGAATGTAAAGAGTTTTGTCTCTAAAAACTGTTTAGCGTATAACGCTAGTAAATGGGGGCATATAATAAGTGAAAAGAAATCGCTAGTTAATACCACTAACAAGGCTCAAAATAACCCCACACTAACACGGTAACATAATGAGGGTCCCTACATGCAAAACGAAGCATTGAGAACTCTGTAAGTGTACAGACCGTTTAATAAGAAGATGCTTTATAAAGACAGTCCACCTCGACAAGTCGAAGTCAAGTTCAGCGAACCTCTGAACTGTATGAACGGCGTTCGTGGTTTGACTTGTCAAGACTGTTTTCTCCTGCCTGTATACACGAAGTGGACTGTCTTTATAAAGTATCTTCTTATTAAACGGTCTGTACACTTACAAAGTTCTCAATACTTCGTCTTGCATGTAGGGACCCTCATTATGTTATGGTGTTAGTGTGGGGCTATTTTTAGCCTTGTTATCGGTATTAACTAGCGATTTCTTTTTACGTATTATATGCCCCCATATACTAGCGTTATACACTAAACAGTTTTTAGAGATTAAACTCTTTACATTCGATTATCATGAAAACAAATCTCAAAGAATGGTTGACTATGTACCAATGTGTAATTAGACCAAAGGTTCATTTTGTGCCGGAGTTCTCCTTTAAGACTGCTTGCGAGGATACTAGACAAACGGACATTTTGGCATACATTTTTTGTGCTTTCGTCCGTTCAAGCAGCTTTATTATTATATGATATATTATTAATTTGATGTTATATGATTGTGTGTGTGTGTGTGTGTGTGTGTTACTACATAAAAAAAGTGGTTTGGGTCAGATTTCAAAGTCATATTTGGCAGTTCAGCGTTTGAGTTATTAAAATTGGATTTGGGCTGTCAGTGAAATTGTCACTGACTTTAGATCGAATTGCTGTCAGCTGATTGTCTTTACTTGTTGAGTCCTGAGTGTGCTGCTCTGTGAAGAATGCTTTCTTCCCTCAGAATGAGTTGTATCATGATTTCGTGGCAGCGTGTGTATATGTATGTGTACACCCGTAGTAAGCCGACCTGCCCTGTAATTCGATGTTTACACTCTGCTGTCACAAATAACCAACCACTTCCATGTGTGATCTGGTAATCTAGATGGAACAAAAGCAACACAAAGCGCTTATCATTTTATCAGGACCTCTAGAAATCCCGTCTTGCTCGGAGCCGGGTGTCAGATCTCTGTGTGCTCTCTGGTGTGTTACAGGTAGCAGTTGTAAAGGTGAAAAGTTCAGACAAGGTGTTTGCCATGAAGATCCTCAACAAGTGGGAGATGCTTAAAAGAGCAGAGGTACACAATTAAATCTTTCTAGTGCAAAATCAATTAGTTTAGTTTGGGAAATGACATTGTTTTAGATCAATGTTAACAAATGTTTGTCTTTTTTTTCCCCCCAGACAGCGTGTTTCCGGGAGGAACGTGACGTGCTGGTGAATGGGGACAGTCAGTGGATCACCACGTTGCACTACACCTTTCAGGATGACAACTTCCTGGTAGGCTTCTGGCCTCTGATACTCCTGACTCCACATTAACAGGAGCTTTGATTAGTCAATCCCAGGAGTCCCTGAACAGTCTTGGTCTGTTTCGTGAGGGCAGACAGACCTCAGAGATGCTGGGCAGGAGAGAACCACACCTCTGGCCGCTTCCCATGTGGGGGATTACTATGAGAATCCCAGTCAGCCAAATGTGGTGGTCATGTGGTTTTTCTCATTAAGCAAACCGCTTATTCTAGAGGTCTGAGTGGTTACTGTTGTCATGCAGGTTGTCTTCTCGACCGCCAAACCATAATAGTACTACAGTAAACCTCAATTTATCCTAAATTTGTCACATACATCCATTCAATTTATTTATCTCTCTGTTGTTCTGTCTATCGTTCTAATTCTATTGATCTCTCCATTGTTCCATCAGTCTATCTATCGTTCCATTTATCCATCTATCATCCATCCGTCTATCATTATATCATTATATTGTTCCATCTATTACTCTTTTTATCTATATTTTGTTCTAATTATCTGTCCTTCATCCATCTTTCCATCATTATGTCATTCTATAATTATATCTAGTTCTATCAGTCTATTTATCTATCTTTTACTCCATCGTTCCATCCATCCTTCAGTCTATCATTCTACCATATCTATTGTTCTACCTATCAAGTTATTTATTTATCTGTTTGTCGTTTTATCTTTCTATTTACCTCCATCTTTTCATCTACCTTTGTCTATCATTCTATCATCTATATACAGTGGTGTGAATAAGTTTTGGCACCCATGCTAAAGTTGCCTAAAAAGAGGAATAAAAAAATCATCTTTTGGATATTGATCTTAATGCCTTAATTAGAAAAATGAGGAAAACTCCAACCTTTAAGGACACCAATTTTCTTTGTGAATGAATAATGTATCATAAATAAATAAATGTTTTTCCTTAAAATACAGGGTGCATAAGTCAGGGCACCCCTATGTTAAATTCCCATAGAGTCAGGCAGATTTTTATTTTTAAAAGCCAGTTATTTTATGGATCCAGGATAATATGCATCCTGATAAAGTTCCCTTGGCCTTTGGAATTAAAATATCCCCACATCATCACACACCTTCCACCACACCTAGAGATTGGCATGGGGTACTTTCCATAAGATCATCTTTCAATGCAAATCAAACCAGCTATTAGGCTAACTGAAGTAAAACCATGCCTATCTATCTATCTATCTATCTATCTATCTATCTATCTATCTATCTATCTATCTATCTATCTATCTATCTATCTATCTATCTATCTATCTATCTATCTATCTATCTATCTATCTATCTATCTATCTATCTATCTATCTATCTATCTATCTGCCTATCTATCTATCATTCTATCGTTCTATCATTCAATATCTATCGTTCTATCATTCAGTATCTATCTATCTATCTATCTATCTATCTATCTATCTATCTATCTATCTATCTATCTATCTATCTATCTATCTATCTATCTATCTATCTATCTATCTATCTATCTATCTATCTATCTATCTATCTATCTATCTATCTGCCTATCTATCTATCTATCTATCTATCATTCTATCGTTCTATCATTCAATATCTATCGTTCTATCATTCAGTATCTATCTATCTATCTATCTATCTATCTATCTATCTATCTATCTATCTATCTATCTATCGTTCTATCTATCGTTCTATCTATCTATCGTTCTATCATTCAATATCTATCAATATCTATCGTTCTATCTATCCATCTATCGATATCTATCGATCTATGTATCTATTGTTTTATCTTCTATCAATCTGCACATTTGCGTTGTATCTGGTGTATGTCTGCTTTTATGCCATTTAGTTCTGTCATGTCTGTCTTCTGCAGTACCTGGTGATGGATTACTACGTGGGTGGTGACCTCTTGACTCTTCTCAGCAAGTTTGAGGACCGTTTACCAGAGGACATGGCCCGATTCTACCTGGCAGAGATGGTTCTGGCGATCGATTCTGTGCATCAGCTGCACTATGTTCACAGGTGAGACCATTTTGGCCTGGTTTTGCTTGTCTTTCTCTCTTTTTTTGGTTTCTACTGCACGACACTGACATTTGGAACAAATTGCATGGAAATAATTTGTGTGTGCTGGTCTATGGGAATGTGAATTATTTTGGGAACACAGGAAGTGACCAAATTGTTCTGATTTCAGCAGTCATAGAGGAAATTTTAGGACTGCCTTTGGCTGCCCAGTTGCTTTTGCCATGTATACTGCGGGGCACTGTTCCAGGGAGTACGTTAGGAGGCACCCAGCCTCTCAGATGTGGCTCCAGTGGAATTGATTTATTCTGGTCTTACTAATTGCAGGCTGCTGCTACGGAGCAGAGCAGAGGTCCGTGCGTTCAGTTTGTGCTCTGAGAACTCAAATAAGGACGGTAATTATAGGTTTAGCCACCCCGGCTGTGAGAGATTTGTTTGGATGATTTAAAAAGGGTGCGATACTGTGGGCAACTCCCTAAAAAAAAAAGGAAAATGGATGATGTTGCATTTTTACCAACGTTTAAGTGCATCGTCCAGTTTTGGACAGATTTACTCAAGCTTGAAATTAATGCTTACCTAACCTCTACCATAGTAAAACCAAAAGCTTAACTTTAGGTGCTGACGAAGGGGCGGGGCTTTCATTGTTGTCATTTATGCGGGAACGCAATGCAGGAAGTTGCCTATTTGTGTGTCAGGCTGTGAATTTCCTGTTAGTCTGTCCCCCATGCTGGAGGCTTTTCAGTTCACCAAGTCTGTTATGTTTTGTTTGAGTTTCTTCTTCTTCTTAGGTGCCTGTTGTTATTCACTATTAGTATAAAGTGTATGCTTGTCCCCTGCAGCAGTGTGCGTATGTTGATGGCTGCATCTTCCTGCTGTCCAGTTAAAGCTGTTTGCGTTTGAGTGGTAGTCAGAGCTCACACCATATGTTCAGTGATAAACTGTGACATGTTTTGGTTCAAGACAGCTGTTCTTCTTACCTTACATCTCTCTTATGTGAATGCACGCGCATGGCTGCACTGGCGTTTTCATTGCATGAATAGGAAGAATTTCAGTGTTTCAAGAATTTATTGTATTTGGTGTGTTGTTGTTAAATATATATTATCAACTGACACAAAGTCTTAAAGACCCCCTCTGGTGAAAGTTTTTAATGTTGATTATATGTCTATGTGGTTTTTAATATGCTTTAAGACAAACCATATGCAAAGTCATAAGTCAACAGCCTTTAGCCTTGTCAGGTAAGGTAAAGAGATATAGACAAATCATTTCCAGAGGGGCGTCACCAATGCGGGTAGACCTAAAACCAATCAGAGGGATGAAGATGACGTTTGCAGAGCGGCGGCCGATGCAGAAACATCTCCGCGTGTTGTTCTTTGCTCGGTTTTTAACAAAAAGGAAACGTTCAAATTGCTTAAAACAGACGTGATGGCTGATTCGAACGAGTGATGTTCGACGGCGGCATCCATCTTTATAATGTAGGCTACAAAATCTGCTTCAAAATCCCAGCGCTGTCGTCATCGTGTAAAGCCCGCACCAACATTTCTGATAGGTGGTGGGATTTCGACGGATTGGAAATGGGCTTGAATGAGTTCTTTGCCAGACTAACTTTCAGAGAAAATCTAAATTTGCCGGAAGTTGTCTGGGTTTTCCGAGGCTAGGTACTTTTAGCAATATAGCGGACATTTTATATCATGAATATTACTATGTTATGATGATGAACTATATATCTTTCTTCACTTTCTTCACTTTGAGTTGTTCAAAGCGTTTCTAAAAGTACTGGTTTTTAGAAGGCAGCTGTGAGCCTCTGAGATGGCGAACAGGAACATGGTTTGTGTAACATTAGCAACACATCTGATAATGTTGTCAAGCAAAATTCTAATCACATTAATTGCCGTTATGTGTCCGCCATTTTAAAGAGCGATACCTTTTGTGCAGTGTTTACCTCAGTAACTTGACCAAAGTCAGCATAAATTTGAAATTGACCTTGTTTCTGGTCTTATTGTGAACAATCACCTTTGCACATTTTTCCAAATACAAAATAATGCCTTTTCTTTGCAGTTTTATTTATTTTTTTTAATAACTGGTATTAGGGATGCAAATTATCGATTAATTCATTAATCGTTAGTAGATCGACCTTATCGATCGATTAACGATTAACTGATAAGCAGCTATTTTCCTGAGAATGTAAATTTCTCACGATATCAATAGTGTCTTTAAAGGTGCATTGCGCAACATTTCATGTTAAAAATAGCCGTTTTCCAACCCATACATGCTTAAACAATCGCCTGATGGGCTGAATGAGCCCTTCTCTTATCAATGTGATTGCCTCTATAATCCTGTACAGTAAAATAAATAAGAGAGATTCGGGCTCGAATTTGAGACTGGGCGTGGCGTCATGCGGGTTCACGCTCGCCTGGCTGCCTATGTCTTGCAGGTTTGTGTATTTGCCGCCGTTCTCCGTATCAGAGAAGACAACTCGAGCGACACAACTTAAGTCAGCTTTCCACAAAAGTAGAAGATGGATTCAAAGGGGCTGTTTACACCTGGTCACTTCATGCGTTTTCTGTGATCGGATAGCTATTTGATCGCGAAAAGACCAGGTCCAACCACCTCTGGTTGCAGTTTCGCTTGTCGCCAGAGGGGGCATAGTTCTGCAAAAACTCAGATACTTGAGTTTTGCACCTTTAACATAAAAAGGAAAATATTGCTTACATACTGAATAAAAATGCATGTTATATTGCTCAATTGATGTTTTATTGTAACAGTTGGGATACAGTACAAATAATGGCATTCATGTAGTTTAACAAAAATAAATTATGCACAGAAAATTAAAATGCATAAAAAAATGATTGTGCACTTGCTCACCTGTTGTATGTGAAACCTTAAGCAACATAAAATATATTTTAAATAAAAATCTATATGGGTAGGCTTCGCCTACACTATATTAAGCCTACATATAATAATCTAAACTACTTGTGTGAAAAACTTGAAACATTAGCAGCAGCATGTTTAGTCCCCCTTGGTCTGAGAAAGGTAAAAGTAAAATTACTAGACCTGGAAAATTCAAATATAGAACTGAACACAACTTGAATCATCCCTGAGGAAAGTGACAGTAAAATTAGAGGGCAGAGTTTCCCATACGTTCATTTATTTGTGGCGGCCCGCCACAATATCAACGCTGATCGCCACACATTGATTTTCTGTATATATATATATATTTTTTTTTTTTACTAAGCCTATTTAAAATCGGATTTGATTGCAGACGTCGTACGTCTCGCGTTCTCTCTCCCTCATGGAACACCGTGGCACAAATCTGTCCAACACAGCGCTGTTAATGTTTGAGACCCAGCTTTAAAAAAAGCAAGCAGCCTAGCTAACAAGGAGAGGTAAGTTATTGTTAAAATTACAGCTCGATTTTTGAGGTTAGAATGCTGTACATGGATGGAAGTCCACTCCGTTTTGCCGCCTCATGTTTGGTTTCTTTTTTGCCGCCTCAAGTTTGTGTTGGGTCTCTCGCGTGAGAATCTTGTGTCACAATGTTCGCAATGTTCAATTAGCTGACATTTAATTTAATCGAGTAAATTCTTGTTGACAATTAATCGATAATCGATTAACCGTTTACATCCCTAGTATAGGCTAAATGTGTAAAAACAAAACATTTATTTGATAATATTGAAAATAATATATTAATATGAAATATAATAAAATTAATAAAAATTAATAATGTAAAATAATGTAACTTTTAAATCACACTCAAATAAATGTAGTTTAGTTTAGTCCCAATTTCCACATGTACAGTATTCTTAGACAAATCTACACACATTATCGCTTGTTTAATTCCTGGTCAAAAGAAAATAGAACAACAGAGAAAAAAAGTTAATGTTATCTGTAAGGACGTTGACTAAGGCGTTTCCAATCATTATCTGATGACAGCTATTGGCAGTTGACTGTAAGAGACACCAAGGACCTGGTCAGGAGAGGGCCGTATCTATCCGACCCATCAGGTTATCATCCCGAGAGAGAGGGAAAATGGGTGGACATTGAGGAATTCCGATCAATATCTGCACACAGTCCAGAGGAGGGTCAATAACCGGATTATCACAAACAGACATCGCTAAACCACTAGAGTGAAGATCTCAGGAGCTCCAGAACAACTGACGTGTGTTTGTCAATGCGACAGAGGCCGACCTCATGATCCGAATAAGCTCCAGGCTGGATTTCCTCTGCCAGCAACTCATTCGAGCAGAAAACATGCACACCTGAATCAATATTAACCCAGATTACACAATAGCTTGGAGCTAGCTGTGATGGAGAGGTTAATTCCCCATCCAAAACAGCCCTGAGAAGAATCTTACAAGAAGAGACAAAACTTCACATACTTAAACCACAATAACCTACTGTTACTAATGGCTTCTTCCAGCTGGACAGTTACTGTACTTTATAAACTTGAACCTTACAGTTGTTACATTAAGAGCAGGAAGCTGTGAACTGCCATACAAAGGTCACAGAGTAGTTTACTGCTGACTTCAGTGTCGGCTTCCTGCTAAAAGAGACCGCAGGAATGCGAGGGGGCTTTCTTCTGCGGCCTCAAGGATTCTGCAGATGGTGATCAGCGATGTGGTCGAGAATCTGGGGTTGAGATCTCGCTCAGAAGCTGCAGTGGTGTTCATTCCTCTGGGAGCTCCTGAGATTCCAGGCAAAGACGGACGATCCTGGCGATCCCAAGAGGCTGTGCAGCTGTGCCACGCCACACCCTGAATCAAGCACCATCAGGATCGCACTACACTCTTTGGTTATGTTCAGAATGGAACTCTAGCATATATACTAGAGTTTTGAAATGGCATGCAGTATGCTACATTTTGTCACCCGACCTCACTATGTTGCATGTTTAATTTAGCGAGTGCCAATTTTTCATCTCAGAAATATGGTTATTTTGCATTTCTAATCCAATTGTGTGAAAACATTTCTACATTTTTGGCAGCCTGATCAAATAAGAAGACACAAAGGAAATGTTCGAAATTGTGGTTGATATTAGGACTGGGTATCGATAAGGGATGGGCATTTTTCAAAAATATTGTATTCGAATATTCGGGCTTATAAAAGTCGAGTATTGGTTAATTTAAATGACGAAGACTAAATAAAAGACTTTTTTTACGTTTAAGTCACCATTGTGTGTCCGAGAACGCGCTCGACAGTGCGCGAGAGACCGAGTGTGTCCGAGAACGCGGTCGACAGTGTGCGAGAGAGACCGAGTGTGTCCGAGAGCGTGTGCGCGAGAGACCGAGTGTGTCCGAGAGCGTGCTCGACAGTGCGCGAGAGACCGAGTGTGTCCGAGAACGCGCTCGACAGTGTGCGAGAGAGACCGAGTGTGTCCGAGAGCGTGTGCGCGAGAGACCGAGTGTGTCCGAGAGCGTGCTCGACAGTGTGCGAGAGACCGTGTGTGTCCGAGAGCGTGCTCGACAGTGTGCGAGAGACCGTATGTGTCCGAGAGCGTGCTCGACAGTGTGCGAGAGACCGTGTGTGTCCGAGAGCGTGCTCGACAGTGCGCGAGAGACCGAGTGTGTCCGAGAGCGTGCTCGACAGTGTGCGAGAGACCGTGTGTGTCCGAGAGCGTGCTCGACAGTGTGCGAGAGACCGTGTGTGTCCGAGAGCGTGCTCGACAGTGTGCGAGAGACCGTGTGTGTCCGAGAGCGTGCTCGACAGTGCGCGAGAGACCGTGTGTGTCCGAGAGCGTGCTCGACAGTGTGCGAAAGACCGAGTGTGTCCGAGAGCGTGCTCGACAGTGTGCGAGAGACCGTGTGTGTCCGAGAGCGTGCTCGACAGTGTGCGAGAGACCGTGTGTGTCCGAGAGCGTGCTCGACAGTGCGCGAGAGACCGTGTGTGTCCGAGAGCGTGCTCGACAGTGCGCGAGAGACCGTGTGTGTCCGAGAACGTGCTCGACAGTGTGCGCGAGAGACCGTGTGTGTCCGAGAACGCGCTCGACAGTGCGCGAGAGACCGTGTGTGTCCGAGAGCGTGCTCGACAGTGTGCGAGAGGCCGTGTGTGTCCGAGAGCGTGCTCGACAGTGCGCGAGAGACCGTGTGTGTCCGAGAGCGTGCTCGACAGTGCGCGAGAGACCGTGTGTGTCCGAGAGCGTGCTCGACAGTGTGCGAGAGGCCGTGTGTGTCCGAGAGCGTGCTCGACAGTGTGCGAGAGGCCGTGTGTGTCCGAGAGCGTGCTCGACAGTGTGCGAGAGACCGTGTGTGTCCGAGAGCGTGCTCGACAGTGTGCGAGAGGCCGTGTGTGTCCGAGAGCGTGCTCGACAGTGTGCGCGAGAGACCGTGTGTGTCCGAGAGCGTGCTCGACAGTGTGCGAGAGGCCGTGTGTGTCCGAGAGCGTGCTCGACAGTGTGCGAGAGACCGTGTGTGTCCGAGAGCGTGCTCGACAGTGTGCGAGAGACCGTGTGTGTCCGAGAGCGTGCTCGACAGTGTGCGAGAGGCCGTGTGTGTCCGAGAGCGTGCTCGACAGTGCGCGAGAGACCGTGTGTGTCCGAGAGCGTGCTCGACAGTGTGCGAGAGGCCGTGTGTGTCCGAGAGCGTGCTCGACAGTGTGCGAGAGGCCGTGTGTGTCCGAGAGCGTGCTCGACAGTGCGCGAGAGACCGTGTGTGTCCGAGAGCGTGCTCGACAGCTTACGATAAGGCAATATACACAACAACCTTACTATACATCTCAATGTTTTAACTAATTGAAAAAGCTGAATAATCGCTCCAAACTTACTCATCAGCTGGCAAAATAATCGACGATCAGTCGATTAATCGTTTTAATAATCTTTAGATTAATCTATTATCAAAATAATCGCTTGTTGCAGCCTTAATATGCACTTGAGTCTGCATATGGTTATCGTGTTTATAGCTTCATGTTCATTTTAGAAACAATAATATCCACATGCCCCAGTGAGAGAACATGCTGTGCTGACAGACGTTGCTTGGACACAAAGATAACAGTTTGCTTAGCAAAGTTTCAACCAGCACTTTGGGCTTTCCGTTTCATAAACCCAAACTTAAAAGGAAGCATACAGGGGTTGGACAATGAAACTGAAACACTGGCCAATGTTGGAGGTTTCACATCTATATGCCTGGCGGCCAATCTTCAGAGTGAAGCACGGGTGGATCAGTGATGGTTTGAGCTCCAATATCATGACAATCCTGATTGTATTTGATGGACACGACACTGCCGAGGACTACCAAACCCTTCTGGAGGATCATGAGCACCTGATGCTCAAACCGTGTATCAGCATGATCATGCACCAACACACACAGCAAGACTTGTGACAGAAGGGTTTGATGAAGATGAAAGTGACGTTGAACATCTCCCATGGTCTGACAGTCACCAGATCTGAATATTATTGAGGTGTTTTGGAGGAGCGAGTCCACCAGCATCATATAGTGACCTGGACACTGTTCTGGAAGAGGAACGGCTCATAATCCCTCTGGTCACTGTGAAGGACTTCTATCTGTCAATTGGTGCTGTATTTGGATGCAAAATGAGGCCCTTACCATTCTAACAAATTATTGTGTAGTAAAACCAGGTGTTTCAGTTTTTTTGTCCAACCCCTGTATGTCTCAAAATAATTTTACTATCAAGGTATCATCTCGGATCACTCGGGGTACAGCTGCTCTTACCTGCAGTGATTGACAGCTGTCTTTCATCATTCGACTGCTTTTTTGATTTCATGTGATTTAAAATATCACCACCACATGTCATTGTTGATAACTCAGTTTCATTCATTAATTTGATTAAAAGTACTTCCATTTTGCAATGTTATTTTCATCCAAGTAATTCCAAAGTTCGCGAGGTAGACGACAGCATTATATGATCAAATACAATCAACTTGTTAAACACGCTCCACAGCGCCAACCAGTGCATTTAATTATAACTGCGAGTTAGTGCTTGGGATTTATCATGTCCAAGAAAGCAACGTAGTAAAATTTGAATAGTATTTAATTTTCCAAATAACAGTTACTGATCAAATAATCGGAAATTAGAATATTCGTGCATATCTCACATACTACCGATACAGATGTTCGATTTGATTAGTTTTGATTCTGATTCAAAAGATCTAAATTTGATTTTGTATTTAATTCAATTCAAGATTTTCAATTCGATTAAATTAATTCAATGATTACATTTTCACTGGCCCCACCACAAAAAAAGTAATAAATGAATAATGTAGTTATTGTTTACGTTATTTTTGACCCACATATCTTTGTATTGTAATAAAAAAAGGCGATGACACCAAAATTTAACAATTCTCGGCAGGAATATTAGGCTGCTGTCACTGTAAGACTAAAGCTTAACTGCATGGTCTGTCTCTACTTTTTACGTTCACTTAAGCCATAACCGACTAGGTTTACTAGGAAACCTTTTGAGATGGATTTTATTTTAAGAAGAATTACTTTTATTATTTGAATGCTGTCTAAGACGCGCAGCTTTCTGTCATTTCCTATGTTTTCATATCAGGCTACCAGCGAGAAATTTAAAACCATGTTCAGCTCAAAACTCACAGGTACCAGCGAGTGTTTTAAATAACTTGCTTTGTGATACGATGGAGAGACTGATTACTGTATGAGGCAGAAATATATTTATATGCAAAGCTAAAGGCTACTTATGCTAAGCACTGTGATAATAAATAAACATATTATTATGGAAAATACCAGAGACTGCTTGAAGAACTTATAATCATGCATTTATTTGGTGTCATGTTTCATTTGTCTCTGTACGTTGTTGATACCAGGCTAATGCTTCCGCATATGTCAAATATGACATGTACACTCAAAAGAGGACACTTAAACCTCCTCAGATCACATACTTTTGTGAAAATTAATAGAAATACTCCTTCCTTCTAAAGAAATGTGACAAACACAATATTTTATCAGTATTTTTCAAAATGTGTAAAGGCATCTTCAAACCACGGAAGATAACGATTAAGAAATTGTTCTAGAAATTGTTCTCAATATTAAAGAAAAGCAGAGTTCACAGCAGCTATAATGATAAAATCACAGAGAAACAATACAGTTTTATCCAGCTAATGAACGATCAGATCCAACCAGAGCCAATCAGATTCCATCCTGCTGTAATAAGCTCAAGCATTTAAAGTGACAGCTCAAATGGCCGGAGCCGAGACAGATTGCAGATGGCAGTGGTGTGGCTGTCAGAGCCTCAGAAGTGACAATGAAGTGTCAAAATCCCAGACACGCCACTGGGTTCTTCTAGGAATACGAGTGTTAGATGTCTTTTAAATGCTGGCCAGACTCGCTCATAGCCAGACGCTGAGGGGCGGTGCTGAAAATAGCCTGCATTCAGGAGATTGTTGCTGCTGGTCTGGTGGTGTTCAGAGGGATGGTTCTGGGCGAGTCACATACCTGTCTGCATGAGGAATGAGAGTAATGCAGGAGGTGAACTGCTGACCTCTGGTGAACAGGTCGGTGCAGCGGTCACAAGCTCCACACTGTGCTCCGCTTACACATACGGAGTCCACTCGACTGGAGCTGAACATTCAACTATTCACAGCTGTCCTCATAAAGAAAGAGGACGGAGACACTTTCACTTTCACTTGTTTGTTTTACCACACATAGACTAGATTCGTGGCGGTGCACCACAGAATCAACACTGTGGTGTCCTCAGTGTCCTCCTGTCTCTGCTTCGTTCCAGTTTGCAGACATTTATTTCGTCCTTTCTTTGTTGATAACGAACACAAACTCTCTTCTAAGAGCAACAGAGTCGCGCGATGGCACGAGCATCATCACTGTGACACACCCCTTACGGCATTGGTCCTGGCTTTTGTTCACACAGTGTGCGTTCCGGGACTGATTCCGGCAATGTTACTAGGTCCCCAACCCGGCATCGATGCCCGTATCAATCCCGGGTCGTGTTTGCATTCACACAGAAGGCGTTCTGACAATTTCCCGGGAGAACGCGCTCGACAGTGCACGAGAGGCCGAGTGTGTCCGAAAGCGCGCTCGACAGTGTGCGCGAGAGACCCAGTGTGTCCGAGAACGCGCTCGACAGTGCGCGAGAGACCGAGTGTGTCCGAGAGTGTGCTCGACAGTGCGCACAAGAGACCAAGTGTGTCCGAGAACGCGCTCGACAGTGCGCACAAGAGAGCAAGTGAGGCCGAGAGGCCGAGTGTGTCCGAGAAAGCGCTCGACAGTGTGTGAGAGGCCGAGTGTGTCCGAGAGCGCGCTCGACAGTGTGCGCGAGAGGCCGAGTGTGTCCGAAAGCGCGCTCGACAGTGTGCGCGAGACCGAGTGTGTCCGAGAACGCACTCAAAAGTGCGCGAGAGACCGTGTGTCCAAGAGCGCACTCGACAGTGTGCGAGAGACTGAGTGTGTCCGAAAGCGCACTCGACAGTGTGCGCGAGAGACTGAGTGTGTCCAAGAGCGCACTCGACAGTGCGCACAAGAGGCCGAGTGTGTCCGAGAACGCGCTCGACTGTGTGCGCGAGAGGCCGAGTGTGTCCGAGAACGCGCTCGACAGTGTGCGCGAGAGACTGAGTGTGTCCAAGAGCGCACTCGACAGTGCGCACAAGAGGCCGAGTGTGTCCGAGAACGCGCTCGACTGTGTGCGCGAGAGGCCGAGTGTGTCCGAGAACGCGCTTGACAGTGTGCGCGAGAGACCGAGTGTGTCCGAGAACGCGCTCGACAGTGTGCGCGAGAGACTGAGTGTGTCCAAGAGTGCACTCGACAGTGCGCACAAGAGGCCGAGTGTGTCCGAGAACGCGCTCGACTGTGTGCGCGAGAGGCCGAGTGTGTCCGAGAACGCGCTCGACAGTGTGCGAGAGACCGAGTGTGTCCGAAAGCGCGCTCGACAGTGTGCGAGAGACCGAGTGTGTCCAAGAGCGCACTCGACAGTGCGCACAAGAGGCGAGTGTGTCCGAGAACGCGCTCGACAGTGTGCGCGAGAGACTGAGTGTGTCCAAGAGCGCACTCGACAGTGTGCACAAGAGGCCGAGTGTGTCCGAGAACGCGCTCGACTGTGTGCGCGAGAGGCCGAGTGTGTCCGAGAACGCGCTCGACAGTGTGCGCGAGAGACCGAGTGTGTCCGAGAACGCACTCGACAGTGTGCGAGAGACCGAGTGTGTCCAAGAGCGCACTCGACGGTGTGCGAGAGACCGAGTGTGTCCGAAAGCGTGCTCGACAGTGCGCGCGAGAGACCGAGTGTGTCCAAGAGCGCACTCGACAGTGCGCACAAGAGGCCGAGTGTGTCCGAGAACGCGCTCGACTGTGTGCGCGAGAGGCCGAGTGTGTCCGAGAACGCGCTCGACAGTGTGCGCGAGAGACCGAATGTGTCCAAGAGCGCACTCGACAGTGCGCACAAGAGGCCGAGTGTGTCCGAGAACGCGCTCGACTGTGTGCGCGAGAGGCCGAGTGTGTCCGAGAACGCGCTCGACAGTGTGCGCGAGAGACCGAGTGTGTCCGAGAACGCGCTCGACAGTGTGCGAGAGACCGAGTGTGTCCGAGAGCGCACTCGACAGTGCGCGAGAGACCGAGTGTGTCCGAGAACGCACTCGACAGTGTGCGAGAGACCGAGTGTGTCCAAGAGCGCACTCGACAGTGCGCACAAGAGGCCGAGTGTGTCCGAGAACGCGCTCGACAGTGTGCGAGAGACCGAGTGTGTCCAAGAGCGCACTCGACAGTGCGCACAAGAGGCCGAGTGTGTCCAAGAGCGCACTCGACAGTGCGCACAAGAGACCAAGTGTGTCCGAGAACGCGCTCGACAGTGTGCGCGAGAGACTGAGTGTGTCCAAGAGCGCACTCGACAGTGTGCACAAGAGACCAAGTGTGTCCGAGAGCGTGCTCGACAGTGCGCGAGAGACCGAGTGTGTCCAAGAGCGCACTCGACAGTGCGCACAAGAGACCAAGTGTGTCCGAGAGCGTGCTCGACAGTGCGCGAGAGACCGAGTGTGTCCGAAAGCGCGCTCAACAGTGTGCGCGAGAGACCGAGTGTGTCCGAGAACGCACTCGACAGTGTGCGAGAGACCGAGTGTGTCCGAAAGCGCGCTCAACAGTGTGCGCGAGAGACCGAGTGTGTCCAAGAGCCCACTCGACAGTGTGCACAAGAGACTGAGTGTGTCCGAGAGCGCACTCGACAGTGCGCACAAGGGACCGAGTGTGTCCGAGAGCGCACACGACAGTGCGCACAAGAGACCGAGTGTGTCCGAGAGCGCGCTCGACAGTGTGCGAGAGGCCGAGTGTATCCGAGAGCACGCTCAACAGTGTGCGCGAGAGACCGAGTGTGTCCGAGAACACACTCGACAGTGTGCACAAGAGACTGAGTGTGTCCGAGAACGCGCTCGACAGTGTCCGCGAGAGACCGAGTGTGTCCAAGAGCGCACTCGACAGTGCGCACAAGAGACCAAGTGTGTCCAAGAGCGCACTCGACAGTGCGCACAAGAGGCCGAGTGTGTCCGAGAACGCGCTCGACTGTGTGCGCGAGAGGCCGAGTGTGTCCGAGAACGCGCTCGACAGTGTGCGCGAGAGACCGAGTGTGTCCGAGAACGCGCTCGACAGTGTGCGAGAGACCGAGTGTGTCCGAGAGCGCACTCGACAGTGCGCGAGAGACCGAGTGTGTCCGAAAGCGCGCTCGACAGTGCGCACAAGAGGCCGAGTGTGTCCGAGAACGCGCTCGACTGTGTGCGCGAGAGGCCGAGTGTGTCCGAGAACGCGCTCGACAGTGTGCGCGAGAGACCGAGTGTGTCCGAGAACGCGCTCGACAGTGTGCGAGAGACCGAGTGTGTCCGAGAGCGCACTCGACAGTGCGCGAGAGACCGAGTGTGTCCGAAAGCGCGCTCGACAGTGCGCACAAGAGGCCGAGTGTGTCCGAGAACGCGCTCGACTGTTTGCGCGAGAGACCGAGTGTGTCCGAGAACGCACTCGACAGTGTGCGCGAGAGACTGAGTGTGTCCAAGAGCGCACTCGACAGTGCGCACAAGAGGCCGAGTGTGTCCGAGAACGCGCTCGACTGTGTGCGCGAGAGGCCGAGTGTGTCCGAGAACGCGCTCGACAGTGTGCGCGAGAGACCGAGTGTGTCCGAGAACGCGCTCGACAGTGTGCGAGAGACCGAGTGTGTCCGAGAGCGCACTCGACAGTGCGCGAGAGACCGAGTGTGTCCGAAAGCGCGCTCGACAGTGCGCACAAGAGGCCGAGTGTGTCCGAGAACGCGCTCGACTGTTTGCGCGAGAGACCGAGTGTGTCCGAGAACGCACTCGACAGTGTGCGCGAGAGACTGAGTGTGTCCAAGAGCGCACTCGACAGTGCGCACAAGAGGCCGAGTGTGTCCAAGAGCGCACTCGACAGTGCGCACAAGAGACCAAGTGTGTCCGAGAGCGTGCTCGACAGTGCGCGAGAGACCGAGTGTGTCCGAAAGCGCGCTCAACAGTGTGCGCGAGAGACCGAGTGTGTCCTTAGAACGCACTCGACAGTGTGCGAGAGACCGAGTGTGTCCGAAAGCGCGCTCAACAGTGTGCGCGAGAGACCGAGTGTGTCCAAGAGCCCACTCGACAGTGTGCACAAGAGACTGAGTGTGTCCGAGAGCGCACTCGACAGTGCGCACAAGGGACCGAGTGTGTCCGAGAGCGCACACGACAGTGCGCACAAGAGACCGAGTGTGTCCGAGAGCGCGCTCGACAGTGTGCGAGAGGCCGAGTGTGTCCGAGAGCACGCTCAACAGTGTGCGCGAGAGACCGAGTGTGTCCGAGAACACACTCGACAGTGTGCACAAGAGACTGAGTGTGTCCGAGAACGCGCTCGACAGTGTCCGCGAGAGACCGAGTGTGTCCAAGAGCGCACTCGACAGTGCGCACAAGAGGCCGAGTGTGTCCGAGAACGCGCTCGACAGTGTGCGCGAGAGACCTAGTGTGTCCGAGAACGCACTCGACAGTGTGCACAAGAGACTGAGTGTGTCCGAGAACGCGCTCGACAGTGTGCACAAGAGACTGAGTGTGTCCGAGAACGCGCTCGACAGTGTGCGCGAGAGACCGAGTGTGTCCGAGAACGCACTCGACAGTGTGCGCGAGAGACTGAGTGTGTCCAAGAACGCGCTCGACAGTGTGCGCGAGAGACCGAGTGTGTCCGAGAACGCACTCGACAGTGTGCGCGACAGTGTGCGAGAGAGACCGAGTGACACTCTCTGAAAGAGACCGAGTGTGTCTGAGTATTAGTAAATTGGTACATAGTAATATAAAAGAGGAATGGAAGTTCGATAAATGGACAACAACAAATAAAAACAACTATTAAATTCTTACCACTGAATTAACAGGATGTACCCTACTTCTCTCTTTTGGTCACTATACAAAAACTAATCGGTTAACATAATGTTGTTTTGAATTAGGCCTAAGTGTCAAACCTCTCTGAAATCACACTATTTTATATTTATTGATTGTGACGATCATCATTGTGATGTGATTGTGATGATCATCATCTTTCTTTATTATTGTTAGCCCTAACGTTAACGTTACCTCAAACTAAAGCGGCGTCTCTTCGGAGCTGTCGGAAAACCATTTCGAAAAACCATTTCGAAACTAAAAAGGAGCCATTTGTCCCCCGATTACATACAAGCTCCTTGGCGCCGTTTGCGGGACTCATGTTTTGTGCTGTATAGGGATTTTAAAAAAAGTGACATGAGTGGAAGGACGGCGCTGGGGCAGTGTGTGTGTGTATGAGTGGGAGGCAGAGCGGCAGAAAGATGCGACAGAGTTGAGAAATTGCAGGCGCGGCTCAAAATGGTTTTTGTTTCAAATAGCGTAGCATATTTTAAACCAATTGGTTAACCAGTTTCAACCGGCTAATGAGGATCGTGGCTGGTCAAGAAAATCTAGTGAATATATCCCTTTGTTCCGAGATTTTAAGTCATTTTAGACGCATTTAAGAAAAACAGCACCTGTTGAGGAAGTTGAGGCCTGTTGTAAACCACTAAACAGGATGCGGTGTAAACCCTGAAGGAAGTGGTACACCACTGCTAGTTGTTCTGCTCCTCATAGGAAGTGATACCTCATTTCCAGGAAATGAGACACCGTTCTTTGTGAAAGGCTCAGTGTGACTGAGATGAGGCTGTCTGAATTGTACGCTAGACAGCTGACCATTGGAGTCGTCAGTGGTCAGTAAGCCATGCCACTTCTCTCTCTGTCTGTCTGATGTCAGGGCAGATGGTGTCCACAGATCAATATGCTCTTTTAAAGCAGGATTACCTCCCTTCCTCTGATCACTTGTCCACTCTTTCTGTTGGTGTGTGTGTTGAGGCCTTGATGCACAACACTGACATCTTTGACTCTTTATTTGTTGATATGTAGCTAATTGGTTTATGTGAAGTGTCTGGGAAATGTGTGCTTCGTCTGGAATGCTCTTAGAAAAGGGCGGGGTCATCATGCTAGCTGGATTTAAACCAATTAGATACCAGAAAGTAAGATCTGATTATGGGCTAATTCTCACTGAGCATGAATGTTGAGCATTACTCAGTCCCTCCAGGATTTCACGATTTTTTTGTGTGATTTTTGCGATCAAAATGACTGATTTTGTGGTGGTAATTTCCAAAAATTTGTGAAAAAATTTGCGATTTATATATAACATTTACCATAATAGTATTCAGTCCTTCCAGAAAAACGCGGAGTTTTTTTGTGATTGTTGCGGGCAAAAAATGATTGATTAGCCTGCTCGGCCCGTTTTCTTTAAAAATGCGATGGAATATGCAGGATACTTATGCAATTTTATGCGATGAAATTGCAGGAATTTGCAAAAATTGAGAGAACTTGCAAAAATTGCAGTTTGATGAAAAAGATTTCTCTTTTTCAGTGATTCCCCCAACATCCTGTTCTCACTAGGCTAATGTAAGAGTCATTTCTTAATACTTCCTTTGATAAGCAAGCATACTACATCATAGAAAGTGCTGGGAATATTTAATTTCTCATCTTGTTTTATTTCAGACTATAACGACGAGTGTAAATAAGGTGTGGCCCCTTTAAGAGCTGCGCACTCCCTGTTGAACTCTCTGCAGCGCCTCAAACGCCCCATGTGTGCGGGTAATTTCTGTTTGATGCTACTTCTTTTATCTTATGTTGTTTATTAAGTAACGATGTGACGGTAGAACGTGTGACAGACAGTTATACGAGTTCGATTTGTGAGATGTCAGTCGCCTCCGTGAGTCTGTCTGGCGTCGCGTAATTGCGTCACTTCATAACGTTCCCATGGAAACAGAGGGAAATGGCTGCTCTTGTGTGAAGCAAACGGAACATTTTTTAACTTTCTACTAAAATACACGTGACTTTTTTTGCAACGAAAATGCGAGGATTATGAAATTATGCAAACCCCGCATATTTTGCAAGGAAATCGGCAATTTATGCGGCGAAAGTGCGGCATATTTGAAAAAATGCGGCCCCCGCATAAATATGCGGACTTTGGCTGATTTTGCATTGAATTCAGCGATCGCATAATCGCGTTTTTCTGGAGGGACTGATTACTTTTTTTTCAACTGAGCTTTTTTATATGTCCAGAACTGCATTTTTTTTTGTTGAAAAGCTCATAATGCCAAACATTTTCTGAACTGCAGGAAGCAGTCTTTCCCGTGTTTCTTTGTGGAAAGAGAAAATCAGGAAGAGAAAATAGTTGCTAGTAGAGTAAACATGGTCATCACTGTAAGTGGTCTATTTGCAGAAGGGCTGGGGGGGATGTTTGCTGTTTTGTCCACCCCCTTCCACTCGCAGACTGACAAATAACAAATAGTTTCAAGAGAGTGGAATGCTGGGTCATGCTAAAGGCCATTAGTGTTTACTGTTTACGCATTTATAGAGAAAATTGCAGGGTTTTTTAACAAAGCACAGCTCATGACTTTGGACCGCCTAGCCATGGGAAAGTGTTTCAGTCCATTGAGCACTCTCTCTTTCTGTCAATGCAAATTCAACAGTGTTTTATTGGCATGACAAAAAGTTAGTGTTACAGGTTGTTATTGTTTGTCACTAACTTTAATACAACTCCTTGAAAAGTATCGATATTCAATACTATGTGATACCTCAGGGAAAAAATGCTGCATATACTGTCATATAGATATTTTTAATATTGTTTTATCTAGGGCTGCACGATTAATCGAATTTTAATCACGATTTTGGCTTCAAACGATCAAATTCGCGTGATCGAACGATATTTAAAATACACTCCGTATATCAATCTAGCGCTCCGTAAACCACTGTCTGATCACTAGCCTCCACGAGCTCCAGTGCGCAAGAGAGACCGAGTGTGTCTGCGCGCGAGCTACAGTGAACAAGAGAGACGAGTGTCCAAGCGCGCTCAAAAGTGCGCGAAGGATAGCATCCTCGAAATTCCGGCTTCTGAGGATCCTTCCTTGACATTGAGAAACACTTCGAGTGTGTCTGCGTGCGAGAGACACGGAGCGACAGCACGCGAGAGATACTGGTTGTGTCTGAGACTGAGTGACAGTGCGCGTGAGAGACCGAGTGTGAGCATTAGTAAATTGCATAAATAAATTGGTACATACATACTACATACATAGTAATATATAATTACTATATAAGAGGCATGAAAGTTCGATTAATGGACTCCAATAATCAGTAGGCTAATACAAACATCTTGTTTTGAACTATTGTTTAATATAGAAATAATTCGACCACATAAAATTTCATATGGAGGATTAAATAGATTAAATGTATGCAGTAAGCGGTTAATTTTGTTGCAATAGCTGACACACAACACAAGGAAGCTTGATTTCAAATAGTAAATTGAATTTAAAGAAAAGTAAACAGTAATAAAATAAGAATTAAAGCAAGCAGCGATGAAACGGGCCCTTGCACCCGTGCTATTCCCACCCGGTGGCTTTAGGAAGACACAGCGCGGTGGGCAATGTGCTTTTAATTAGGTAAATATAGGTGTAATATGTAGTAGTACATGAAAACTATTGTCTTTTGCTGTTTGATTAACATTAACAACATAGAGAGTGGCACGTTTATTATGTTGCTGTCCTTTTAAGACCTGATGCACACACGGATTGAAAATACTGTTACACATTCCTCCTGAACTGAGGTGGCTTTATTATGTGTGTGTTTTGGATGTGAGTGCGAAATCTGCGTGAACGAGTCGAAGTATGCGCAATTACTTGCCGAAATTCAGACTCGGTCACACCAACACTATTTAACCGGAGTAAATGAGATTAACTGATTGAATGAAAAGGGGCGGGTGTGTGTCAACTTGTTGTCAGAGAGGAGAGCAAGAAAGCGCAGCTGGTATCAGTGTATCGATACTGCAGAAAGGAGTATTGGAATCGTTTCAGATATTTCAGTATCGATACATAATCAAAATATTGTTTTTTTTTTGACAACACAGCTTGGCTTTGCGAACATCACTAATAGCAGTGCAGATCAAACTAAGGTCAAGTGTCCAACAAAGCATTTTTAGCCAGCTGAAAACACACCAGGAGCTGTGTTAAATGCCTTGTTTCGGGCTCTTGATAGCACTTAACGCCGTAGTTTGTTTCTAAATATAAGAATGAATGAGGCATTTATATAGCGCTTTCATATGTACTACTGTACACCCAAAGCGCTTTACAATCATATCAGGAAATCTTTCCTCAACCACCACCAGTGTGCAGCATTCATTTGGATGATGTGACGGCAGCCACAGTACACAACGGCGCCAGTGCGCTCACCGCACGCCAGAAACAATCTCAAGGATCTTAATACAATGTAAAGCATTTGCTCTGGCTCTTGTTTTACATTTTTTGATTCCATTGTTGTGCTTGTTGTCGTATTATGAGATGGTCCTCACTGCAGAACACGAAATATACCTAATCCTACCCATCTCCGCCCCCGTACCTCTAACCCCACGCCTAATCCTACCCATCTCCGCCCCCGGAACCCTAACCCCACCCCTAATCCTACCCATCTCTGCCCCCTGATCCCTAACCCCACCCCTAATCCTATCCATCTCCACCCCCATACCCCTAACCCCATCCCTAATCCTACCCCTCTCCTCTCCCTGACCCCTAACCCCACCCCTAATCCTACCCATCTCTGCCCCCTGATCCCTAACCCCACCCCTAATCCTATCCATCTCCACCCCTAACCCCATCCCTAATCCTACCCCTCTCCTCTCCCTGACCCCTAACCCCACCCTAATCCTACCCATCTCTGCCCCCTGATCCCTAACCCCACCCCTAATCCTATCCATCTCCACCCCCATACCCCTAACCCCATCCCTAATCCTACCCCTCTCCTCTCCCTGACCCCTAACCCCACCCTAATCCTACCCATCTCTGCCCCCTGATCCCTAACCCCACCCCTAATCCTATCCATCTCCACCCCCACCCCCATACCCCTAACCCCATCCCTAATCCTACCCCTCTCCTCTCCCTGACCCCTAACCCCACCCTAATCCTACCCATCTCCACCCCCATACCCCTAACCCCATCCCTAATCCTACCCCTCTCCTCTCCCTGACCCCTAACCCCACCCTAATCCTACCCATCTCCACCCCCATACCCCTAACCCCATCCCTAATCCTACCCCTCTCCTCTCCCTGACCCCTAACCCCACCCCTAATCCTAACCATCTCTGCCCCCGGATCCCTAACCCTACCCCTAAACCTACTATCTCCTCCCCCTAACCCCACCCTTAAACCTACCCATCTCTGCCCCCTGATCCCTAACCCCACCCCTAAACCTACCCATCTCCACCCCCGTAACCCTAACCCCACCCCTAATCCTACCCATCTCCGCCCCGTACCCTAACTCCACCCCTAAACCTACCCATCTCCACCCCCGTAACCCTAACCCCACCCCTAATCCTACCCATCTCTGCCCCCTGATCCCTAACCCCACCCCTAATCCTACCCATCTCCTCCCCTTATATATGGATCCAACTCCACCCCCTGAGTCTTGTGTATTGCAATGAGGTGCTACTGTGTATTATTACCGTTGTACAGTCAAGGAGGATGTGGCAGTTGGTCGGTGTGGTAATTGTCCCACCCCTCCTCCACTGTGATTGGAGAGCTGGGTAAAAAGTAACAGTGATGAGCTGATTTACCTCAAAAAACGTCCAGAAAAAACGCCAAGCGCTCAGTGTGAAATAGACGCTCAGTGTCGCGTCACCCTGCTGGCGTTTTTAAATACACAGCGCTGCCATTGAAAATATATATAAAAATATGCTGGCCTAAAGAAAAAACACTTTGGTGGACACAGCCTAAGAGTCCTTCTATATCTCCAGCACCATGTTAATGTTAGGAATGTGTGGATTTCTGTCTCTTTCAGTATCTTGGCAGTACCAATTTCTTTTTCTGTAAACATAGCTTTTTCTGATAAGAGTTTCCAGTGGTCTCGTCATCATGCCATGAGGTTAGCATCAGCTTGCCTTAATAGGAGATTATTTCACCCAATTTCTATCAAACCCAATTAGGTGGCAAAAAGCCCTCACTAGTCCTCACATGCTCTGAGCAGTGGCTTCATGTGCGTGTGGCATGTGGCTCTCAGACATTGCTCAGAAACCATCCTACAGCGCCCGCATATAGTGAAATCAGTTGCCTTTCATTTCATGAAACATAAAGGTAGGCATAGTTATTTTTTATTCCACATAAAACAATTAATTAAACAAAAATAAACATACACACACAAAAAAACAATTAGTTCTGAGCACCAGCGATTTGCGCTTATAGAGGGCAATAAATTAATCAGATCAAAGAGAGGGTCATTTGCCTACATGCTAGCTTTTTTATTTACAATCAATTTCAACGTTTCCATTTATAGTGCAATTTGAAAAAGTCGACCAGTCAGGAGGATCCACAAAAGCTGGGTAACGTCGTTACTGCTGCCCATGATGGGCACTTGATGCAGACAGTATGTTGCTCCAGCTTCGTCTCTCATGGATAGACGGAGCCCAGTAAGCCCGCAGACTGCTCTCGCATCGATGGCCTGTCACCGACATTATTTGACTGCTCTCCAGTCCAGCATCGGAGAGTCGACCTACAGCATACCAGTCGTCAAAGTTGCCATATTCTCCATAAATGTTAAAAGAAATAACGAAGTCGCTCATTGTTGTATTAGGCTATAGTATCTAACGTTAGATGTTTGTTTTGATAGAGCGTTTGACTGCCTGTTGCTATGGTTACTCACAGCTGTTGTAGGCAGCGCATTTATTTATAAATTTCGAATGGTAAACAGGCAGTTTCACCAGAACTACTTTACTAGGTGTCCTCTATCACTTTTTAATGGACACACTGCAGCCAATCAGAATTGAGTATTCACCCAGACCATGGTATAATATTGGTTGTATTATTTGTTTCATGTTGTCACTAGGCAATATAATAAACACACCAAACCATGTTTATCTTCGTTGCAAGCAAACCCATATTCATAAAGTGCTTTGTTTTCTTTTTTCTTATGTAAGTTTGTTAGTGGTTTTCTAGGAAATATTTCTTCTAGAATCTTTTGTTATTGTCTAGACTGTCAGTTCTGGTCAATTTAATCCATCCTTGCAGAATAAATCTGAACTATATCTGAACTATAGTTAAGTTTGTGTCCTGTGTCGTATGTTAGGGATTTATGGCAGAAAAAACACTTAATGGTGATTTTTAAATAGTTACTGGTTGAATGTACATTTATCCTTCTGTTTATTACATGACTATTTTCTGAATCAGTAAATGCTCATTATTCATAAGTTATTAAGAATTGCAGAATGCCTTCATGCACAATTCATGAATCATGTCCTACAGAGAGCGACAAATAAGTGCGTTGGAATGCTCTGTGGGTCAGAGCGTTTTTTGGGCTGGCTAAGAAAAAAGAGAAGAGAAGTTATTTTTAACAACATGGCTCTGTTTCTCAGTGCCCAATGATCCTTTACTGTCTCTATCACTCACACACACACACACACACACACACACACAGTCTACCACCACCTGCCTATCTACTGACCAGCTGCTGCCCCTCCTGTCTCTCTCTCTGTGTGTTTGTGTGTGTTAAAGAGACCCTGAGGACATGAAATGTTGCATGACCATTCACACAATAAGATCATTTATACCTATTTTTAAAAATCTCAATACATATCTAATCTAACCTAAGAGTCGTGATTAATGGGAGGTGAGGTGAATACAGTCTACAGGGACACATCTCTCTCTTTCTCGATTGTTTTGCTCAAATTCATTTTAATAATGTCCTCTGGGTCTTTGTTGACCACATACATCAGCAAGATGCTGATAGCTTGTTCCATGGTCGATATATTATTTATTATATTTTAAGACACTCTTTTCTGCTCCTCAAATACATATAAAAACATTAGCCTTTTATATATTTGCATTTGTATTCTCGCCGCAGCTGCGGTGACGTGCGTCGTCTCGTCAGGGCAGGAAACCAGCACTAATCACATTTTAATGTCCTCCTGCTTCCCAGCGTTGTGTTTCTGTCAGGGCCTGTGTGTAGCATCCTTCATGTAAGAGGAAGATAAGTTTTTCTTTCAACACTTTGACTGGCTGAGGGGATGATGTTAGCTCCGGTGTTGTCAGGACTGGGGTTTAGTTCACCTACTGGCAGGAGCAACGTCGACCTTGATCCCTAATCCGTCGAACGGATGATTATGTCATGTTGTTAGATGTATCTCACTGGGTTATATTCTTATATTTGACCTGCAAACTCAACAAAATTGTGTCTGTATATTAGTTATTAGACCAGTGTTGTTTTAGTGTTATTTCTTAGTATTTTTTAATTAGCTTTTACATTTTTTTATTTTAATTACAATTTTTGTAGTAATTTTTTGTGCGTTTGTCATTTTTATTAGATTTGTTATATTTCTATTTAATATTTCTATTTATTTCTGTTTCAAATTTAGTGTTAATAATTTTACTACTAATTTTAGTTAGTTGCCAGTGCATAATTGAAAGCTTTTTCTAAGTTAAAGTTTTTCATCTCATATTTACATTTTATTTTCTTTCCACTTTAATTTCAGGAATAATTTTTTGTTTAATAAAAGTTTTATACAGGCTTCGACAAAAAGGACTGCTAGGCCATCGGACAGTCCTTTTTGTCGAGGCCTGTATACAACTTGTATGGCGTGAAAGACACTCGGGCCAGTTGATGGAATTGTCATTTGGCCGATTGTGCCAGTGATGCATCTTCACAGTAGTTGATAATTTGCACATTTATTGGCCTTGCCAATTTAAATATTCAAGTTTGGTACCCAGAGCACCGCGTCTCACATCGCGCAAATACTCTTTCACAACTTCCTGAATTTGCACGGACATACTCACACAAAATTGCCAAATTGCCTGTGGAGTATCATCGTAAAAGTAGTTGGTTAAACATTAAACGTTAACATGAGATACATGTGTAACAGTATATTGGGTCCATTTTAACTCTTAAAGTGACAGCAGCCTAATTATTCTGCTGCTGTCTGTTTTTATGTCAATCAAACAAAGGAAAATTGCTAACTGTAATAAGGGTTAATCTATATTTATACAGTAAACAAGTGATATTTTACAGTTGATTTCTATTTCTGTACCCTACCTAAAAAGTTCGGCCTACATGAAAAACAAATTTCATTTGTATATGTATGTTCTATTGTATTTATTTGTGCTATTGCTCATAATTTGATTATTTGTTATTATTTTATTACTGGCTGTCTGACTAAAGCTATAGTTTTTGGTGTCATACCCTTATTTATTAAGGTTACATGGATCAAAAACAACAAAAACTATAACTAGGCCCATTTTATATTCTTTATTAATTTTCTACTTTGCTTTTTCGAATATTTCCTTTCATTTTCTGTGTAATATTGCTGTTTGTGAATGTAAAAGCTCTGTAAAGATATCAAAGTGCATGATAAATGCACTGATATTTAAATGCATTATTGTCTCCAAAAGAAAGAATCGATTCTGAACTGCCGAAATGAGTCGTCAGGAATTCCGTTCTTAATTCCATAACATTCATAGGTAACAATGTACCAAATTTGCATAATTCTCACCTATGTTCTTCATTGGCTGCCCGTGAACAACGTCTGCTTTTCCCTCTTTCAAACACTGTAACCTCAGCAATACAACAGCAGTTTAACCTTTGACGACTGCTTCTCAAATCTCAGCGAGGTCAATGTGTTTTATATTTGTGTAAAGAAGGAACTAAGGTCGTTTTAAGTCAGTTTTCCTTTTAGGAAAAGTGATAGTACACAAGCTTTGATTTGAAGGTTTGCAACAGTGTTAAAGATATTAAATGTTGATTGTTAGAAGGAAAACGGTATTTTTCGAGTGTCATCACCATTTTCCTCTGATCCCAGAACAGACTCCAGGAGATCTGGATCTCGAGCACCAGATGAGCCATGTTAATGAGTTGTATTGGTTTGCATGTGAACCGTTCCGCCTGTTCTCCTGAGGCGGCCTCCCTTCACAGTAGCTCTGCCTCTGTGGAAACATGGAGGGAAAGCAGCCGGAGAGGGGCGGAACAAATAAACACGGCCTCTAATGAGGCAATCCAAACCAGTGTCGTGCCCGTACCCACACACGGGCCAAATCCACACAGGTCCTCATCTGGGACAAATGTGAAGTTTACACTGCCGTGTTAAGGAGAAAGTCAGTGATCCGATTCACACAGCTTGGTAGAGACTCTTTAATGTGCCCAGAGAAGTGTTCCCTGTAAGGAAGTCTCCAGCCTTCCCGTGCTGATTTTTTTTGGAAGAGTCCCCAGTTATGACTATAAATTGTAGTAGACCACGAAAGTACTCTTTGTTTTCATTCCTTAGCTCTCAAATGGAGTCGCAGCAGGAGTGTTTTGAAGGGGACATTTCATGAAAAGCTTGTTTTTTTTCATGTGAAATCCTCTATAGTTCACAACCCCGGTCTGCACTGAACATTTATTGAAACTAAACTGCAAAAATGAGGCATTCAGATAATGTCATGGCTATGATGTCACAGCCATGAGCACATTATAGCAGTAGTTCACCAAAAAACAAAAACAAATCCCAAAACCATATGACTCACTTTCTTCTGAATTCTTCATGCTGTTTTTTTACAAACAAGAAAAGCATGATCAGGACTTTATTCACTTTTAAACAGTCTTTGTGTGAGGAATTATTTGATATTTAGTAGGGGTGGGGGAAAAAACGATTCTTCGATGCATCGCGATGCGGACGTGGACGATCCTGAATCGATTCACAAATGTCAAAAAATCGATAACTTTTATACTTTTAAAGCAAAGTATTTATAGTCACACACACAAAAGATTCAGATAATCGATTTGTAACATTATAAAGGTCTTCACTGCAATTTTTGATCAACTTAATTTATCCTTGATGAATAGAGGTATATATTTTTTTTTATTTCGCCCAAAAAATTAAATAAAAATTCTTAACGACTCCAAACTTTTGAAAGGTATTGTTTAATGTTACAAAAGCTTTCTATTCCAGATAAATGCTGTTCTTTTGAATTTCACAATTGCTTTTGATAATGGGTTGCCTAAGTAGTAGACAACAAGCATGTTTGCATGTCCTCACTAACCATCATTACATTTTCATTGAATATCAAACTAATAAAAAGTGCAATTAATACTAAAATGTTGCTGCTAATATAGTCATATGTTGGTCTAGTGTATTTTCGTTGACTGTTGTAAAATGGAAAATCAATAATCGAGAATCGTTAATAATCGAAAATCGACTGTAATCGAATCGGGACTTCAATAATCGTAATCGAATCGGGAAATCAGTCAGATTAACCACCCCTAATATTTAGCTCTTATGTACTCTACATTTTAAAAGTTTGGGGTCAATAAGATTAGAACAATTTTTAGTCTCTAATGCTCATCGAGGTTCTATTTATTTGATAAAAAATGCTATAAGAAATAGGGCTGGGTATCGATTCACATTTCAATTTCGATTCGATTTCGATTCACAAGCTCTCAGTTCGATTCGATTTCGATTCTCGATTCCTGATTTGATTCTCGATTCGACTATAATGAAGATACAAATCCTATATTTATAAAAAAAAACAGTGGACATAAGTTTACTAGTGGTTAATTAATACAAGGAAATTAAGAGCCATAAACCTGTATATAAAACTCTTTTTATTTTAGGTACACTAAATGCATACAAAGAATAAACAGGATTTTGATGCAATATGCAAAAAAAGTCAGAACAGTCGCACAGCTTGATCAAACAGTATCATGCTATTTTATGTTTAAGATAAATATAGATAAATAAATATATAAATATTTAGACATTTTTTTTAAATTGATCTTACCTAAATGGTAATGTAATTTTTTTGTTTATTTTTGTTTTTTGTTTTTGTTTTAAGAATTTATGTATGGAAGCTTGATTTCAATCTTTGAATTAAATTGAAAAAAGTAGCACAAATAAATACAATAGAATAAAGACACAAATTAAGAGACATTTTGGGGTAGTTTTTTGGGTATGTCAGAAATACTACAGAAACTGAATAAAGTAATCCAATGTAAAATAACACTGGATAGTCTTTTTAGTCCAGACTGAATTAAATACAAAGGCTATTAATTCTGATTGCTATAATTAATACTATATTCTGTTGTTATGACAACAGAATTAATGACCGACACAAATGGCTGCGTTCACTTTAAGAACTAGTTTCATTAACTTTGTCACACGCGTTTAATGCTAATTTAAGACATTACCGACTGTCTTTACGAGGTTACTCACCAAGACCAGAGTTTTGACATAATGTCGCGTGTTTTAACTGTTAAAGTGATATAATCCAGGGATAAAACTTTTGTTTCTGGCGAGCTGTTTGTGAGGCAGATTTAGGCTGTACTGTGCACGCAGTAAAAGACATCTCTGAGAGTGCTCGAGCACGGGATGGTTTAACATTGCTTGTAAAACTTAGAAAGACGTGAAAATGATAAACGTTAGTTACGATGCAATGCTGGCCCGATTGTTAAGTGAATATTCCGTCATGTGCTGACTGCTAAACGCGTGTGTGTATCAACAGCTGCAACGCTTGGCGCTTGCCTAGTGCAGAGAGACGAGAAGATGCAGCACCGCGTCTGCGAGCCCTTTATATGGAAAAAATCGATTCGTGGCCGTTGAGAATCGATTTTGAATCGAAAACATTTTAAAAAACGATTAATCGAAAAATCGATTTTTTTGCCCAGCCCTAATAAGAAAGTAACATTGTAGTGTAAAAGTAAACTTCAAATGGTAATGTAATCCATTTGCATATCATAATAGCCTAAAGATGTTCAAGGTTAGATGATGGAAAATGTCAATTATGTTGCAATTTTGTTAAGGGCGTGGCATTTACTAATATTATAACCTTGTCTTAAGCAGGCTGGAGTTTTTGTCGTAACCAGTAGACAGACCGCCACAAGCGACAGGAGGTTTTGTTGTTTGCTTGGTTTGTATTTCAGTAGCAGTTTATATTCAGTGTGCACAGACTCATTTCTTAAATTTCAGGAATATAAAAATGCTGCACAAATTGTAGAATATGATATACCTCGGTATCAAGTTTCCATCAGCTCTTAGCACAACCGTGCTTTCATTATAAATCTCAATAGGCCTTTTTACTATGGTTATTTTTAAAAAAAATGACTGCCCATTGAACATTGTTACCGGATTCAGGGCCGTTTGGGTGAGATATTAAAGGAAACTCGCCTCACGAGTGTTGTAGTAATTCATGTCTATACAAGGCACATGCTAACATTCACTCCGTCTTTATTACTGCTCCACGTCAACCTCCTGGATCAAATTTACGAGGGGCGAACAAGAGCGAGAGCGCGTGTGTGAAGGAGAATAAGAACAGTGTGTGTTGTTTCGCTCTCGCCTCGAGCGTGTTCTCTCACACACAGGTTCATATAAGCTGTAATGGAGACGTGAACTTGCGACACTTTGATGCCTGTTTGTTTATGCTTCCAGTGCCGGTTGCCCCATGGGCGGGTCACAGACGGGGCAGAGAACACCTCTCATACCCTATTAAGACTAATCCTGCCCTGCAAATGACAGGTTCAAATCTCTGACCTCTGTTTGTTTTGACTTCCTCTCGTAAGAGCTTGTGTAATGTGCAGTGGATGGAGGCTTTCTGTGTCGCAGAGCCGTTTCCTCTGTGGCTCTCTCAGGAATAGAGGTGATTTACGGGGCGGACACAGGTCCCCACTGTGAAGCCCACTGTGAATTACTGCTCCGTCTCATTAAGAAGCTCTCTAAAATCCTCACTGGCTCTAAGCCGTAACATGCCTCGAAAATATTTTTGCTTCGTGTAAACCAAATACAATAATAACAGCAATGTTTACATTTACGTTAATGTATTTTTGCAGGCACTCGTATCCGAAACCACTTGCTGTGCATTCAAAGAGTAAATGTGGTTAGTGTGTGTGTGTGTGTGTGGTGGGGGGGGGGGGGGGGGGGATTTGAATCCATAACCGTGGCAGCTTTGAACATGGCTAAAGCTACTTCTTTCACATCAACATATAACATCTCAAATCTTTTACTGATTTTGTATTAATGTGTCATTCTGTTTTCTCTCTGACAGAGACATCAAGCCAGATAACATTCTCATGGATGTGAATGGACACATTCGGCTTGCAGATTTCGGCTCCTGTCTTAAACTCAGGGAGGATGGAACGGTATGTATGTTAGTTGTTTGAATATCAAGGAATATACAGATATAAGAGCACACTAGAATATTAAAGGAGTAGTTCACTTAAAAAAAAAACTTTACTGATAGTTTATTCACCCCCATGTCATTCAAGATATCTATGTCATTCTTTCTTCAGTCGAAAAGAAATTAAGGATTTTGATGAAAACATTCCAGGATTTTTCTCCATATAATGGACTTCAATGGGAACCAAACGGTTCAAGGTCCAAATGAGAGTTTCAGTGCAAACTGTTCAAAGGGCTTTAAACGATTTTAGACGATGAATAAGGGTCTTATCAAGTGAAACGATCGCTCATTTAAAAAAAAAAAGAAATGTTTAAGTTTTAAAAGCTCAAATTGTCGCCTTGCTCTGTTCTGTGATGCGCGTTCGTGACTCTCCTGTTTGGACTCGTTTATTGAAATGAACAAATCTTTTTTTGTGTCATTTGGTTAATTCAACGAACGAAATGAACAAGTTGACTCTGGAAAAGATTCGTTCATTTTGATGAACGAGTTTGAACAGGAGAGTCACGAACGCACATCACAGAACAGAGCAAGGCGACAATTTGAGCTTTTAAATGAGTGATCGTTTCGCTTGATAAGACCCTTATTCATCGTCTGAAATCGTTTAAAGACCTTTGAACAGTTTGCTGTATGCACTGAAACTGTCTGAACCGTTAGGTTCCCAATGAAGTCCATTATATGGAGAAAATCCTGGAATGTTTTCATCAAAAACCTTAATTTCTTTTCCACTGAAGAAAGAAAGACATGGATATCTTGGATGACATGGGGGTGAGTAAATTATCAGCAAAATTTTTTTAAAAGTGAACTACTACTTTAATCCTCATATTTCAAAGGAGGAGGAAGTCATCAGGATTGCTGTTTAGAGCTGATAATGCGTTTTATTGTTTTTATGGTTTTAATAAGTCAGACAGATCCTACAATTTGGCTCGAAAGCTTTACAGGAATGTGTAAATGCAAAAAAACAAGACATGTTTGTTTTTATGCAAAGCTTTATTTAAGCTCTCATCAGTGTTTCTCTAGCTCAACAGGTGCTACCGCATATATACAGCATATACCTCATGGGCTTAAAAAAGTCCCATGAGGCATTGCGGATTACATAATCCATTACTGAAGAAATTATTTTTAATATCACTATGGAGAAAGTGAATGAGAAAATACTTTTGGAACCAAGTCTGTCTTTTGCAGTGACATCCAGAATATATTTTTAGTGTGATATAAGTGTTCAACTATTTTTGGGATCAGTTTTGGATTGGTTTCCCCATAATTTAGTTCACTCGCTGTCCTAAGAATGTTTTGCCTCAATTTTATTCAGCAAGCATGCATTAAATTCGTCAACATATGTAATGTAAAAAAAAAATATTTCAAAGAAATGCTGTTCTTTCTATTATATTTCTATTGTAAAGTATCATGTTGTAAAAACTGTTTTGAACATTGATAATAATAAGAAATGTTTCTTGAGCATCAAATCAGCATATTAGAATTATTTCTGAAGGATCCAGTGTTGGAGTACTTCAGCTTTGCCATTACAGGCAAATTAAATTTTTTTAAATATTAAAATAGAAAACAGTTTTGAAGTTATGATTAAATAGTAATAATATTTTCGACATTATTTATGTTTTACTGTTGTTTAATTAGCGCAACCTTGGTGAGCATGAGAGAGAGGTTTTATATATACTGTATATATATATATATGAAGAGTTCAGATGCAAAAGCCTCTAAATGCCATTTGAAATTTTCTTCTTTAATGAGGATTTTTTATCAAACTTGTATATTTAAGTTCAGTAATTTCACTTAAATAACAATTAATAGGTAATTATCATTGCCATTTAAGTGAAATCATTGAACTTAAATATACAAGCTTGATAAAAATTATCATTCTAGAAGAAAATTTCAAATGGCACTTAGAGGCTTTTGCATCTGAACTCTGAATATATATATATATATATATATATATATATATCTGTATATCTCTCATGCTTTTTTATAAATCTTACCAACCCAAAAGAATGGTAGTGCAAGTGCATCAGCATTTAAGGCTCCTAAAAATAAAGCCAGTAATGTAGTTACAGTGCATGACTACAATATAAGGCCTGGAATACACTACACGACTAGGCATTGTACACTTGCCGACTTTGTAAATGGTTACAATGAAAAACTGGGGATTACACTTGCCGACTGAGGGTCATGCACTGCTAGATTTTTAAATCGTTCTGAAACCAACAAACTTGAACAGAAACATGCTGAGTCACCTAAGAAAAACATGCCAAGCGCATTTGAATGCCAAAACATGCCAAGCGCAGTCTTGGGTGGGCAGACGCGGTCAGGATGGATACCGATTGCAACAGGAGTGAGTGACGCAGTCATTTGTTTCACCTGTGCAAATAAGTCAAATATTGAGGCTCATTTGTTATGCTAATTTGTTCTGTTAATTTACTTTTGTGATGTTCTTCCATATGTATTGAGGGAATGCATTGACGTCACTTTCCCGCCAGAACAACCCCCCTCAGCCTGACGGAGTGGCAAAAGATCTGCTGCGTGACTGGATTTAAAAAGGAAAACTGCCTAAAACTAACAATTTTATCAATTTAAACTAAATGTTGGACTCAGTATAGTGTTCTTTACAACTTACTATAGATCCAGTGATCCATGGATATTGACATGCAGCCAGGAATCGTGTTGCCTGAAATTTATGTTTGCCTGATTTCGACACCAGGGAAATAAAAGCAATATAGACCTAAACATAAAGCAAATTTGCCTGTGAATGCTTTATATAAATACAATATAGGTTGGTCTAAATCTGGGTGATCACTTATATCAGTCAGTGTTATATATAGCCTCTATATCATCATATCGTCCAGCCCTAAAACTTTATAGTTTTTTTTTTTTGGTCAGTGTTTATTAAAAAAACATCCAATAATGCAGAATATGAGTTTTTAATATATAACAATGCAAAATATATGGGTATGGTTTTACACCTAAATTCAGCATATTGACACAAAATGATAACTGCAAATCCACCTTTCGCTGACTGGAGTCCAGTTGTTTCTGTGAATTGCAGCGATCCATTTGCTCTTTCTATAGCAGTCTGTAAAAATATACCTCAAATCTAGTTATACAGTCAATCGCAAAGCTCTTTCCCACTTTATACGTGTTGTGTTTTTTTTTGCTGGCATTGACACTGAAAACAAATACAGCCGCTCAGTCTTTTTGCCACTCACTGTGAGTAACTGCAGGCAGTCCGGCCGACGGTGACGTCACACGCATACCCTCTATTGTATTGCAAAACTGGTACATACATAGGGGACCGCTTCTGTTTCAGTAGCTATGCGTAATAGATTACGATATGTGTACTAAAATCAGCTCAAAATATCAAACACAATTTGATCATCTCCGCCAGGACGAAATCACAGTCGGAAGCTAAAAATCAGAGTCTGCGTCCATCATACACTGCGATTTTCTCCGACTGGCTGAAATCTGAATACTTGCACAGACTTTCGGCAACTATTGTTGACTCATCTAAAAAAACCTGAGCAGAAGTGGTAGTGTATTCCAGCCTTAAAGAAAATGCTACAAAAAGAGTTTTAGGTCACCTGACACATGCTCTTTCATCTAGTGTTCTAACGGCAAGGGCTTCGACAATAAATTTAGAGTTGTGCTTCAAAAAATAAATATATAAATATATACATATATATGTGTGTGTTGAAGAAATTGGGCTCCAGCTGAATCACGTAGACACACTGTTTTAATATAAAATAATGGGAGACCCAGAGGACACCCTCGGTTTGAAAGGCAGTTGTATTTCAGAGTTGTCTTTGAAGAAGCGGTGAGTATTTCACTTGATCTGATATGTGCTGCTGTTTTCTGGCACGTCGCAGATAGCTCGGCAGGATATCCCCCCGACTTCTGACAAGAGCAGCGTGAGTGTGGTCTCTGCGTGTTCGCACGTGTGTGCCTAACTCTCTTCACATGTCCGTGTGTCTTCAAGTGTGTGTCACTGCCAGCGAGAGCAGCTAATTTACTGCCTCACTTCCACAAACTCTTCCAGCTGCACACATCTGCCACAGGCTGCATTACAGACAGTTTCCGGCAGCTCAGCCCACTTAAACCCAGGCCAGGAAGCTCCAATCATCCCCCTTCTTCATTAGTGATATCTCTAGCTTTTCTCTCTCTCTCTCAATGTGGTCTGTGCTCTGAGAGGGCTTTGTGTTTCCCCTAGGCCACGCCCACCTCTGCTGGCTGCAACCAATGAAATGGCTTGAGTTATTCATTAGCATTTTCTAGGGATGAGTGTTGTGCCAATAAAGACACATTTTCAGGGATCAGCCTCGTTCACTGACAGGATGTGATGTGATCTGCTCAGACAGACACTGAACCCTTCTCTGTTTCTGTTCTCAACATGCCAGGTCCTGAATTTTCCGGCAGTCGTAATAACAAACACCACAGTAAATAGATGAATCTCATGATACCTGTCAAAAACACAAGAAAATGAAAAACAAAAGCCGTGTTCTTGACTGGTTTTGTGAGATTCATGCAAATAACTGCATTCATGGAAAATCATTGTTTAAAAAAATCTTTACCAAGCACCTACAGGTAGAGACCTGACATTGTGTCCTGAATTGACTTGTCCTGTCTTTATATGTCTGATCCAAAATATGTTTAAAGTTTAAAAAACTATTAAAAGGTAGATAGACCCTTGACTAAATAGCAGAAAATGGCTATGGGTACAATTTAGTACAAACCTTTTACAGACAAGTATGGCTGTCAACCAGTTCCCTGTGAACTCAACTTGTTTCCAAAGCAGAATCCATATATGCTGCAAGTGTGAATTAAACCAATCCAATTAAGCTTTCTAAATTGAGAATATGTGTTCCAGTTTTGGGTGCAATATGCTGCCTTTTCTCCTGTTGAACTTTCCGGCATGTTCTTAAACTCATTTTCTATCCTCACAGGTGCAGTCGTCTGTGGCTGTGGGCACTCCTGACTACATCTCTCCTGAGATCCTGCAGGCTATGGAGGACGGGAAAGGGAAATATGGTCCCGAGTGTGACTGGTGGTCACTGGGCGTCTGCATGTACGAGATGTTGTACGGGGAAACTCCTTTCTATGCAGAGTCCCTGGTGGAAACGTATGGGAAGATTATGAACCACAAGGTATAGACTCATAGCAATGTTATTTGAAAACAATAATCCATAAAAGGCCATACAGTGCAATGATTTTACAATGCTTTTTAGGTATAAAACAAAGCTTTTAAGACCACACTCAAAAGATTTTTTACATTTTCAGCTTTCTTTAGTGTGTAATGTTGCTGTTTGAGCATGAAAAACGTCTGGAAAGTTACAAAGCATAAAGTCACTCCAAAGGGAGTTAATCTCAATATCAGGAAGGATTGTTTCTGAACTCCCTGAAATGCCTCAATTATAGTCTTGAGTTTTCTTCCAGGAACAAACGCATCACTATATTCCTCATTTAAATAATTCCCGCCCAACAAAAAAGGGACGGGGCTTGGTGGAGTTGCATTAGTAGTGTGTCGAAACTTGCAGTTGTGATAAAGGGCGTGATGTTTCTGAAACACGTGGAAGCTGTTGCCCAATCATCAAATATTTAAGCATGAAAACTTATTCTTGTAGACCCCCAAAAACAAAATCAAGACTGTACAAGTGCACAATATGTCCAACTGTAATGCAGAACACTTAGATAAAAGCAACAGCAATTGTGTCTCCAATATTGTGTCTTTATTAAGTGGTTTTCTGTTCGTACCCTTTTCCCCGCAGGAGCGGTTCCAGTTCCCTGCCAATGTGACGGAAGTCTCGGAAAATGCCAAAGACCTGATCCGCAGACTCATCTGCTGCAGAGAGCACAGGCTGGGTCAGAACGGCATTGTGGACTTCAAACAGCACCCCTTCTTTTCCGGCATTGATTGGCAGAACATCCGCAACTGTGACGCCCCCTACATCCCTGAAGTCAGCAGCCCATCTGACACATCAAACTTTGACGTGGATGACGACTGCCTCAAGAATACAGCAGTATATTGCACTTTTGTTTTAGACCTACCTTTATGAGATCACACATTGTTGGGTTTGAACCCACCCACCCAGATCTTTTTTTAGAGATGCTACAGCTTACGATCTCTGCTCTGTTTAGGAGACAATGCCACCTCCTTCCCACACTGCCTTCTCAGGACACCATCTCCCATTTGTAGGTTTCACCTACACCAGCAACTGGTAAGATATCACTGTAAAACTCATCTGAGGTGATCATGCTGGAGATGCAGGTTCAAATCCGTCCTGTTTAAAACAAAAATCTGCCCTAAATTTGATGACATCTTGACTCGTATAAGTCTCTAGTGCAGGAGTTCTCAACTCTGTACGTTCACATCGCCGCTGACTTGAGCTTCCATAGCGCCCTGAAGTCGTTCATTTTTCAATGGAAGCTGGCTTTTCTCAGCTGCAAGGAGCATCAAATCCATCGGAGTCACATTTTGGGCGTCAATCAGAAAGTTAAACTTTATGGTAATGAGCTGTGACGCGGTTCAGCGGCAAAACGCCAGCAACCAATCGGAACATAGACGTCCTTCACGCTGGCTGATTCCGGAGGAACATACACTGTAAACTTTCGTTCCTACCAAAACATACGCCTTATTCACGGCAGCGCCATCTTTGATTTTTAATGAGAAGGAAAGCGAGGCTGTGAGGGATAGATATGCATCTCTTCAATGGGCTATACTGTTATTTAATGTGTTTTCGTTTTGTTCTGCTCATGAAACACTGGAAAAATATCTTACTAAGAAATGTCAGTTGACAAAAATCTCCCGACAATGTAAGCTGTGGAAAATTGCAAGTAATCTAGGAGCTTTATTCAGCTTTTTACAGCGGATACCATTGGAAACACGGTAAGTCTATCCCTCACAGCCTCACTTTCATACCTGTCATGGCGCTGCTCTGAATAAGGTCTATTAGTTCCAAGAAAAGGGAAGAGAAGCTAATAATCGCCGTTGCTGGGTTTCCTACTGGTTTCCTATCATTTATGCTTTTGTAATCAGAGGAGGACTGGGCTGAAACTACGCACATAGGCTACTTTCTCTCTCGCTTGCTCGTATAATTACGTTCACAACTCAGCAAGCAGCCAAGCACACAGCGCGCAAACTAAATATATGTATAGCCTATATAGTTTTTCTAAGTTACAAACCCAAACCCGAGGCCACTCATTAAACATTCACCCAAACCGACCCGAAACCCGTGAGCTTTTCGGGACCCGTCGGGGTCTTTTTAGTAACCCTGAAGACCTCGATTAGCTTGTTCAGTTGTGTTTGATTAGGGTTGTATCAAACCTTTGCAGGAAAGTGGACCTTGAGGGTCAGAGTTTCAGATCCCCTGCTCTTGTGTGATCATTTGACCCCTGACCCTGTTTTCCCAAACAGTACACTATCTGACCGCGGTTGCCTACGGGAGTCTGCGGCCCCTACGCAGATGGACCTGGGCGTGCAGCGAGGCCTGGAGGACAGTCTGGCTACTGAGGCATATGAACGGAGGATCCGCCGTCTGGAGCAGGAAAAACTGGAGCTCAGTCGCAAACTACAAGGTGTCTGCACTCATGTCCTCTGCTTATTATCTGCTGAAATTAGGGCTGCACGTTTTCAAGTTTTTCATTAACCGTTAACCGAGGCCCTTATCGGTTAATACTCGGTTAACCATGTGCGCGCCGCAACCTCGAGATACAGAGTTAATTTTTAACACCTTTTTAATAACTGGTTGGACCCCATTTGAAACGAAATTAATTTATAGAAATAAAACGCAGTGGTAAGTACAGAGCAGTTAAAGTAGGTGCGTTTCCATCACCCTTCAAAATGAAATTGCCAATTGAAAATAAGCACATTAACTTCATCATTATTGTAACATTTTATTAGGCTGCATATTATGTAGAAGACGCCTTTATCCAAAAAAGGAACAAAGCACAAATAAATACAATATTTTTGACGCATGTCCAGTGTGTGAAGCGTGCATTGATGGCTGCGAGATGCCCATGTGAACACTTGCAGTTCTTTCAGTGGAAACAAACAACTTAAAATACTCTTTCATTTCTGGTCATACAGAAAGTAATAATGCATTATTCGCAAATACATTTATTTGCGTAAACTCACAATAACAAGAAAACGTTGTTCTTTAACATTCAGGCGCGCTTCATAATCTCCGCGAACTGAAGCGCGAGAACTGAAACAGCCACCGCATTCGAATTTGTTTGTTTTAAATTGGACATGTAAAGCTTTAGTCTACAGGGGTTATATCCTTTGTAGGCTAAAGCTTTAAATGTCCAATTTAAAACGAACAAATTCTAATCGAAGGCCAATATCTTCTGACTATGTAATTATGTAGCTAATTAATTTCTCTCTAAATGTGCATCCGGAGATGGAGAATTGTTTTTAGCCGAAAATGATTTAGAAAACAATAGTTTATTAATAAATAATTGATGCCTCGTTATTTTATATTATTTTATTATCAGACACATTTATTATAGCCTATATAAATTTCAGGCTGTGGTTACGGCTCTTCTCATTCAGCATTGCGGGGGAAAATATCATTTCCAGGTTCTAATTTGGCCTCAGAAAACCAGTAAAATCTTTTTTTTCATATTAATTTGTCAAATATTTTAAATGTTTAAGGGGCAAATTCGTCGATATGTAGCCTATATATAGCCTATATATTTTTGCGCAGCATTTGGTGTAAGCCTACAGTTCAAATGAACATTTTGGTGTTCAACTTTGCTATTTACAAAATACAACAACCGTTCATTTTTCATTTTGCAATTAGGCCAACGGATTAAATAAGGGGAAACGAATGAACACAAAAGTAGACCGTTTGGACATAATACGAGGCAGAGTTCTCTTTTAAAATTCATAAAAATTACAAGGAATAGCCTACTAGAAAAAACCTCAAAGAAATGCCACAATCAAGACCGCGGAGCAGAAATGAGGGAGAAACACACAGAAACTCTGTGACTTTCCCTGCCATTAATGCTTGGATGACGCACCACGTCTCCTTCCATAAATAATAATAGGGACTTTAAGCAACAGCTGCTGATAGAACGGCGACGGCAGCCGGAAATAAACAGTTAACTGCCGTAGCTAAAGAGCGCAAAAATCACTAAGCAACAGTAAAGAGGACGGCATAGGGAATAATTTAATCATCAGACAAAATACAAAAAGAAAGTGATTTTAAAAAGAAAGAGAAGGGTTTATTTTAGCACTTAATGATATACAGAAACGATTTCAATGCCACATAACCTAAAACATAACATTAACTGTCTTAATCTGTCACGTAGTAACGACTACGGCAAATCAGCTGTTCTCCCGTAGTAGACGGTTACAGTAGAACGTCAAGAAGTAGCAGTTAATGTCGCGCATGCGCAATAGAACGCCAGAATGCCGTTGCCGTTCCACCAGAGGCTGTTGCTTAAAGTCCCTATTAATGTCTAGTGCGGTGGCTGTGATATACCAACGTCCGTTGCCATCATTTTTGGAATGGCTTATCGCGAAAGGAAAAAAAAATGTTTTAGTCGCATAACACCGTTAATAGGAACGCTAGTCATTTCGCAATATTTTTTTTATCGACAATCAGAAGAAAAAAAAACGCAAAAGTTTTGTGCAAATATGTATTGACGCCACTTAACCGAGAAAAAAGGTTTCACTCGGTTATGGAATTTTAAACGGTTAATCGGTTAACCGGTTAACCATGGACACCCCTAGCTGAAATAATCCCAGAGTTGTTAGTCTTTCTGGCTGACTGTCGTAATGTCTTCTGCTCCTCAGAGTCCACAAAAGCAGTTCAGGCTCTGCAGCACTCCAGCGCGGACGGGCCCGTTTCCTCCAGCAAAGAGTTTGAGATCCGTGGACTGAAGGAGGAGATAGAGATGCTAAGGAAACAGATCGCAGGTAATCTCATATAAGCATGAATCACTCATATTTTGCTTGATGTGACTAAACGTTTTATGTTTATAGAGGATTTACATACAATTTTGATCAACATAAATTGCTGCTTTTTCTCATACCAAGAAATGCATGTTTGTTTTGCACGTGACATTTAGAGTTGTGTCTCAACAACTGAATCTCGGAAATACACAATGGGTCTCATTCATGAAATATTCGTAAATATATGAGTAAATATGAGAGTGATTTGCTCGTAAAGAGACCTTCCCGAACACTCTTTTCCTGGTTCACAAATACTTCGTAAACGTCAGATGTGATAGTGAAATGTGTGTGTGTTAATGAATTTCAACCAGTCGTAAATGGCATGTGCGTGCACATTCATTCTCAATTACCATAAATCCCTCCCATTATATCTGACTGACTACTATATATAGGCATATAATAACGTGAATGCGAATGAAAAAGAAAGATTTCTCGGATGCAGAAATTGAAGTTTTATTATCAGAAGTTCATTCAAAATGCCACATTTTAGTTTCAAGTAGGGCTGGGCGATATGGCCAAAAAATCATATCTCGATATTTTTTGGTCAAATGGCGATATACGATATATATCTCGGTACTTTCTACGTTTTCTATTTAGATAAAGAAAATCTTTATATTAAAAAAAAAAATATATATATATATATATATATATATATATACAGTATATTCACATTCGGCCCAATGATATCCTACAAACAATGTTGATATTGAAGGATATGGAAACAAATATAATATAGGCTATGCAATATATTATGTGCAAAAAGCTTTTGTTTTTATATTGACTAAAAGCTAAACTAAAAATGAAAATAAAAACAAAAACAAAAGCACAAACTAATTATATTAGCCTGCATTTGATTACCCCATTATAATCACTTTCACTTTCATTAAAAATATATACTTGTAGGTTTAAAATTCCACATATGGCACATTTATTTTCTCCAACAACAAATATTTTAGCAATATGTTTATTTTAGTCAGAATTATTGCGTACTACGTAGTACTATTCACGCGCATGCGCGCGCCGGCGCTCGTTCAAGGAAGCATGAATTTTAGCGGAGATTCACTTGCAGAAGCTCGTCCTCTTCTGACATGGACATATTTGTTGTGAAATGGACATATTTGCTTTACTTTCTAACATTTACAGATGGAGAATATGTGAAATGTAAGTTGAGCACTGAGGAAAGCACCACATCTCAAACGCATTAAACAGCGCAAGTATATCTGTCAGTCAGCAACAGTGTCTGTCAGAGCATTTGACAGGGCGGCAAGCTGCCTTAAACTTGTTAACTATATCAAAGTGATTTTGACGCAATTAATATAAGCTTGTGTCATGTTTAGGACAAATTGTACTACGTTGCCTAGCTACTTTCACTGCAGCAGCTCACACTGCAACCTCCGCTATTTTTCAGATGTGCTCATATCAAACTACTGTATCGATATAAACGGTATTGCCTCATTCCATATCGTTTCAAAAAATATAACGATACATCGTACATATTCGATATATCGCCCAGCCCTAGTTTCAAGCGTACATAGTGGCGTAAAAAAGGTCCTAAAAAAGGTAATTTGGCAGCATATTATAGATGCAGTTAGTGGAGTTTCATCTGTTAATCGAACTGTCCCAGAAGTGAGAAGAAAATGGTTCAACATTAAGCTTCTTAGGCTTGGGCGGTATATTACGGTAATATCGTATACCGCGGGATCTAAAAATAGCAACGGTATCGGTTTCAATATCGTCATACCGTCAGAAAAAAAAAACAATGCACTTAAATAGGAGACAAGGAATCTTAGTCTCCTATATAAATGCAATGTTTTAAATACAATTCATTTAATGGCTAAAATGCTTATATCTGGTTCTCATGACGTGACAGTTTGGTGACGAGAGAGTGGGGGAGAGAGGGCAAAGATTGCAAGTTGCGCACTGAGTGACTTGGTCTCGAAGAAGAACACGACTTCTGCAGTTTGGCAGGGATGGGCATTTCAAGCAAAAATAATATTTAAAGATTGCCTGGTATTATTCGATTATTATTTGAAAATTGTGCCCCACCACCACATGCACGCCACATGTAGTCTACAGCGGGACGGACCGTGTGACGCTTAAATATAAGCTAGGTTTGAAAAAAAAAAAAACGTATTCCTTTCATATTTCTTTAATAATATGATGTTTTTCTATGTATGTTGATTTTATGTAAAGGGAACTTCATGAGATGAATAAGATAAGATCATAAAATGCGCAATATCGGAAAACATTTGGAATGGGTCAGTCAGACATGATTATGACCACTTATTACGTTTTGTTTTGTAGAAATCCTTTCTTTAAAACGAATTTCGTTTTGAATAAATTGCATCTTCATTTTATTTTTTTTTTCATCAACGAATTGCCTGGATTAATTAATAAAAAAGCAAATATAGTGATCAGGACATGCGCCGGCGCGTGACTGGAGCGCGACTCATACATGAACTGAACCTCGCATATAAGAAACAAGATCTGAGAAGTGTATATAGACCATTTCACAAGATGTAAACAACACTGGTCCAGAAACACTTCCTGTTTCAGTTTGTAACCGTTTTCTTTATTTCACATTAAAGAAAACATCTTAAAGATGTTTGTTTAACTTTTTGATTCAGTTTTACATACTCTGTTGGTTGTTTTTTTATCCCAGCTTTTATGTAGTGTTAAAAAACTGAAACAGGAAGTGCTTCTGGACCAGTGTTGTTTACATCTTGTGAAATGGTCTATATATATAGTAAGCTTGAAATGTCTACTTTTAAACAAAACAAACAATCTAAAAGAAATGGGCTGCTCTCTGCTTATGTTTAGGCTAATTCATATGAAGTGTGCATTACTCTTTATTCGCGTTCACTACCGCGAAGATGCTAGTTTGCGTCGTCAATGCAATCTTTATCTTTGCAGCAACTGACATAGAAAACACGTTGGGTCAGTCAGACATGATTATGACCACTTATTACGTTTTGTTTTGTACAAAGCCTTTTTTTAAAACGAATTTCGTTTTGAATAAATTGCAACTTCATTTATTTATTTTTTTCATCAACGAATTGCCTGGATTAATAAATAAAAAGCAAAGATAGTAATCAGGACACGCGCCGACGCGTGACTGGAGCGCGATTCATACATGAACTGAAACTCGGCATATAAGAGACATGTCTTAATGATCTGAGAAGTGTATATAGTAAGCTTGAAATGTCTATACTTTTAAACAAAACAATTACAAGCTAAAAGAAATGGGCTGCTCTCTGCTATAGGCTTATTCATATGAAGTGTGCATTAGGCTACTCTTTATTCGTGTTCACTACCGTGAAGATGCCAGTTTGCATCGTCAATGCAATCTTTATCTTTGCAGCAACTGACATAGAAAACACTAGTTTATTAATAAATAATTTTATCTCGGCTCGCGGCGCCGAGTGGACAGAGCTCGCGGCACCCAGTGGACAGAGCTCGTGGCGCGTGATCTCCATAAATGCGCTCCCCTCTCTAGAGGAAATATCACCACTCTGCTCACATTCTCTGGTGTGAGACAATGTGCATCTCCTGTTTTCTAATAGTTTATTGACAGCTTTTAGATGCATTATTGGAACCGACACTCTCTGGTTGAACGTGTCATCATGTGTGATGCCATCTGAGCCTTATCTCGTAATTTTTAAGTAGTCACGCGGTAATACCGTATATCGCGGTAAAATAGGGAGGAGGTTTGACGGTGTGAAAATTTGGATACCGCCCATGCCTATTACTATATACATTTTTTTTTTTCAAAACGCTGTTTAAATATGTACCCGATTAAGTCGAATTAATGCAGCCTTATTAATGCGCACCATTTACACGTGGCCGGGAGCAGGTGTAGATTTCTTTCGTACCAACATTTGGAAAATGCGAACATTTTAATGAATCCGAAAATTTACGCCAGTACCACTTTACACACGATTTACACACAAATTCGTTCTGAATCATGAATGAGACCCAATGTTTTTAATGTCTCACATTGTTGTTTGTCTCTCTCATCCCCCTTTCAGATACAGGACAGGTGGAGCAGAAGTTAGAACAGGCCAGTTTTGCCCACAGGGATCTGGAAGACTCCTCCAAACAGATCCGATCTCTAGAGAAACAGCTCAAGAGCATGAAGCAGGAAAGAGATGACCTGCAGAAGGTACAACTTCAACTGCAGCTTCTCCTTTTACCGTCAGTTAACGTTAGTAATAACGTTAGCTATTGACAGTTCGTCCCCTTGGAATTAAAAGGTTCTATCTGACATTTTTGTCAAAATTAAGTTATTCACACATTCTTATTCTGTGACAATTTATTTAAATTATGTGATGTGTTTTGTACATTTAGGGTCTCGGTTATTTTTATGTTTGAAAGAAACTTGTTCCCCATACACATTTTCATATATGTAATGCAAAAACTTTGAAGCTCAATATCTCAAAACTGCTCAGAAAGCAGATAGAACCTTATAATTCCAAGGGGACGATATCCGACCAAACTACAAACTTTCCAGTGATGTCTGTGAAAAAGGGATGTGCGATCGACAAGCTTGCAAGACTGTACTGCTGCACGCTCAGTCCACTGCGCATTTCGTTTACCAGCTCACGCACAGCAGCTATATAGGCATAAATATTTAATTTATTTAACATGCCATTAATTCAATGCATCTCAGATATCTACGCATCTCATTCTGCTCTCTGTTTGCTCTGTTGTCGGTTTTTCTTGTTGTTGTCGGTTGTTGGCATCGGAGCACGAGTACACAAGCACAGTATCGCAGCATCAATATAATCTCTAATTATAATGTAGAATTAATACAATTATTAATAGTAATTCATTGATTAATCTTTTGGCTATAGGGTCTGCAGGACTCCTCAGAGAAGCTGAAAGCTCAGGGGAAGGAGCTGAAAGAGGCAGACAGCCAGAGGAAAATGGCCATGCAGGAGTTTGCAGAGTTGAGCGAGAGGGTGACAGAGCTGCGGTCACAGAAACAACGACTCTCCCGACAGCTTCGGGACAAAGAGGAGGAGATGGATTCCCTCAATCAGAAGGTGGAAGCGCTTCGGCTGGATGTGCGCAAAGCTGAGCGGGCCAAGAAAGAGGTTAGTGTGCAGGAGAACGGCTGATCTGAGGAGTGTATTTTATACATGTGTAAAAACTGTGTCTGTGTGACTGTGTAGATGGAGGCCCAGACTGAAGAGTGGTCTGCTGAAGCTCAGAAAGAGAAGAAGTTGAGGGAACGCAGTGAGCAGTACAGCCGACAACTGGAAGAAGAGCTGGAGGGAATGAAGGTTTGTGCACACAAACACACCTTTCCTCTGAAAATAAAGCTGTCGCGGTGATTTTGCCACTGTTAAAGGGGGTTTTATGCACAAAGGGACAAGCATGTGGAAATGCTTTTATTAACTCTTTCCCTGCCATTGATGGAAATCAAAAGACACATGAAGAAGCAGAAACAAGCGATATCATATGTAAGCAGATGCATACCGTAAAACTTCAAATAATATCCGAGTCACAAATAGACGCCTGTCTCTTTTACACGCCTGGTGTGGTTGCAGGTTTGGGTAAATAAAGGCCGGTCTCAAATAGAGGCCGGGTTTGTTTTTTAGTTTCGGGTTGTAGGCTATTTATTCTAATAAAACCCATCAAATCATCCGCTTTTTGGCGGGAGCTAAAGCAAATTTTGTTGAAGCAAAAAACACAAGCGCTGTCTTGCTCTCTCTCCCTCGCGCATTAATCCAAATCAATTGACACGATAGTAAAAGGTCGGAATACCGCAGTTTCCCGTGGGGCATTTGGAGATTTTTAGAGATTAGACTATAGGCCTACACTCAATGAACAGCACCTCAACACTAAATTATAAAGGCCTGTCTCATGTAGACGCCTGTCTCAAATACAAGCCGGTGCAGTTCGACGTTATGGGAAAATAAAAGCCCGGGTTATTATTTGAAGTTTTGCGGTATGTAAAATAATGCGATCATCAACTTTAAACAGCATATAAATCAAAACTGCCTAATATTACAGAATGAAATGTGCAACCTTAGTTGATGGACTCGATCTACTCCATCTGTGTTTTGATCATCTTTCTAAATCCGATTTGGATGTAGTAGTCTTTGACAAAAATGCGTTTTTCTGAGCTTTCTTGCTTAAAAGGTTCCTTGTTTTATGAAACCTATTAAGTTTTTCTCAGCTTTTTGCTCAAAATGTTTATTTTTTATTGAAAATTAAATCCTAAATAAATCATTAAATTGATTATTAGTAAAAATATCAAGTCAGTTGGAAAGTGGGCAAAATATGAATGAATTAATTAATTAAATTTTAATTAATAGTAGTGTTAATTAATAGTAGTGTTTAAATATAGTGTTTTAATTACTTGTTATAATTAATTATTGAATTATTTTTTTCATCAATTTTAATACATTTTTGTATTTTATTTAATTAATTAATTAATTGTTTAATTATTGTATCTTAATTATTATTATAATTTATGAATGATTTCATAAATTGAAGGTTTTTATGCATATATATCACAAAACATATTTAATTTGTCACTTTCATTAATTTAATCTAGCTTAAAATGATCTGTATACATGTTTCTGATAATCTCCTTTTTTTCCCTGTGTCGTAAAGCAGCAGAAGCAGGTGGGCCGTTCTCCAAGCGCTGGGGCCTCTGAGCAGAACCAGGAGCTCAGTAAATTACGAGCAGACCTGGAGAAGAAGAGTCTGTTCTATGAGGAAGAGCTGTCACGCAGGGAACTACAACATGGCAACGAACTGAAGAACCTGAAGAAGGAGCTGCGGGAAGCAGAGGGACAGCAGCTCACCTTGAAGAAAGAGATCATGATGCTCAAAGACAAGCTTGAGAAGACCCGCAGAGAGGGGTACCGATCTTACTACAGGAGATTGTTAAACGCCGCAATGTATTATTCTACTTGATAAGTCTAAGGGTCATTTACAAAATGGTGAATGTAAAACTAAATCACAATTATTTGTGGTGCAAGGAACCTTGACTAACATTGTAAGTGGTCTCGAGGGGAAAAAAATGAAATATAGTGAGTGTAGATCATGACCTCTTTAAAATAAGCTATGGAGTTTGGCTTGTGTTAGTATGTTGGCAGTGTGTGTTGGATGTGGAGTAACCCTGATGCTCAGCTCAATAAATCATTTCACCCATTTCACAGGCAGAGCGAACGAGAGGAGTTTGAGGCCGAGTACAAACAGAAGTACGAGAGAGAGCGAGTGCTGCTGTCAGAGGAGAACAAGAAACTTTCCAGTGAACTTGACAAGGTGAACATTCACACACTCCCAGAGCTGTCACGATAACTGAGTGTCAACATGAAATTGATGAGCCTATTTACTTAATGCACTGATGCAGGTTATTTCAAAGTTTTTATAATCGTTCTTAAAAATGAAATAACTTGCTCTTAACTCTGAAATAACTTTGCTTTCCCATTGATGTCCTTTTGGCACTGCGGGTAATTGCATAATGTTAACCAATATCCAAATATCTATTTAGGCGTTTGCTAAGGAAAGTCATATTGAGTGCTGCAAAAATTTTATGGTGTTGTTCATCAAGATAATTATCACAAATGAACACTACTTTAATGAAATGTTAAGCCTAAAACAATCGTCAGAGGTAAAAAGGATAAAGCTAGGCTATAAGCAAACTACACCATGATCACATGACTTGAACGTCACCACCAATCTTTATTTCAGTCCTACAACTTGTAAAGAGTTAGAGTTAGATTAGTTTGCAAGAGTGTAGCTGTGTCTGAAATCGCTCCCTATCCACTATATAGTGCACTATATCGGGTGTCGGCCATTTTGTAGTGGTCCGAATTCTGAGTGAACGACATCACTCCCTACATTCATTAACTACTTTTACCCACAATCCTCTCTGAATTCGAGTGTACATTCGATGTACACTTGCTGAAGCATTATTTCCCACAATCCAATGCGGAGAGAACTGAGCGCGCATGAAAGTGCGGCGCGAGCAAGTTTAAACCAGAGATTACATTACATCGTCGTTAGTAAGCGTATTCATTCGGATATAATAACGGTCTCCGGAGGGCGCTTGTCATCTGTGAGCGTGAGAGTTACAATTTCAGTCGATGAAACTACAAAGCTGGCACATATGTATATATAATTAGAAAATAAATTCATTATGATTGGTATTGTTGTTAATACTATTTTATAAAGTAAGAAACGTAAGATAAAAAGGAGTTTTATCAGTACGTGTGACGAAGCCTTTTCTGCGACAGTTCCAACTCTCCGACACACAGTGTAAACGTCAGCTTCCGAATTCACTCACTTCATCTCGTTCACTCCTTGCAGATATAGTGCACTCAAATGCCATACACTATATAGGGATTAGTGAATGAGTGAACGAGTGAGCGGTTTCAGACACAGCTTGTGAGTATAAACAACGATGCTGTAAAAGCGAACTACTGTAAATGGGTTTTACTGGTCGACGTGACAACGTTTAATATTACCGACTGTCCCATTTAGCCACATTTAAGCAACCACCTTTTCAATACACTCAAAAGCTTAAAAACTCACGAGCAGGTCATTACCCCAATGTGAACATATCTTGAACTTGTGTTTACCACAGACCTCATTTCAGGCATTTAACCAAACACCTGTTCAAAGAAACCATTGACTTCAGGATGATAGAGTCAGAAGTGCAAATAGAAGTGCGATACAATCAGGTCCTGACACCTAATCATTTTCTCACAAAAACCTCACTTTATAGAAGTAAAACCGATCACAAACAGCATTTTTACATTGGCTTAAATATCTCACAATATTACACCAACTGAATCATCTCAGTGCCACTCATGTTGTTGTTGTTGTTTAGAGGGTGATGAATATTGACATCTTAAAAAGGTTGTTCACCCAAAATGAGAATTCTGTCATACCACTTTAACGCTTCAAAAAGTTTATAAAGAGATTGTAAAACAAATCCAAATGAATTGAGCGGTTTAGTCCAAATTTTCTGAAGAGACTCGATCGTTTTATATAATTAACAGATTGAATTTAGGCTTTTATTCACATATAAACATTCATCTACTCACACATCAGTGATAGTTAACGGAAGCTCAAGCCATGTGAGAACCAATGAAGTTAATTCTCGTGTTACACAGGACGTTTGAGCTTCATCAAGAACCAATGAGGTTTGTTCTTGTGAGTCCAGCAGGTTTGGGTTCCGTTTATGTTTGTTGATCAATGTTTATATAGGAATAAAAGCTTAAATTCAATCTATTCATAATATAAAACGATTGTGTCTCCTTAGTTGAAAATGTGTCTCTTCATTTTGACTAAACCGCTCAGTTCATATGGATTAGTTTTACGTTTTTAAAGCGCCAAAGTTGTAGTCGTGTAGCTGTTAATGTAGGGACAGAAGCTCTCAGATTTCATCAAAAAGATCTTCATTTGTTTATTGAAGATGAATGAAAGTATTACAGGTTTGGAGCGACATGAGGGTGAGTAATTAATGACAGAATTTTTATTTTTGGGAGGACTAACCCTTTAAAGGGCACATATCATGCAGTCCACTTTTTTAGCCATTAAATGCATTTTGTTATATATTTGGAGTCTTTATAAGTACAGAAAAGATTAAATTATTCTCTTCATGTGCTTCGTTTATATCTTTATATTCTGTTTTGGTCATATTTTTCAACCTGTTCAGATTTTTCTGTTCTCTATTACGTTTTTTGAACAATTACATCACAGTATTTGCAGCGGAACTGACAAATAAGGACATCGACTACCGGTCCAACACTTCGAGCAATCCGCCATTATTATTTCTCGCTCCGATTTTGTAGTCCAAGCTCAATGATGCAGAAGTTACGAGAGGGCTAGTCAAAATGTTCGGTTGTTGGATGTAGTGACCTGAAGCACTTCAAGAATCCCCACTTCAACAACCTCCGCCATTATACAGAAGGGTTTGCCGATCGACTTCGTCTGAATGAGGGGTAAATTCCTTCTATCATTTAGCTGCTGTGTTTTCTGATGCTTTCTAAACGTAAGTTATCATATTATTATCAATACAGATTTTTAGTGGTAAGATCAGACCGTAGTCATTTATCTTGTCCGTGTGCTTGTTTTAACAAGAGAAATAGTCGACTTTCGCTACTAACACAACATAGTTAACTTACATACCACTGCATCCATATGAAGACGTTGTTCTGCAGGTTCGTCGTCGTCTTTTTTTTAAATCGCTCGTTCTGGCTCGAATATGTAAGGCTTGATGGACTGTCTGCCGTTGTTGACATTTTGTTAACGTGTGAATAAAAATGTTCTTTGAAGCTATAGTAATCGTATATCTCTAATCAAACTACAATAATGGCCAAACGGGGGAGTTGAACCGACCGTGAACTCAGCGACCTGGAAAGCGGGCGGGGAAAGACGCAACTCCGTTTTATTTAAAGGAGTCGCTTTAAAACAACTTGCTCACAGAAGCACATCAGAAAAAGAGTAGAAAAGAGGCCTGTTGAGCTGTAATAATGAGGAATTCAGACCCAAGCATTGCAGTTATGCTTTATATAGACCACAAATGTATGATTTAAGTAAAAATGAATGATTTAAAAGCATGATATGTACCCTTTAAGTCTTCTCGATTGACAGTCGACTGTGTTTGTCATGTTCATTGTTTTACAGTATTTTAGACATGCCTTAGATTCAAGTTTTGCTTGTTTTCAACAATTTTAGCTACTGCATAAACTGTTTCATCTAGTAAAACTACTACGATTTGAAAAATTTGTGGCATACCAGTATTTTTAGGCTTGGATACTATGACACTACTGTGGCTCCAGGATGCTGTGCAACACTAACACATTAGCCCACAATCCTGAAACCACAACCTCCAACTCTCATTTTACTGAAGTCAAAGATTCCTCTTCACTTTTGATGTGGTCTTTACGCTGAAGATGACGGGAGGCTTCGCTTCTTAGTGGTCAGAGTTGATGCTCTTTTGTTAAAACCATTCATTAATTCTTGGTACCGTTTCTGAGCGCTTCAAATGGAGTGTAAAACACACAGAGCGGGTAAAACACAGCCTTCCATGTGCGTGTGGCGGTTCGTGCTGCTCTCAGTGAGGCTGACGGCAACAAAAAAACACACACGCAAGAGATGTTTAGAGAAGAACCCTTGGAGGGCAGCACTCAGTTGTGAAAGAAAGAAAACATGCCGTTGCCATTTGCGGACTGAGTCTTTCCATGAGTGTGTTGAGCTGAAGATGTGGTCCACCATGCCAATGTTTTACTGGGAAGTCAGTCAGCATCCTCCCCCCTGTGTAAGCACAGGGAAATATGCTGATCAACAGACAGGAATCTGGAACGGTTATCCCGAGGACCACTGCGAGGGTTCAGCGCTCCAGTCAGAGCGCGGTGTGAAATGAAAATGTTGAATAATGCAAGTGTAATTACAGGGTGGTCAACCTCACCAGCTCTTGCTTAAGATAGAGAGCGCATCTAAATCAGAGTTGACTGGATAAATGTGTACTAGCAGACATGTTTACTGCGAAGTCAACTGAGGCATTGCAGACGGAGGGGGTCATGTTTATTCATGAGTGTTTTGTGGTTAGGTGTTTAGGGGTGGAAATGTAGAGGGCATTAGATGGACACGGGTGGATTTGCATGGTGGTCCATCCTGCAGGCTCTGATTCTCTGGTCCGTTTAATTACATCTGCCCCTTCAAATTGCCGTATTGGTTTGTGAATTTCCTGAAATGATGATGGCATGTTTTCGGGCCTGTTGTGTTAATTGGGTTGTGCGGGAGTAAAACCCTCAAATGAGGATAATTTTCTGTTCACTGAAATGAAATATATAGCTGGGTGAGGGATGTGCTAAACTACATTTGCAGAATCAAGTCTGTGGGTTGACTGAATGACTGTTTGTTCATGAGAAAGTACTGTATAATCGTATCTGTACTTGCGTTCAAAAACATCAAGGTTTGTGCTTTTGAACGATGTCTTTTATACTGCATTAATTTGATCAAAAACAGAAAAACAATTATATTGTGAAATATTATTGCAATGTCAAGTATATTTATATAGCGCTTTTCACAATATAGATTGCATCGAAGCAGCTTCACAGTAAACACAATAACAATGTTCGTTTCTTAGTTTGGTAGAGCTAATCAAGGGTATTACTGATTGGTTAATTACTTTGAATATCCCCAACTGAGCAAGCCAAAGGCAACTGTGGCAAGGAACCGAAAAACTCCATCAATGTGCATTCATTCTATTTTAGCAACTTCTGTTTTAATGAATTTAATATATTCCTGTTTTGCAAACGCTCAATTTTCAGCATCATTACTCTAGTCTTCAGTCACATACTTTATTTATACTTTATTGTCCCATTCCTGGGAAATTTGTCTTGGACAACATGACACACGGCCAGTGCACAACATCAATCACACACAACACAATAAATACAATGACATACAATTAATAAGCAATAACACATTTCAATTAATAATAAAAAAAAAATTAAGTGACAAAATCTCTATTTAAAATTTTTTATCGCAGTTGGAACAAAGGAGTTTTCCTGGTCCTTCAGAAATCATTCTTCTTGTGACCATTGTTGAAAACAGTTAATATTTTTGTATAAACTGTGATCCATTTTTTATCAGAATTCTTTTAGGAATAGAAAGTGCAAAAGAAAAAACAGCATTTATTTGAAATAGAAAACTTTTGTAACATTATACATGTTTTAACTGTCACTTTTGATTAATGTAATGCGTCCTCGCTAAATAAAAGTAATAATTAAAAAAAAACACTAAACTTTTGAATCTGTAGTGTGTTCAATAACATCTTGTATTGTGTGTAGACGATGTCCTCGTTTGAGAAGTTGAGCAGCAGTAACAAACAGCTGGAGGAGGAAATGAGAGAACTGGCGGATAAGAAAGAGAGTGTGGCCCACTGGGAGGCTCAGATCACAGAAATCATTCAATGGTGAGAAACGCACACATGCTTTTACCTTTCTGTTTAATCACCTTTTAATCTGGAATCAGTGCTCTTAGATTTTCATCTGATGGATCTGATCATACTTAGATTCAGCGAAAAATGAAAATGATCAGATAAAAATAAAAGGCATTTTTTTCAGTTCCATTGTTAGTGTAGTTACTTCATGTTGTCTTTGCTGTGCATTTCAGGTCACTATGTAGTCTGTTGAGGTGCTAAACACACAAACTTATTACTAGAAGGGCTTAGAATTCACCACAAGACATGGGCGTTTTTGCCCTCAAACGATGGTACATTTTTGACCCTGTTGTAGGCCAGTAAAACCCTGAACTTTAAGGAGCAAATATATACTGCCTGACCTACATAAAAGCCACTGTCTGGAATTAGATAATGATTGTCTGTGTCTTTGATGATTGGATCATTGTTGCAGTGATTATTATGTTTCTAGCTTGTTATATGTTTGGCAACAGTTCTTCTAACCCTAATTGATGGAGAGTGTAGCCTTTCATTTCTTAAGCAACCGTGTTGGACGACACATCATGGCCATATTCCAGGAGGACAATGTCAAGATTCATCAGGCTCAAACTGTGATGAATCGGCACCTCTGAGTTCAGACCTGAAATGTATTGGAGGAGACTTTACAGAGCGCTGGACTCTTGCATTTTCAATACAAGATCTTGACCAAAAATGTAGCACCTCTTGATGGAGATACATGATGAGATGTTATTTCCATCAAGAGGTGCATACATTTTTGGTCAAGATCTTGTGCATGGTTGTTTAAGGAATGAAAAATGGATGCAAATCTAGACCTTGGACCCTGGAGTGTAGGAAGGATCTGAAAAGAGTGGGATGGGGACATCTTATTAACCTTAGCAGCTTGACTAATGAATATTAATTTTGCAACATAACATTTGCCCATTGCGTGAAAGCTTAAAATCACAACTGAAAAGCTGAAAATTCTTAAATGTAATACAAATTTCTCAAAAAGTGAAATAAAGGTTATTAAGCTGGTTATTCCTCAACATAATAGTAGTTCAATGTTAATTCACTTCTGCTGCTTTAATTGGCACCAAACCCTTGATATATATTTGCGTGGCCGTGGAGCCACCTTGTGGTCATGTTTGGTAATTGCGGTTTTGATCATCTGTTTTTCTCTTTCAGGGTCAGTGATGAGAAAGATGCTCGAGGATATCTGCAGGCTTTGGCTACTAAGATGACAGAAGAACTGGAAGGACTGAGGAACACCAGTCTGGGTGCACGTGCTACTGTAAGAGAACTAAACTTTGATCTTGACTGTTAACTTAGTTCTTAGTTTTAATAATAAAATTTATTCTAAACATTGACCTTTTCAAAATTTAAAGGATTTCAATGGCACCAAATCGTACTGCATTGAGACCCAGTAGATGATTAATTCTCTTTTCTTCTGGTTTTCCAGGACATGCCATGGAAGATTAGACGTTTTGCTAAGCTGGACATGTCTGCCCGTCTGGAGCTGCAGTCTGCACTGGATGCCGAGATTAGAGCCAAACAAACCATCCAGGATGAGCTCAACAAAGTCAAGGCGTCCAGTATGGCCACTGAGTGGTAAAACACACATCTCTCCTTTAAAGCTTGCAGTAGGACGTACCAGTCTGTACATCAGGAAATGAGATGATAGGGATTAAAGGGATACTCCACTTTTTTTGGAAATAGGCTGATTTTACAACTCCCCCAGAGTTAAACAGTTGAGTTTTACCGTTTTCGCATCCATTCAGGCGATTTTCTGATATTTAGAAGAATATCAGTAACCAGAGAGTTTCTGGTCTCATTGACTTCCATAGTAGGAAAAATATATACTATGGAAGTCAATGGGACCAGAAACTGTCTCGTTACTGATATTCTTCTAAATATCAGAAAATCGGTTGAATGGATTCGAAAACGGTAAAACTCAACAGTTTAACTCTGGGGGAGTTGTAAAATCAGCCTATTTCCAAAAAAAAAGTGGAGTATCCCCTTAAAAAAGACTTTAGATATACAAAGACGGTGCATTCGTATTACAATGAATTGGAGAAATTTCAACACGCAATATGGCGGAGTAAATCCCGCCTTCTAAGTAAAAGAGCCAATTGGTAAAGTCATTGCATCACTGCAGCTGCCATTAGAAGCTGGTGGCCGTGCCTTTCACACCTAGGCCTTCAGTGGTGTCCGACATGAATTATTGAACTACATGAACTTTTAATAGTGTACAGACTCTTTATAATTGTTGTGATATTGCTGTTTTTATTTCGCACCGGCAGTTATAGGGTTAATGTGTTGAGTTTGGAAAAGATCGGGTAGAGAGAAACGAGCGAGTGAGTTCAGCTTGTGCGTTAGTACAGTGGTTCTTGCGTTCTGATTATAAGTTTTATAAGTTTGTTTGAAAAAATAAGAAAGAGGTTTTGATCATAAATGTACAAAAAAACTAAATCATATTTACCACGGAAAAAATTGGGGCAAAAAAGGCGTTAAACACATCAAACCTACTGTTGATTACTGATCCTTCCTAATTTCTTTCCTCTAAAAGACTTCAATTACTTGGTTGTACAGGTTATCTGTGCGGTTGAGTCCCAACAACCTTTTCCATCACAATCGAGGCTAATGCTGAAAGTCAAGTCTGTTTTGTCGTATTTCTGGCGTACTGTAAGTTTTAATTCACTTTAGTGCTGAGAATGTCCGGTCGACAGAAACAGTGGACACAGGGACAGTCACCGCAAAACATGACGATGTGTACAGCTGACCCATGCTCTCACACAGTTTTTTGAACAAAATCAATGAGATCAGTGGGACTTTTGCCTTCAAAATCAAGGCATACATTGCAGTCAGTCAATTGGTTCTGTTTTTACCCGGGACAGATCGAATAGTGTTCCGTGACTGAAATCGAAATCTGATTGGCTGATTATCTGATTGACAACAGTTGCATTGCCATTTATTTAAGCTACAGGCGCCTGCACTATTGATTCTGAACGCCTCAGGGCAGATTTCTTTGGCTTTGGCAACACATTATGGCAGAAATATAATTGGATAAAAACTCTAACATAAACATACACTACTGGAAGCAGCACAACCAAGAGAAAAGTATGAAATTAAGAGAAGGGACTATTAGGAATAATTTAACACTCATTCATGGAAAAAAATATATTAAAGTGCATTCTGATTTAGGCCACCAGAGATGGCCTTGACGGCCCACCACTGATACTAATAATTCAGTAAAAAGTGAATTGACCAGTGGCCAGCATTGATTATTTAAAAATGGCCATATATTGGTAAATGAATCAGGTTATGGTCATTACATTGTGTCTGATTCTGTTCTGCACAGTAAGCTGGAAGAGTTGGAAAAGAAGAACGAGGACCTGCAGGCAGAGATCCAGAGGCTGAAACTGGAAACTGAGAATCTGCGATTGTCTAAAGGTAAAAGCCTGATCATTTGAAATCAATCAATGATATTTTTCATGGTGTATATGTTTTTTGTATGGGACATTAAAGTCATGTTATGTGTTCTAGGGGTCAAGCACCAAGACTCCCAGAATTCCTTCCTGGCCTTCCTCAATGCTCCAACCTCCGCCGTGGATCAGTTCGATGTAGGTGTTTGAATGAAATTGCAGCATTTTTGACTTTATAAGATGAATTCATTCTGTCTGCTTTTTCATTTGTAAATCAGAAAATAATGATTTATTGATATTTTTGTTTCCTCTTATATTCTCTGTCTTTACTGTGGATTAAATAACTGGCTGAAATACGTTCTCGGTTATTACTTCTGGGCTTTTGAGACCATCATTTTAAAATGGAGTAAACGTGCAAATCCTTTTCTCTGTGCTCATGTATTGTTTGGTCTCTCTTTATTTATTTCTCTCGTTCTATCTGTCTGTGATGAAGCGCTCCACTGCCAGTGGGCCATCAGGCAAAGGCAGACCTGTAAGCTCCTTTTGTTGTGTTTGGTGCAGTGGTTCATCTCTGTTGGTTTGATTGCGTGACTTTGATGCATGTCTGCGGTCTGCTACTGCATGGCAGAAGCGACATATCCACACTTCCCAGAGGGTCTTTGTGCACATGTGTGCACATGCTTCTCTGTCACGTTCAGGGTCAATTCCCCCTCGGTTCTTCCTCATCATGAGCATTTGGACTGCAAACTGACACTTTCTGTAGCTAAAACATACTGTATGCAAACATTTTATTCCATTCATCTTGCAATAGCAATTGAGGTTTGGATGACTCAACTTCTAACTCGCTTTTGCATATAATTGCTGTTTCTAAACAACTGTGAAGGTGTTTGCGTTTCAGATTTCTGAGATTCCTGTCAAGCATATTTGACATGTTGTCTTGGTCTTGTTTGAGTCCGTCCTGTCAAAATGCTGCTAATGTGCATGATGTCTTTTCAAAGAGTCAGTTGTTATGTTTAGCAGGCATGTCTTGGGTCTAGCTGCATTATGCTGCTCTCCATCTGCTGCTCATAGTTCATAGTACAGCTGGATCGGTTCTCTAAACGTTTCCTTTCTCTAACCTTCTCAATAGATTGATTCCATCGATAACTTCAGCCTGTCCAACACACCATCCCGGGAGGAAGATGGAAGATCCCAGGTCACGTCACACTCTCGCTCGCCCTCAACTACCAGCGATTTGCAGGAGTCTCAAGAGGTGACTTCACATTGTCTGAGCCCTTTAGCAACACTAAAACTCATTTTGGGCAAAGCCATTTTGGATGAAACTTAACACAGAGCTTGTTGCAGTGTATTCAGGGATTGCCTTATCCAATACAGACATAAGATGTGGTCAGAAGCATGTGATTAGATGCCTTTATAGGGCTGTCTAGGTAGGGAGCTGAGCAGGTTTTTGGAACAAAGCTTTACTTATTTAGAAAAAGAGACTGTGCAGTCGATGCTTTAACATTTCTGATAGGCTGTTAGCATGCTGTGACTAATAGCCGTGACTATGTTTCCAGCAGGTAGATCATCCACAACGAGGCGCTCAAACACCCGTTCGATCAGGATACAGCAGCTCTGGTCACAGCACGCCTAAAGTAACTCATTTTCCTCACATTCTACAACTACTTTCATATCAGCCAGTCAAACATATCTTATATTTAGTAATATGTTGTAATTTTGCTCTTTTTAGCCAAAGGCCCATCAATTCGTGGTGAAGACCTTCAATACGGCCACTAAGTGCAACCAGTGTACTTCTCTAATGGTGGGAATCATTCGGCAAGGCTGTACTTGTGAAGGTAAGGGCTCAGCTGAGGTTGTCATGGAAATGGTAAATTGTAAATGACGTTAAGATTGGCATTCACCTTGTTCTCCTCCTCCTGCAGTCTGTAATTTCTCCTGTCATGTGACGTGTGCGGACAAAGCTCCTGCTGTGTGCCCGATCCCACCGGATCAAACCAAAGGACCGCTGGGTATCGACCCCCAGAAGGGCATCGGCACAGCTTATGAGGGCCACGTCAAGGTTAGAAGCTTTAGTTTAAATCCTCATCACTTTTTTGTAATCAAAACTATTACTGTTAATATTACTATCAGCAGATAAACATTACGTTTTTATCTTCCTCGAAGATGGACCAGGATTAACTTATTATTTCAACCTATAATGTTTTAAAAATAGTCTGTCACTAAATTAAAGGGTTAGTTCACCCAAAAATGAAAATTGAGTCATTAATTACTCACCCCCATGCTGTACCAACCCCGTAAGACTTTCGTTCATCTTCGGAACACAAATGAAGATATTTTTTATTAAATTTGAGAGCTGGATCACTCCTCCATAGACTTCCTTAGGGACTAGCACTTGACGGCCCATAAAGTCACTAAAGAAAATGTTTAAATATTCCATGTGCCTACAGCGGCTCAATTATAAGTTTATCAAGCGACGAGAAAACTTTTTGTGCAGTTTCCAAATTTTCTGAAGAGACTCGATCGCTTTATATTCACATATACACATTGATCAGCGAACATAAACAGAAGCTCAAACGAACCTGCTTGACGTGGGAGAACAAACCTCATTGGTTCCTGTGGAAGCTCAAACGTGCTGCGTAACACAAAGATGAACCTCATTGGTTCCTGCACATAAAGTTTACATATAAAATCCTAAATTCAATTTGTTTATCATATAAAGCGATCGAGTTTCTTCAAAAAAAGAGGACTAAACCACTCAATTCATATGGATTAGTGTTAACTTTTTGAAGTGTGAAAGTGGTAGTTGCATAGATGTCAATGGAGGGACATAAAGCTCTAAGATTTCATCAAAATGATTTTAATGTGTGTTCTGAAGATCAACGAAAGTCTTACGGATTTGGAATGACATAAGTATGAGTAATAATGACAGAATTCTGATTTTGGGTGAACTATCCGTTTAAGATGGACAGTTTTGAAGAACTAATTCTGATATTTTCTTTTAGGTGCCGAAACCATTAGGTGTGAAGAAGGGGTGGCAGAGGTCCATCGCGGTGGTCTGTGACTTCAAACTCTTCTTGTATGATCTCCCAGAGGGCAAAGCTGCTCAGCCTGGTGTCACAGTGAACCAGGTTATTGACATGAGGTCAGTGAGAACTTCAAAACAAACATCTGGTCCTGTCTTTGATACTAATGACTGCGTTTGCATGACTTCTAAATCGTTCTCTTTGTTCGCAGGGACGAGGAATTTTCAGTTAGCTCAGTTTTGGCATCAGATGTCATTCATGCGAACAGGAAGGACATTCCCTGTATTTTCAGGGTGAGTTGAACATGATTGTACAATATTTTATTTACAGAAGTTCATATTGGTACTGTAATTTAATCAAATTATTTTGTGCCTGTGTTTAGTGATAAAATATGAAGTTGTTGTCCTCTTCCTCTCCTGCAGGTGACAGCGTCACAGCTCTCCTCATCCAGCAATAAGAAATGCTCCATCTTGATCCTGGCCGACAGCGATCAGGAAAGAACCAAGTGGGTTGGCCTGCTGAACGAGCTGCACCGCCTTTTGAAGAAGAGCAAACTCAAAGAACGTTTCGTTTACGTCCCTAAAGAAGCGTATGACAGCACATTGCCTCTCATCAAAACCACACAAGCTGCTGCTATTATAGGTACAATCCACCACATCCCCATAATTGTAGGTTTATAATGTTAATGTCAAGGTTTTATTACATAACAATCATTAAGACTTCCATATTTGTATAATCTCTGATATGATTGGCTAACCTCTTCACATGTGAAATGAGTAGATATCTGCTCGCTTTGTGTATGGGAGTGATCATATGCTAAAGGGATTGTTCACCCAAAAATGTTATACTATATATATACATAAATTCAGAAATCATTTTGTCCCACTCTAAAAATGGCTTTTTTTGTCATTTCTGTTGAGAGAGCTTGGAACAAAAATGGAAATCTTGGTAATAGGTTCATTCTTACACATTAAATTCTTTGAATTAGACTCATGAAGGGGGTGATGGTCCTTCTGAAATGAAGATTTTTTTAATGAAATCTGAGAGCTCCAGTGGTTTAACCTCAATTTTATGACATGACCCGAGTGCTTTGTTTGCACAAAAAAAACACCTTTTTTTAATGCGTCGTGGTGCTCTCATGAATAATGGAACCAATCCACGAGATGGAAGAAAATATTACATTTCTGTTATGTTCTGTTATATATTCTATTCTGTTATATATTATGCTCTAAAGATACGTACATATGTAATGGTATTTAATAATATAATGATGTTTAAAAATACAATTATAGTATGTGTGTGTGTAAAATAATATTATTTAATCAAATATATAAAGATGTATACTGCTGAATTTTTATAACATTTATTAATTATACTTCATACTTCCAGAGAGCAAGAAAAATCCTCTTTAATAATACACCAATTTAAGAACCGGTCCGCACAAGTCCAACTCAATCCAGCGTAGCTTTATCAATCTGCTCTCTGTTTATTTTAACTACACTTCTATATATCCACAGATCATGAGAGGATAGCCTTGGGCAATGAGGAAGGGCTGTACGTTATTCATGTTACCAAAGACGGTAAGTGTAATTAAAAGCTTTATCTGCGTTTACTGTACTTACCTGTTGTGTTTACACTGTATTTTTAGACGTCTTACTGCATTCTTTGATGTTAATACAAAGCCTCGTATTGTTTATATATATTCCTATTCACAGAGATTATCAAGGTAGGAGATAAGAAGGTCCATCAAATTGAGCTAATCCCATCGGAACAGTTGATTGCCGTGATATCCGGTCGAAACGGCCACGTGCGACTCTACCCAATGACGGCCCTAGATGACCGAGATGCCGAATTCTGCAAAATAGCGGAGACCAAAGGCTGCCAAACTCTGGTTTCGGGTACAATCAGACACGGATCTCACACATGGCTTTTTGTGGCCATGAAAAAACCTGACAAGGTGATCATCTACGAGCTCATCAAGAGCAAAACACGCCACCGGAAGCTGCGGGAGATCATCGTCCCAGGATCGGTGCAGTGGATGGGTCTCCAGGGCGACAAGCTTTGCGTGGGCTTCCAGTCCGGGTTCCTGCGCTACAATCTTCAGGGGGACGGAGCGGTCAATAGCCTCCTTCACCCTGACGATCACACCCTGGCCTTCATCGAGCAACTGAGCCTGGACGCTCTCTGCCTCGTGGAGATCTCCAGTAAAGAGCTGCTCTTGTGCTTTAACAGCATCGGCGTGTATGTGGACTGCCAGGGCAGACGTTCACGACAACAGGAACTGATGTGGCCGGCTAAGCCCACCTCATGCCGTGAGTGACGTTTGGTCTTTCTGCTCTGATTATTATGGCTTGCGTGTACTTTGTTTACAGTGTGATAGTACCAATCAACTAAATTGGATGAAATTACTGCACTTGAAATGTATCATATTACAACATTTTATCTTTTCTTAAAAAAAAGGCAAAGATATTATTGCTAAAATGGTTTTTATAATATAATTGATATATGTACAGTATAATATAGTGGTTTAAAAACAAGTGATTTTAGATCATTGAAGTGCAATAAGCTGTGAAATAGAACTCATTGCTCTATGCTTATGTAGCCTTTATGTAGCCTAGTATTATTTCTAATTATTTCAGGGAGATCTAATTCATTTATGTATTTGTTCTATTGTAGTTAGTTTTCCTTTATGATTGTATTTAGTTTCTTATTTCTCATATTATGCTTGTATTTAGTTTTTTATTACTGTATATTTTTTATTACTGTAATATTGTGATTTTAGTCATATCACCCATTTATATATTAAATATAATATATATTATATTATATTTTATGTAAATAGTATGACCTTATTTTACGCTAGATATTTTGTGCACTCAAGTTGAGAGTGTGCATTGTTATAGTTATGTGCTCATAGTTATATAATAGTTGTGGATGTTGTGCTTATAATTTGTACAAGATGTCCTGGGACGTTGGCATGCTGAGGATAATTTGTTTGTTTTCTGTGACTTGTGTTTCGCAGGTTATAATGCACCTTATCTGTCAGTGTATAGCGAGAATGCAGTGGATGTATTCGACGTCAACACTATGGATTGGATTCAAACGATGCCTTTGAAAAATGTACATTTTTCATCGTATCTTCAATAATACCACATCATAAAAAAGAGCTTTGGAATAAAATATAGTAGAAGCAGGTGGTAAATGAAAGTTCAGTGTGTTAATGAGCTGTGTGTCTCCTGCATTGCAGGTTCATCCTCTGAACGCTGATGGCTCTCTAAACCTGCTGGGGCTGGAGACCGTACGGCTCATCTACTTTAAAAACAAGACAGCGGGTGAGATTCTCGCTCCTGCTGCTCCTCCAGGACTCCGAATATTCCTGCCCCACGTATTTATGCATATTCAGTAGGAAATAAAAGATACGAAAGTGAAAAGTTGTTTCAACGGCAGAGAAACCTAATGCATTTTCACACAAACATCGTTTTCTTAAGGTTTAGGAACATTAAAAATAAAATGGGGTCGATTTTGATTTCATATTGTTAAAATGTAACGAATTGGCTTAATATGTAGCATCTTGTGAATAGGAAGCTTAAAGGAGTAGTTCACTTTAAAAAAAACTTTTGCTGATAATTTACTCACCCCCATGTCATCCAAGATGTCCATGTCATTCTTTCTTCAGTCGAAAAGAAATTAAGGTTTTTGATGAAAACATTCAAGGATTTTTCTCCATATAATGGACTTCAATGGGAACCGAACAGTTCAAAGTCAAAAATCCTGTTTCAGTGCAAACTGCAAATTGTTCAAAGGGCTTTAAACGATTCCAGACGATGAATAAGGGTCTTATGAAGTGAAACGATCACTCATTAAAAAAAAAAAAAGCAAAGTTTAAGTTTTATAAGCTCAGATGCTCGCCTTGCTCTGTTCTGTGATGCGCGTTCGTGACTCTCCTGTTCAAACTCGTTCATCAAAATGAACGAATCTTTTCGTGTCATTTGGTTCATTCAATGAACGAAATGAACGAGTTGACTCGAGAAAAGATTTGTTCATTTTGATGAACGAGTTTGAACAAGAGAGTCACGAACGCGCATCGCAGTACAGAGCAAGGCGAGCATCTGAGCTTATAAAACTTAAACTTTGTTATTTATTTATTAAATGAGCAATCGTTTCGCTTGATAAGACCCTTATTCATTGTCTGGAATCGTTTAAAGCCCTTTGAACAGTTTGCAGTTTGCACTGAAACTGTCTTTTGGACCTTGAACAGTTTGGTTCCCATTGAAGTCCATTATATGGAGAAAATCCTGGAATGTTTTCATCAAAAACTTTAATTTCTTTTCGACTGAAGAAAGACATGGATATCTTGGATGACATGGGGGTGAGGAAATTATCAGCAAAAGTTTTTTTAAAAGTGAACTACTCCTTTAAACTCGTGCGTATGATTTAACACATTTTTACATCCTAACAGACGTTTGTTGTTCTATCGTTTCATAGTGAGCGTTAAATGTGTTGTGTAATGTGTTTAATGCTTTGTGTACTGTGTGATGATGTGCAGAGGGAGATGAGCTGGTGGTGCCAGAGACATCTGATAACAGCCGTAAACAGATGGTGCGCAGTGTGACGAGCAAACGCCGCTTTTCTTTCCGCGTGCCGGAGGAGGAGAGAGCTCTGCAGAGGAGGTGATGCTCAAGCCTAGCAACACTAAACCAGCATGACTTCTAAAGGAAACTCTTATGGGCTTTTCACACTTGAAATTATTCATTTTTAGATCATTCTAAATCCTAGGAAAAAAATAAGTTTCATGTTTCACACTGTTCATGATGATTTTTTCCCTGGTTTAAAATTCTTATTTACATATTTATGAGGTCAGTAGCAAGTCTATTAGGGATGCACCAATGTATCGGTCAATAATCGGTCATCTGCCAATTGTTTAAAAACAGCCAATGATCAGGCTGAATATATTGTGTCAGTCGGGGGGGTGGAAAACCTTGACTGTGTGTGAAGAAAACGTTTCTTCTACAATAACACATTAACAGTTAAAAAAAGATCAATGTTGAAGCAGGCTCTTTAACATTTGACCCTATGAATCACCTGTAGGTCAAGCCAGGGTTGCCATATCTACTATATTAACCCTCTACAATGCAACTAAATCTTCTTTCTATGTAGCTAAATAATGTCTATCACTAGCATTAGATAATACATTTCTAGTTTTTACACGCCTGTGTGTGTGTGTTAGAGGCGAAGTATAAGTTTAGCATTGATATATTTTCACTCGCTGAACACTCTGACTGAGCGCTTGAGAGTTTTGCTCTCTGTCAAGCGATTTCAATGCATACAATACAATGTTCATATCTTATTAGTGTTTCAATCGCGGAAAGACGTCAATAAAAAGCTTGTAAAGTGTCACTTAATGTTGCATTTACCAGTTATCCAGTGTTCACAGTTCATTAGTTAGCAATAAAAAACACTAGAGAGGAGCTTATTTACTGTTAATTATATATTTAGTTTAAAGTGTTTTTTGAAAACTACACTATGTGTAATTATTTAGTTTAGCATTAAGTTACAAATAGGATTTGAATATAATAGTAATTTTAACCTCTAATAGTATAGTAATGTACCAAATGAGAAGGTTCCCTGTATAGTTTACAGCTTTAGTTTGGAGTTTCTTTTCCTCTAAATAATCTGTATCTGCTAAATTTAGTATCGGTGCAAGTTTATCTGTGAAAATTCCATGTAAAATAAAAATAAATAAAATTATTCATTATAGTTTCAGCATTGTAATTCTTTGCAACTAATCCAAGTTTCTTGTTTGCAATTTGTTGAATTATTCTAGTGTTGAGAGGGTATTCATATGCTCTGAGTCTCACTGCATTGTTTGTGCTCTTCAGGGAGATGCTGAGAGACCCAGAAATGAGGAACAAGTTAATTTCAAACCCAACAAACTTCAACCATGTGGTTCATATGGGCCCGGGAGATGGGATCCAGATCCTGAAAGATCTGCCAATGGTAGGAGCTTCTGACAGCAGGGAGAACGTCACCTCTCAGATCCTACGCCTCCATCCATCTGTTTCTAAGAGCTGTTTTAATGAGCATGAGCTGTTAATTATTTCAGTTTTATAGATGAGCTTGATTAAAAGATGGCATAAAACCACATTTGACTTTTGTAATGTCACGTTACATGGCCAATTTATATAGCCATACACATTTTAGGAAGTAAATAGGTCAATTTTGCTTTCATGTTGTCTTTTAAATGACTTTATCTCATTGACTTGTCACCAACTTGTTCTTATCGAGCAGGAAACTGTTGCATGCATCTATATTTTTTCTTTCTTTTTCCTCCATTTCACCCCTCTATATCTGCTCCTCTTGGGTTCCTTCTGTAGCCCGGTTCTCCTCTCCCCTCTCCTCATCTGCACCTCATCTCCACCCCTACCAGCTTTGAGCATGTCTATCACATGACACTCACCTCTGCTGACAACTTCCTGTCCCGGGACTCCTCCCCTCTCTCCTCCCACTCCCTGTCTCTCAGCTCCGCCCCTGGGACCCCTGCTTCCATCTGCTCTCTGGTAGGACCAGAGAGAGACACACTCAATCCATCCATCTGTTTTCTGAATCTATTCCCACATGCATTAGTTCACTTTCACCCTCAGTCTGTTTTCAGACTGTCTGCTTGTGTCACAAATTGACAATCTGTTGCTCTGCATGCCAAATCATCGTCCTCCTTATTTTTATTTTTATTTTTTTTTTTAGTTTTAAAGGTACAGTAAGCAAAACACTGTTAAAAGTGGTTGGGATGAGCACCACAACACACCTGTAGTCAATCAGCAATTGACCTATGGCTAAGCCACGCTCTCAAACGCGATGTGCGCCGCTAACCCGATACACTCTGACATTCTCTGCTTCCGCGTCCAATGAAATGCAGTGCAGTTAGTCACTTTTCAGTCGTGTTTTCTTGTTATTTTAAGTTTAAAATGGTCAAACGGTGTGCATGGGGTACATGCAACTCCGACACAGGTTCCAGAGAGGCTGACGGTGTGTATTTTTTACCCTTTCCCAAGCCAAATCTCAGCCGAGATAAGTGTCTGCTCTGGATTAAGTTAGTCAGTAGACGACAACACCAACTAAACGTGGATAAATTAAACAAGGATGTCTACATCTGATCTAAGTTAAGTCAACAACGCATTTGAACGTTATCCTTAAAATCTGTAACATAACGTTAGGCTAACGTTAGCCTAACTAGGGCTGTCGCGGTAACCGCAATATTGTAGTACCGCGCTTCTGACAAGTCAACCGCAGAGGATTGCACGTAACCGCAGCAACCGCGATATTCACGTTTTTTTTTATAAGGCTATACCCTTCTTGTTTTGAACTTAATGCATGTGTATTGAATGTTAAACGACTTCATAATGATAACAAGACTGTTTATCATGGTGATGTGTAGCCTACAGGCTTCACACAGACAGTGAATGAGAGAGATCGGCAGAGCGCGTGCAATTACCTGAGTCTGTCTTTGAAATATTTGTTGCATCATCATTTTAACGTTCTCTTCACGGGTATTTTCCCATAAATGCGCGTCAGCAGCAACGCTGGTCAGCATCCCGAGCGCGGGGAAATAATATCAGTGAGTCATGCATAGAATCAATGGGTCTCTAATAAGTGAAGCATCAGCTTCAGCGTTGCCTGCCCTATACGACGCATTGCTGCTCAGCTGAGCCTTGAAAAGTTGAACATCAATGTTAAAAATAATTAACATATTGTTTCTTTACATCTCTTTTAATGAATTAGCTTTTTTAAACGTGTTCGTTGAATGAACGGTTCAATGACTCGCTCAAAGTCCGTTGTCATAACAATATGCGCGCTGAGTGAAAGTCTTTCAATGCGCATACTGTAGACGCTGTTTAGTTTCGGTTACAATGGTTACTGAAAATGTCCTCGTTTTTGTCCACATCGAAAACTTTATTTATATAGCAACAAAAACATAAATTAAATAAATAAATGGCGGTAATACCGCATATCGCGCTATTGAGCCACTCAATATTACCGCAAGGGAAATTCCATAACCGCGACAGCCCTAAGCCTAACATTAGAAAACTTTAATGTTGGCTTCTAGCTGCGTTGTACATCATGTCACTTAACTTCATTAATGTATCTGTAAATAACCGAGATAACAAATGTTAACAATGTTGTGCTGAATGATTCATGTAAATACTGTAGCACCAAACGGTGATGGCAACGATATGCGGTTTATCACGTTTACACTGTGACCTGTACATTTTTGCCTGGAGCTGATGCTTTTCATCGCCCTTCTCAACAATAAAATTATTAATATAATCCTCCAATGCACGGTTAAGGCCCTTCAGGTGACTTCGAGATGATATATAATCTTTCTGTCTCCAAAAATCACCAATTGCCTCCTGTGAAATGTCTCCTACTGTCCCTGAATGTTGACTGTTTACTCGAGTGAGTGGAGGGGGCGTGGCTTAGCCATAGGTCAATTGGGGGCGTGTCCACTCATAATGGGGGAGGAGAAAGAGGGAGCAAGAGGGAGATTTGAAGAAAGACTGTAGAAAGGGAGATGACTGAGAGACATTACAAAAGAGTAATATCAGTGAAAAAGAAGGGTTATGATCAGGCGAGAGCTTTAGGACCAGCGTTTATATTAGAAAAGCTTTCCAGCGCTGGAGAGACCTAAGCGGGAAGGCCTCAAAATGGCCGCCGATGAGTTGTTTCTGCTCTGTATGTGAGTAACACTGGTTTTGATTCATTTCACAGAACCAAGATGTGCTGTAATTAGCTATAGTAACAGGACAGTTTTGAGTGTCATTAAAGCATTACATTGCTTCACTTCAGCTATGATAAAGAGACATCTACTCTTTGCGTGTTTGTGCATTTTGGGGGCGGAGCAATAAAGGGTTGTTGGGTGGCTGCTGTTTGTTTGGGTTGATTTATAATATCAACAGTGTTTCTCTGAAATGGCTTTTTACACCTTTAAGGATTAAAACCAGGTACGACCTCAATGCTAACAGACCACATTAAAAACCACAAATTTAACTTTACATTTAATGGGTTTTGTTAAATGACAAAATATTGTGTATACTGCTGGTTTTATGAATCTTATTGAAAAACTGTGAGGAGAAAAAAGTGAGAAAATGATTTAATTTTCCCTTTGCTTCATAATTGAAGATAATTTACAGTGACATTGGTGTATTTGTAGCTTTTGTGAATTTATTTATTGTTTGATATCAGTAATAATAATGTTTTTCTCTGCCCACTGTGTGTTTGGGGTGTTCAGAATGTGCGCGCTCAGGAGAGTCGTGGTGTCCTGGGAGCATCCGTCAGTATCCCCTCCATCAGCAAGGTCAGGCCTGAACCGGGCCGATCTATGAGCGCCAGCAGTGGTCTCGGCACACGTGAGTACTAAAACATACTCATATATATATATATATATATGTGGATAAGAATGACTCAAGAAAAAACTTTTGCTTTTAGTTTCAACTGTTGGTAGAAAATTAACTGGTTTTATAGGAAATATCCCTAAAACAAATTTTTTGGCATATATATATATATATATATATATATATATATATATATATATATATTAGTGCTGTCAAACGATTAAAATATTTAATCGCGATTAATCACATTAATGTCATAGATAACTTGCGATTAATCGTAATTGATTTTTATCTATTCTAAATGTCTCCTCTTTTTGTCCCATTTTTTTTTTCTCAGTTTAATGCTCTTATCAACATGGAAAAGTGGATCGGCTTGCTTTGTGCAAATGTTTTTTATTGAAAACAACATTGGCATATACTGTGTTCAATTGCACACTAATATTCTAATTTAAAATGGGTTTGCGTTAATAACGCGTTTAACTGAAAGCCCTAATATATATATATATATATATAAAAAATACATAGAAAAAGATATATAGTGCAGTGTACATATGGTCAGAAATATTTCGGTCTTCTTGTTCTTAAGGGCGATTGGTCTTTTGAATTTTTAAACTTGAAGAGTTCAGATGCAAAAGCCTCTAAATGCCATTTGAAATTTTTTTCTTTTCTTTTAAGTGAAATTACTGAACTTAAATATACAAGTTTGATAAAAATCATCATTAAAGAAGAAAATTTCAAATGGCATTTAGAGGCTTTTGCATCTGAACTCTTCACTTCCTTGTGAACTTTTAAACTCTTATAAACTATAAAACTGTCTTTTGAATTATCAAACTCAACTTTGATTTTTCATAAATAGTATGAAATCCGTCATAAATAGTATTAGAAATTAGAAGTAGTCCCAAATCGTAGTATGCTGAAATGACTATTCCAAAGATACCCGGAATGGTCTACTTTTCCCAGCTAGAAAAGTGCAGATCCGTGCTCGCTCTAATGGCTAATATTGCCCACAACCCATTGAGTGTTGGACGAGGATTCGATTAGAACTACAAACACGAATAAAAGTGATTAATAATCAGTATCTAACCTTGCAAAAATATATTTATTCAATGTTATCCACATTATGTTTAATTTGTAACAGCATTGTGAACATTTCTAAAGATATAATAGGTCACTAACTTTTCAATGCATCATTATGCAAACACACAAAGAGTTCTCCACATGAAAGACCAACGACTGGCAGATCAACATGCTTCTACATTTCTCTCCGAAACGGTGGAGGATTTTAACTGTGACAGGATGATTGACTGCAGTTTAAACGCTGACAGGATGCGTGTATCTAAGCAACAGAGCTGTCTGTTAAAGACACAGTTATGATGAAGCAGTGTGGACACCCGGCAAATGTCTTAAGGATCTGTTTATGGCTGTGTCCCATATCCCAGGCTCCACCGCTCAAAATGGCAGCGCAATGAGACGGGACTTTTCGGTTGGAAACTACGGTTCCACCAAACGTCAGATGACATCACCCTCTGAAGGCTCGCTCTCATCCGGAGGGGGCGTGGACTGCGGGAGTGACGCCCCTCTCTCCCAGTTTGACAGAGAGGTCAGTGGCTTCTTTTCCTAATGCATTGGTTTCTTAAAGTATTTTACATATTCATTTTTAACTTTGACATTTAAAGAAAAAAACAGCAAGCAAATAATAATGTGGAAAAAAAGGGGGCTTTAAAGGTTTTATTGCTAAAAATAAGGTTCTTTATTGATAAAATATAGATTTTCTGCAACCCTAGAGATAGTCATGTGGAAATGTCTGAATGACAAGACCGATGTGATTTCAATTGTAAAGGGGTATTTACCCCTCAATGGTGTGTTGTTCTTGTGAATGTTGATTTAACATGTTGATTCGACCTCCAAACTGATCAGAACAGGTAAAAGTTTCACTCCTGCAGCTTTTTGTGCGCTGCTGATCACAGCTAAATCTCAATAGAGAGCACTAGAACTAGTGTGTTATATAATCCCTTAAAACCAATATACAGGCATTCGTTGCATTTCACACACCAAAATGTATTTGAAGGGTCTCCATCCTCTCTTTCTCACGCTATATGCATGTGTTGAGTGTGTGAAGTGGCACCATATCCACAGATTGAGGTGTTGACCTGCAAACACTCCACCTGCACACACACGGTTTGCGCCTCGGCTCCACGTTTGACTTTGTGCACGTTGATTGTATAATGATGTGTGAGTGCTGTGTGTGACTCTTTAGTGTCCGGGAGTGTCACCCACAGAGAAGACCCCTGATCTGAAAAGGGCTTTAAGGACCCTGCTTAGTAAGCTAAAGGTAACATGACCCTGAACCCTGTAGCTCCCACCTCATATGGAGGAAATGGGTTAGTTGAGCTGTCTCCGCATTGAAAGCGTGTTTGATCTGTGTAGGTGGTGGAAGTGTTCAGCGTTTGCTTGCGTTAATGTGCTGCATAGCACCTTTTATACATCCACTTATATTGTGTAGAGGAGTTGTTCTTGTCGTGGTTGTTCCAGCTAGTGATGAACTCTTTAATCGGCTGATGTTTGTCTATTTTTATACCATTACATCAGCCAATACATGTTTCTGCATGGCAGATCCAAAATCTACCAACGGCCGAGCAAATGGACAACAAATATTTTCAGGTCTTTTTAGTGGATTTTGAGTAAATGTTGTGCAAAGTGTCTTATTTTCAGCCAATAAAATAAGACACTTGTTCTAACTTTTATATATTTATATTGTAGTTACAGTATTTGTCCTTGAGCATTGGAGATGGGTTAAAATGGTCAGCTGTTATTTTGCCCCTAAAGGTACTCTTTAACTTTTGATGTCACTGTAGCTTTACCCGTTAATAGATGCGGTACTTCCTTAAAGCTACACTGTGTACGTTTATTCTTAGCTAAAAACACTTAGTTCTTTCAAAAATATATGTGCTCATTAATGTATATTTACTTCGTTCAAGTAATAAAGTATTGTCGTGAGTGTATAATATGCCATTGAAAATACATACGGGTAAGGGGTTCTAATGACGGTCGCTCCATCTTGAAAGTACATTAGCCAAAGAGGGACATACCCGTTAATTCAAGCTTCGCATTTCGCGTTTACGTTTGAGTTAACACTCATGGACGAGGTCGAACTGGAAGCCATGTTAATCTTGGACTACATTGGCCACCGTAGGAGTTAAAACGAAATCGGAATTGAGAGGAACAGAAACTAATATTCACTGGATGGTCATATACCTTTTCACCGCTAGATGGGGGTAAAAATCACACAGTGTAGCTTTAAAAATAAATTCCAGCACAGCTACAACAGCCAAAATGAAATGACCTTCACAATAGATAATGCTTTATATTGAACTCTGTTAGAGAGCTACAGTACATATGAAAATGTATCTGTTCAATTAAATGCCTTACTCAGCAGCTGAGTAGGGCTGGGCAAAAAAAATTGATTTTTCGATGAATTGTTTTTTAAAATGTGGTCGATTCAAAATCAATTCTCAATGGCCACGAATCAATTTTTTCAAAATCAAAGATCAAAATCAAATCGAATTGAGAGCTTGTGAATCGAAATTGAACATCTGAATCGATACCCAGTCCTACAGCTGAGTAATAATGACACCATCTCCACAACCATGTAACAACTAACCTACGCCACTCCCACACCGTACACACGTCAAAGTTGCAGAGCAGCTTTTCTCTATTCACGCACATGACAAGACGCACACAGGCAAGTAACGCATGTACTTAATTTCCCGTAAAAAACTAAAATATAAAACATCTGTGAATCAGGGTAAGACAAAAACACATTTTGGAAGAAAGATTAATGATGTATTTATTATGTGAATTTTTTGAACAAAAAAACATTAGATAGTGTACCTTTAAATATGTTTTAAAATGTAATTTATTCCTGTGTTGCAAAGCTGAATTTACTCCAGTCTTCAGTGTCACATGATCCTTCAGAAATCAGTCGAATATCATGATCTGCTGCTTAAGAACATTGTTTTATATCTTTATAAATGTCTTTACTGTCATTTATGATCAATTTAATGCATCCTTGCTGAGGAAAAAGCAGTAGTGTATTTAGTCTGTTTATTCATCATGTCTGTGTCCTGCTTTTAGGATTCAGATTCACCACGTCACTCCACGGCCTCCAACAGCTCCAACCTGAGCAGCCCACCGAGCCCTTCACCCCCGCACAAGAGCAAGACTCAGTCTCTGGAGCGCGGCCAGCACCTGGGCTGGGAGACATGAGCTCAGTCCCTACACGTCATATTCCCAAACACGCCGCCGGGGCCAGGTGTGTGTTTGTGTGCATATGCATTACACATGTGATTGTTTTGACACGCACCTTACATCCCTTTCGTGGACCCATCACCACTGTTTCTGTTCCTCTGCTGGATGGGGAACAGTCCACTCAGAGTGTGTGTGTGGAGGGGGGCCAAAGAGACAAACACACAGCTTTAACGTGAATCGATCAGTGTTTGTAGTCAAGTGTGCCTCATCTGACGCAAGGGAAAAAATATGCATTCAAAAGTCTTAACGGACAGGGTGGGATGTTACTTTTAAACACTAACGCGGAAAACTGTTCCTGGCATTCCAATCAGTGTGATAAAACGAGCCCCGATAGATAGAGCGCCCCCTGCTGCGGCACTACTGTATAACTCCGCCTCTACCCTCCAGTGCCATGCCGACCTTCAGAGGTCAGAGTTCAATAATGTAAATAGAGTTTAAGTAGAGTATAATATATAATGAAATCATAACACTATTCTGTTGTTAAATAAGTGTGAATCGGCTTCGAGAGAGTCTTCTTTCCTTTTGATTTCCCGCGTCAATTCTTTTTATGTAAATCGAAGCATTATTTTGTCAAGTAATTCCACTAATTCCGCTGTCGAGGCGAAAAGATTCGCAAGGGAACACTACAAAAAAGTATTGGGCCTCATTCATGAAACACAACGAGAACAATATTTTTTCGTAAAGCCATTTTTATGTATATTTAATCCATGGAATATACCATTAACAAGCTTGCAGTGAAATCATTGGTGTAGATTCACAAGTGTGCAGTGAATTTGTGCATAAATTAATTCACGTGTAAACTGTTGCATATAACACAAGGCCACTGTGTGAATTGTTGCATTGAATGCAGGGTTCATCACTGAAATCATACAAAAAAAACTTCATTTAGAAGGTCGTCGTAAAATTGTTTGACGGTATTTAACAAAGCTGATGTGCGAATGTTTTCAAACTGCTTTTTTCATGAATGTTGTTGCATTGCGTGCAAGATCCAGCGTTAAGAGAACTCAAGATGCGTGTAAATCACTAAACGCAAACTCTCATAACACAATTGTGCTGAATGTAACCGATTCACTGCAGCCTTGTTCGTGTGTTACTCTTGCCTAGATCTGTGCTTCACGCTTCTGTTACAGAAGCAATAATGCTGTTTCCAAAGACTTTTTAGTATCTTGTTTTTATTTTCAGTGTTTTGAGGTTGTTGTTTTTTTCACAACTCGCAAGAACCAAATTTTGCCTAAAGTGTACATGTGAATATTAACATGTAATGTAAGCTATACCAGAGCATTTAATGTTTGTGTGACATGGAAAAAGCATTCAAAGGGCTTCAACGGTTTGCAGCTCATGATGACACCGCAGGGACCAGCCGCAGATTAGGTCATTTGATATTGAAACCAATTCAGCAAGTGCGTACAGTAAAAGCTGCTGTGGTGATCTATCAAACATCCCTGAACCTCGAAATAGCTCAGATTAGAGAGTCAAGCCATTACGACTCCAACAGAACCTCATCAGTCCGCTTACATACACTAATGGGCGCGTGTGACGTGTTCACTTTTCGCTAGTGCTCACTTTTGCTAAGCGGATTTGATCAATTAAGAAAGGGATCGATTTCCGAAAGAAGATCGAAAAGAAAAGAAATTAAGAATGGGCTCATTTTACCACTCCCCCAGAGTTAAACAGTTGGGTTTTACCATTTTCGAGTCCATTCAGGTGATTTTCTGATTTTTAGAAGAATATCAGTAACCAGACAGTTTCTGGTCTCATTGACTTCCATAGTATATATTTTTTGCCTACTATGGAAGTCAATGAGACCAGAAACTGTCTGGCAACTGATATTCTTCTAAATATCAGAAAATCACCTGAATGGATTCGAAAACGGTAAAACTCGACTGTTTATCTCTGAGGGAGTTGTAAAATGAGCCTATTTCCAAAAAAAAAAAGTGGAGTATCTCTTTAAAACGAATTTTGCAGATGATTGTACATCTTGGAAAAGCTCACTCGAATATAAAAATGCATATCATTCACTCGCCCGCATGTTGCTCTCAAGCTTTGATTGAACTTCTGGGAAAGTGATGTTTTGGCAGAATGTTTACGCAGTTTTTTTTTTTTTCCATGCAATGGAAGAATACAGAATGATATATGTATGCGTGTATACATATTTACACTTGCATTGTCAGTGTCTGATTGCTGACATTACAAAACTGCACACATTGCAGTTCACAGTTTTTCAATATAATGCTAACAAATCGTATAGGTTTGTAAGGACAGCTTCATTTTTTGAGTGAGCTTTTGTTTGCTGATAAAAACGAATGGACTTTCAGTATTGAAGCACACCCAAGTAGAGAAATAGTGAAAGTTTGTGCATATGTACCTGTGGTTTTATTCATTCTACTATTGCCAGCATTTTGTATGTTTCATTATATGCAAGCACTGTTGAAACCTTCACTGTGGACCAGTCCTGCAAACTCGGCACATGTTGTATTTTTAATTGAAGCGCTCACTGTCGGTATCGCTCGGGACCTTAGTTATGCATTTGCTCTATTCCATGATCATGTTCATTTTTTAAACAGAAACTAATATTCATAATACAGGTTGTTGTTGTTGTTTTCCATAAAAAGGCTGTAACGGGTTAGAAACAATTTGCCAGGGTTATGGTATTAACATGAACAGGAAACCTGTTTGAAATGATCTCAGGTATGTCAGAACCAATGATTATATGTTTGCATGATGGAGGATTTAAGATTGTAGAAACGACGGCCGTTTGATGTTTAGGACTGTTACTTGGCAATGAATAGAGCGGGAGGTGCCTTAGTTTTCTTGGATCGGTGTGAACCGGTCAATGTAGGTAGAATGGACTAGAACGAGAGCAGATTTTTGAGACACATTCACATGCATTTCACGTGAGGATTTCGTTTGCCTTGTTAGTGGATTGCTACTTCATATCATATAGTTTTCTTCTTGGTTTCGACTTTTTGTAAGACTATGTACAGATTTGCATGTCATAGGTGTAATCACTTGTTTTAAGGACTGTACGGCTGGATTGTTTCGTTTTATTTTTATTGTATTTTATTGACCGTGTGGCGTGAATGGTTGGGATGTGAAAATGAATTACCCCATACTGCAACGTATACCTTTTTCCTATTTCTTTTCTTTTTTCTTTTTTTTTTTGCACAAATGTATTTAAGGTGGAATACTGTTATTTGTATTGGTTTGGACACCACTTTTCACATGGAAAGCTCATTATCTGACTATTTCAATAAAATGGGGAACTACAAAACACACCAAGCGTTTTTTTTTGTTTTTTTTTAACAAAAGCTTTATTTGAAATCTTGATATGACGCTATGAGTGGATTTGCTGTCACACATTCAACAGATAGCTGCAGTTAAAGTGCTGTATCATCCCTCGTTAGTTACGCGGACAAGCGTGAAGATCAAGTGTAATCGGGAAACCGAAGGCAAAGCTACAGCAGACGCGGTAATAGCGATCAGAAAAACGGCTTTTACAAAGCTCGGGTCCTAAGTCACGTTTAGGCACTGAGTACCACTGTAATCTCATCCAACACGTAAACAAAAACACTCACTTTTAAAGCGTGTCGGAAATTCAAGAACGCATTTTTATGTAATGTTTAATGGCCTTAGCGCATGAGGAAATGGCCTGCTGAAATATTCATGAAGCAACATCAGAAAAAGCTCCATTTACAAAGCACTTATACACACGCTCGCTGTTTTTAATCCATTTTAACTGTGTAACGTGACGAGTGAAGCAATATCGAGTGTGATGAGGTAGAGCGGCTGGGAAAAAGCACATCAGGTGTTGGTGAGGACTCTGGTATGCCGTTTCTCCATGCGATCCTTCTCAACCAAACTACCCACGAGAACCAAAACCACCGATACTCTCTCTCTTTGAATCTTCAAGCGTCGTTGATCCATTAACTCTTTAAACAGGGTTGAGCGATGGATGTAATGGCAAATATCCCCTCGGACAGCCGCGGCCGGTCCTGCTTCATCCTGACGCGGCGAAACGTGCAGTAAACTTCATCCAACAGAACTTCACAGTATCAAAGAAAACATATCTTGTTACTCAGGTGCGCCGCCGATGGGCCAAATCCTGCGGATGGTTTCAGATTTCCCTGCTGCTGCCAAAGCACATGTCTGTCCGTCAACAGCTTCCCAGGCTCCCACAGGACAGGGATTGTCCCACGCCAACAGATATATACGCCTCTCGTTTCAGTCGGAGGCTCAAATCTGAGGACAGGTCTCTGGGTTACGCACTTGCCCCGTCGTCCTCCACCGCCACGCGGTTCATACTGGATCCGTGCGTTATGCTAGTGGCCGGCGCGTCGCTCAGGTCCCGCGCGCTGCCGTGTCTGGGTTGGCTGTCGAGGCGATGAAGGCTTCCGTGATGGGACAGCTGCTCGTTGAGTCGTGGCATGCTCCCGTACGCCGGGCGTTCCTCCGTGCCTCTGTGGCTGGTGGGGGTGAACCTGTGTTCAGAAGGAAAATCGGCAGGTTAATTAAGTTCAGGCTTCTTTGAACACGTAGCTTCAACATGTCTGCACATGCACAACTATATTAAACCCTTAGAGGAAGCTCAACTGATACACTTGCACTGGATCAGAGGTTTCAAACCTGGGATCCAGGGGACCCAAAGGAAAGGTTCAGAAAAAAAGGTGAATAATAATAATTTTATATATATATATATATATATACATTATTTTTACTTGAGGAGTGAAATATATAAAATACAATTACATACATATAAATTTATTATATTTATATATATATATATTTTTCCACAGTAAATTTTCCTTCATACATGAAAATACATAATAGCTTTTATTTTTTAGGCAGGGGATCTTATCAAATTAAATAAATTTTATTTGTATATAAATTTTTGCAATGCACAGTGTTTCTAAACAGCTTCAATATCTTAACATCTTTATGGCTAACAGCTGGATTTAGCAGATTAGAGCATAGCCTAGATTAATCAATAGCTGCGTTTCCATTACCCTTCAATTTGCGCAAATTGAAATTGCGAAATGAAAATACGCTCAATGGAAACACGTCAATTTCGCAAAAACTCCCGTTTATCGCAAAAAAGTTCTTACGCTCACATGAGGAGGTTTTTCAGGCAATTCGAAAAAGGATTTTTTCGCGAAACTGCAATGGAAACGGATTTTGTACATTTACAGTCACCTGACTTACAAGACGGTGTGTGTTTTTAGGTCCGTGTCCGCAAATAATAATATTAATTATCATCATTAGCCTATTATAACATTTATTAGGCTACATATGTAGAAGACGCTTTTATCCAAAAAAGGAACAAAGCAATTCGTCACATCTCATCAGTACAGGTTGGACAATAATAATAATAATAGGGCTAAGATTATCACAAATAAACACTCGATTTTGTCCAATATCCAAGAGTGTGTGTGCGGAGTTTGGAGCACGCACTGGATGGCAGACAGGCGTGCCGTGAACACTTTCATTTTCCCATCAAGAGTGGAATCAACTTAAAAATCATTTCTGGTTATACAGAAAATAATAATACATTATTCGCAACTACTTTTATTTGCGTAATGTCACAATAACAAGAAAACGTTGTGCTTTTTAAAATAACATAAAACAATCAGGCTGCTTTATGATCTTCGTGAACTGGAGCGTGAGAACTGAAACAATAGCCTTTATAGACTAAAGCTTGACATGTCCACTTTAAAAAGAACAAATTCGAATCGTAAACTAATACCTTCTGATTATGTAATCTGTATGAAAGGTGCAGTTCTCTCTAAAGGTGCATCCAGAGATTGTTTTTAGCTCGTTATTTTTTCAGACGCATTTAAAATAACTCACTTGTACAGCACTGCGGGAAAAATATCATAACTATCCATGTTCTAATTTGGCCTTAGAAAACCAGTAAAATCTACATTTTTTTCCCATATTAATTTGTGAATATTTTAAATGTTTTAAAGGAGGCACAAAGTCAAAGAAATATCTGAAAATTCGTTGAGATCTATATAGCGCAGGCTGCTATTGGTCTGGTCAAACTAAAATGTTGTTGTTCAACCTTTCCTTTATAAAAATACAACAACCGTTCATTTTTCGTTTCGCAACGACCGTTTGGACATTATACGAGATAGAGTTCTTTATTAAATTCATTTTAAAAAAAGAAACAATAATTACAGGAATAGGCCTAGCCTCTCTAAACCTCAAAGTAATGCCAACAAGACATCGAAGCAGAAATAAGGGAGAAACACCAGGAACTCCGTGTCTTTCCCTGCCATTAATGCTTGGATAACACACCACGTCTCCTTCCATTAATAATAATAATGTCTAGTGCAGTGCATGGCTGTGAAATAGGTTACCAACGTCCGTTGCCATGATTTTTGGAATGACTTATCGCGAGAGGAAAAAAAAAAGACGTTTTAGTCGCATAACATCGGTTAATGGAAACACCGTCATTTCGCAATAGTTTTTTATCGACATTTGGAAAATATCGCAATATCGAGTCTATGGTCAACCTCCTCTAACTTAGCTACAGTAGTGCGCACGGCAGAGAGAGCGAGAGACCTTGAGTGTGTGCCTCATGAAGCGCATGTAAGACAGAGAGCATCCTGATTGGCCGATTGATAAAAATCAAGAATCGAATTGAACCGTGACCAAAAATGTAATCGAATCGAGGATTTGGAGAATCGTGACACCCCTAATATTTATGTGTCACTTTAAGGTGAGTGAACTGTATGAATACGAATAAAATTGGACATAGATATCCAACTTTATATAAAGATCAGGGTCATAGTATAGTTACATTTTGTGACAATATATACTATATATGTGCCACCTCTCTCTCTATATATAAGCACAAGTGTATCATCGCGCTTGTCGGGATGCGGTAGAACTCGCCTGCCGTCTCTGTCATGGTAGCTGCTGATCTTGCTGTGGACGCTGCTGGCTTTGCTCCGAACGTCGTCCAGCATGGCCAGGTGTGTGGAGGAGGCGTGGGTGGACGTGCCCTGAGTGGAGGTCCCGCGGGACTTGCGGATGATGGGTGTGTTGGGGTCACGCAGCAGAGACTGAGCGAAGTCGGGCTCCTGCAGAACCTGCCGGCTCTCGTTCACTGCGCCGCTGCTGGATACGGGGAGAAACAAATGGACTCGTTTTATGCTATTTTAATGGCAACAACATGGTAAAACCAGTTGAAATATAGGCAAATAAACAGACAAGCAGAATAAATTATTTACATACAGAAAGATAAAATCTATATATAACACGGCTTTCAGTGATTGTTTGTTGATTTATTAACATTGAAAACACAGACAGCAGGAATATCAGGCTACTGTCACTTTAAGACCTGCATGATTCTAATATACTGATACACATGCGTTTTCGTTCTCAACTCTTTACATTCACTTACTGTGTTTACAAGGATACTTGCCAAGACCGGCATTTTTTTATAATGTCTATTCAAGTGCAGGGAGACGGGACTCGATTCAGGACTGAGACGTGGATTTCAGGGCGCACGCTTCGGTAATGAGTAACGAATTGAGTTCCCTTTCGCATCTTGAATATTTCAATTGTCAAGGCTTAAACTTTCGTGAGGATGCAGTAGGGCTGCACGCTTAATCGAATTTTAATCACAATCACGATTTTGGCTTCCCACGATCAAATTCGCGTGATCGAGCGATATTTAAAATGCGCCGTTACGTTCACAGAAGTTTTGCTACATTTTATTTATTGTTTTCTTTATGTTTATTTATTCTTTAAAGAGATGCACTGAATTTTGGTGAATAAGAGGAACTATTTGATTTTGATGCACATAGTTGTACATTAGCAGGAATGTAGCACAATATGGATGTGAAAGCAGTTATAATTAGCCTACAGTAATTGACGACAAAATTAGTTTTAGTTAAAATCAACAATTAATCGTGATAATTAATTGTGATCTCAAAATTGATCAAAATAATCGTGATTATCATTTTGGCCCAAACGATGCAGCAACTGTCCCGAGTGTTGTTCACATTCACGTTCTCACACAACATTGCATTGTTAAAATTTCACCAATACGATCGACACTGTTTCATATACTCGCCAACACAGATTTTTACTAACATTTGGCGAGTTCATTTTGGGCCCTTATAAAATCAAATATACCTATATAATTAGATTAAATAGCGTTTAATATAATATAATATAATATAATTAAATAGCGTTCTGAGTTGTTAAATCTGAAAATTTAGAATGACTTAAACATTACAGTTATAAAAGCAAAAAAAAAGAAACTTATTTTTTCCAAATAATATTTCACACACATATATTGACATATTTTTACAGTATTAATGCTTCTTTATTCATGAAAATATTTAGCTGTCTTTATATTTCAGAAATGGGGGTCTGCGGCATAAAACCCCCAGCTTTAGAGAGCTTTCTGAATAACACTATTGATTGCACTACAGTTGTTTGTTCTCTGTCCATCAACACCACCTCTTGCATACGTACACCACTAGACCATGTCTAGTTTTAAATGAATACCGAGTCGCTTCTCCTGCAAACTAAAGCCGAATGAGGAGGGTAACTCACTCTTTACGCCTACGCCCGTGGAAGAAGCCGGCCCACTCGAAACAGGTCTTCTTACTGCCCACCCAGAACACGGACGGGATGCCCACCACCAGCACCATCAGGTACTTCATCAGGAACAGGACGAGGTCAGGCCTGCTGGTTTTCTCCACCTACACACACACACAAAGAGAAAGAGATGTTCACACATTCACTGCATCCTTCTTTACCACAACACTTTTACACTATTAGTTTCAGTCATTTACGGATATGCCATCTCATCTAACCGCTTCATCTTCACTCTCAAATCTCTGCAGTGTGTGCATGGACACACTTCCTTCACACACACACACACACACTCCTTCAGGCTGCACAGCTCGCTGCTCACGGACAATCCTGCTTTATCCTGCAACACACAACAGCCTGCTCTTCTCCTCCTCTTCCTCTGTCTAAGCGCCTGGATGCTGCATTCATGCATATGTCACAACACAGCGCACACAGCGCCAACGGACACCGCAAAGGAAGTGAATATGTAAAAACTCTGGAGGGTGTTTTCAGATGATAACATGCGATTGAAATTTTACGTCATTAAAGCACACGTTAACATACAAGAATGCATATTCATAGAAAAATACTAAATAATGTATGCCTTCAAGATACACTACCGGTCAAAAGTTTTAGATCGGTACGATTTTTTATGTTTTTAAATGAAGTCTCTTCTGCTCACCAAGGCTGCAATTATTTGATGAAAAAAAAAATGACAAACAGTAATATTGTGACAATTTTATGACAATTTAAAATGACTGTTTTCTATTTAAATTAGGGCTGTGCAAAAATTAATTGCGATTAATCGCATCCAAAATAAAAGTCTGTGTTTACATAATATATTTGTGTGTGCTGTATATAATTATTTTGTATATATAAATACCTATGCATGCATGTATATATTTAAGAATTATTTGCGCTTAAATTCTGTATACATATATATATATTATATAAATATAAATATTCTATATATGAATAACAAATTTTCTTAAATATGCATGTGTGAAAGAATGAAAAGACTTCATTCTTTTCTTTACATGCATGTGTGTGTATTTATATATACAAAATAATTATATACAGCACACACAAATATATTATGTAAACACAGACTTTTATTTTGGATGCGATTAATCGCAATTAATTTTTGCACAGCCCTAATTTTAATATATTTTAAAATGTAATTTGAAAGCTGAATTATCATTTCATCACATTAGCTGAATATCATTACTGTTGCTGATTACACATCACTTTTCAGTGTCACATGATCCTTCAGAAATCATTGTAATATGCTGATTTTATGCTCAAAAATATAAATTATTATTTTCAATGTTGAAAACAGTCGTGTACCATTTTCCCCCCAAAATTCTATGACGAATAGAAAGTTCAAAAGAACAGCATTTATTTAAAATATAATCTTTTCTAACATTATAAATGTCTTTACTGTAAATTTTGATCAATGTAACTCATCCTTGATGAATAAAAGTATTTTCTAATTTCTTTCCCCCAAAAATAAAAAATAAATGCTTTCTGACCCCAAACTTTTGAATGGTAGTGATTAATGTTACAAAAGCTTTCCATTTCAGATCAATTCTATTCTTTTGAACTTTCCATTCATCAAAGAATCCTGAAATAAAAATGTAAAAAACTGTTTTCAACATGGATAATACTCATAAATGGTTCTTGAGCATCATTATTTTAATAATTTCTGTAGGATCATGTGACACTGAAGACTGGAGTAATGATGCTGTAAATTCAGCTTTGATCACAGGAATAAATTACACTTCACAATATATTCACATAGAAAACCGCTGTTTTAAATTGTAATAATATTTCACAATATTACTGTTTTTTTGTATTTTTTATCAAATAATTGCAGCCTTGGTGAGCAGAAGAGACTCCTTTTAAAAACATAAAAAATCTTACCTATCTAAAACTTTTGACCGGTAGTGTATATCTATAAGAAAGGAAGGATAAATCAGTCGGTCACGTTCATTAAAGGGATAGTTTAGTAAAAAATGAAAATTCTGTCATCATTTCCTTACAAGTTGTTCCAAACCTGTATGAATTTATTTCTTCTGAACACAAAAAATATATATTTTGAAGAATATGAATAACCAAACAGTTGGACCCCATTGACTTCCATAGTAGATTAAAAAAAATACTATGGAGGTCCATCAACTGTCTGGTTACAGACATTCTTCAAACTATCTTTTTTGTGTGTGTTCAACTTGTTATTAGTAGTACTGAAATTATGACAATTTTAATTTTTAGGTAAACTGTTCCTTTAATCCCCTTAGTGACACTTTTGAATTAAACATTATAATTATAGTTCCACATTCATTATTTGAAGACTTCATTGGCACAAACTAAGATGTCTTCACATCAACAGGTGAATGACACGCATCCTCAAACCTTCAAGTGCACATACGAATGAACCCTCCCTAATGAGTGAATAACATACGTGTCATCAGTTTCAGTGCACTCGACCTCACACACTAAGCTAGAGCCAATCACGGCCCAGCTCAGCCCCCGAGCTTTAGTGAGTCAGTATCTGTGGTCTGAGGTAATGACAGGCTTGAGCAGCTAATCACAGCGGGACAGGGAGGGGGTCAGTCCTTCACTACAGGACACAGCATCACACAGCGCTACAGCGGCCCAATGATGAAACACACCAAGAGGAGCAAGAAAGAAAGAAAGATGATGTATCGTATCTGAAAAATAATCCTGCAAAATATATCTGCACAGGTCTGGGCAACAGGCAATACATATCAAGTGCACAAATTCACTCAAATGATTTTACTACCGATAAAAATGAGACAACGCTGTGAATTTTAAAATATTACAAATATAGCATATTAAAATATTTTAATAAAATAATCATATCCCCAAGTGGCATTTTCCATGCTTTTATTAACTACAACATTTTGTATAAAATGTTTTATTATCATACATATAATTAAAAATGTTTGAATATTGGGTCTTTTTTTAGAAAAAGTACATTGATTATTGTTTTAACCTTTTTGATTTTTATATACATTGAAAATATATATAAACTAATTACATAATTTTAGACAGACACACACATAAAAATATTTATTAACGCCTTTTGATATTTTTTTTTAAATATGATGTTTGTAAATAATCTTTTATATAGGGCTGTCAAACAATTAATCGCATCTAAAATAAAAGTTTGTGTTTACATAATATATGTGGGTGCACTGTGTAGAATTATTTTATATATATAAATATATATTCATGTATATAGATTTATATAAATATTTTATATATAATAAATATATATAAATATATAAATATTTTATATATAAATAATATTTTTGTCTTAAATATACATGCAAATGTGTGTGTATATATATATATATATATATAAAATAATTATACACAGTGCACCCACATATATTATGTAACACAAACTTTTATTTTGGATGTGATTAATCACGATGAATCGTTTGACAGCCCTACTGTACTTCTATATAAAACAAATAATTAAAATAACTAAATTCCTTTATTTGTAATAAATACATATTTAAAATACAGTACTTTAAAATATTTTTCATTATAAATAAATAATTAATAAAAAAATTTTTAACTAAATTTAAAACAAGCCTTGATCTTTTCTTTTATGCTAAATCTTTTTTTTTTTTTTACTTTTTTTTATTATATGTATTTTATAGATACACACACACACACACACACAAAATCATATTCTGGACTGTTCTTGTGCCAACTGGCTTCCATTAGTTGAGCCTCAAACTAAACGTCCTCGACGGTTAAATGTGTGAGATGAATGTAGGCATTCTTCTTACAAGCCAAAGCGAGAGAGCCAGTGATGGTGAACAACACAGAGATATATGCCGGAGGGGAGGGGAGAGAATTACTACACCACGTGATATGCTCGGATCCGTTTATTATTGTGTGGAGGGAGAGGCCGAGCGTCTACGGTTACACTGTAATAAAAATGCCTCATGCATCACTGCACTGGATCGTATCTCGCCATCCATTCAACCCCCAACACAAAAGAACCATTACGATGGATATTTTCAACAAATGTGGGTCTTGCAGAAGGTTGCCATTATTACAATCATCTTTATTCAGTCAGTCAAATCAAACCAGTTGTAATATAAATCAGTCAAACACGTCTGACGTCTCTATCTTAAAGAAAGCAACTAGTGTAACACATGGAGGAGGATAATAGCGACGGTCAGGGGAGAAAATGTAATAGGAAAGGTGGGAGGTACATATTCTAAATCTGCACAAGTAGGACAGTTTTATAGGCTATACCTTCTTGCTAGAAACACTAAAAAGACACCATCTGAGGGCTTAAAGACTAAACTTTCCAGGAAAAAAATCATGATTTTGTTATAAAGTCACATCTCTGAATATAAAAAAGACTCTTATAGTAAAACAGAAGTGGTGTCTGGAGGAAATGTGTGGTTTTAATGGCCCTTTAAGTTTGATTAAACCATCAAAATACACATAAAATATTTTATTTTTATATGTTTTAAATACAGTATGAGGGAAGAGCAAAACGCTAAACTTGGTTATGGTATTTATCTAAAAAAATCATGTTTTATTTTTATACAAAAGATGCATAGAAAAACAAACAAATATAGGCATCATAACATTATAAAATGTACAGTATGCACAACATTAATTTTGAGATTTATTAGATTATATTTAATAGTGTTAAATTATGAATGTTTTTTTAGGATTAATTTAAGTGAGCATTAGATGATGTCAAAGGTAATATAAATGGAAAAATAAGGAAAATGAGTATGAACAATTAAATATCCATTATGTATTTCTCTGGGGTGAATAGGATTTTATTTAGAATTTAATACTTTTAAGTAATAATTGTGGTTCCGGAACGACGTCAGAACACGGGAGACTAATTCACCACTGGTTCCCTCAAGATTTTCCTAAGGGGTTTCCTTTTTTCTTTTTCTTTTTTCAATTAATGAGTAAAATAAAGCCTGTGGCAAACATAACTTGACGATATTTGGTAACACTTTATTTCGATAGTCCACTTTAGACATTCTCCTGTCTATAAGTATCTTTTCAACTACATACAACTAACTGTCATTAGAGTATTAGTAGACTGTCAGCTTAAAAGGATACTCCACTTTTTTTGGAAATAGGCTCATTTTACAACTCCCCCAGAGCTGAATAATAGAGTTTTACCGTTTACGAATCCATTCAGCCGATTTTTTGATATTTAGAAGAATATCAGTAACCAGACAGTTTCTGGTCCCATTGACTTTCATAGTAGGAAAAAAAATATATATACTATGGAAGTCAATGAGACCAGAAACTGTCTGGTTATTGATATTCTTCAAAATATCAGAAAATCGGCTGGATGGATTCGAAAACGGTAAAACTCAACAGGTTAACTCTGGGGGAGTGATAAAATGAAATAAAGTGATAAAACAGACATTCAACTGACTACGAGTAACTTGGCGACTACAAGTAAACTTATTCTCCTTACCCAAAGCCTAACACCTAACCATAACCAAACAGTCTACTATAATATACTAATACTCTAATGAGAGTTAGTTGATGTAGTTGAAAAGTTGTTGAATGTTTTGTTCCACAATGTAAACTGCACACACTCACACCCCAAATTGTCTTATCTAGTTACTTATTAGAAACATACATATTCAAAAATAGCAGCTTCAAAAGTCACGTTTTTGCAATTGGTGTGTGTGATCTACAAACCGTCAAAGTTAAAGATAAAAAAATGTATGTTGTTTCAGGCAATAGACAGGTCGATCGATCGATATTTACCTGGAAAGGGCAGGGTATGTGGTACTCTCTGCAGCGCTCCTGCACCCATGTGATCTCCCAAACGGAGCGGTACGTCTGCTCGTACAGGTAACACCCCACCACGGTCAGCAGCGGCACCAGATACAGCACCGAGAACACGCCGATCCGGATCATAAACTTCACCAGCTTGTCCTGGTTCTCCTTCTCCAGGGGAATTTCCATCCGGACTCTGTTGAGCGCTACGATCCCGGCCAGCAGCAGCGAAACTCCCACCAGGACATCCAGACACAGCGGCGCCAGCACAAACCAGCGAAGAGTGTGAACGTCGTACAGGCCCACGAAACACACGCCGCTGATGTTATCGCCCTCGATTTTATTCAGAGCCAGCAGGGTTATGGTTAGCATGCCAGGTATTCCCCACGCGCTGGCGTGGAAGAGCAAGGCCTTCTTCTCGATGGCTTCACTGCCCCATTTGGGCACAGCGGCCAAGAACCAGGTGATGGTAAGAATGACCCACCACACACTGCCTGCCATGGTAAAGAAGTACAACACCATGAAAAGCAATGTGCAGGCCTTGTTATGCGAGCCTTGAGTCACCGTGGATGTTTTGAACTGGGCAGGATTGGCCGTGTTACACGCCACGCGGTCCTCCAACAGGAAGCCTATGAAAAACACCAACGACACCATCATGTAGCAGACAGCGTAGAAGATGATGGGCCGCTCCGGGTAGCGGAAGCGTGTAACGTCGATGAGGAAGGTGAGGAAGGTGAAGAGCGTGGCGGAGAGGCAGACGATGGAGACAACGCCAATGAAGTAGCGGGCGAAGGTGAGCTCTTCGCGCCGGAAATACATGTTGGGGCAGGGAGGGGAGCAGTCACGCACACCTAGGAACGTGTAGCCGAGCTCGGGTTCCACTTTGAGCTCGCGGGGGCACCAGAAACCATAGTCACGCTGCACCGACATGGGCGACTGGTCAGTGGGCTCCTCGTTCACCAGCAGATCCACAGCGCGAGGGTAAGACTCGTCACAGTCCGGGAACCTGCAGTTAACACACAAAGATATATATTTATACACACATACACAAACTACTGCTTTCTATGGAAGCTTGTTTCTGACACTGAATACATTTTCTTTAAAGATAATTCCGACTTTTTATCTCAAAATTGGGAGATATAAAGTCAGAATTGAGGGATATAAACTAACAGTTGTGAGAAATTGACTCGCAATTGTGATTATACACTCACCTAAGGGGTTATTAGAAACACCTGTTCATTTTCTCATTAATGCAATTATCTAAACAACCAATCACATGGCAGTTGCTTCAATGCATTTAGAGGTGTGGTCCTGGTCAAGACAATCTCCTGAACTCCAAACTGAATGTCAGAATGGGAAAGAAAGGTGATTTAAGACATTTTGAGCGTGGCATGGTTGTTGGTGCCAGACGGGCCAGTCTGAGTTTCTGCTCAGTTACTGGGATTTTCACACACAACCATTTCTAGGGTTTACAAAGAATGGTGTGAATAAAAAAAAAATTAAAAGATAATTCCGAATTGAGAGATATAAATGAACAATTGCGAGAAATTAACTCGCAATTCTGACTTTTTTTCTCACAACTGCGAGTTAATATCTCGAAATTCTGACATATTTTCTTAGAATTGTGAGATATAAACACACAATTCTGACTTTACACTCACCTAAAGGATTATTAGGAACACCTGTTCAATTTCTCATTTATGCAATTATCTAATCAAGCAGGGCATGGTTGTTGGTGCCAGACGGGCCGGTCTGAGTATTTCACAATCTGCTCAGTTACTGGGATTTTCAAGCACAACCATTTCTAGGGTTTACAAAGAATGGTGTGAAAAGGGAAAAACATCCAGTATGCGGCAGTCCTGTGGGCGAAAATGCCTTGTTGATGCTAGAGGTCAGAGGAGAATGGCCCGACTGATTCAAGCTGATAGAAGAGCAACTTTGACTGAAATAACCACTCGTTACAATCGAGGTATGCAGCAAAGCATTTGTGAAGCCACAACACACACAACCTTGAGGCGGATGGGCTACAACAGCAGAAGACCCCACCGGGTACCACTCATCTCCACTACAAATAGGAAAAAGAGGCTACGATTTGCAAGAGCTCACCAACATTGGACGGTTGAAGACTGGAAAAATGTTGCCTGGTCTGATGAGTCTCGATTTCTGTTGAGACATTCAGATGGTAGAGTCAGAATTTGGCGTAAACAGAATGAGAACATGGATCCATCATGCCTTGTTACCACTGTGCAGGCTGGTGGTGGTGGTGTAATGGTGTCGGGATGTTTTCTTGGCACACTTTAGGCCCCTTAGTGCCAATTGGGCATCGTTTAAATGCCACGGCCTACCTGAGCATTGTTTCTGACCATGTCCATCCCTTTCTGGCCACCATGTACCCATCCTCTGATGACTACTTCCAGCAGGATAATGCACCATGTCACAAAGCTTGAATCATTTCAAATTGGTTTCTTGAACATGACAATGAGTTCACTATACTAAAATGGCGCCCACAGTCACCAGATCTCAACCCAATAGAGCATCTTTGGGATGTGGTGGAACGGGAGCTTCTGGATGTGCATCCCACAAAGCACCTTGTTGAATCAATGCCACGTAGAATTAAGGCAGTTCTGAAGGCGAAAGGGGGTCAAACACAGTATTAGGATGGTGTTCCTAATGATCATTTAGTTGAGTGTATATCATGCAATTCTGACCTTATATCTCCCGATGCATAAAGTCAGAATTACGAGATATAAACATGCAATTCTGAGATGCAAACTCACAATTGTGAGAAAAAAAAGAGACAGAATTGTGAGAGAAAAAGTCGCAATTACCTTTTTTATTTTTTATTCTGTGGCAGAAACAAGCTTCCATAGCTTTCAAAATGTTTCCTTATTACCACAGTTTGATTGATTTTTTGACTACTGCTAACATTAAATTGAAATATGTTGCTGACTTATTTCAAGCTGGTTTGAATAGTGAGCATATTTTCCCTTATCAGAATGGTTGCTTTTCATTGGAGATAAAAAGGTTTCCCTGGAACATCTGTGTTTGGTTAAACCACCATTTTAGTCAGAAAACATTTTTCCATTTAAAAAAAAAAAGATGTGTAAGAAGAAACATGTTCAACCATTACAGCACAATTTACCTCAGAAATGCTGGGCAATTATGTGGCAATTACATCTGAAACAGGGAAATGTACACTTCGTTCCTTTTCTCAAAAATTATCTACAATTTCTATTAAAAAACTCGAGCTGTTGAATCGGTACCTGCTGCAGTCCATCTCTTCCGGCCAGGTGACTCCAAACATATCCATGAGCTTCTGGCAGTCTCTCTTGGCATGGTCACACAGGCTCCGGCAGGGCAAAGACACCCGTCCGTACTCCATACACACGGGGGCATACAGGGCGCACAGGAACGGCCGGAGGTCTGGAGAGCACTGCAGGTTCACCATGGGGTGGAAGGGCTGGTGGGGGGGGAGAACAGAGAGTTAGTAATGCCAAGAGCCCTGAGAGTTTATGACAGATCTCGTAAAAACACACAGCTTGTCTCTGGAAGCAGTTTGGCAGGAATATTAACCCCACTGGACCTTTGGCAAGTGTTATGATTACAAATAAGGATTTAAGTAGAAGTGCAATAGTGCAAGAAAACTCCTCAGGCAGAAGTCAACATAAAATCAAAACTGATGCCTTCAAAATTCACTTTAAAAGTGTGAGTGATTCATTGACCAAAAAAGATTTTTGTCTGTGGAATCAAAATACAACTTGCTCTGCTTTTGAAACAACTTTCCTTTATAGATGATGTCATCAAGACCTCTTATTTTCACCATATTTTCACCATCAAATCAATTTCTGATGGATAAAGTGAAGACCAAGCCCACATTTTTTCCCAATAAATAGCTCGTTCTACTCTGGAATGTGTTATGGAAGTTAAAGGGGTTGTGAACATTTCATGCGACCAAAAAAAATAAACTTCAGATTCATTAAGGAAACACAGGGTCCTGTTCACAATAGCCTACATTCTTAAAAATTAACCATCATATGTATAAAGTTAACAATATTTCCAAAACAATATTTTTTGTTATCCTTTTTCTTAAGATTATTCTAAACACAAAACTTGCTAAGTATTTGAATTCTTAAAAAGAGTTTTCTTAAAAATCATCGTAAATCAGCCTCTTCAAGTTAGGACCTCTACCTTGCCTTAAATCCCCATAGAAAATATGTTTAATGAATTGAATTGGTTGTTTCTAATATTAAGCATTACAACATAGCACATATAAAACTAATTATTAGGAATGTGCACATTTACTTTAAAATATGGACATTGCAATATTTCATTTTTCTGCTACATATATTGCGATATGAATATAATTTCACCAGCTTTATTTGTAAAGAGTTAATCATTCTAGAAAGATTGGGGTGATTTTGTAGGGGAGTGAATATGCATAGAAAATAAGAAGCAAATTAAAAGCATAGATGAATACAGAAGAACAAAAAAAACAAATGAAATAAACAACAGTGCTTTACTGTTAGACTTAGGCTACCTGAAAAAACATAGTCAAGTACAGAAATTGAATAGTCAAATGTAAAATAGCACTGCATTGTCTTCAATGTATGAATTATTAATCTTTGTGAAAGCTACAAAAATCTTCTGTTGTTTGATTAACATTAAAGGGTTAGTTCACCCAAAAATGAAAATTAAGTCATTAATTACTCACCCCCATGCTGTACCAACCCCGTAAGACCTTCGTTCGTCTTCGGAACACAAATGAAGATATTTTTGATTAAATTTGAGAGCTGTATAACTACCACATTGGCTCCTAAGGGACTGCCTCTTGACGGCCCAGAAAGTCAATGAAGAAAATGTTTAAATATCCCAAGTGACTACCGTGGCTCAACTATATGTTTATCAAGCGACGCGAATACTTTTTGTGCGAAAAAACAAACAAAAATAACGAGTTTATTCGACGCATGCGCGAGAATTGCGATCTGAAGTAGTACAGAGCGGCTCTGAAGTAGTGTAAGCAGATCGCAAATCTCGCGCATGCGTCGTGGAAATCTAAGGAAGTCTCGTTTCTGGCCTACAAGGAAGAAAAGAAATAGTCGAATAAACTCGTTATTTTTGTTTGTTTTTTCGCACAAAAAGTATTCGCGTCGCTTGATAAACATATAGTTGAGCCACGGTAGTCACTTGGGATATTTAAACATTTTCTTCATTGACTTTCTGGGCCGTCAAGAGGCAGTCCCTTAGGAGCCAATGTGGTAGTTATACAGCTCTCAAATTTAATCAAAAATATCTTCATTTGTGTTCCGAAGACGAACGAAGGTCTTACGGGGTTGGTACAGCATGGGGGTGAGTAATTAATGACTTAATTTTCATTTTTGGGTGAACTAACCCTTTAAGCCTAATAGCAGATTTATTAGGTTTCTGTCACTTTAAGAGCAAATGCACAGATCCAATATAATGATGCATTTTCTTTCTCAATTTTTTTACGTTCACGAAAGCCATGAGATTGTTTATGAAAATATTCACCAAGATGGGCATTTTGACAATTCTGAGTGTATGTGCATGTTCATGTTCAAACTTATTTTATCTTCTTGCACTCAATTTTTTTTAAATCGCTTAAATGTTTAAAATGACAGGACCTAAAACTCCAAGATAAACTTTCACTCAATGCAACTGCCTTCAATCAATCCGAGAACCACATGCGTTTTAAACCGTGGTGGCAGGTCCGTGCGGTTCACAGATCATCCTTTACTTGACATACTGTAGCAGATCCTGTGATTTGACTATCGCAAGTGAATGCAACAGACTGCTCCCTCCCATCAAGCCAGTTGCAACAATAAGAGCATGAGCTTATTGTTAGAGAAAGTATGAAAACTTTCTCTAAAGAATTGCACCAAAGAATATTCTTACAAACTTCTTAGAATGAATCTTTCTTAAGAAGATTTTCGTGAATCCGACCCCTGCCTCCCAAACCAAGGTGCAAAAAGACAGGCAGAAAGTTGTCTGGGTACAGTAACCTAAAGCCCCTTCAGGAGGATTACAGGCCAGTTTGGCAGCTCCAAGGATGCTTTTGTGCCCTGAAGGGGCCCAGTGCATGCTGGGAGAGAGAGCAGCTGCATAGCTGGGCATTTAAATTTAAATCTTCGAAGGAACAGACAATGAGCCTCCACCTGGGGTTAGCCAATACACATGCACTTCCTGCTGGGGACTGGCCCTTTGTGACCGCCGCGCTTTTTTGGAAGGAACTGGGAGATTGACACAGCGCAGAATTTGGTGTTCATTCCTGCATGGATTGCTCGAGTGAACTTAATCCCCAAGTAGGACAATATTTACAGATAATTTGCATGAATTACGGTTTTCCCACCAAGAAAAAGACCAGCTTAGTACTGGGAACCTCAGCGAGGAGCTCTAGCGTGCCTTGAAAAAGTTCAAAAACTGCCTTTCAAAATTCACATGAAGCAAATGAGCCGTGAATAAAAGCTTTATCAATATTTGAAGAAGGTTATGAAATATTTACCCTGCCTCTGGAGCGAGCGAATTAAAGCAACATCAAAAGAAACATGAGCAGCTTCTATTGGCCTCCCGTATGGAAACCACATTCGCTTCAGTAATTGAGCTGTACGAACAGAATTTGCATCGTTCTTGACACGTTTCCCTCCCTGTAGACGCTGAACTGGACATTTTATTGATTTTGAGTGCCCTCCCCATAACTCCCTGGTTTACTGTTACACACAGACACGTGCAGGAGGAGACAACTGGGTCGTCTTATGGGAGTCGGGTTCAGGTACAACAGAGGAACTGAATTACACCAGTCTTTATTATTTATGTGGATCAGACACGATAGTGCAGCCGTACGCGACAGGACGCCTTACAGCGGCACATGTACTACAAGCTGAAGAAAACACACAACATTCACTACACAAACAGCGCAATAATACACAATTTATGAACTTTAATGTTGTTGCAAAGCCGTATGATTTTCTTTCAACTGAAGTAGTCCAAACAACTCGCTCTAAATTCCACATCTGAAATCATCCGATAGATTTGTGTGAGAAACAGACAGAAATTTAAGTTGATATTCACTTAAATTCTCTATCAGCAGTCTCAAGCTCGTATTAAAAACTTGGGATTTTCACAATGTCTAACCACGGGTTAATTTTAACCCCGGGTAAAGGAACGTTTCACCCTTGTAATTGAGAAGTGGGGTTAGCACGTCTTTTTACCCGGGGTCATGAAACCAGAGCCCGTCTAACGGAGAGCCTTGGCACTTCCTATTAGCCCCATTGTGTATCTGGCTGCAGTTCCATTAGAATTCCACCGGAGGTGATCGCGGGCGAGTGCAGAATGAATGGGAGTCTATGGGGCTAAACGTGTCTCTTTCTCCTGCTTGTCGTTAAATCAACATAGATTTTATTGTTGATTCCGCAAGTTCAATATAGATTATAGGCCAAAAGTCGAATGAACGAGTACTTATGTCCTTTCGATTTCTTACAGGTTAGGCCGTTGATGGCCGGAACACGCTAGCATTCTGCTATTGTGTGACGTCATCACAGTTTTGAACGGATTTTTAGAACAGATAAGTGAACTTAAAAATGCAATTTTCAGTTGAGTGTATTATCTTAACCCTCCCGTTTTGAATGCAACTTTCAAATTACTTGACAAAAAAATTACATCCTGAGAAAAGTGGATTTCTGGGGGTTAAACCCCATTGACTCCCATTCATTCTGCACTCGACCGTGAGCGCCCCCGCATGGACAGAGACGAGTTACTACAGCCAGTCCAGAAAACGGAAGTAACCAGCCAGTGCCAATTCTCTTCAATTAGACATTCTCTGATGAAACCCTGCTCTAGAACAATGCTTTAGCAGCGTTAACCCTGTTTTGCGCTGCCAAACCTGCGCAGTGTGAAATGATGCGATTTTAGAATGTTAAAACTATCCCTAGCAACCGACAACCAATCGTGTGCCTCATATTTACATACTTTGATCAGTCACAGAAACAGTGCATTGTATAAACTCAATTCAGTGTTTGTAATAAGGCAGTTCAGTTCAATGCAGTTCAAAAATGGGAAAAAGCATGACCTGTGTTTTTTGATCGAGGTTTGCATGCCTGTAACTAAAGAAGAAGTAAAGATCTCAAATTATCCTTTTATACTCTGGTTCTTAAACTTTTCTGTGAGATCGTCATGTTAAGGCTCAATATGGTGCATTTCCAGAGATATTGGGATTTCAATGTGCGTAAATTGTTATGACACTCAGTGGTCAAAAAACAATTGTGGGTTGTAAAAAATATGGACAAAGTGTCTGTTCTGAAGAACAGTTTTGAGGCTGTTTAAGGGGGGTATGGGCTGCGCCATATTGGAAAATCTTAAGAAATACAAAATACAAAATGTTCAGAAAGGAAGTTTTTCGCACTTCCGGGTAGGCTTCATTTTTCAGATTAGAATGTTGCCGCTTGGTTTTTACACATCAGCTGATGATACTTTTTCTTTTAAAGAGGATTATCTGAAGAACAAATCATTTTGAAACTAGAAATATCTCATTTTTTTCTATCAATGCAATTTGCTTAGAAAATGCCTGTCTAATTGTCATAAATATAATTTTTACAAAGATTATGTGGCTATAACTCAAAAGATATCTCAATATCCTATCAGATTCTCACCTTTTGAAATCTTAATTTTTAAGAACCTATATGGATCAATCCCATAGAAATGGGGATCCCAATATGACTCCATGTCCAAATTGTTGTATTTTCGAAAAATAAATGTGGGTACCTTTTCAAACAGCTGATAGCCTTCGTATTGTATTTAAAGTGGAATAAATAAATAATGTTAAAACTAGAAATGGATCTTGTTTCCCCTCTATCAAAACAATTGCATCAACAACATAGAGTTTGAATATCCCTGCTTTGAAATGTCAAAACTTGTTTTTCATAAATCACGCCAAAAGCCCAAGTAATTCTCTAAAAGCATACGAATGACAGGGGTGTAACATCAAACGGCAGCTCAGACCGTCTCCGTCTCTGAACACAACACAGAACAATCTCTGGATCTGTCGAGAAGATAGAGATGCCACAAGAACGCCATGAATCTTCTCCCTGTCAGAGCGTGAAATGCCGGTTTGCAGGCTTACGCTGAATCCAGAATGGAGATCATAGCCTTTATTTTGTGAGCGTGAAAGAAGGCCCTAAAGAAAGCACACTGACAAAAAAAAAAAAGAACGCTGCCAAATTTAGACCGACAATCCTGAGGGTTGATGCCTTCTGAAGAGGAAAATTGCGCCGAACATCCATCCAGCAACAGACATTTGGGAAATGATGAACTACTTTAAAATGAAGAAAGCTGGATTAAAATGACACGGATCTAAAAATGGAATTTTTTTCTGTCTAATCGGGCTGGGCTGTACACCATATACTAGGCGACGGTAGAAATGCGTCAAGCATTAAAGAATCTACTATGCTGTTCATATCACAGCAGCACAACAACAACAACAAAAAAAAATCAGACTCAAAGTAGAAACGATAGCCTACTTTTCCAAAGTCTCCAGCGTTGACAGCTTTATTTATGATAATGCAGATGCAGTATAACCAAGTTTCTTAGGTTTGCCAAGTAATATTCTGTCTGAATTGAAATTCTGTTCAAAAACATAGTAAAACTATGATACTATGTCCAAAAATATGCTAATGCCATTTCTATCAAGATACTTCAAATATGGTTTACCATGTTTAAAAAACATTGTCCAACAGTCCAAGTATTAATTCACAGAATATTCATCCACAGGCTAACATATAAAAACGCTTTTGGGTTATATTTATAGCAAAAATATTAGGGCTGTCAATCGATAAATCGCGATTAATCGCATCCAAAATAGGGATGTCCCGATCTGATCAAGTGTTCGGAAATCGGGCCCGATCACATGGTTTCAGACTCGATCGGAATCGGATGCTACTTCCCAATCAGGACTCGGATATAGTCTACATTCTCAGTATTTTTAAACACAAAGATAGTTGTGGTGGCACAGTGCCTGCGCATGCTAGAAATAGAACCGACGCTTATTTTTCACGCGACACGCAAGCGTGTTGGAAGCGTTTCCAGGCAAAATAGAACAGGAAAAGATGTTTATATGTTATTTTGTACACGAATACGTTAATAAATTACATTTTGATCGGTGAAAGTCTAGGTTTTGACAAATTCAGATATAAATATAATTTAAAAATTAATAAATAAATAAATAAATAATGAAAAATATTGCACCTGTCAATACAGAACGAAATATTCTGTGGTCTATTTTGCGGTCAATCAATACTGCTGACTGACAGTGTTTTTATTAGAATAGTTATGCTTAACATTATAAAGTTGATAACAACATATAGCAAACTGTGAGATATTTAAACTTGGGATCTCAAGTGGAAAGACAAAGGCTACATTTAATAAAACAAACCTGATTTGTCAAATGTTAAAATAAGGCGAATTAAATTAAAAATAAGGAACATCTTGGAATCTGGATCCATTTTTTCGCTCTTCCTTATTCTTTTTATATATATATATATATATATATATATATATATATATATATATATATATATATTATAGAAGTATCGGATCCGGACTCGGTATCGGTAGATACTCAAAATCAAATGACTCGGAAACCTCGGGACATCCCGGGACATCCCTAATCCAAAATAAAAGTTTCTATTTACATAATATATGTGAGTGCACTGTGTATAATTATTTTGTATATATAAATACACACACATGCTTGTATATATTTAAGAAATATTTTCATGTATACTGTATAATAGATTTATATATAATTTATGTTGTATATAAATATAAATGTTTTATATATAAATAATATTTTTTTCTTAAATATACATGTGTGTGAATTTATATATATACACAAAATAATTATACACAGTGCACCCACATACGTATATTATGTAAACACAAACTTTTATTTTGGATGCGATTAATCGCGATTAATCGTTTGATAGCCCTAAAAAAATATCTATTCTGTGATATCAAGTAATTTACAATGAAATAAAACAACTGAAAGATTTAGTTCCCACCGCTAGTATCTAAGCATCCCACGAGGAGAAACTTCACTGAAGCGTGTTCTTACTCACATGCTTTTAACAGGCACAATTGCTCTCAATATTTCAGCACACATGCCATACATGTATGTATGCTAACACGCATGTGTTGTAAACAATCACATAGCGTGCGTCTTCGAGCGTGTGCACTTAGATGTTCAGCACAAACTTCCCAGCGGGAAGAGCATCCGGATAGCTCTCTTTCCATCCATCCATCTCTCCCAGAGGGTTTTGGCCCCACTGACCCCACTCTCCTCTAACAGCTTCTCGTAGGTCTCCATCACCTCACAGGTTCTGCAGGGCACGCTGAACAAATCTCCATCCCCTTCACATCGCTGACTTAAAAGCATACATCTCATTCTGCACGAACGGCCTCAAAAAAAGATTCAGCTCATCAGAGTATATGCCTGATCCTATGTGACAGTGTCTTGAAATATGGAACTCATGCTGCATAATTACATTAATTTAACTCATATATATCTCTCTCTACTTGACTGTACAGAGTTGGTGACACAACTGCTACTGCCTGACGACTAGTACTTTATTTGAAGCCTGTATATTTGATTCAGTTTCATTAATTATAAGGCTTACATATTCATGGTGGTACCTTTAACGGCATATAAATCATTAAGCATCATTATCAGTACCCAGGCAGTTTCTGGTCTCATTGACTTCCATAGTATATTTTTTTTCCTACTATGGAAGTCAATGAGACCAGAAACTGTCTGGGTACTGATATTCTCCTTAATATCGGCTGAATGGATTTGAAAACGGTAAAACCCAACTGTTTAACTCTGGGGGAGTGGTAAAATGAGCCTATTTCCAAAAAAAAGTGGAGTATCCCTTTAAGCATTTGACTATTCAAATCCAAACAGTGACTTTTTTGGCCAGGCAGTGTATTCATACATCCCAAAAAAAATGTAAAAAAAAAAAAAATTGAACTGGCTTGCCTTTAAGTATAACGTTAGTTTTCTACAGATTTCACTTACACCTTTCACACTGTGACCAGCAAAAATTAAAGCAAGACTAATGCACACAAGAGATGAATTTTCTGCAAAAAGATCTTTTTGTTCGTCTGTCATTGAGACGTGAAGGTGTAATTAATCAAGACCACTCACACATTCCCGAACGAGAGATTCATACATATTATTTAGCCTAATCTCCATGTCTAAGACGGTAATGGTAATTAAAACATTGCGGGGTTGATGTGAATGCCGCGCCGTCGTGCCAGCGAGCCCAGACAGCCCGAGGAACCAGAGGGGTTTCTGGCAGCGCTGCAAAACAGCACATTTGTCTCTCACAGTCGCCAACCGCCACTCCTCTAACACTTCAATGGATGGATTAAGTTTCTTCCTGTTTTTTTCTTTTGTCAGGCTCATGATTCATTTAAAGAATCGATGAATAGGGGTTACCTTTGAAAGCCTTGAGCTTTCAGAGTACGACTGCATGCTTGTACGGCTTCCTGGGCTACTTGAGAACTTTGGTGAGGAAAATAACACATAAAGACGTCTATCTACTGTATTTCACTGTGGATTTGGTTGAACAGAAGGCATGTATATCTGGGTTGGCACCATTTTGAGTTTTTCAGAAAGAGACCAACAGAAAGAATTTCCTTTACTTAAAACTCCTGTGGAAATACCATGGTTTGCTTGGCTCCCCATGAAAACTTTTTTAAAGAATATCACGTCATTACTATGATACCCAACCCAAAACAATTGGGCTGTGTCCGAAATTGCCTTCTATACCCTTAAATTGGGCACTATTTAAGAGTACAGCCATTTGTAGTGGTGTTCGTAACCATAGTGGACGTGACGATATCAAGTGCATTCATTCAAAACCACAATGTGCACTGCAACAACGAGTGTAGAGAATACCCATAATGCACTGTGAGGGTCGTGCCGAATTAATTCCCGTGCTGAATCATCCCTCGATACATTTTCCAAAACGCTGGTCCAATGTGGCTACAGCATAATATCATACAGGTACATACCATTTTAATTGATTATTAAATTGTTTAATTAAGGTTTCTGAATGCTAGTTTCCATGATAGAGTTCAAGATAAATATTTTCATTACTCGTGAGCTGCCAGTTTGCAAAGTTTCAAATAATTTTAAATGTAGGGCTGCAAATAATTGTTATTTTAATAATAGATTAATAGAATTTTTTATCCGATTAATCGAAAAAATAATCGTCCGATTAGAGTTTTTGTTTATTATAACTAAATAAACCCCTAAATCTAGGTTGTGGCGAGCAGGATGAGGCCGAAAAAACGTGAGAGATGCGAGGTGCGCCTCACAGGTTCATTATCACTCACGACACCGGCCTTGCGATGCTCTCTCATGTCCCTCGGCCTCGTCCTGCTCGCTCGCCACAAGGGTATTTATGTGTAAAAGTGTACTTTAAAAAGTGCAAAAGCCACACATTGAGTTCTACTAATTTCAATATTTGCATTGTTTTTAATGATAATTGCTGATGGCAAGTTGACAACCATGATTAATGTAAAAAAAAAAAAAAAAAATTAGATATCCAACATATTATGTTAACACAATTTTTGTTAAAACAAATTTACACAGACATGTTGTTCAGAGGTGAAGATATAAATTAAAAACATCTCAAATATAGAATTCATTTAATTTTAATTTAAAATTAATTGAATTATAAGGATAAATTGATCAAATAAATATATTAGAAATACTGAAAACAAGCGTTTGAACGTTAGAGCCGCAGTAGATCACGTTTGAAAAACAATTAAAACTTTAAAAAAAAACATTATCATGATACATGTACATGTCCAAAAAAAAAAAAAAAAAAACATGAATTGCCAGGGTGCTTTGGTATTATACTTTTAACCAAGTAGTCCATAAAAAACAGTGATGGAGGTATAATAATGGATGACTGGAGGGTAATGCAGGCGTCTAGACTGGGATCCTGACTGACAGTGTTTTCTGGCAGATTTAAACATGGATGAAGAGTGAAATCAGATCCGAACAGGAAAAGCCCCTCAACTCCCCCCTTAGCTCACGGAGCAGGTGGAATCGGCCAAGCAAACATGCCTTGTGCGAGTGGAAAATCCAGTTTGCCAGCTTTCCAGAGAGTGGAGACGGAGAGTTGCATTCTCTCAGGATTAGAAAGTCAAAGGATTTGAGTCTAATGCGAGAATCGGTCACCTTTTCCCTACTGGATCGGTGTGTGTGCCATGCTGAGTTCTGAATGACTGCGTTTCTGCTCAAAACACTTCCTTAAGCTGTCATTATTCATTTAATTACTGCAAATGACAGGTCAAATGACAGATCGTCATCTTACATTCATTTAATCCTACATTTGACTGAAATCTCCAAACCCTCTGTGAAATTCTGGTCCCTGGTCCAATGTAAATCTGTGGAAATGTTGTGCCTATTATTTTATCATGCAGAATATTATTGCGCAACACTGTTGTTGTCCAATCCAAACCCCAAGTATAAGCAATAATAAGTGATGCTTGTCTCATCAAACCTTACTAATAAAAGCCAGTCAACACTGAAGTCTTGGAGGACTCAGAACCCTCTTGCTGTACGCTCTTGGCAGCTCAAATCTCAAGTTAACAAGCTCTGACTAACTGCTGTGCACTGGATATTCTGAACTGAAGAGTTGTAGAGTCTTTCACGTAAGAGACTCTTCCCTCCAGCCCAGAAAACTGTCAGATACTATCAGGTAGGGCTGAACGATTTTGGAAAATAATGTAATTGCGATTTTTTTAACCAATATTGCGATTGCGATTTAATATGCGATTTAAAAAAAAAAGTTATTTACCTTCTGTAGTATTAGTCGACAAAGACAAGCAATAAATCATTGTACAGTAGGGATGGGAATCTTTAGATAGCTCATGATCCGATCTACTTTTTTTCTTATTAATTAATCTTAATAACTCTTAAAATATGTATTTAATTACATGTGTAAAAACACATACTTTAAAAAATAAATATAAAAAAACATTTAATTAAACCAATTACATGCTAAGAATTTTAAATAGGCTATATAAAATATAGCTTCAAAATATAAAATCTAGTAAATAAAGAGAAACAAAAAAAAAAACACACAAGCAATAAACAAAGAGCGGTCTCAGTATTTAAAAGTAGGCTGAATGTTTTTCATTCAAGAGCTGGAGTGATTTCCCCTCAGTTTAGATACGATAAGCTGCATTCACACTAATGCATATAGACCATTTCACAAGATGTAAACAACACTGGTCCAGAAACACTTCCTGTTTCAGTTTGTAACTGTTTTCTTTATTTCACATGTAAAGAAAACATCTTAAAGATGTTTGTTTAACTTTTTGATTCAGTTTTATATGTTCTGTTGGTTGTATTTTATCCCAGCTTTTATGTAGTGTTAAAAAACTGAAACAGGAAGTGCTTCTGGACCAGTGTTGTTTACATCTTGTGAAATGGTCTATATCTCTTTTGAAATTGTAAATGTGGTTTGTCCTGTTGGTTTAAGATATAACTGACCGTGTTTACATCAATTTCGCGTCATAAAAGCATTTTGACATGCAAGTACATTTACCAATGAGTCGCTCACGGCCGCATGCACGAGCGCTCTTCACGAAGCACGCGTTAGTATTTTAAAATAAAAGCAGCCTTCTCGTGATTTTCATGGTTTTAATATATAAGCCAACTGCATTCCAAAAGACATAAATACTGCCTCTGTGAACTGAAGCATTTGTAAAGAAAATACCCGCGGGAGAGAACGCGCACTGCAACAGTGTAACGTTATAACATCAAGCAAAGCGGCAAAACCTGTTCAATGAAGCCCGCGAATGTCCTTGTAATTTGGTTCAACCCCGACCTTTATAAAATAACGTTACTATGTTTTGGAAGGTTCGAGCGGTGTCGTGTGTTGTGAGTGAGGAAGAGAGAGAGCGAGAAAATAGAAGCAAGCAGATTCAGAACACGGTTCGTTTCTAAAGCAAGTTGATGCTTTATCTTGCTGCTTTTCTGCTTTTCTCTCGCGTGTCAAGTGACCAGTGTAATCGCAGCTCTTGCGATTACAAAATCGCGTTTCATAATTTCGCGATTTTATCGCAAATGCAATTAATCGTTCAGCCCTACTATCAGGACGTTTCCCATCAACAGTGACATCAGTCTGTCTGCCGCTCACATCAGCTCCACCATTTCTGCTAAAGATCAAGTGTTTTTGGCTAGCAAACTTATGTTCAAACTAGGGATGTCAATTTTCACAAATTCCCATGATCGCTCGTCGTTTAAATTAACAATAAATTAATCGTTAGCATTAATGACAAACAGCATTACAGGGTCAATGCTCATTAAAAAGCTATGTTCCTTCCCAAATGAATAAGAATGTTTTTTTATCTAAATAAAGAGTTAGAAGGACTGTAAAACGTTTTGATGTGGTTGATAAATTAAATTATTTAATATATAAATATATCGACAAATGTGTCACCAATGCCGCCTCAGATGCGTGCTTGCTTGTCAGTTGTGGACGAGCTGGAACAACGCACTGAAAACGGCAACTAAACCCAATGAATTTAATAAATTCATAACCATTTAATAAAATAGTGTTCTCATGTTATGTAATATGACAGTCCCAAATTAACCATCGTTATTATTAGTCGTGCATTCTGCTTGAGTGGTGTGCGCTGAATGAATAACAGTTGAGCACTTTGTTAGTGTTTATTTAACTCAAAGAAATGCATCCTATTTAATCAGATATATATATATATACAAAATAAAACATAATATTACAAAATTATATCTGCACAAAATGATGTGAATGCACAGTTCTCATATTATGGTGGAAGCGTTCTTCTTGGAACAACGCGACATGGCATCTAAACCCAAATAATTCACAATGTTTTATTACATTGTGTTATCGACAATTAATTGATTGTCGATTAATAGTTGACATCCCTAGTTCGAACACATAAAAGGTGTGCTGTTTTAATCAATCAAATCTGCTGAGTGACACTACACAACATCGTCACTGTCAGCTAAGGAAATTAGCGTTCATTTTAAATCTCAGACTTCCTTCAACACATCTAGACCAAAATATCACAGATAGAGTTGCACAAAATTAGACATCAACTTCTTAGTATTCCTCAATCTATTCATTATATAAACAACATAAAAAGAATAGCGCTAACGCTAGCGACCTCAGGTATGTAATAGTGCAAATTTCTTTCTGCACAACAATTGAATCTCTGACTCAATAAGTGCTTAGCCTATTCCTAAAGGTGGAAATGTCGGAGACACAACAATGACATGATGTTCTGTTTCACATAAAACAAAAGAATACGTCATCAGCAAAACTTGGCTCAGTGATTTACTGCAGAGCAAGAACTGTATGCAATGAAATAATAGTGTCACACTGTCACTTGATGGTGGATCTGGTGAAGAAGGAGCTATCATCGATCATAATATTGATTTTGAAGACTATGAAAATTATAGTTTTAGAAAAAAGTTTTGGAAGAAAATGAAAATTTTAGAGAATATGAGATTGTGTATGAGCCAGATGCTGAAGTACTGGGGAAATGAGCTCTGATAATAACAGTGATGATGGTAATAAGGAAAAAAAAAAAGTTCCAAAAGGTAACGAAATATGCTTCATTTTATTCTTTTGTAATTGTAACTAAAATATCAGGTTTTATACTATAGCAGCCGTGAGAGATCCAATCATGTTAAATATAGCTCTGGGTCGCTAAAGACCCAAATATGTAATAATGATCGGAGAAATATTCATGAATTTAATGGTTGAATACACTATAGAGAGCCTTAGTCCCTCCCCTTCCGGTCGACCACCATGGGACCTTATTTCGGAAAAATATTGGAGAGACAACAAATATTTTGATCTCATTTGAATTGTGCCCTGAATTACACATATGATGTTTGCCAATTTAAAAGATACATTTTAAAGTAAAGAAAGTCACAGTTTGATGTAAAACCGTTGAGGTATAAGACTGTGAAAATACGTAATTTTACAAAGACTACAAACCCCAAAGGCGCACATTTTCTCTCAATGAATGAAGCTAACTTTACTGAGGCTAATGTCTGTCATTGTCTTACGTTATAATCGTAACGTTACGTTGTCATGCCTGTGTGTGTTGTACCAGACTGCACACACACAAGCAGCGGATCTCACTCGTTGTTTCGCTTCTCGGGAGATGTAGTTCATAGAGCGATTTCCACAAAAAACTAAATGTTACTCTTCTGTTGTATGACAAACTGCAACGTTTTTGACTTTCAGAATTATCTTTTAAATTGACAAACATCATATGTGTAATTGAGGGCACAGTTCAGACGGAATAAAAAGAGTTGTCTCTCGCCATTGACTACCATACATAATTTTTCCGAAATAAGGTCCCATGAGCCGGAAGCGGAGGGGCGGGACTTACTGTAGGCTCTCTATTTAATCAAACAAAGCTGCAATTATTGGATCAAAAATAGAGAAAAACAACTTAAAATTATATTTGAATATATTTTAAAATGTAATTGATTCCTGTGATGCAGAGCTGTATTTTCAGCATCACCACTCCAGTGTCACATGATCCTTCAAAAATCATTCTAATATGCTGATTTGCTGCTCAAGCAACATTATCAATGTTGAAAACAATTGCGCTGCTTAAAAAATCTGAAAACCGATATTTATTTAACATAGAAATCTTTTTGTCACAATGTAAAAGTAAAAAAAAAAAAACAGCCTTGCAGAAAAACACACATTTATGAAAAGTAGACTTTGCAACATTTACGCATTATTCAAAATGGTGTAAAATATTCCAGGCCACACTCTGAATTTTAAGACCACGGTTATAAAGAGACGCTGATTGAGTGCTTCTAAATGAGGACACAAAACAAGAAGCGAATCGTCCATGTGAGTGACACGGCAACACGCTGGCCGCTCTGAACGGGGTGAATAAATTGTGGTGTTCAGGGGCACACGGAGAATAAAACACATCCTGTCTCTCCAAGAACAACAACAAAGATAAACTCCTTCTGCAGTCACCAATTGGCTGTGGGCGGCCCTCCACTTTCACACAGACGTGAAAGACTCAAGGGGCTTGAATGGGAAAATTGGCCAAACGCGGAGTTATTTCCTTCATCTGAGCTCTGGAAGAAAAACAGAAGAGAGAAAGGACAGCTCGCTCCCACACTCCTTCTGTCCTGTCATTCAACCAGCCCTGAATCAATATCACTTCTCAGCCTGGCAGCGTCTTTCCTAGGTTTCACTCATCCAAGCGTTCTCTTTCCCTACATTTTTAATAGCCATACCATGGTAACCCTGAAGAAGGAACAGGCCCATCTGAAGTGGAGGGCTTTTGACAACTCTTCATCCTCAGGGGTCAAAGGTCAGTGCGAGAGAGCGCCTCCTGGGAACACTAAAGCTTGTCCTTTTGAGGCCGTACAATTAAGGTTCGTGGCCATGGTGACGCCTCTACCCTGTTAGGGAGGACGGAGAGAATTGGACAGGGTGAAAGAGAGATTTGAGTCCATCTCAAAAAGAGCAGTTCTGTAGAAACTACAGGGAGTCTTACAGAAAACAACACACCATTACGATTAGTTCAACGTGAATGCACACAAAAATGTGCAGAATTCGGGGCCGTTCACAACAAGATCCATTCTTGAAATAAACAGCAAGAGGTCTTAAAGACTCAAAACGTGGTTTTTTTTTTTTCGACCTTAGCAACTTTTAATTTAATGCTCCCTCTGAAAAACACTAGAGATGCTAAAAACTTACCAACCAGCAAGTTCTTTGTATTTTCTATGCCTTATCTTTCATCAAAATATATGCCAGCAATGGAAAACAAAGCTTATCAAACTAGCATTTCTATCCCAGATCCACATGTTTTAGCACAAATTAACATACTACTTGTGCTATTGCTGCATATGAAGGTTGTGTGATAGTAGTATGCAAATGTTCTCTATGCCTGGATTACACAGATGACCTTTTACATTCGCCAAAACGTGCCATATTAAACAGACCGCGTGATTTAGTGTCGACTTGACTTGGATTACCACAGAGACAAATGAAACCGGAAATAACAAGTTATAATATCTCTCTTGAATCATTATTAGATCAAATTGTGAAAAAAAAATTTTATACATGCTTGAACATCTTTTGCTGAATGAAACATGCAATATACTCACTAGTTCATGTGACAACAATGTAGCATTACATTTGCAAATTTAACATACTATCCGTCCTGAATAGTATTCGCAAACTATCCGTCCTGAATAGTATTCGCTATTCGCTAATTCGAAAAACTACAAACATGGCCACGACTGGCAGATCGATGTGCGACTACATTTCCTTCCAAAACGGTAGGAAATTAAATATTAAATTGAATGTGGAGGATTTTAACTGACAGGATGATTGACAAGGCAGTTTAAACGCTGACAGTCTGCGTGTAACGAAGTGACAGAGCTGTCCGTTATAGGCAGTTGTGATCATGAAGCATGTCCCACACCAGGGACGTGCACAAGGGGGTTGCTCAGGTTGCCCGGGCAACTGCCCATATGCCCTTCTCGACTCAGGTTGCCCTTCTGAGGAAAAAAAAAAAAATCGTACAATGGATGTAGAATTTCACGTAGGCCTAGACAAAAAATAATATAAAAATCGCAAAGCCTCATTCACTTCCAAAAAAAAAAAAAAAAAAATTGAAAGTCAAACTGTTTCCACGAGACCATAGACTGCACGCGACCGGTGCGTATGGTAAGGCACCGCAAATTACTCAGGCCGCGCCTCCATCTCGTGTCGTGCGCTAATTAATGTGTACGACCATGACAAAATGAAGCGAAACTATCCTTCTCGTCACGAAAAGAGGAAGAAGAAAAACATGAGAGTGAATTGAGGGAACAGCAGTCAGGTAAACTTGTGTTCTGTCCTCACTAGTGTCCGCAAAGTTTGATGGTTTGTCTGGGCAGGCAGTGCATCTCTTGCATCACTTTTTGCCCGTCAAAAGTGAGAGTAAAATACCATTATTTATTACGTTTTGTTTTTGATAAACGACAAAGTGCAACAACATTGTTTGTTTACTGCAGCTCGGAAAACATAACCGCGTCGCGTGTGTTGCGTTCATATGCGCGTGCACGAAATGAAACTCGCATTTTTCAAGCAGAAATGTGGAGACCAGAGAAATGATGGCACTTCCAATCAAAGTACACATTATAAAGACACTGATTATCTAGTCTCAGTGTAGTTAAAAACTCTAAACAACTGCACTAATCATGCAAGATATAAACCAATGTATTGGCAATTTGACATTGATTGACTATTGATTTATAGGCTATATTGAATTTAAAATGATGATTAGATGGACATTCTGGTCAATATGAACGCAAATCCCTCAGTAAATAACCATAAATCAAGATTTGCTTTAACATGCATAAAAAAAATAAAAAAATAAATAAAAATCATAGGCTACTGATTCCGAAAATACCCTGGCTGTAGAGAGAACCAAAGTTAATCCCAAAAGCCAAAGTTCAGGGTTGTACTTTATTATTTTCTTCTTGTTTATGTTTACGTTAATATTCACTTATGTGAATGTTAATGTTATCTTAACATTCTATAAAAATGCTTTATTCAGTAAATATTGTTTGTTTGAACCTCATTCTGTTCTATATTGTTGTACTTATTCTTTGACTGTTTTGTTTAAAGGAGGGAGGATTGTATTGAGCGGTATTGAGTGGCAATGGCAAATGGTTTACATGGCTCACGGCATCACAGATCAGGTAGAGGGCCCCTTAGCAGAATTTTGCTTAGGGCCCCAGGGGGAGGTCAGGATTGGCAAAAAAAAAAAGAATTGTATTTTTTCCCGAAATCTAAGCGTTTTTTATTTTTTCGAGTTTTTTCCATTTAATCCAGATTATTTCTTTTCAAATAAATAAATAAATAATTTAAAAAACAATAAACAACAATATGAAGAACTCTTTTGCTCATTTGTCTCATCTCTGACATTTTGCAATCTTTATAAATAATTATAATACCATAAGATGAGGCATTGCGTTTGGACATAAACACGGCCAGATAAGGCAATTTGGAAGGGGACAAATTCAACTGAATATATTCCTTCATATAGCCCGTGAGGGGGGAGGAGGGGGGGGGGGGTGCCCTTTTTTCAGGTCAGAGCAACTGCCCCTCAAAATTCCTGTGCACGTCCCTGTCCCACACCCAAAGCTTGCCTATTATTCTGCTGCACTCTCAAAAGTGTGTTTTTCTTCACAAAAACAGTACTTTTAAGGCATAGTAGAACTGGGATGCAGGATTTAGGATTAGTCTGATTTTAGGCAGTTACTTTTAGGTCTGTCATTATCGCCCAGACTCCGCCCACTTACAGCATCGCTGCTCGCATCACAATGAGGGCGTCTAGACCCCAGAACCAACCAGACAGTAAATTCCTCTGGAGATTTTTAATCAGCACAGGCTGGGAAGGGTGAGTGGTTTTGTTGAAATGTCAAGGAAACCCACAGTCACATCTTATTCTGGTTAATTTGTAATTACCCATTGGTTACGGCTGTTGAAAACCGGGTTAATCTCATAAAACCTGTCTAGAACATGTTTGGGTCAAATTTCACCCTAAAATTAACAGTATTAAAAGTAAAACAAACAAAAAAAAGAAAATTGAGCCTGGCTGTTTTAATACATACATTTGCACTGTAGAGTTATTTCCATGGCAATAAAGCAAATTTACTCCCAAATTCTAAGTATTGTAAAGTGAAAAAAAAATAAATTACATATTATTTTAACTGTAAAGTTTATACATAGGCCTAATGGTAGTGTTTTTATACTGAATTTAATGCATTCTTTAATTTTTTTTATTCCGTGAAATATAATGATTTTTAATTTTTGTATAAACATTTGAAATGTTATTTTACAGTAATTTGGGAGGGAAATATCTGTGCATAAATATTAATGAAAATAATGTCACAATGCAAAAAAATACAGATATAATTCCATATAGAAAAACAAGCAAATCATTTAATTTTGGGGTGACATTACAAAAAAAAAATATAATCTTATTTGACATTTTTAAAGAATTTTGTGACATTCATCAAACTTTTGTAAGTTCAAACTTAACATTTCGCTTTAACTGTAAAAAGCATAATATCCTTCTGCTTGGATTTGATTCACAAGCCCAGAATCCAGCTCAACATAAGCACATAATACATGGATAACCTATATTTATGTTTTTTTATCAGGGTCAGTGCTAATCGCCTGGCCTAACAGAGAAAACTTCAGTTAACATACACACACGCGATTTCCACATAATCCCATCCGATCTCTAACAGAGCTGATAAAAAAGAAAAGAAACATAAAGCCCTCGTGCGACAGTCACATCCAGATATGTCCGATCAGAGAACACGTTCTTTTGAACCGATTTTGTTTTAAAAAAATTCCAAATAAAACATTTGTAAAGGGATGAATCTGTAAAGTAGTAAACGATTTGGGGGAAAAATAATATTAGCAAAAATACACTGACGTTGTTAAAGTTAAAATACTTTCAGTAATATCCCATTGATCCACCCTACATCATCGCAGCCCCGGGGCAAACACAGAAAGGGGTAAGGCTTGTTTTAAGGACTTTGGCTCTGGTTCACCAGCAGGGCATCTCGAGGTGATGTAATGCACCCACAGGGGGATACTGTACACCCCTGACAGATGAACCACCCTGAACCTCAGTGCCGCAGGGTCACGTGACCCCCCCTCCAGACCTACAGCAGGCACTGACAGACACTGGCTGCCCTGTTGTGATCTCAGAACACAGATGGACGCTTATGCTCTTCATCGTGTTTAATTGACTGAAACAATGGGAGAAAGAGCATTACTCCACGCTTCAAATCAATCCAGCCTTTGTGGATCTCAGCAGAGATTATGAGGCCGTTAGAACTGGGGAAAAATGTAAGATGGCTACAGACATTCCTGACAGGGAACAGAAGCGTTTCACTATAGGGCTGTTTGACATGCCACAGATACTTCTGTAACAGATTAGCTATTGTAGAAACAAATAATTTAGAGTGAAAACAGTTAATCATTTTTACTTCTCATATCTATATAATCAATTTCTATAAGTCTAAATTATTTAGCATGCAAGAAGAAATGTTTTTATATAGTATTTATTTTATACTCAAATTATAATTTATTGTGTTAAATATCTTTTATTTACTTATAAATATTTAGCTTTTTTATTAAAGCAAGATTATATCTACTATCTTTGGCAACGGACGTAACAGCACAAGTTTACTTTCATGATGAGTAACACATCCATTACACAAAAAATACCTCTGGGCAAAAATGATCTCATTGTGTTTCATATGGATATGATTCATCAAAATGGCCGTGGCAGGCAAAAAAAATCCTGAGCAAGCACAATCTGCATCACACAAATGTGAACAAAAAGAGAAATGTTTGTAGTATTAAATGTCATCTAATTGTTTTTCATTAACAAATTTGGTGTCGTAATCAGTGTTGGATGTATACACCTAATTAATTACTGTAATTGAATTACTTTTCACTTAAAAAGGTAATGTAAAGGGATTACTCGATTTTTGTAATTAGGCTACTTTTCACTTAAAAGTAATTAGGGGATTACTCTTATTTTTCTGTAAATTAATTACTTTCCCTCAAAAAGCTAAAGTACGGAATTACTGTTATTTTTTGTAAATTAATTACGTTTCCCTTAAAAATGTAAAGTAAGAGATCAGTCTTAAGTTTTCTGTAATTTAATTACAGTTTCTTCTGATTAGGGCTGTCAAACAATTAATCGCAATTAATCGCATCCAAAATAAAAGTTTATGTTTACATAATGTGGGTGCACTGTGTATAATTATTTTATATATATAAATACACACACATGCTTGTATATATTTAAGAAATATTTTCATGTATATAGATTTATATATCATTTATATTATATATAAATATAATTAATATAATTATTTTATTTATAAATAATATTTTTCTTAAATATACATGCATGTGTGTGTATTTATATATATATATATATATAATTATACACAGTGCACCCACATTATATTATGTAAACACAAACTTTTATTCTGGATGCGATTAATCGCGATTAATCATTTGACAGCCCTACTTCTGATGTAATGGTATTAAAAACTGTATAGACAATAGAATAATTCTATAGTAGATTAAAACGTAAAATGCCTGTTTTGTATGTAACCTTCTCCCTTTAAATACTTTTGCCAGTTCAAGAATAATTTATGCAATTTTATATTATTTATTAGGAAGAATTAAAAGACCAGTTTTGAGTCTATCCTTGTATTGTTCAACTGGTCAAGGTTAAGATAATATGGGATTTAGTAATATGTAATGCAATACTTTTTAGAGAGAAATCTAATTACACTAAAGTAATCTAATTAATACAATACAGTAATCCGATTACATTGCCGGCGATTTTTAGTAGCTAATAATTACTTTTTTTAAATTAACTTACCCAAGCCAACACTGGTTGTAATATAATGACAACATGTTTTCAATATATATACAAAAATAGATTCCTATCCAAATGGATAAATATTTAGTAATCACCTTTTACGGTTCTCATACACAATGTCCATAAGGGAGCAAAATCACCCAGTGAATAGTCAGGAAATATGGCATAATGCATCTCAAAACCTGAAGATATTTTCAAAATCAAAATCTGGACGTCACAGACGGAATTTAGACGACGTTCAGATCAAGCTAGTCACAATAACAGAACCTTCAAACCCTTAAGATAAAAAAAAAAACAAGAACAAGCACCTATAATCCTGCAGCTCTCACACTCAGGTTTAAAAATATGACATAAAGCTTATTTCACTTGCAACAGTCTAAATTATTCAAGTTCATCAAAGCACCAAGCACAACCACAAGCTTCCACAACAACAAGCTCCATGGCAACCCTGGTTTCTGCGGCACCTTCTCTAAATCCCAGCAGTTTAAGAGAGGGAAGGAGCGGCTCGTACCTCCATGGCCAGCGCGGCCGTCTGCTGGTCGTAGTGGTTCAGGAGGTTGGGCATGAAGGTGGTGTTGTAGGGCAGATCCTGGCACATACGCAGACCGATCGACTCGCAGGTGAACATGCTGTGAGCGCCCACCGCCGAGTCCATGTGGATGCCCAGGCTGCTCGTGAACAGGGACAAGAGCAGCAGAGCCCCAAAGAGCCACATCCCTTGGGAAGGTAAATCCATGTTTGAACGGCAGGAACACGAGCACAAGGGTTTCTCCTCTACGCAGAGATCCGCCACACCCATAGCGTGTAAGGTAAACCGCTACGATCGACTGCTTCCATGCTCTTCCTGTTCTGTCAGATGGTCCTCGTGGATATACCCGTCTGGGGTCAGTGCACGCTTTGATCAGACCCCTTATGCATCCTCTCACATGCATACAAGACTACAGAATGAATGAGAAACTGTCTTTGGTCAGGGTGGTCTTCAATGGATCCTTCTAACGGGGCTCTGGGATGCGGCTACGACAAAGGATACTGGATACCTGGAACATCATATAAAAATACATTTAAAATATAGATGCTACCAGACTAATTGTGTGCAATTAAGCAAATTAATTATCCATTTTAACTGGTTAACTTCATTAGTTTTGTGTCTGGCAAAGCAAGCTTATGTAAACCCCTGCTTGTAAACAGTTAGGCAAGACCAGTTAAACAGCTGTTATAACAGCCGTAAACCAAAAACAACAATCCATTAACTAGGTGAACCTCACAAAACCGTTCAAGAACATGCATGGGTCATATTTCAGCTCCAAAAATGGAGAAAATGTACACAATTATATTTTGCATTAAGAAAATCAAGCCTATTTTAGGACCCCTAAGCCTTTTTTCATTATTTCCATGACAATTAAGCACATTTATTTTACAATAATAATAAAAATGCAATAGTGCATGCAAAAGAAAATATTTAAATTGTGTTGAAGTGTTATATTAAAAAAAAATAGAATTACTCATACATTATAGTTGTATTTGCTGTGGTGAATTTAATTATTTCTGTAAAACGTTAGTTAAGGGTCCAATTCTCATTAACTAGTTGCTGATTAGCATGCATATTACTGATACCGGCTGTTTATAGTACAGTATATTAATGCCTTATTTTGTATGATCATATTCCACACACTCTAATGCTAATCCATACTTAAATTAATAAAAATTAATTAGGAGATTATTGAGGGAAAAGTTGTTAGTTAATAGTGAGAACTGGAGCGTTAACTAAAGAATACTATATTATAATTTAAAAAATCACTGTGTCCAGACATTCTTATTATAATTTATTATAATTTAAAATATATAAAATTATATATATATATATATATATAATGAGTTCAGATGCAAAAGCCTCTAAATGCCATTTGAAATTTTCTTCTTTAATGATGATTTTTTATCAAACTTGTATATTTAAGTTCAGTAATTTCACTTAAATAGCAATGATAATTACCTATTAATTGTTAATTAAGTGAAATTACTGAACTTAAATATATAAGTTTGATAAAAATCATCATTAAAGAAGAAAATTTCAAATGGCATTTAGAGGCTTTTGCATCTGAACTCTTCATATATATATATATATTTCTTATTATAATTTAAAAAAATCACTGTGTCCAGACATTCATTACTGTATTGAGAAGTTTTTGTTGTATTTTGGGGAGAAATGTGCATAATTCTCGTGAAAATATTAATTCTAAGGTTAATTATATATATTTAACACACATAGAATTCAACTGTGCATTTTAAACAGAAATGCATTTACTTCAAATCAATTTGAGAAAAGCGAGTAATATGGGTTGTGAGTAATACATAACACTTTCTCATGTCATTTCATCAGCCTTTCTTAATCCCGATTGTGTTGAATCTGAATTAACAGGAGCCAGTGTAAACATACCATCCCCCTTACAACACGTTTGTGTGAGTCTACAAACACACAACCATATACGAAACACAGAGTAACCACACATTAAAAATCTGAATAAAGTCTTCATTCTAAAATACCACAAATTACTAGACATGTCAAATTAATAAATATTCTTCAAATCATTTCATTATAGACAAACCTATGCAAACCTTAGACTGCATTACTCGTGTTATAAAAACATATGATGGGATTACTCATGTATGAAAATTAATCAACATGCATTTCCATATATATATATATATATATATATATATATATATATATATATATATATATATATATATATATATATATATATATATATATATATATATATATGATTAAATATAAAATGTGCTAAAAACCACATATTTATGTGGGTTAAAACAACTGAACAGTGCGTGCAATATTATGCATTTGAAACTTTACCTTTCCCTGGCAAAGATCATCTGGTTTTCTCCATATGACACTATTCAGCGTGTCTCTCGGTGTAGATTTACGCTGCAGGTTTGATTTCAGCACCTACAATCATGTAACACACTGAAGTCCGTGCTGCAGTTTCACTCAGACACTCACACACCGCATGAAAACACTCGCTCCGGCTGCTTATTTGCATTGAGACGCTGACGGATACAAAAATCGTAAACTACCCGAAACGAGCACATGAAGAGCGTCACGGACGGCTGCCCGGTGGCTTTGCATATTCACAACCGCAACGAAACTCCCGATTCGCCCCACCTTCAGCTGTTTCCAATGAGACATACACCTGCTATTCCTCCAGGGGGCGTTTGGAGGCTCAACAGCACAGACCGCTATTGAGTCGCATTCAAATTCCACGACATTTTTTGTCTCGTCAGAAAAGATTTTGTAATAATATGTATTATCTTTTAAGTACCTTAATTCGAAGGATGAATATCTGACAAACAAATTAAAAATCTACCATAGCTCTCTCAAATATAATACATCTAAAATCTAGAACCACTAACGATTGTGATTAGTCCAAACTCACCAGCGCTGAGAAAAGTAACACGCACCTTGTGATCAAAATAGCGCTGCGTGTGGTCGACGTCATCATTTACGTCCTAATACACTGAAGCTTTAATAACCGCTTAATTTGAAAATACACCGTGAAAGCTTAAAACTATGATTGTTAATGTTTAGACACAACGCACCTGGCAAGATATAAACAACCTCCCGGCAGTTATATCCGCCTATTTTATGAAGTTTCATTGTAATTTACTTTCTTACAGCTTGGTTGTATTTCTATGCCCCCTTCTCAAGACAGCCAGAATTGACTTCAAGGAACTGCGCATGTGCATCTCTGGTACAGAGACAGAGTAACGGTGCATTTTTAATTAAGTCGTTTCGAAACGAAAATTAAGCGAATTATTTTATAACTGAATTATATTTTATATATGTTAGTTTTTTTAAAAAAATTCGGAAAAATATTTTAAAAAGGTATTTTAGTAGTGCTGTCAAATAGATTAATCAAGATTCAACGCATCTAACATCAACTCTAACATTTGAGTTTACATATGTGTTTATATTACATTAAATAAACTCAAAGTTTTATGTTAGATGCTATTATCACGCTTAATCGATTTGACAACAGCACTAATATTTTGTCTTCAGTTACAGAGGAACTTGTTTTGTATACAATATTGCACAGGAAACAAAGCAGTGACATAAATAAAAGATAATGGGAAAAAATATATACATATATATATATATATACATATATATATATATATATATATATATATATATATATATATATATATATGGTAAACAATAAAAAACTGAATATATTATGCCATTCCTTGTTATGTAATAAAACTATCAAACTAAATTTCACAATGACCTCAAAAACCAGGGGAACCGGTTATTTTATTATGCATTTTTCTCTTTATATTGATTAAATAAAATAATAACCATACAGTTGGAAGTCTGGTAATCTAGATTGTGGCGGTTTTTGTCTCTGACACTCTGATGCATTGAGTGAACAAGCAGATGTCCAGCAATTCAACAGGTGCAGTGAAGTGAATGAGGTCAGCTTTCCCATAACACTGAGAACACATCATCAACTTACATATGGAATTAAACAGGGCCAGTGTGAGATCACAGGAGGCACAAGGGCACAAAACAGTTCTTTGAAAAATTTATTTTTCCAATCTAACAAAGGATCAGTAAAAGTAGGTCTTCGGAAAATGTTGTTCATCCTCTTCAACATACTTTTCATGCCATGTTAATTGCATTTTAGATAATTGTTCATAAAACTACTAAAACATTATAGCAAATGTTTACAACATTTTATTAAAGCGTAGATATAAAAGAACAATATTCACCATTTCAACTCTATGGAATCTAAAATGAAATTATTATATCTGAAAACATTTCAGTCTAATGTAAAAAAAAAAGTTAGATTTCTGAAAACTTTTTTTAATATGAAAATGTATATTCAAATATGATGCACATTGATAACACACCACAATGTTAAAAATAATTAAATTAAATGTAAAAGCAAAAGGTTCACTTTTCTGCATCGAGATGAGGGATTTTGAGTACCGTGTCAGGAATGAAAGTATATTACAGCTCTCTAAACAAACACAGTCTTTTGAAATGAAATTTAATGTATCAAGCAGAGGGAAATCTCTTTGTTTTGACAGTTTCAGTCATGTCTCTGTCAATATTTAACTACTGTAATCACACTAGATTATCTGTGAGAGTGAGATTTTCTCTGCATCATTGAATCCAGCCCAGATTAATGTCTCTGACGGCGCTCTGGCACACTCTCTATACTGCATACTGGACTTTGTATGACAACCGACTATAGAGAGCTCAGCATGTGGCACATTAGATAGTAAAACAGCTGCTTTCCTTTAAAGTAAAATAAAACAGTATTTGGTATATTTGACATTGGGAGTGCAATAACAAAACATGATATATAAAAAAGAATACAAGCGGTCACTTTAAAAAAAAATCATAATTTTTAAATTAAGTTGGGTGTTTAGTTTCCATGTAAACGATAACTGCACAACATGTAACTCCATATACAGTTTCAGAAAATGACTATGAATATGTTTTGGGTTTAATTACAATCTATACGAGTAGACTGAACACATTCAGACCAAACATCCTGGCAAAAAAAATCTGTTTCACAACCTCAGTGCTTCAAATCATCTACAGAACAATTGACATTATTAATTAATACAAATGCAGAATGTAACTCCAGATGAATGAAAACTTGCATTATGTTCTGTTTCACCACAGTGAATGTCCCACCTCTCTCTAAGCAATGGCGGACTGATGTGCAATGAGACGCTCTCCTTGAGTTGTGGGGTGCTGGTCCATCTTTGATCCTGACGCCAGGGCCTCCTCTTCCAGCTGTTATGAAAGACAATCACATTGATTAAAAAGAGCTCATATTATATCTCTTTTTAATCCTTATGTTTTTTCATTACAGTTCTACATGACCTTTTTTAGAATTAAAGTACCCAAATTAGGCTATTTTAAAGGTTTCTCATTTTGTTGTGGAGGTCTCAAACGATAGATTTACATGCATGAAAGGTAAAAAATTAATAAAAAAAAAGTTTAATCACCATCTCAAAGAGTCTGAAAACGGTTTGATCGATGATTCAGGGTATGGTTGCATGACAACTATGTACTATGTATTTTTTAATGATGACAATGTTGTTAAAACAATCTCCGTTCACACGGATCTGTGGAAAATGCTGTAATCTGCTGCCAGGCCAGTAGTTGGCGATGTCACTTAGTAAAGAAACACTAGTCGTCAATAAACTAAACGTAGGCCTATAATAGAGTGCAAAAGTTACGACGTCACTTTGTGGGCCAAAACGCTGAAGTGAGTTAGCATTTTAGCACTTCCGATTCCCTCGCCCTAAAGAACATGGGTTTTTTGAGTGGGTTTTTGCTAAATCGCCTGAAATAAGGTCCGTTGGTGAACAAAGCCTCTACATTAGTGCTGAAACGATTAGTCGACATTGTCGACAATAACAAATTGTCGACAAATATCGTTGTTGTCGAGTAGTCGTTTGATCTAACGTGACCTGTTGTAAGGGCATGCAATATCGCGATTTGACCGCTATGGCGCTGTGGCGCTAGAGGGTAATGCAGCCCAAATACAAAAAGCAGTGGGCCTATTAAACAATGCTTATAGAGCATTTGTATGTGATTTGAGTTGGACTGAAATCTGAAAACTTAAAGAGAATGACCTGTTTAGTCGGCTCAAAGTTCATTAAAACATCTATTTCAAAACCTGAACTGATTTTCTTTTTTCATATTATAGTAAGAATATGTATGACTCAATGTTTTAACTAATTGAAAAAGCTGAATAACCACTCCAAACTTACTGATTAGCCGACAAAATAATTGACGATTAATCGTTAGATTAATCGATTATCAAAATAATCGCTTGTTGCAGCCCTACTCTACATATTTTCACGTTTTGATCTATGACATAAAACACATCAGTTATAACCTGCTTGTTGTTTTTTAAACTTTATTGTGTTTGCTTGTGTTTTTTAAAAACTTAATATAGGCTTCAAAATGTATACATTTTGGATTAACTTATAAAGATTAACTTGATAGACAAAACGTGTAAGGGTCACAACTCTTTGTTGAACACAGATCTTATTTTATGCGACTTTCCAAAAGTCTATGGAAAAAAAATGCATAGCTTTTCGATCGAGGGAACCCATGCGCCGCTAGCTTCCGAGTTGTCCTACAGTGACGTCATCACTTCGGCACTCTATAGACCTTATGCACCAGAGAAACGTGGGTGCCATCATCTTTAGAATATTGTCTTTGAACTTCCAGTTTCGTGGTCGCTCTGTATATTTGGCATAGCTGTCGAAGTGGATTTACTTATTATAGAGTTAACAAAAGTTATCATGAGCAATGCAATGTTTATCATAAGCATTGTGAAGCAGATGTCTTAACAAATTTCAACCGGGAAATTTTTTACAAGCAGTTCATTCATACCTATGCAAGATTGCTGTGGAAATACAGACCTGAAAAGGGGCGGGGCTACATAAGGTCTATACACATGTGCATGATGTTTCAGTTTTCACAAATTCAAGTTCTTGTAGTTCACATGGATAAAATAACGGTATCGTCAGTGTTGGGGAGTAGTTAACTACAAATAGCGACGCTACTAATTTAACTACATTTTTCAGTAACTACTTTTTACAGCAAGTAGCGGTATAGCGCGAGCAAAAGCTACATTGCATTTGTCGAGCCTGTGCAAATCAGTGCGATGCAAGGATATTCTTCTTCTTGTTAGATTACAAACTCATTTTTTGACACTTGTTGTTTAATCACGCATCTTGCGGATAATGGTGCGTTCTATTATTCATCCGTCTCGGAGATCCGAATTGGACGACAGACGTTGCCTAGCAACACACCCCCTTTCCTCAGATTTCTCCTCTCGGACGTCGGACAACCGTGAGGACACCGAGCAAGAATTCCGTTTCGGAATTCAAAATGGCTGCGCCCTGTGACTTGTAAGAATGAATTGTTTTAATTGTTTTTGAACTGCTTTGGTATTTTAAATGTTATTTTGTTCTTGCAATGTTGTAGGTTATTTGTTGCAGTTTTGCACTTTTGACAAACAGTCTGAGACATTTGAGTGTTGTGTGTAATAAAACAATACTCATTGAAATCATAATTGTATTGCATTATTTTAAACACTAAATATTTTACTTAAAACATTCCTCAGACACTTATTCAGTTATTCATAATATACGTTGTTCAAAAAGCAAAAGTAGTTTCCATGTAGCTAGCTACTTTTTGATAGTAACTTATGGACCCCTTTTCAGTCAGTAAACATGGTGACGTTTTTATGTGGGCGGAGCTTAGGTAGAGGCAGAACGATCCCTCTGGTCGCTTCACTAACGCTAGTTAGCAAGGATTGTTAGCTTGTTTTTTAACAATGACTGGAGAAAATCAGATTTTATCTTAATGTGTAAGGTCACTCAGTGTCCAGGACCGCAATTGTTATTTCCAAAACTTATTTTTAACGGACAGGACCAGATTGGCCGACCCGTAGCCGCCTACACGCTCACTCAATGCATGGACGATCTAACAGGATTAACGTACGTTACCTCGGGTGAGTGGCCTGACTTCTACACCCACATTATAGAGAAAACGATCGTAAAGAGAAAATGAGGGCATATGAATTTTTAAATCCCTATGTTGTCCTGTACAAGACTTGTGTGTACGATCCGCAGTCCTGCCGAGAGAGCGCCAAGACCACGACAATGTAAAGAGTTTCATGACGGTGCGATTTTAATCATGTGAATATTTTCTAGAAATAAAAAATCCAGATACAGCATATTCATTTTTCATTGATACTTGCACTAAACAACACAATAAGATGACATTTAATAATAATAAAAGTAATTTAAGCTCCTTATTATGTAGCCGAATCTGTGCTGGTTTGCATTGGCCGCCTCCAGTTTTCACTTTGTTTTGCCTCCAGCTAGCGCCGTGACGTCGGCGCAAAAGGGGTCTATAGTGTAGCTAACTACTTTTCCAAAAGGGTAGCTTGACTGTAGTTTAACTACTTTAACTTACGAGTAGCTTGTAGCTTCACAAACTTCAGTTTCAGAGTAGCTTCCCCAACACTGGGTATCGTTTTCAAAAACTAGCATTTTGAAAGTCTGACAAAATGTATAAATTAATGTAATGTAAGAATCTTTGAACAAAACCACCTGCTTTATTCTGCCTTTAATGCATAAATGTAAAGAGCTCTGAACTCATTTCCATAATCTATTTTTCCATATAAAATCCCTAGGAAAATGATTTTGGTTTTACACACAGCGGGTTAATTCAGCGGAGTCGTCTGGATGAATATTCAGAGGTGTACCTGCTCTCTGATGTAGTTTTGAGCACAGGGTCCGATGCCTCTTAATTGGAGACCCACAATAAAGCACCACACAGACAGTCCAGCCTCCAGCGAAGTGAACGCAGCGCAGGTGAACCACAGAGCAAGGGTTGTGTCCTGGACGAGAAACAACTTCAGTCTTCATATGCAAGATTCTCAATTTAAGTATTTACACTAGTTGGGGATCAGAGATTTGGAATAATTAACATTTAAAAAAAATGTGTTCATCAAGGCTGAATTTATTAGATCAAAAATACAATAAAACAGCAACATTGTGATATATCATTACATTTTAAAATGTGATGCAAATCTGTATTTTCAGCATCATTACTCTAGTCTTCAGCGTCACATGATCCTTCACAAATCATTCTAATAGGCTGATGTTTATACAGATGCATTTCTAATAATATTTTCGCTGTAGTTTTAAGATGTTTTCCAGTAGACAGACTCACGTAGATGCGAGTGGCATCAAAAGGGCAGTCGACGATAACCAGAGAACGTGCATTGTTAGTGGAATTGCATCCCTTCATGAGGCCGCTCCCGTCGGTTGAAACGGTCAGACTGATAGCCAAAATCAACCCCAATAAACATGCCAGCGTGAGCAGGGTGTTCAGAAAGGAACTCACTAACAGGCCGATGTGCTACAGGAAGCAGAAGAACAGAGCCGTGATAATGTCGCCATAAAATCAAAATGGACAATTCCTACTTTATAATGGAATATCGCCCTATTGTGCCCTCGGAATCAAAATAACTTCCCTTTTCCTCTTGCAGAGACATCTCTTCTCTCATGACGTTGTGTTTACTGGCATTAAAAAAGGCGTTTACAGTTTTTTTCTTGCTAGAGAAGCCGTTTCACTCGGATATACAGTAACATATATACAGGATATACAGTTTACTGTGCAAAAGTTTCAGGCACATTAGTATTTTTACTCCAAAAAAAATGGGTTTAAGCCAGTTATTTAGATCTTTTTCTGCAGTGTCAATAGGAAATCAGTTTACATTTCCAAACGCCATGATTGTAATAATCCAGTGTGATTTTTGAATGCACAGAGTCTGACAACAGCTGGTATGATCTGATCTCACCATCACACAGTCCGTACATGATGGATTACATAAAGAAACTGTGAAAACCTTCCAGCAAAACTACCTGAAAAACTATGTGCAAGTGTACCTGGACAAAAGCTGTTTAACACAAAGGGTGCTCACACCAAATATTGATTTAATTTCATTATAGAAGTTAATTGATAAATAAAATCTATTCATGACATTATTTTTGAAAGCATCCTCACATTTTTACACAAGTGCCTACAACCTTTCACAGTACTGTAGCTTGGCAGGAAGTTTTCTTCGAGTGTCTTGGAGACGTTGCCGCAGTTCTTCTTCGTCTCAGTTTCTTCATGTAATCACAGACAGACTCAAGTGATCAGATCATACCGGCTGTTGTCAGACTCCTTGTGCATACAGAAATCTCACTGGATTATAACAATTAATGGCAAGATTCATGTTTGGAAATGTAAACTGATATTTCCCACTGACACCAATAATTGGCTTAAAACTATTTTATTGGGGTGTAAATACTAACGTGCCTAAGACTTTCGCACAGTACGTCACAATTAAGACTTATCACAACTTCTGTTTTATGCTGACTATTAAATAACACAGGGAAAGAGCATTGTATTTTTGTAGTGGTATACAGAACAAACGCGATATGGCCTTAGAAATATAATACTAAAACAGAGAAAAGGTTACTTACTAGTTTCCAGTAGGTAATATTCCTCGACACCAATATTGCAACAATTCCACTTGCGATGCTCTGCGAAAAACATATTTTTGATAAGGTTTGAGGACATAAGGGGAATTTTAGGGTGCTTTCACACTTGGTTTGATTACATGGTTCGAACCAGAGTACGATTGCTTCCCCCCTAGATTGTGTTCACATTATATTTAGAGCTGATAAATCAATTAATCACAATTAATTGCTTCTGAAAAAAAAGTTTATAAATAAAAAATTAAAAAAATTTGAAAATAAATAAAAATAATATAAAAAAATAAATGAAAAATAATAAATAAAAAAATAAATAAAAAATAATTAATAAATAAATAAATAAAAACTGCATACTGTAGTTGCTCGTCTCACTTTAATATTTAGATTTTTGAACACTTGGTTAGTACAATTGCGTTCAAATCAACAGCGAACTGTACCAGAGATGACATGAACCGTACCCCAAATCACCCTTTTTATTCAGACCCGGGTACGGTTAGCAGGTGTGTAACTGATTTCTGAGGGTGTGTTCACACTAGCCAGGTTTGGTTCGATTTGTTTCGATTAAAATGAACTCTGGTGCGATTGCTCTTTTAGTATGGTTCATTTGAATAAGTCTGAATGCTGCCATCCGAACCCTGGTGTAAAACCGAAAAAAAGGTGAACAGAAAAAAGGTGGGCCAAAGACATGTAAACGAACCAAAAACAGGACATGATGTCACAAGATGCGACCCTAAAAAGGAGAGAATGCTCAGGCATAGCTGTTTTTTCTCATCATAGTCACAATATTGCCCATCACAGTTTGATCAGGACCACGTCTTCTCACAGCAGATCTTTATTTGTGTGTGTGACAACAGAGGGATTCCTGTCTCGGTTTTGTCTCCTTTACACATTTTATAAGCTCATCACGAGTTCTCAGCTTCGTTATATATATGTACTGCTGACACAAGGGATTGTTCTGGATGTTTGACAAGTTCCGTCGCAAAATATAGGCTGTGTCATAAAAGCAGCTTTTTTTGTTTTGTATCTTTAGGTTCGGTTTTTAAAAAAATAAGGACTAAATGTGTCATTTTCTTTTTTGGTTCACTCCAGACCAAAAGAACCAAATTACAAGTGTGAACACACTCTGAAAGCAGCATTCACATCATCAAACGAAGCAAACTCTGACGTCAATCAAACCCTGTGAGCGTACCAAAAGTGCTAGTGTGAAAGCACCCTTTCATTTTTCTGGTTCTGTGGGAAAACGCAGAAGTGTTAAAACTGCTAAGGAAGCCTAACAAATTGAATATATGTAAAAACATATGCAGACTTCATTTGGGTGAACAAGAAGACCACAACACACCCAAATTATAAGCAGTAGATGTGGCATGATGTGATTATTCCCTTTTTGAGGGAATATTCAAAGGATTCACTGGGAGTTGTTTAGGAGCTAAAGATGGGACATAAGTGAACAAACATACGTGTAAATCACTCACCAGAAGTCCTGAGGAGACAGAGATGATGTTTGATATGGTATACTCCGTTGAGATCTCATTGCTGGGTTTGGATACGTGGCGTAACACGCTGCCATGAAGAATAGCGCTCAGGATGAAATTAACATGACCAATGACGATGAGAGTCAATCCTTTCTTCATCAGCCGCCCAGGACCCTTCTGCTTGTCTAGATTAAAATAACGTAATTTCATGCAGTGCTCTCAAGACTCACAATTGTCATTGCATTAGATAGCCTACACAAATAATGCTACGTTTAGGAAACATTTTTCCATGCGTTTTAACTAGTTGACCAGTGCTTTTGTGCTTATTATATAAAGGAAATATACTTTAGATATTTGCAATTCCAATGCAATGGCATCAATCAAATTTGGTAATATAGTTCATATTGTTTACAGTTGTGTACATCTTTTTTTTTTTATAAAAATTATAGTTGTGTAGCTACATTTATATCGTAACACAAAAGACATTT